>NC_134361.1:141222695-141843220 GCF_048569485.1 Anomaloglossus baeobatrachus | reverse complement strand
AACGTTCAAAACTTGTGTCCAGCAACCTCCTGGCTTTCCTAGCTGCTCTAGCTGTTGAGCCACTAGGATTGATGATGTCAGAGGGAGGATTTCACATAAATGAACCTACAATGCAGCCATCTCTATGTCCTGTATTCTAGAGGGAGAGGAACAGAGGATTTTTTTTCTTCTAATAAAGTTACTAAAAATAATAAAAAAAAATAGAATAATGTAATTTTATTGCTCTTTTTTATAAAATAATAAACATCACAAATCAGCAAATAAAAGGGACATATTTGGTGTCCCTGTAATCGTAATAACCTGAACAACACAGTGATCAGGATTATTTATGGGGATCGGTAAATGGCGGGAAAAAAAAGGCGCAATTTATTATTTTTCTTTATTAAAACCCATAAAAAATGTAATAAAAATGGATCACTGAGGCCGTGTTCACACATAGCGTAAATGCTGCATTTTTTTCTGCAGGTGTCCGCGCCACGAGTGCAATAACAATGTTCTCTGATTATTGCGTGTTTGCGGTATTTTTTATACATTGTCCCCCTTATTTGATACATATTTGTTGCTGATGTGAATCCTGAAGCTTATAAAGAAAGAAACACCAAATCCGCACCGTTCAGCGGCGTCTTTCCACGCACCAGGGGCGGAGATTTCAGGACGTCTCATTCACTTTGCTTGGACAATTAGTCCATATTCACATGTAGTGTAAATGCTGCATATTTTTCTGCTGTTTTTTTGCACATTTATTCTGCTGTGTTTAATTGTCCAAGTAAAGTGTATGTGGTTCCATGAAAAGACGCCGCTGAATTCTGCGGTTTTCGGGGGGGGGGGGGGGGTTCTCTGGAGGTTTCTATGTGGAGCTTAAAAAATGCAGGAAAAAGCTTCTCTGTACAATAAAAACACTTAAAAACGCAGATTCACATCTGAACCAAAAACGCATTAAATAATGGAGAAAAGGCAGAAAAAATGCAGCAAAAATGGAAAAAACAGAGAAGATTGTTATTGTGTAGTTTGGTGCAGACAGAAACAAAAAGAAACAGAATTTATGCAACGTGTGAACACGGATTGATAGGCACAAATAAGCAACATGTCATATAGTGACACAGAAATATAAAAAAATTCTGACTGCTATGAATATGAATGAACAGTCCGGGGCATCTGCTGAATGACCCTTACTTCCAAATGGGTGTGGCTAGGGGTGTGGCTAGGGGCGTGGTCAAAATTTGCCGCGGCGCGCTGCGCGCGCCGCATACTTTGTCCCTCTTTCCTTTCTTGAAAACTTGGGAGGTATGATGAACTTGTTATCAGGAATGCTGACAAGGGAGGTGGCATAGTATTGCAGGATAAAGAGACATACATAAAAGAAGCATTGAGGAATTTATCTAATCCATCACACTATAAAATAGTAGGGTTTGAAGAATATGATAATGCAGTGGCCAATTACCGTATATTCATACAAACAGCTGTGGACATGAGGATACTTAATAAAAATGAGAAAGCCTTCTTGGAGATTGATACTATCATTTACCAAAAATTCACAAGAGCTTGGTGGATCCCCCAGGGTGACCTATTATTTCAGGGATAGATTCCCTCACAGTTAATTTAGCCGCCTATATAGACTGTATCATGAGGGTCCATGTACTGAATTTGAAGAGTTACCTTCGTGATTCCACACAGCTCATGAGTCATCACTCTAACTAAAGATATTGAATGGAAGGAATACTATCTTTTCATTTCTCTAGATATTACGGCTCTTTATACCAATATTGCGCATGACCTTAGGCTGGAGTGTTTTAAAAAATTTTTAATGGTAGATGATCGCCTACCGATGGGTCAGAAAGACTTCATCCTGAAAGGGATGGAGTTAATTTTAACTAATAATTTCTTCTCTTTCTAAGATAAAATATACCATCAGCACTGCGGGACGTGGCTATTGGACTTCTGTATAGTCCCACTAGTGCAAAGATATTTGCAGCACCTCTGCCTGCATTGCACACTCAAATTCATGGTTACTAAGCCATTATACTAGCAAACACTGAGTGAACTTAGTGGCATCCTAAACGTGGCTGTTGGACTGCTGTATTGCCCCAGTAGTGCAAAGATATTTTCAGCACGTCTGCCTGCATTGCACACTCAAACTCATTGTTACTAAGCCATTATACTAGCAAACACTGAGTGAACTTAAGCTGGGTTCACACTAAACGACAGCGACAACGACGTCGCTGTTACGTCACCATTTTAGGTGACGTAACAGCGACCTTGTAAGTCGCTGTTATGATCGCTGCTTAGCTGTCAAACACAGCAGAAGCAGCGATCATAACGTCGCTTTGCTACATGTGCAGAGAGCAGGGAGTCACGCTTAGCGCTGGCTCCTTGCTCTCCTACAGTACACATCGGGTTAATTAACCCGATGTGTGCTGCAGCTACATGTCACAGTGCAGAGAGCAGGGACCCCCGCGCACTGCTTAGCGCTGGCTCCTTGCTCTCCTTGCTACAGTATACATCGGGTTAATTACCCGATGCATACTGCAGCCACATGTCACAGTGCAGGAGCCGGCACTGGCAGCAAGAGCGGCGGAGGCTGGTAACGAAGGTAAATATCGGGTAACCAGGGAAAGGTCTTCCCTTGGTTACCCGATGTTTACGCTGGTTACAGCTTACCGCAGCTGCCAGTGCCGGCTCCTGCTCCCTGCTCGCTTCATTTCGTCGCTCTCTCGCTGTCACACACAGCGATGTGTGTGTCACAGCGGGAGAGTGACGACCAAAAAATGAAGCTGGACATTCAGCAACGACCGGCGACCTCACAGCAGGGGCCAGGTCGTTGCTGGATGTCACACACAGCGACAGCGACGGGACGTCGCTGCAACGTCACAGAAAATGGGGACGTAGCAGCGACGTCGTTGTCGTTGTCGCTGTGTGTGACACCAGCTTTAGTGGCATCCTAAACGTGGCTGTTGGACTTCTGTATCGTCCCACTAGTGCAAAGATATTTGCAGCACGTCTGCCTTCATTGCACACTCAAACTCATTGTTACTAAGCCATTATACTAGCAAACACTGAGTGAACTTAGTGGCATCCTAAACGTGGCTGTTGGACTGCTGTATCATCCCACTAGTGCAAAGGTATTTGCAGCACGTCTGCCTGCATTGCACACTCAAACTCATTGTTACTAAGCCATTATACTAGCAAACACTGAGTGAACTTAGTGGCATCTGTGTCGCCCTGGGCAAGCCAGGGGACACAGGTCACAACACCACCACACCCCACACTCCAGGTAGGCACACCTGCTAACCAGAAATCCTTGTTGCCTTCCTCCAGAGGTTGATGATGCACACCAGGGGGTGGGCCAGGCGGTTGGCTCCGCCCACCAAGGAGCTCACAACTCTGGAGGCAGGAAGTAACCAGGCAGTTAGAGTCCAGTGAGAGTCGAGTGAGGGAGGAGGAAGTGGAAGGAGTGAGGAGTAGCCCAGGCAGGGGCTAAAGTAAACAACAAAGTGAAAGTGAAGGTAGTAAAGGAGGAAAGCAAGCAAAGTGACAGAAGAAAAGAAAGCCTGAGAGCCCAGCCTTGTGTAGGGCCAGAACAGCAAGGTCAGCGACGGCGGTGACTGTTTGGAGGGGGACCGTTTGGAAGTTCCTGGAAGGACCCCGTTGGCTGTGTGCCCGGTGGTCTGGAGCAGTGTTCCGAAGGACAGTCAGCACCAGGGCAGGGGCCTCTCGGACCCCGGCAAGGCTAGGAGTTGCCAGATTTGCCAAATCCGTCAGTGACGGGGACGCAGATCCCCCAACAACCAAGTCCCGATTGACGGCAACAGCCCGACCATTACCGGGGAGACACCGCCACCGCCAAGGCACCAGTTTCCCCAGGGCCAGCGCCTGCGGGCAAAGTGTAGAGCTCCTCCGGCCCAGATTGCAGTCGGGGAGCGGGTAACCGGAGGGAATCCACCGCTACCATCAGACAACATAGGTGCAAGGAAGAGAAACGTCACCGTTACCTACCGGGAGTGCAGGTGCAGCCGTCTGTGGGACCGTCCTACCAGCCGTTGGTTTACCGTACAAACTGTGTCCGTGTGTCAGGCTGAGTGAGTACCATAGTGCCGCAAGGCACAGCGCTGCCCCCGCGCCCCTGCGCCCTCCAGGCACTACAATTCACATCTCATCACCGGGCCCCGGGATCACCAACCCCTACCCACGGAGGGGCAACACAACACCTGGCTGCTCCGCATCACCATCCCCGGGACCCCCACACTGAGCAGCGGTGGTGCAATCACCACAACCGTGGGTGGCGTCACGAACTATAACAATCCCCACACCCAACAAACACCCCCTTTCACTCACGGGCGAGGAGTGTCGCTCGAGACACCCCGGGATCCGGCCCACGGCTCGAGCCACCAGGAGCAACTGCCGGACCCGAGCAGAAGGGGTGAGCGCGGTGTGCTGACACCCTCCTCCCCGCCCGCGACAACTTGGCGTCACGAACAGGATCTTACCGCTCTGCCGTCAGGTAGAGGTGCGCCTTGTTACCGCCGGAAGCATCCGGCAGAAAAATTTCAGAAGCCGCCATCTTTGGCGCGAAAAGTTCCCGCTCGAGCGTCTTCTCGAGCAGTAGAAGCGCGAAGGCCAAAACCCCGCCCCGAGAGAGGAGGGGCCGGAAAGAGCTAAGGGGGACGGAAACAAGATGTCTGCGCCCGACGGAGCCGCTGGAGGAGCGGTGGTCGCAGCCGCAGCGGCACCCGCGGATGGGAATGGGCCTGCCCAAGTCCCGGTTGTACCGGCGGGAGGTGCCGCGGCCCCCGCGCTTGCTCAGGTCATGCCGTTTTCCTTGCCCTATGCACCCGGAGCTGCCTGGCTACCGCAGTATGACGGGAAACCGGATGCCCTACAGGCTTTCCGGAAGAAGCTTAACCCGTTGCTAGAGCTGTATCCCCTGACTGATAAGCAACGTGCGGCGATAGTGCTAGGCCAGTTAACCGGTGCGGCGGAGCAGGAAGCGGAGACCTGGGCCGAGGGGGACCGGCTCTCTGTAGCCGCCATCTTCGAGAGGCTACAGACTGCCTTCGAGACCCGGACCGAAGCTGAGCTGAGGATGCAGTTTTACCAGTGCCGGCAACGAGCTGGGGATAGCATTCGGGACTATGCTCTACGTCTGCAGACCGCCCTCCGCACGCTGAAGCGGGTGAACCCTATTAATGAGGCGGATAGCAACAAGATGTTAGTGGAGCAATTTGCGCAGGGGATGAGGTCCCCTGACGATCGTAAACAACTCCGGCTGTGGGCCCTAGAACACCCTGATGTGGACTTTGCTGTGTTAAAGGAGCGGGCTATTAAAGCACTACAGCCCCTAGCTGCTGAAGTTCTGGAACCCGTCCCGTGGCCCGTCGAGACAGCTCCTGTTATGGCGGCCTCAGCCAACCCAACCTCTGTAATGCCTGCAGCTCCGAGCAGCACCGTTGAAGAGTTGGCCGCCCAGGTCCGTCGCCTGGACGGAGACCTTGCCAAAATCCTTGCTGCACTGCAACCTCTGACCAGATCCCAGCCTCCAGCGCAGATACAGCTCGCTGACAGTCCCGAAGATGTTCCCTGGATGCAGCGGAGAAGCGTTAACAACCCGCGGAGCAGACCTCCAATCTGCTACAAGTGCCGTAAGCCGGGCCATTATTACCGACAGTGCCCGTTAAACGAGCAACCCCTGGGGCCCCGGGCCAATCCTCAGGAGTAGAACACCGTGGCCCCCCGGACTGGCGAGACCGATATGTCGGGGCCCGCCCTATCATCCCTGTGGCTGTGGACGGCATACCAGTGATGGCTCTCTTGGACACTGGATCACAGGTAACTACCATACCGTACACGTTGTATCAGCAGTATTGGGCCACAGACGAGCTGGCGCCTCCAGACCCTAGTATAAATTTGATTGCCGCTAATGGACTTCCATTGACCCAGGTGGGGTATAAAGAAGTGGCTATGACAGTGGGGCAAGCTGAACTGCAACATCAGGGCATGATTGTGATCATGAATGAATCCAGTGATCATAACCCGAAAATAGTGCTGGGAACCAATGTGATGGAACACTGATGTGTTGAACCTTTTGCAATGGCTAGCCGCCACGGCGGCGGGGAGCCGGCAGAGGGCTGTGCAGCGTGAGATCCGCGCCCTGATGTACCGCCAGCATGTAAGCTCAACCGGAGGGGAGATTGGTGGAGTGCGAGTGATGGATGTTGCTCCATTGACTGTGCCCCCTAGGAGTGAGATGATGATCTGGTGTAGGGCAGCAGTAGGGCCTCAGGGGCGTGACTACCCTGCGATGATGGAGCCCATGCCTTCCGAGCACTGGCCCACTGTAGTGACCGCCCGAGGGGTGGTAGATGTGAAGAAAGGGAGAGTGCCTGTGAGAGTGTTGAACTGTGGGGAGGAAGAAGTCAGGCTCCCCCGGTATGCCACCATTGCCAAACTGCTCACCCTGGACCCTCACACTATCCAGGAAGCCCGTCCATCCACACTCCCACCTACCACCAGCACTTCCCCACCCCAGGGGGACACCAAGGAGTGGCACCAACAGCTACATGTGGGCACTGATGATACCCCTACACATCACAGGGCAGGGGTACACAGGGTAGTGCAGGAGTACGAACAGGTTTTCAGTAAGCACCCCCTAGACTTTGGGCAGATCAAGGGGGTCCAACACCACATTCCCACGGGTGAACATCCCCCTATCAAAGAGAGGTATAGACCTATTCCCCCTGCACATTACCAGTGTGCCAAAGATATGTTGAAGAATATGAAGGAGGCAGGGGTTATTCGGGACAGTTGTAGTCCCTGGGCCGCTCCGTTGGTACTGGTCAAGAAGAAGGATGGTACCATGCGGATGTGTGTGGACTACCGGAAGATCAACCAGATAACCCATAAAGATGCCTATCCATTGCCTCGTATTGAAGAATCTTTGGCTGCACTGAGAACTGCAAACTACTTCTCGACCCTTGACCTCACCAGCGGATACTGGCAAGTGGCCGTGGCCCCCGAGGACCGGGAGAAGACCGCCTTCACCACCCCGATGGGGCTCTGCGAATTCAATAGCATGCCGTTTGGGCTGTGCAATGCCCCCGGGACCTTCCAACGGTTGATGGAGTGCTGTTTGGGACATTTAAACTTCGAGACCGTCCTGCTGTATTTGGATGATGTGATTGTTTATTCCCAGATGTATGAAGCCCATTTGGAGCACCTGGCCGAGGTGTTCGCGTCCCTTGCCAAGTTCGGGATGAAGTTGAAGCCCTCGAAGTGCCATCTGCTGAAACCCAGGGTGCAGTATCTAGGACATGTGGTGAGTGCGGATGGTGTTGTCCCCGACCCTGAGAAGATCACTGCCATCCAGAGCTGGCCGAGACCAACCACAGTGAGGGAAGTAAGGCAGTTCCTGGGTCTGGTAGGGTACTATCGGCGTTTTATAAAGGGGTACACGAAGATGGCTGCCCCCATGCAAGATCTCCTCGTGGGACAGACCAAAGGTGGTAGACCCACTGGGTCCCCACTGTTGTGGGAGGACAAGCATGAGGAGTCCTTTGGCCAGTTAAAGGCGGCCTTGACCGGAGAAGAGGTCTTGGCGTACCCTGACTATGGGCGCCCGTTCATTCTCCACACGGACGCCAGTAATGTGGGACTAGGAGCGGTCTTGTCCCAGGTCCAGGATGGAAAGGAGAAGGTGATTGCCTACGCCAGCCGAAAACTCCGGCCGACCGAAAGGAACCCTGAGAACTATAGCTCCTTCAAGCTCGAGCTATTGGCGTTGGTGTGGGCTATCACCGAGCGGTTCCGCCACTACCTGGCGGCAGCAAAATTCACCGCGTTTACGGACAACAATCCGTTAACTCACCTGAACACGGCCAAGTTGGGCGCGCTGGAGCAGCGGTGGGTAGCCCGGTTAGCCAACTATGATTTCACCATAAAGTACCGAGCTGGTCGTGTCAACATCAATGCAGATGCACTCTCCCGGATGCCCCATTTGTCAGAAGAGGGGTGTGAGGACGACGACCTCGAGGAGATTGAGTTGCCTGCGTTTCACCAGCCGCCTACTGAGAGGGTACAGGTATGTCAGCAAAGGGTGGATCTGGACCCGCGGCCCAGTCAAGAGTGGCAGGACGCCCAGGACCAAGCGCCGGCTGTCCGCCTTGTCAAGACTCTGGTGGAACAAGGCGCCATGGGAATGGACCCCAGCGCTCCAGCCGAAGCCCAACGCTTGTGGAAAGAACGGAAACGGCTTTACCTACACCAAGGGAGGCTGTACCGTGAGCTGATCAACCCGAAGACCCATGAGAAAATATCCCAGTTAATCGTTCCTCAGACTGATGTCGCTACTGTACTGCGGGCATACCATGATGGTGCTGGCCACTTCGGGTGGAAGAAGCTGGAGATGCTGTTGAGGGAGCGGTTCTATTGGAGTGGGATGCGTGAATCGGTGGAAGCCTGGTGCCGAGAGTGCGGTCCTTGTACGCTGAGGAGAAAGGACGAGACTAGCCAGAGGGCACCGTTACATCCCATCGTCACCCATCAGCCGCTGGAACTGGTCGCCCTAGACCATGTTAAGCTCACCCCTAGCCGAAGTGGGTACACCTACGCATTGACCATGGTAGACCACTACTCAAGATTTATGGTGGTAGTCCCCGTCAAGGACCTGACTGGTCGAACTGCTGCTCGTGCGTTCCAGGCTTATTTCTGCCGACCTCATGGGTACCCCGAGAAGGTGCTGACTGACCAAGGTCCAGCTTTTGAAGCAGAGGTGTTTCACGAATTCTGCCAGTTGTACGGCTGCAAGAAGATCCGGACCACTCCGTACCACGCCCAAACCAACGGCATGTGCGAGAAAATGAATCACTTGGTCCTGGGGCTCCTCAAGACGCTACCGCTGGAAGAACGGAACATGTGGCCGGAAAAGTTACCCGACTTGGTCGACATGTACAATAATATCCCAACCAGCTCGACGAAGTGCACCCCTGCCGGTGGATCTGGAGATGGGGTTGGAGGCTCCGGAAGCACTCCCTTCAACGGCAGAGTGGGAGAGTCGGAGGAGGGCCCAGTACCGGCAAATCCAGGAGTATGTAGAGAAAAACCTCAGTCGAAGTCGAGAACAGCAAGAGCACCGGTTCAACCAGAAGGCGCCTGCAGGTCCTTTCCAGCCAGGAGATGTGGTGCTGAAACGGAAGAGAAAAGCCCACAAACTGGATGACCAGTGGGAGCAAGTCCCTTACGTCGTACAACCCACCGAGTGGGACAATGGGAAAACCTACCAGATCAGTCGTGACCAAGGGGGCACCCTGGCCACAGTTTCTTGGGACCATCTAAAAAAATGCCCCACAGCATTGAAAGCAGAGGCTGAAGTACCGGTTTCTCCACCAGTGGAAAAGGCAGCAGAGGTAATCCACACTGTAATGGGTGACTTCCCAGCAAACTGGCCTACACAGAACGGCGCGGTGATACTTCCAGTGATACTGTTCCCACAACCCGTGGATGAAGAAGTAGTGGAAGCGGTTAACCGTGAGCCAGAACCCGTGCCAGTGCCCAGGGATGAACCTGTACCCAGCCCCCCTGCATCTCCGTCTGCTCCACACTATAGCCGGGAGGAGGAACCGATTGTTCCCTCTACCCCACTGTCTAGTACCACTGACACCGGGCCCCGAAGGTCCACCCGTTCCAACCTAGGTAGACCCCCACTTAGGTACAGGGAGACCGTTCTATGAATGAAAGGGGTCCGCAAATGTAAAAGAGTGTTGTGTGTTTGTTTGAAAAAGTTGAAAGTTTGAAATGATGAAAATGAAAATGACCGAGTACTTCACCTGATTCACCGTGTGATTTGCAACCGGCTGGAGCCGGCACCGTTGTCCCCGTGGGGACCGTTTAAGTTTATTTGCATGGGAACTATCCATGGACAAGCCCGTGAACTCTGCAGGGCAACCACAAACGTTAAGTGGCTTGTAAATATGTTGGGTACCGTTACCGTTTCCGCAATACCACCTCCGGAGAGGCAGGTTGGAGGGAGGGCCCTGAGCAGAGCAGGCCAGGGCCCAGCCACCAAAGGAACCGGTGGCTACCCTCTGGAGGGGAAGGACAGATCCCGCTCGGGTGACTTGTGCTGGACTGTGGGTCAAGGGGTGCTGCCTGGGCTTTAGGGGCAGCATCAGGGCCAGGTTGCTTGGGTGGGAGAGAGCGGAAACCGTGACCGTATACCGTTGCAACGTTTAAGAAAATGTGCCTCCCGTCTTGGGAAGAGTTTTTGATTAAAAATGTTATTGATGTTTGATTAACCCTTGTTATCCCCTTTTACAGAAAAATAAAACCGGTGTAGGACGGCAGCCCGCGGACGGTCTGCATTTTGCTAAGGGGGAATGTGTCGCCCTGGGCAAGCCAGGGGACACAGGTCACAACACCACCACACCCCACACTCCAGGTAGGCACACCTGCTAACCAGAAATCCTTGTTGCCTTCCTCCAGAGGTTGATGATGCACACCAGGGGGTGGGCCAGGCGGTTGGCTCCGCCCACCAAGGAGCTCACAACTCTGGAGGCAGGAAGTAACCAGGCAGTTAGAGTCCAGTGAGAGTCGAGTGAGGGAGGAGGAAGTGGAAGGAGTGAGGAGTAGCCCAGGCAGGGGCTAAAGTAAACAACAAAGTGAAAGTGAAGGTAGTAAAGGAGGAAAGCAAGCAAAGTGACAGAAGAAAAGAAAGCCTGAGAGCCCAGCCTTGTGTAGGGCCAGAACAGCAAGGTCAGCGACGGCGGTGACTGTTTGGAGGGGGACCGTTTGGAAGTTCCTGGAAGGACCCCGTTGGCTGTGTGCCCGGTGGTCTGGAGCAGTGTTCCGAAGGACAGTCAGCACCAGGGCAGGGGCCTCTCGGACCCCGGCAAGGCTAGGAGTCGCCAGATTTGCCAAATCCGTCAGTGACGGGGACGCAGATCCCCCAACAACCAAGTCCCGATTGACGGCAACAGCCCGACCATTACCGGGGAGACACCGCCACCGCCAAGGCACCAGTTTCCCCAGGGCCAGCGCCTGCGGGCAAAGTGTAGAGCTCCTCCGGCCCAGATTGCAGTCGGGGAGCGGGTAACCGGAGGGAATCCACCGCTACCATCAGACAACATAGGTGCAAGGAAGAGAAACGTCACCGTTACCTACCGGGAGTGCAGGTGCAGCCGTCTGTGGGACCGTCCTACCAGCCGTTGGTTTACCGTACAAACTGTGTCCGTGTGTCAGGCTGAGTGAGTACCATAGTGCCGCAAGGCACAGCGCTGCCCCCGCGCCCCTGCGCCCTCCAGGCCCTACACTTCACATCTCATCACCGGGCCCCGGGATCACCAACCCCTACCCACGGAGGGGCAACACAACACCTGGCTGCTCCGCATCACCATCCCCGGGACCCCCACACTGAGCAGCGGTGGTGCAATCACCACAACCGTGGGTGGCGTCACGAACTATAACAATCCCCACACCCAACAAACACCCCCTTTCACTCACGGGCGAGGAGTGTCGCTCGAGACACCCCGGGATCCGGCCCACGGCTCGAGCCACCAGGAGCAACTGCCGGACCCGAGCAGAAGGGGTGAGCGCGGTGTGCTGACACCCTCCTCCCCGCCCGCGACACATCCTAAACGTGGCTGTTGGGCTTCTGTATCGTCCCACAAGTGCAAAGATATTTGCAGCATGTCTGCCTGCATTGCACACTCAAATTCATTGTTACTAAGCCATTATACTAGCAATTTATGCTGCCAGTTTAAGGGTTGTAGTTGCATTGTCAGGGATAATTATTCTTTATTATTCTGCTGTTAATAAAGCTAGACCACCGCTGCAATCTACACCACCTCTCAATTTTTACTACTACATTTTAAGTGCACAATCTTGTCGCAATCAACATGAGTGGCAAAATGACAGATGCTGGTGGAAAGGGGAAGAGGCGTGTTGGAAAAGGAAAAAAAGGGTTTGTCCGTGGGGAAGGTGGCAAAGCTCCATTAACATCTGCTGAAGATAGACCATCTACCAGCAAAAGTAAGATGTCTACTACTTACCGTGGACAATCCGATGTGCTCCCTTTTTTATGGACACGAACAACAGGAACAAAGGTAGATGATGGCCAAAAAAGGAAAATGCTTGAATGGATCTCAAGTGGTCCAACAAGTGCCCTCTCAGCCACCTCAACTACCGCATCCAAAAAACACCAGTCCTCTGAGTTGTCATCCCAATCAAACTTGCTTTCTCCCAGCTCTGAAGTCTCCATCAGCCCTGCACAGTATGGTGGAAGTGAGATGGCTGAGTCTGCAGAGCTGTTCAGTCACATTATAGACTGGGAATCAGAGGTCTGCTCCCAAGCTACAGTGAGTACAGACCAGGAAATGGTCTGCAGTGATGCCCAGAACCTTTGTGACTCTGATTCAGGCCGTGAGGACCAAGTTTCAGAGCATAATGTTGACCCTTTGTCACAAACTGTAATACCTGTGGTTATAGACAATGAGGAACATACTGATGACGATGAGACGCAGATACCAGATTGGGATGACAACTTAAATATTCGGTCAGGGCAAGAAGAGGCTTGGTCTGAGGGTGAGGGGAGTGCAAACACAACAATTGATGAGTAAGTTCTAGATCCCACCTACTGTCAACCCACAGTCAGGCACTCGAGGAGGTCAACAGAGGCGGTGGAGGAGGATACAACCGACGACGAAGTTACCTTGCGCCTTCCTGGACAGAGTGGGAGCACTGGTAGCACGTCTACAACTGCATCCTCAGCCACCACTCTGCCTCTGAGCACTAGTCGGGGGGGCTTAGCAGGTCGCATGCCCTCTAAGCCTTGCCTAGCCTGGACCTTTTTTGACATAGCAAAAGATCGCCCAAATTATGTGATGTGTAAAATTTGTCGTGATTCTGTTAGTAGAGGGCAAAACCTCAGCAGTTTGACAACTTCTTCCATGAATCATCACATGAATAAATATCATATGTCCCAGTGGGAAGCTCACCGTGCTGCAATGCGGCCTAGCGGAGTGAACCATCCACCGCCTGCCCCTTCCAGTGCATCCACGCGCTCTTCATCTTCTAGGACTGTGGGGACAGCTATCACACCTGGTTTTCCACGCACAACTTCCACCACTGTAACCGCAACAGGCAGTTTGCTTGGTAGGTCGTCAGTTGGTTTGGAAGGGGAAACAAGTGCGTGTATACAGCTCTCTCAGACATCGATAGCACCAATGTTGGATGAAGGCAACATCATGTCTCCGCCTGCACTTTCCTCACAAACCTGCATTTTTCCAGGGACACCCTACTCACCACCGTCTACACACAGCAGCCAGATCTCTGTCCCTCAGATGTGGACAAATAAAAGGCCATTTCCTGCGACCCATGACAAAGCTAAGAGGTTGACTTTATCCCTCTGTAAGCTCTTGGCTACCGAAATGCTGCCTTTCCGCCTGGTGGACACACAGGATTTTAGAGACCTTATGTCTGTCGCTGTGCCCCAGTACCAGATGCCTAGTCGCCACTACTTCTCTAAGAAAGGTGTGCCCGTGCTACACCAGCATGTCGCACACAACATCACCGCTTCCTTGAGAAACTCTGTGTGTGAACGGGTGCATTTTACCACCGATACTTGGACCAGTAAGCATGGACAGGGACGTTACATGTCGCTGACTGGGCACTGGGTAACTATGGTGATAGATGGTGAAGGGTCTGCTGCACAAGTCTTGCCGTCCCCACGACTTGTGTGTCAATCCTCTGTCTGTCCAAGTTCCGCCACTGCTTCTGCCTCCTCCACCTCAACTGTGTCCTCCACCTCCGCCCCAAGCCTGCCTGGTCAGGCCACCAGCGTTCTCACTGCGCAGAAGGAATCACGCACCCCTCAATACTATGCTGGCAGCAGAGCGCAACGTCATCAGGCGGTCTTTAGCTTGACATGTCTTGGGAATAAGAGTCACACAGCTGAGGAGTTGAGGTCAGCTCTGCGGTCCGAGTTTAATAAATGGTTGTCTCCACTCAACCTGCAGCCTGGTAAGGCCGTGTGCGACAATGCTGCAAACCTGGGTGCGGCCCTTCGCCTGGGCAAGGTGACACACGTACCTTGTATGGCTCACGTGTTGAACCTTGTTGTCCAGCAATTTTTAACACACTATCCCGGCCTAGATGGCCTTCTGACCAGGGCACGAAAACTGTCTGCTCACTTCCGCCGTTCAAGTGCCGCAGCTGAGCGACTTGCATCGCTCCAGAAGTCTTTCGGCCTGCTGGTTCATCGCCTGAAATGCGATGTGCCGACACGCTGGAATTCGACTCTCCACATGTTACAGCGACTGTGGCAGCACCGCCGAGCCCTGGTGCAATACGTCATGACGTATAGCCTGGGCCAACGAGATGCAGAGGTGGGGCAGATCACCCTGATGGAGTGGTCTCAGATCAAGGACCTATGCACCCTTCTGCACAGTTTCGATATGGCGACGAATATGTTTAGCGCTGACAATGCCATTATCAGCATGACAATTCCAGTCATTTACATGCTGGAGCACACGCTAAACACTATTCGGAGTCAGGGGGTGGGACAACAGGAAGGGGAGGAACTACAGGAGGATTCATATGCGCAAGACACAACAACATCACCAAGGTCCAGACGTTCATCATCACCAATGCGGCAGGCATGGGACCATGGAGGACAGGGATCAACAAGGGCGCATGGTAGCAGGCGAAATTTTGAGGACGGTGCAGGAGAACATGAAGAAATGGAGGACGAACTGTCCATGGACATGGAAGACTCAGCGGATGAGGGAGACCTTGGTCAAATTTCAGTTGAAAGAGGTTGGGGGGAGATGTCAGAGGAAGAAAGAACGGTTAGCACCTCTATACCACAAACACAGCGTGGACTTGGTCCTCATGGCTGCGCAAGACACATGAGTGCTTTCTTGCTGCACTACCTCCAACATGACCCTCGTATAGTCAAAATTAGAAGTGATGATGACTATTGGCTTGCCACACTATTAGATCCCCGGTACAAGTCCAAATTTTGTGACATAATTCCAGCAATAGAAAGGGACGCACGTATGCAGGAGTATCAGCAGAAGATGTTACTCGATCTTAGCTCGGCTTTTCCACCAAACAACCGTGCAGGTGCAGGGAGTGAATCTCCCAGTTGTAACTTCACAAACATGGGACGGTCTTGTCATCTTCAACAGTCTACCCGTACCAGTAGGACTGTATCTGGTGCTGGTAACAGCAATTTTATGGAATCTTTTCAGCATTTTTTTAGACCTTCCTTTGCAAGGCCAACAGAGACAACAAGTCTAACACATAGTCAACGGCTGGAGAGGATGATACAGGAGTATCTCCAAATGAACATCGATGCCATGACTTTGCAAATGGAGCCTTGCTCATTTTGGGCTTCAAATCTTGAAAAATGGCCAGAGCTCTCCACTTACGCCTTGGAGATTTTGTCGTGTCCAGCTGCCAGCGTTGTCTCTGAACGTGTCTTCAGTGCTGCTGGGTGTGTGCTGACAGATAAGCGCACACGTCTGTCCAGTGACAATGTGGACAGACTAATGTTCATCAAAATGAACAAGTCATGGATCCACAAGGAATTTACTACCCCTGTGTCATCCTGGGGAGAGTAAATGCTTGTGGATTTGGAATGTGCTTGATGCAAATCAAAACATCCTGTTTGCAACTAGGGCACAAGTGCTGCCACTGATGGGGTGTCTGTGTGGCCCAATTTTTGGAAAAAAGGGAGACTCCGCTTGGAGTAACCCTTGCTTGCTGTGTTTTTTAAAAATGATCCAAGATGAACAGAGCTGGGATCAGGAAAGACTTTGCTACCTACCCCGGTGTCATCCTGGGGACGGTTAAGAATGGCGTATTTTTGAATGTGCTTGATGCAAATCTAGCTGTGAAGTGTACAACTAGGGCACAAGTGCTGCCACTGAATGGGTGGGTGTGTGTGGGGCACAATTTTTGGAAAAAAGGGAGACTCCGCTTGGAGTAACCCTTGCTTGCTGTGTTTTTTAAAAATGATCCAAGATGAACAGAGCTGGGATCAGGAAAGACTTTGCTACCTACCCCAGTGTCATCCTGGGGACAGTTAATTATGGCGTATTTTTGAATGTGCTTGATGCAAATCAAAACATCCTGTTTGCAACTAGGGCACAAGTGCTGCCACTGAAGGGGTGTCTGTGTGGCCCAATTTTTGAAAAAAAGGGAGCCTCCGCTTGGAGTCACCTTGCGGTGTTTTACATGATTTTAGAAGGGCGTCCCATGCCTATATCTGTGTCTCGTCCTCTTTTTCCTCGTTACGCTCTTTTGTTTTCGCATGAGAATTTGTTCTTGTCACTTTCCCATGTGTTTGTGTTGTGAGTTGTTTGTCACCTTTTGGACACCTTTGAGGGTGTTTTCTCGGTGTTTTTTTGTGTTTGTGAATGCCTGCCATTGTTTGCTATGCGGTTCGAGTTCGGTTCGTCGAACGTTCGACGAACCGAACTCGAACGGGACCTCCGTTCGGCGAACCGACCTCGAGCCGAACCGCGACCGGTTCGCTCATCTCTAGTTATGAGTTCACCTGGTGAGGTTTATTCTCTAAGTTATAGGTCTGTGTGCAGCTTGGACCAGAGGTGATTGTGCAGCAGGACAGGTCTTGACAGATAACACATGGATTGGCAAGGGCCATAACAGCAGGATTTTAGCACTGATGAAGTAGTGCCAAAATTGTGGATATACAAGACAATAGTAACTATATACTGTATATATAGTATACTATATAGTAACAGGTAAAATATATCTTTGTACCGTGTTAGCGATACAGAGATAAAAAATTGTTTAAAAGAACTGAAGTCCTCAGTGGTTGATACCTATTGATACCTATAGTAAGGGAGTAGATGCAAACTGTTATAACCCATCAGGGAAGACATTAATTACAGAGATGTATGCAAACTGGGATGTATACAAACTTGTAGCGAGGAAATGGTTAACTACAGGATAGCATTGAATTATTGACAAACTAGATTTGCTTGAAAAGCTTTGTTGACTTAAAGGGACCTGCCAGCAGAAATTTTGCACTAAACCTAAAAGATTCCCCTTCTGCAGCTCCTGGGCTGCATTCTAGCAAGGTTCCTATTGTTATTGTGCCCCCTTTTAGACCAAAATAAATACTTTATAAAGTGGTAACTTTTCCTATGCAAATCTTGTTAATCGTACACGGGGGCGGGCTGTCTGGTGTCCGTTATTCTGCCTCCTGCTGCTTTACGCCGTCCCCCATCGCTCAACTTTATACTTCAGGATGCCGCCCAGTGCGCCCGAGGTCTGAGCGATGGGGGACGGCATAAAGCAGCAGGAGGCAGAATAACGGACACCAGACAGTCCGCCCCCGTGTACGATTAACAAGATTTGCATAGGTAAAGGTACCACTTTATAAAGTATTTATTTTGGTCTAAAAGGGGGCACAATAACAATAGGACCCTTGCTAGAATGCAGCCCAGGAGCTGCAGAAGGGGAATCTTTTAGGTTTAGTGCAAAATTTCTGCTGGCAGGTTCCCTTTAAGGGGTATAAATGAATGTGTAGAAATCTGCAATATGTATGTGCATGTCTGAATATGTACATTGACAAGCAAAAGGGTAGCAATGTTTTAAACGTTTGACTTTCAGGCTTCATATCTCACCATCCACTACAGCTTTCACCATGAAACTAGTTTCATTTTATAGACAATCATTTTTGCTATCACATACATAAATGTGACTTGCAACCATTTAGCAAATGATTATTTATTCTTGTCATGACACTGCATTGTTGCTGTTTTGGTCCTAACAATCTAAATTTTAATGTTTATGATTTTTTTTTAGTATTTTGTAAACCTACTTTTGGCTTTCAACAATGTCTAAATCCTTCTGGGCATGCTCTTGATTATATTCAAGCATTTCTTGACTGAAATCTGATCTCAGGGCTCTCCTCCTCCTCCACGTTCCCAATGTTGGTGCATACTGGTAGACTCACTTGGGTTTGTATACAGCTTTTCTTCAACTCTACCCACAAGTGTTCGATTGGGTTGCGGTCTGGAGATTGTGGAGGTCAATCCACCACCTCTACTTTATTGTCATAGAACCATTTCTTCGTCAATCTTGACCTATACTTCGGGTCATTGTCCTGCTGGAATACTATGTCATACTTTTCCTCCCCATAGTACTCGAGTGTACGAAGTAACTCGTTTTGTAGGATACTCACATATAGCTCATCATTGAGACCACCATCGATCCTCATAAAGTATCCAATGCCTTTGCTGTAAAACAATAACATATCATCCGGCTTCCTTCACCAAACTTGACAGTACCTTAATTTTCTTGATCCATGAGCCCTTTTCCCTTGTTTCTTCCAGACCCATTTGCACCTATCAGAGCCAATGAAAGGCACAGAGACGACTCATGCCATATGTAGCACAATATGGGTCATAAAGGGGTTACATTACAGACATAAAAAAGTTCAGTTACTCATAACTCAATACAGCATTGCTGGTTATAAAATAACACTAATAGGACAAAAATACTGCATTGTGTAATATACAATATATAGACACAAGTATTGGGACCTCTACACATTTCACCTACAGGAGCTTTTATGACATTGCATTCTAAATTCATTGGCATTAATATGAAGTTGGTTCACTTTACAGGTATACATCACTTTCTTTTCTGGGAAGGCTTACTACCAAGGTGGTAACCATAGTAGGTGCTGGGGGTTTCAGCTGCAGCTGGGATCTGGAGCCTTGGGGTCCTAAAAGGACCCTTTGATCCATTTGGAAAGACCATTACTAGAAGAGACTTACATTGAAGCCCCCGAGCTTCAAGTTATGCCATTGCTTCTTACAAGATTCTGGAGGGTGTATGTGGGATTTTTCTCCCAATTATCTACAAGAGCATTTGTGAGGTCAGAGATGACCTCGGTTATAATGTCCATTCTAGTTGATCCCAAAAGTGTTACATAGAGTTGAGGTCAGTACTTGGTGTGAGCCAGCCCTATTCCTCTACACTAAACTCACCCAATTATGCCTTTTTGGACCATGTTTTGTGCACTGAGGCTGTGATGCTACTCACTACTTACACTTAGTATAGACGGAGGAGTAATCAGACAAGCCGGGGTCAGGTAACAGGAGGACATGTCAGGACACAGGGAGTATGAGTGGAAAGCTGTGGAGAAGAAGCGCAATAGGGTCTTACCCCAATAACACACGGGGTAGGGACAGGGAGCAATAATACTCACCAGATGAAGTTGTGAAAGTCACAACTACTGTAAAAGCATGGAAAACTTAGATCAAGGCAGCAGCAACCCAAATGGCAGATAACAGAGAACAAAATAAGAAAAAAGGGTTTTCATATGCCGCGCCAATGATCACTTCTCAGGTATTCAGATTAATGGATCTTTATTTTGCTCAGGTCTACGCTTTTCTGGAGTCTCAGCTCCCTTCCTCAGGACCGTCAAGCACAAGAACACATCAAATCTACCATAATGGAGACGAACACAACATAAATACATTTGATGACATCACAAGACAGCCCCTGATAGAAAAAAAATTGGGCGGGAAAGGGTGCATTGTAGTGAAACATGACGCAATACAAGTAACTTCATGAATGATGTGAAAAATAAAGTCAAATGTAATAGAAATAACACATATCTCGGATCGTGATATAATGAAATTAATCAAAATAAAAAACACCAAAAATAGCAAATCTATGTGGAATCATGATTATCTCTCAATAAAAAATGCGTATATGCAAGCTAGACATATGAGATGAGCCTAGAACTCACTTAAACATGTCAGCGCTGGAGACAAAGCGAATATGAGATAGGTAAGTGGAAGCCTGAAACCACGCATCCAGCAAAGCATATACTGTTTCAGAGTGAAGGAGTAAAAAGAAACAGTCAAAATCCCCTGAATCAGTGAAAAGGTGAAGAGTAGTGATGAGCGAGTACTAAAAAGCTCGGGTGCTCGAAGCTCGGGCCGAGCCTCCCAAGATACTCGTGTACTCGGCCCGAGCGACGAGCCCAATGTTATCCTATGGGAGACCCGAGTATTTTTGTGAAATGACCCCCCGGCAGCATGGAGAAACCCTAAAAATGTCACAAAAGTCTCAGAAGAGTGCTCAAATGACATGGCAACAGCATGGGGAAGACCCCTTGAAGCATTTATCACTGAAAAGTCACAGCTGTGAACAATTTTGTCCGCGTTTTACGCCATTTTTACGGACTCACCAGAAAACCTTCCAAAATGACCCCAAAATGATTTTTCATGGCGGAAATGTTAAGGGCACATACCCAATAGTGAGATAGAGCAGGTGTATGTTACTTTTTGAGATTAATACATGAAAGATTTTACGTGAAAACATTGTGTGGCACTCCGATGTCCCTGAGAAGAGACGTACATGAAGGCCTCTTGAGTCTAATGTGCCCATTTTGAGGAAGTGAGTCTTTGTAGTATTTTCCTTTGCCAGGGCAGTCCAAAATTGTGAGGTTCACCAATGCCCCTGCATACAGACGTGCATGAGGGCCTGTAAACCTGAAGTGCCCATTGTAAGGAAGTGGGTCTATTGTAGTATAGCCCTTAGGCAGGGCAGCCAAAAATTGGGAGGCTCCACGTTGTCCCTGGATAGAGACGTGCATGAGGGCCTGTAAACCTGAAGTGCCCATTGGAAGGAAGTGGGTCTATTGTAGTATAGCCCTTAGGCAGGGCAGCCAAAAATTGGGAGGCTCCACATTGTCCCTGGATAGAGACGTGCATGATGGCCTGTAAACCTGAAGTGCCCATTGTAAGGAAGTGGGTCTATTGTAGTATAGCCCTTAGGCAGGGCAGCCAAAAATTGGGAGGCTCCACGTTGTCCCTGGATAGAGACGTGCATGAGGGCCTGTAAACCTGAAGTGCCCATTGGAAGGAAGTGGGTCTATTGTAGTATAGCCCTTAGGCAGGGCAGCCAAAAATTGGGAGGCTCCACATTGTCCCTGGATAGAGACGTGCATGATGGCCTGTAAACCTGAAGTGCCCATTGTAAGGAAGTGGGTCTATTGTAGTATAGCCCTTAGGCAGGGCAGCTAAAAATTGGGAGGCTCCACGTTGTCCCTGGATAGAGGGAGTGCATGAGGGCCTGTAAACCTGAAGTGCCCATTGGAAGGAAGTGGGTCTATTGTAGTATAGCCCTTAGGCAGGGCAGCCAAAAATTGGGAGGCTCCACATTGTCCCTGGATAGAGACGTGCATGATGGCCTGTAAACCTGAAGTGCCCATTGTAAGGAAGTGGGTCTATTGTAGTATAGCCCTTAGGCAGGGCAGCCAAAAATTGGGAGGCTCCACGTTGTCCCTGGATAGAGACGTGCATGAGGGCCTGTAAACCTGAAGTGCCCATTGTAAGGAAGTGGGTCTATTGTAGTATAGCCCTTAGGCAGGGCAGCCAAAAATTGGGAGGCTCCACGTTGTCCCTGGATAGAGACGTGCATGATGGCCTGTAAACCTGAAGTGCCCATTGTAAGGAAGTGGGTCTATTGTAGTATAGCCCTTAGGCAGGGCAGCCAAAAATTGGGAGGCTCCACGTTGTCCCTGGATAGAGACGTGCATGAGGGCCTGTAAACCTGAAGTGCCCATTGGAAGGAAGTGGGTCTATTGTAGTATAGCCCTTAGGCAGGGCAGCCAAAAATTGGGAGGCTCCACGTTGTCCCTGGATAGAGACCTGTTAGGTTCTTAGTGCCTCCGTGTTTGCATTTAAAAACCGCACGTGTGTGCCTGTTGGTGGCAGCTTTCCGCTGCATTTGTGTGAGTTTTGCAAAAACTTGGATATAACGCACAAGTCTAGTGAATACACATCAGCACAGCATTGCAAAATGCGCAAGGGCGTTGTCAACGAACAAGGAAGTGGACGTGATGGTGGTGCAGGCAGAGACCGAGGTTGTGTGCAAGCTCTAATTTCGCCACAACAAAGGGCCACATCTAGTCGCTCGCACGTCCTGTCCCAAATTCTTGGGGACCGCAGCAGTACACCGCTCTTGAACCAAGACCAGTGTCAACAGGTTGTTAGTTGGATAGCGGATAATGCTTCCAGTCAGATTGGCAACACCACAAACACTCTGTCTTCCACACGGTCAAGTGTCAGTAGCCGTGATACTGCACCGCACATTTCAGAACCTGATCCTCCTTCCTACCACCAGGCCGAGTACACGTCCACGGACATTACTGATCCCACACTTGGACACTCGGAAGAGCTGTTCGTTCACGTTTCCATTCACAAATTCTGGCCTCTCGCCAGCTCCTGTTGAAGTGGGCCATGACGAGATTGTATGTACAGATGCCCAAATATTTGAGCAGCCACGTTCTCACGAAGTTGGCAACGTGTCTCAACAAGGGGTGGACGATGATGAGACACAATTGTCAGGAAGTCAGGAGGAGGAGCAGGGTGCGGAAGAGGAAGACGACGTGGTGGATGATCCAGTAACTGACCCAACCTGGCAGGAGGATATGCAGAGCGAGGACAGCAGTGCACAGGGGGAGAGAGGCGTAGCATCCCAACAGGCAGTAAGAAGCAGAGTGGTGGCCCCAGGCAGACGTCAGGCAACTGTTCCCCGGAACAACACGACACAAGGTGCCTGTACAAATGTTAGGTCTTCCCGAGTCTGGCTGTAATACTATTGTATGTATTGAGGATTTCGATTGCGTTAGGGCAATGACAACCAGAGACGAGTTCTTGGTGCAAGACGTTTATAATATGCAACCAGCAAATATGTACATAAACGGAACAAAAACACAGTAGAACATAAATACAGGAAATACCTTCCAGGGACGGAGCGAAAGGGAATTCCCGGGACCGCGCACCGGACTCCCCCAGGGAGACCACCAAGAGCGAACCCCTATACAGGGACTGTCTGGCAATCACCCCAGAAGCCCTAAATGCGCAGCAGCCGGGACACAAAAGGGCAATAGGTAAGTCCAAAAATGTCCGTACGTGATGTGAGTCCAGAGTGGTATTAAACGGAAGGAACCGGGCAGAAGTGCCGACCAAAGACGGCAAACGGAGTCCGGGCACAGCTAGATGATACCAGATGAAGTCCAGAGTCGGTGTCAGTTGTTTTCCAAGAGGATCCGAATAACAATCAGGAACCAAAAGCAGCAGGGCAGGAGCACACAGGAAGCAGTATACTCAGGCACTGGACTAAGCTTTAGGGGCGGCTTTTAAACAGATGGACAGGAAGTAGGGCAACAGAACAGAAAACTCCATGTTAACAAAGGGCAAGCTCTTTCAAAAGAAAACTGGAAAACCCGGAACTCTGACACTGGCAGTTTTTTAAGTTGGCTCCAGATGATTCTAAAAAGGCCATTTGCAACGCCTGCCATGCCAGCATCAGCAGGGGTACCAAAACTAGCAGCCTGACCACCACCAGCATGATCAGGCACATGTCAGCCAAGCACCCGACTTTGTGGGAAGTACAACAGAGTCGAGGAGCAGTGCTTGCTGATGTCACTGCTACGTCTTCGCTGGTTGTGCATGTGAGCCAATCCCCTGTCCATGCTGCCTGCGAACAAGCCTCCTCCGGCCATGCACCTGCAGTTACCCACGCAGAAATAACACCATCATCAAGCACGTCCTTGTCCCAGCGCAGCGTTCAGTTATCCATTCAGCAAACCTTTGAACGCAGGTGCAAATACACTGCCAACGCCCCACATGCCACACTTCTAAATGCTAACTTTTCGCGACTGCTTGCGCTGGAAATGTTGCCTTTTAGGCTGGTTGAGACAGAAGCATTCCGCGACCTGATGGTGGCAGCTGTCCCACGTTACTCGGTCCACAGCCGCCACTATTTCTCCCGGTGTGCCGTCCCCGCATTGCATAACCACGTGTCACAAAACATCACACGTGCCCTGAACAACGCTGTTTCAGCCAAAGTCCACCTAACCACAGACACGTGGACAAGTGCATGTGGGCAAGGCCGCTACATCTCGTTGACGTCACACTGGGTTAATATTGTGCAAGCTGGGACCCAGTCTGAGCGAGGGACGGAACACGTCCTTCACACACCAAGTTTTGCAGGCCCTACCTCAGTCAGGGTTTCACACACACTCTACAGCTCCGGAATGTCATGCTCCTCAGCCTCCTCCTCCTCCTGCGCATCCTGATCCACTTTACCCTCCACACCAGTCCCAAGCTGGAAGTGTCGCGGGCGGAGGAGGGGACGGTGCGCTCTCCCACTGCTCGGGTCCGGCTGACGCTGCTCTACGGCTGCTGCTGCTCGTTGGCTCGAGCGATGGCCGGATCCCGGGGACTCGAGCGGCGCTACTCGCCCGTGAGTTAAAAGGGGTGGTTTGGGTTTTGGGGATATTGTCCGTGACGCCACCCACGGTTGTGGTGATTGTGTGGACACCACCGCTGCTCTGGACGGGGATCCCGGGAGCCTGTGACAGGGAGCAGCTTTGTTGTTATTTCTCCCCTCCGTGGGTAGGGGGGTTGGTTGTCCCGGGGCCTGGTGATGGGGTAGAGATGGATGACAGGCGGGTTGCGGGGCCTGATGAGGTGCAGGGTCGCAGGGGCAGCGCTGTGCCGCACGGCACGGAGGTACTCACTCAGCCCAATGATGATGACACAGTTCACGGTAAAACAAGTGGCTGGATGGACGGGTCCCTCGGACGGCTGCGGTTGTTCCTCCCTGTAGGTTAGTGATGACTGTCTCTCCCTGCACCTAAGTTAAGTGTTGGTAGTGATGGTTTCCCAACGGTAACCCGCTCCCCGACCTGGATATGGGCCGGAGGAGCCCCTTTTGCCCACAGGCGCTGGCCCTGGGAGACGGTTGCCCTTGGCGGTGGCGGTGTCTCCCCTTCACGGTTGGACGGTTGCCTTCTATCTGGACTTGGCTGTTTGGAAACCCTGAGGTCCCCTTCACTAACGGATTTGGCAAATTCACGGCGACACCAAGCCTTGCCGGGATCCGAAAGTCCTCTGCCAATGGTGCTGGCTTCTCTTTGTATACCGGTCCGGTACGGCCGGGTCACCACCCGTCCACGGTCCTTACGGCAGACTCCAATCGGCGTCCACTGCAGACGGTCACCACATCCTGCCAACCTTGCTGTCCTGTCCGGGCCACACACCCGGACCAACTTCAGGCTCTTTGCTGTCACTTTTCTCCTCTCTACTACTTTCCTCCTTCCACTTCCTTAGCTTAACTCTCACTGCCTGTGTTTTCCCTCCTCCTCGGTGGGTGGAGACCAACCGCCTGGCTCCACACCCTGGTGTGGACAACAGCCCCTGGGGAAAGCAACAAGGATTTTGTGTTTTGACTATGATATGCTTGCAGGGAGTGTGGGGTGTTTAAGTGTTGTGCTCTGTGGCCCCTGGCTTGTCCAGGGCGACACAGAAGCACTGCAGCACTGCCTCGGCGAAGCGGCAACAGGCAGTGCTGAAGCTAATCTGCATAGGTGACAAACCCCACAATGCAGAAGAGGTGTGGACAGCTCTGAAACAGCAGGCAGATCACTGGCTCACAACTCTGAACCTAAAGCCAGGAAAGGTCGTGTGTGACAATGGCCGGAACCTGGTGGCGGCTTTGAGGCGAGGCCAGCTGACACATGTTCCATGCGTGGCCCATGTGCTCAACCTCGTGGTTCAGCGGTTTCTAAAGTCATACTCAGAGCTGTCTGATCTGCTGGTAAAAGTTCGCCGCCTGTCTGCACATTTTCGAAAGTCACCTACTGCTTCAGCCGGCCTTGCCGGCTTAAGACGCCATTTGCATCTTCCGGCACACAGACTGGTGTGTGATGTCCCCACGCGTTGGAATTCAACTCTGCACAAGTTGGTCAGGATATGTGAGCAGAAGAGGGCAGTTGTTGAGTACCTGCATCACCTAAGCCGTCGGGAAATGGGTCAAACTCCACACATAACACCTGAGGAGTGGAGATGGATGTCCGACCTATGCACCATCCGCCAAAACTTTGAGGACTCCACCAAGATGGTGAGCGGCGATGACGACATTATTAGCGTCACCATACCGCTTCTCTGCCTTCTAAAATGGTCTCTGCTCAAAAAACAACCATGATGCATTGCAGGCGGAGCACGATGAGTTTGAGCAAGAAACAGTAGTGGGTGTGGGTGATAACACACAGCCCAGCCTCGTCTCATCACAACGTGCAGTGGAGGACTATGACGAGGAGGAGGATGAAGACATGGAGCAACTCTCTGGCCAAATTGAGGATATGACATGCAGTCATATCCTCGGTTCAGCGTGGCTGGCCAGAGGACAGGGTAGATGATGAGGAGGAGGAGGAGGAGGACAGCATGTTCAGTCATCGTGTTGGTCAGGATACTGAAGTGATGGCTGTTAAGAGTCTGGCACACATGGCTGACTTTATGGTAAGCTGCCTGTCTCGTGACCCTCGCGTTAAGAACATCTTGGCCGACAATCATTACTGGTTGGTAACACTGTTAGACCCACGCTAAAAGGAGAACTTTATGTCTCTTATTCCCGAGGCGGAGAGGTCAGGCAAAATGCAGCAGTTCCAGAAGGCCATAGTCACGGGAGTAGGCAAAGCATTCCCCTCACAAAACGCTAGCGGCATAGGTCAGGAATCAGTGGACAACCAAGGCGTACAGCCGAGAGGGGCACAAGTCCAATCCGCCAGAGGTAGGGGAACAGTCTTTAAGATGTGGGACAGTTTTCTCAGCCCCTCACATACCACAGCCCCTGAGGTGAGGGGTAGTGCCACAAGAAATCCTAAGTTTGGCCAGATGCTCAAGGAGTACCTTGCAGATCAAACAACTGTACTCCGACATTCCTCTGTGCCTTACAATTAATGTGTATCCAAGCTGGACACGTGGCATGAATTGGCTCTCTACGCCTTGGAAGTCCTGGCCTGCCCTGCCGCTAGCGTTTTGTCAGAGCGTGTTTTTAGTGCCGCAGGTGGAATCATTACAGATAAACGCACCCGCCTGTCAACTGTAAATGCTGACAGGCTGACTCTGATCAAGATGAACAAGGGTTGGATTTGGCCAGACTTCACCACACACCACCAGCAAATGACAGCGGAATTTAAAGTTTGTAACGGGAATTTGCCATGTACCTCCACTCACCCATGGTAACACACTTCTGGACTTTGGCTAATCGCTGGACTGCTCCTCCTTCTCCTCATGCGCCATCATGGTGACCGTTACAATAGTTAAGCCGTTGTTTCAGGTATACCCCCAGTGGTAAATTTTTTCGCCCATTCTTTCTGAATGGGCATTACAACGACAGGAGACCCGCTCCTTTGCAATGGGAACAATGTTTTGAGGCCCTCATGCACATCTCTATCCAGGGACAATGTGGAGCCTCCAAATTTTTGGCTGCCCTGCCTAAGGGCTATACTACAATAGACCCACTTCCTTACAATGGGCACTTCATGTTTACAGGCCATCATGCACGTCTCTATCCAGGGACAATATGGAGCCTGACGCTGCCACCGACTGCCACACACGTGCTGTTTTTAAATGCAAGCACGGACGCAATAAGAACCTAACTGGTTTTTAGGAGCGACAATTACTGAGAAGTCTGACACTATCAGACACTGCTGACTGACGTGTATTATACACTAGACTTGTGCGTTATATAATAGTTTGTGCAAAACGTGCACCTGTACGCTGCCACCGACAGACACACACGTGCTGTTTTTAAATGCAAGCACGGACGCAATAAGAACCTAACTGGTTTTTAGGAGCGACAATTACTGAGAAATCTGACACTATCAGACACTGCTGACTGACGTGTATTATACACTAGACTTGTGCGTTATATAATAGTTTGTGCAAAACGTGCACCTGTACGCTGCCACCGACAGACACACACGTGCTGTTTTTAAATGCAAGCACGGACGCAATAAGAACCTAACTGGTTTTTAGGAGCGACAATTACTGAGAAGTCTGACACTATCAGACACTGCTGACTGACGTGTATTATACACTAGACTTGTGCGTTATATAATAGTTTGTGCAAAACGTGCACCTGTACGCTGCCACCGACAGACACACACGTGCTGTTTTTAAATGCAAGCACGGACGCAATAAGAACCTAACTGGTTTTTAGGAGCGACAATTACTGAGAAGTATGACACTATCAGACACTGCTGACTGACGTGTATTATACACTAGACTTGTGCGTTATATAATAGTTTGTGCAAAACGTGCACCTGTACGCTGCCACCGACAGACACACACGTGCGGTTTTTAAATGCAAGCACGGACGCAATAAGAACCTAACTGGTTTTTAGGAGCGACAATTACTGAGAAGTATGACACTATCAGACACTGCTGACTGACGTGTATTATACACTAGACTTGTGCGTTATATAATAGTTTGTGCAAAACGTGCACCTGTACGCTGCCACCGACAGACACACACGTGCTGTTTTTAAATGCAAGCACGGACGCAATAAGAACCTAACTGGTTTTTAGGAGCGACAATTACTGAGAAGTCTGACACTATCAGACACTGCTGACTGACGTGTATTATACACTAGACTTGAGCGTTATATAATAGTTTGTGCAAAACGCGCACCTGTACGCTGCCACCGACAGACACACACGTGCTGTTTTTAAATGCAAGCACGGACGCAATAAGAACCTAACTGGTTTTTAGGAGCGACAATTACTGAGAAGTCTGACACTATCAGACACTGCTGACTGACGTGTATTATACACTAGACTTGTGCGTTATATAATAGTTTGTGCAAAACGTGCACCTGTACGCTGCCACCGACAGACACACACGTGCTGTTTTTAAATGCAAGCACGGACGCAATAAGAACCTAACTGGTTTTTAGGAGCGACAATTACTGAGAAGTATGACACTATCAGACACTGCTGACTGACGTGTATTATACACTAGACTTGTGCGTTATATAATAGTTTGTGCAAAACGTGCACCTGTACGCTGCCACCGACAGACACACACGTGCTGTTTTTAAATGCAAGCACGGACGCAATAAGAACCTAACTGGTTTTTAGGAGCGACAATTACTGAGAAGTCTGACACTATCTGGACTGTTTTAGACTGTGTACACCAGCCCCAGATATGATGAAGGCTGGTATACGGTCACCACTAGGAATGGCTATATACCCTGCCTGCCTGCCTGCCTGTATACTGCTACAATAGTCCTGACAAGGACTCTTCTGGTCACTAGCCTGTATTCCGACCTGGCTATACCCTGCCTGTATATAGCAACAATAGTCCTGAGAAGGACTCTGCTACTGTACTCCGACCTGGCTATACCCTGCCTGCCTGTATACAACTAGAATAGTCCTGAGAAGGACTTCTGGTCACACTGTTTGCAGCCCTGCTCCGGAACTAACTATAAAGGGCCGCAAAGCTTTCCCTGAATCAGCGACACTCTCCCTGCACTGACTGTCTGGATAGCTGTGAGCAGAGCACAGCGCGCCGGCCGGTATAAAGGCTCGGTCACGCTGTGCAGGCCGGCCAATCACTGCAATTCCACAACTAACAGGGCTGTGGCATTGCAGTGGTCTGCCAGCCAATCCCTGCATGAGGGCTGGCTCTCAAAAGAGCGCCAACATGCAGAAATGAAGACCACGAGTACAGCACGAGTATCGCGAGATTACTCGGTCCCCGCCGAGCAGCCCGAGTACAGCGATACTCGTGCGAGTACCGAGTAGTTACAAGCATGCTCGCTCATCACTAGTGAAGAGGAAAAAAACACAACCAATGTTCCAGATAGAAAAATGTAATAAAGATGAGAAATAAAATCCAAGAATCAGGGAACCGCTCAAGACCATGATATAGTGAGTGAGATCAAGAAAGTTTATGAGCGTGGGAAAAAAAAACACTCCGCATGCGCAGAAAGCAAGTGCCCGACCCAGAGAGGTGAAGTGAGTTCAGGACCGTGCGAAAAAGAGTTATGGTGCTTGCGCTGTTCAGAGACAAAGAGCAAGTGTAAAGCATTAGAACCGAGTGAATGGAAGTAAGACGTGTAACCAAAAAACAGTGAATGTGCACTAATCAGACCTTATAAACCTGACCATACATAATAGCCGGGGGAAAAATTAAAAAAGAACACATAAAGAAAAAGCAAGGGAAACACATGCAAAGCGTCAGATCAAATGTAGGATTAGTGTGGATGGGAAAGACAGAGCCCAAGGAAAGGAAAACCCGTATGTCCCAAGGGTAAAAATGCGATCCCCCGTAGTGAGTTACCAGTGACACCGGGGGTCAAAGAAATGTACCGCTACTGCAAAAATGATAGAATGAAGAACCAGAGTATAAAAAACAGTGACAATTAGAGGGTAGGTAATACAAATACCATATAGTATGTCTGCTAATGACGCGAAAAAAGTGAAAATATATATATGTATTAAAATTTATTTAAGACAGAATGCACCCAAAAAAGAAAGGGGGGGGGAGTATTTTGTGTTCGAGGCAATTAATGCTGACAGAAAGAACAAATATGAATTTTTGTCCCAAGAAGACTTATAAATATGGATAAATAACAATAAATATAAAAGCATAAAAAACTGTAGTAGACCTGGCATAAAAACATAGCTAACTGCATATAAAGGACACAACAAATAAAACTTGAAACCATGTTACAAGAAATATTAATTATCTAAAACATAAATAACATTTAGACACTAAAAACATATATGAATATAAGAGAGATATATAAATAAATAACCAGATAGCATTTAATAAAATAGATCAGTGACCTCATTGAGGCCTCGGGGTTTTAACGTGTTGAGTTTATAAATCCAGTATGTTTCTTTCTTATTAAGAACTTCTATCCGATTTGATATGTATGGGGATATATATCCTATAGGGGTGACCTTTAGTTTAATTTTTTTGTCATGATATAGAGTAGTATGTCGGGATAGTCCATGAAGCATAAAGCCCACTTTAATATTGTGTCTGTGAGAGTTAATTCTGTCATCTAGTGCCTGGGTGGTTCTCCCAATATAACGCTTATCACAATCACACTCTATCAGGTAAATAACAAATTCAGATTGGCAAGTGAGGTGTCCTTTTATCAGAAATTCCCTCCCACCTGGGGCCAAACCGAAACTGACCCTCTCATGCTGAATAGTTTTGCAGCACAGGCAATTTTTAGCAAAGCATTTATAGGAACCCATAGGTTTATTCGTAGTGGAGGGATTAGAAAAGTCCCTAAGCCTGCTGGGAGCCAATTGGTTTTTTAGGCTAGAGGCCCTTTGGTACATGATCCCTGGGTGGGTAGGTAGAACCTCTTTCAAATATGGATCATTGTGGAGTATATTCCAATGTTTCCTTAGGATGCTTTTGATAGTGTCCCCATCACAGCTGAAGGTAGTCAAAAAATGGGCAGAGAACTTATTATTGGAATCAACCTTATCAGCAAGGGTGTCAACGTTTTTTTCAGTAGTAAGATCAGTTTGTTTCAAACCTCTATTGGCCTGATACACCCTCTTAATAGTAGTAAGGGGATAATTTTTATCCAAAAATCTTTCTTTTAGGATCGAGGCCTGATCCTCAAAATCCTTATCCAATGTACAATTTTTCCTGATCCTCTGAAACTGGTTTCTCAGTACATTTAGCAACCATTTGTCATAGTGGTTACTATAGAAATCAATATACCCATTGCTGTCAACTTTCTTAAAAAAGGTTTTGGTTTGGATTATACCATTCAGGTGTGTGATGGTTAAATCCAGGAAGTCAATAGATAAATCAGCCACAGTAGGTGAAAATTTCAAGCCCCAATTATTCTTTTCTATACCCCCCAAGAAAGAGGAATAGTTGCTATCAACATCATCCCAAATAATGAATAGGTCATCTATATATCTCTTATACACAATGACGTGCTTGAATAATTCAGAGGAATAAATAAATTGTAGTTCAAACAACCCCATCACCAGATTTGCAAAAGTAGGTGCTACCTTCGAGCCCATGGCAACACCACAACACTGACGATATAAAACGTCCTGAAAAGTGAAGAAATTATTATTTAAAATAAACCCCATTCCCTCAAGAATGAAGTCTTTTTGTAATATTGGTAGCCGATCATCAATCTCAAGATTTTGTTTAAAGCATTCAAGACCTAGCCTATGTGAGATATTAGTATATAGTGAGGCAATATCTAAAGTGATAAAAATGAAGGAATCTCTCCATACAATGTCTTTCAGGATATTAATGAGATGCGTGGAGTCCTTTAAATAACTGTTGAGGTTGGTAACATGTGCCCTCATGATGTGATTGACATAGGCTGCCAAATTTTCAGTTAGAGACCCAATCCCAGAGATGATGGGTCTTCCGGGGGGGTTTGAAAGACACTTGTGGATTTTGGGAAGGTGATAGTAAAAAGTTAATTTGAGATTCTTAATGTCGAGAAATTTCCTCTCATCCTTGTTGAGGACCCCTGCCTCAGCAGCCCCCTGGATGTGAATATGGTATTCCAAGATGGCATGATGGTATAATGTGGTATCTACAATCTCATAGTGTAGGTTATTAGAGAGCATCCTCCGGGCTTCCTGAATATAGGTATCTTTGTCTTGCAAAACAATACCTCCCCCCTTGTCAGCATTTCTGATGATAAAATTAGGGTTGATTTTTAGAGTCAAAAGAGCCTCATTTTCTTCCCTAGTCATATTAGACCTGGGATGATTTTTGTTGGTCAGAAGTCTTTTAAAATCTTCTAACACCAGGTCATTGAAGGTCTTTATGTGATGTCCTATGCTATGCAGGGGATAGAAATTGGACTTTAGTTTGAAATTTGTATGAAAAAAGTTATTATCAGATATCACAACCTCATTACTGGGAGCGGATTTATTAATTTGAAAGTGTCGGGTAAGGGTTAACTTTCTTATGAACCTTTAGAAATCTAGGTACAGTTCAAAGTCATTGGCAGACGTAGCAGGGCAAAAGGAAAGACCCTTTTTTTAAACACTGCTCTCATTCGCAGACAAAATGTGACTGGATAGGTCAAAAATGCCTACCGTATCTTTCCTTAGTGTGCACCTCTTCTCTCTTTTTTGCTGGATCCTGAGTCCTGCTCTTGTTCCCCTATAACATTTTTTCGTTTTTCCCCCGTGGGGGTAAGGAACTTGGTAATATGTACCTGTGTATTCCTGGCAACGGGCAAAAAAGGAACACAGGAATCTCCTTTAAGGGTATTATCAATGGTAATCGTACCTTTCTTAGGGACGATAGTAGGTACAACCGGAGGTAATGGGGACGTATTGAACTCATCGGACTCTGATGAAGTGGGAAGGGAAATGTATTCCTCATGTACAGATAACTCTAATAAATCAATGAAATCGTCATCCGGACATATTTCAGTGGTGGGAATAGTATTGGTAACCTCCAGTCCTAATGTAAGATCTCTATTTTTGCGGATTTTTTCAATTTGTAATCTCAGAGATTCCAATTGTCTCTTAGTCTCCTCAAAATCTGAAGGTGTTCTTGTAGCCATATTAGCTTCAGAGGGCTTTTCAGTGGGGACCACTTCCATGGGAGTAATCATAACAGAAGATTCAATATCAGGTGTAACACAAAAAACCTCATCAGAAGGGGTGGTAGTAGGGGCATCCCGAGGCTGAGGGACAATCTGAGCTGGAGGAACAGGGGATTTTTCAGGGGGGTCATTATTAGGATTAGTTGCCTCCTTCCTAGTAAGAGAGCTGGAGCTCCTTTTATAGAATCTACTATTAAAAAAGTTTCTGCTATTGGATCTGGGTCTAAGGTCTCTAGACTTCTCAGTAGGTCTAGGGATTTGGGTCTTATCAGAGACCAAGTCAGATCTATCCCGCTGACGTTTTTTAGATTTGCGGAAAATGGTGTTCTGCTCTAATTGTATCCATTTTAGTATTAATGTCTGAGTTTAATATTTTAAATTCAGGGTGTAGATCATACTTGTTAAGCTCCTTATCAAGCTCCGCAATATTGGTAGATGCATCATTCGCAATAGTTAATCTCTTTTTGTACAAACATTGCAGCATGCCTTGCATGCAATCACGTAATATGTTATCCCATTCACTAGTGAAAAACGGATCAGCGGGAAACGGTGAGTCATGCTTGATTCTGAGGCCCCTAGGGCACAATTTCTCTTCCATATAAATAGTCAAAAAATGGGCATCTAGCTCAAACCGTAACTCCTCTTTGAGTAAATCCTCTAGCCGTAGAAACAATTTTCTCATAGTCACAGAGTCCTCCTCTGAATAAACATTGGGCAAATCGAGGTCCCAATCAATATTGTGTAACACAGGAGCACCTACTGTTTGGAGTATAAGTTTCTCTCTGGATGACAGGCGGTTGTTGAAATAGTCCATTATTAAAACCAGGTACCCTCTGCTGCTGAATCCACAGAAAAAGGAATCTGGTCTTGCCAGGTCCAGTAAAGCTGATGAGTGGAGAGCTGTGGAGAAGAAGCGCAATAGGGTCTTACCCCAATAACACACGGGGTAGGGACAGGGAGCAATAATACTCACCAGATGAAGTTGTGAAAGTCACAGCTACTGTAAAAGCATGGAAAACTTAGATCAAGGCAGCAGCAACCCAAACGGCAGATAACAGAGAACAAAAGAAGAAAATAGGGTTTTCATATGCCGCGCCAATGATCACTTCTCAGGTATTCAGATTAAGGGATCTTTATTTTGCACAGGTCTACACGTTTCTGGAGTCTCAGCTCCCTTCCTCAGGACCGTCAGGCACAAGAACACATCAAATCTACCATAATGGAGACGAACACAACATAAATACATTTGATGACATCACAAGACCGCCCCTGATAGAAAAAAAATTGGGCGGGAAAGGGTGCATTGTAGTGAAACATGACGCAACACAAGTAACTTCATGAATGATGTGAAAAATAAAGTCAAATGTAATAAAAATAACACATATCTCGGATCGTGATATAATGAAATTAATCAAAATAAAAAACACCAAAAATAGCAAATCTATGTGGAATCATGATTATCGCTCAATAAAAAATGCATATATGCAAGATAGACATATGAGATAAGCCTAGAACTCACCTAAACATGTCAGCGCTGGAGACCAAGAGAATATGAGATAGGTAAGTGGAAGCATGAAACCACGCATACAGCAAATCATATACTGTTTCAGGGTGAAGGAGGGAAAAGAAACAGTCAAAATCCCCTGAATCAGTGAAAAGGTGAAGAGGAATAAACCACAATCAATGTTCCAGATAGAAAAACGTAATAAAGATGAGAAATAAAATGAAAGAATCAGGGAACCGCTCAAGACCATGATATAGTGAGTGAGTTCAATAAAGTTCATGAGCGTGGGAAAAAAACCCACTCCGCATGCACAGAAAGCAAGTGCCCGACCCAGAGAGGTGAAGTGAGTTCAGGACCGTGGGAAAAAGAGTTATGGCGCTTGCGCTGTTCAGAGACAAAGAGCAAGTGTAAAGCATTAGAACCGAGTGAATGGAAGTAAGACGTGTAACCAAAAAACAGTGAATGTGCACTAATCAGACCTTATAAACCTGACCATACATAATACGTAAGCTTCTTTGATCCCCGGTGTCACTGGTAACTCACTACGGGGGATCGCATTTTTACCCTCGGGACATACGGGTTTTCCTTTCCTTGGTCTCTGTCTTTCCCATCCACACTAATCCTACATTTTAGCATATACCATTTGATCTGACGCTTTGCATGTGTTTCCCTTGCTTTTTCTTTGTGTTCTTTTTTAATTTTTCCCCCGGCTATTATGTATGGTGGTCCCCACTGAAAAGCCCTCTGAAGCTAATATGGCTACAAGAACACCTTCAGATTTTGAAGAGACTAAGAGACAATTGGAATCTCTGAGATTACAATTTGAAAAAATCCGCAAAAATAGAGATCTTACATTAGGACTGGAGGTTACCAATACTATTCCCACCACTGAAATATGTCCGGATGACGATTTCATTGATTAATTAGAGCTATCTGTACATGAGGAATACATTCCCCTTCCCACTTCATCAGAGTCCGATTAGTTCAATACGTTTCCATCACCTCCGGTTGTACCTACTATCGTCCCTAAGAAAGGTACGATTACCATTGATAATACCCTTAAAGGAGATTCCTGTGTTCCTTTTCTGCCCGTGGCCAGGAATACACAGGTACATATTACCAAGTTCCTTACCCCCAGGGGGGAAAAACGAAAAAATGTTATAGGGGAACAAGAGCAGGACTCAGGATCCAGCAAAAAAGAGAGAAGAGGTGCACACTAAGGAAAGATACGGTAGGCATTTTTAACCTATCCAGTCACATTTTGTCTGCGAGTGAGAGCAGTGTTTTAAAAAAGGGTCTTTCCTTTTGCCCTGGTAGGTCTGCCAATGACTTTGAACTGTACCTAGATTTCCAAAGGTTCATAAGAAAGTTAACCCTTACCCGACACTTTCAAATTAATAAATCCGCTCCCAGTAATGAGGTTGTGATATCTGATAACTTTTTTCATACAAATTTCAAACTAAAGTCCAATTTCTATCCCCTGCATAGCATAAGACATCACATAAAGACCTTCAATGACCTGTTGTTAGAAGATTTTAAAAGACTTCTGACCAACAAAAATCATCCCAGGTCTAATATGACTAGGGAAGAAAATGAGGCTCTTTTGACTCTAAAAAACAACCCTAATTTGATACTCAGAAATGCTGACAAGGGGGGAGGTATTGTTTTGCAAGACAAAGATACCTATATTCAGGAAGCCCGGAGGATGCTCTCTAATAACCTACACTATGAGATTGTAGATACCACATTATACCATCATGCCATCTTGGAATACCATATTCACATCCAGGGGGCTGCTGAGGCAGGGGTCCTCAACAAGGATGAGAGGAAATTTCTCGACATTAAGAATCTCAAATTAACTTTTTACTATCACCTTCCCAAAATCCACAAGTGTCTTTCAAACCCCCCCGGAAGACCCATCATCTCTGGGATTGGGTCTCTAACTGAAAATTTGGCAGCCTATGTCAATCACATCATGAGGGCACATGTTACCAACCTCAACAGTTATTTAAAGGACTCCACGCATCTCATTAATATCCTGAAAGACATTGTATGGAGAGATTCCTTCATTTTTATCACTTTAGATATTGCCTCACTATATACTAATATCTCACATAGGCTAGGTCTTGAATGCTTTAAACAAAATCTTGAGATTGATGATCGGCTACCAATATTACAAAAAGACTTCATTCTTGAGGGAATGGGGTTTATTTTAAATAATAATTTCTTCACTTTTCAGGACGTTTTATATCGTCAGTGTTGTGGTGTTGCCATGGGCTCGAAGGTAGCACCTACTTTTGCAAATCTGGTGATGGGGTTGTTTGAATTACAATTTATTATTCCTCTGAATTATTCAAGCATGTCATTGTGTATAAGAGATATATAGATGACCTATTCATTATTTGGGATGATGTTGATAGCAACTATTCCTCTTTCTTGGGGGGTATATAAAAGAATAATTGGGGCTTGAAATTTTCACCTACTGTGGCTGATTTATCTATTGACTTCCTGGACTTAACCATCACACACCTGAATGGTATAATCCACACCAAAACCTTTTTTAAGAAAGTTGACAGCAATGGGTATATTGATTTCTATAGTAACCACTATGACAAATGGTTGGTAAATGTACCGAGAAACCAGTTTCAGAGGATCAGGAAAAATTGTACATTGGATAAGGATTTTGAGGATCAGGCCTCGATCCTAAAAGAAAGATTTTTGGATAAAAATTATCCCCTTACTACTATTAAGAGGGTGTATCAGGCCAATAGAGGTTTGAAACAAACTGATCTTACTACTGGAAAAAACGTTGACACCCTTGCTGATAAGGTTGATTCCAGTAATAAGTTCTCTGCCCATTTTTTGACTACCTTCAGCTGTGATGGGGACACTATCAAAAGCATCCAAGTATCCAAGGAAACATTGGAATATACTCCACAATGTTCCATATTTGAAAGAGGTTCTACCTACCCACCCAGAGATCACATACCGAAAGGCTTCTAGCCTGAAAAACCAATTGGCTCCCAGCAGGCTTAGGGACTTTTCTATTCCCTCCATTACGAATAAACCTATGGGTTCCTATAAATGCTTTGCTAAAAATTGCCTGTGCTGCAAAACTATTCAGCATGAGAGGGTCAGTTTCGGTTTGGCCCCGGGTAGGGGTGAATTTCTGATAAAAGGACACCTCACTTGCCAATCTGAATTTGTTATTTACCTGATAGAGTGTGATTGTGATAAGTGTTATATTGGGAGAACCACCCAGGCACTAGATAACAGAATTAACTCTCACAGACACAATATTAAAGTGGGTTTTATGGTTCATGGACTATCCCGACATACTACTCTATATCATGACAAAAAAATTAAACTAAAGGTCACCCCTATAGAATATATACCCCCATACATATCAAATCGGATAGAGGTTCTTAATAAGAAAGAAATATACTGGATTTATAAACTCAACACGTTAAAACCCCGAGGCCTCAATGACGTCACTGATCTATTTTATTAAATGCTATCTGGTTATTTGTTTATATATCTCTCTTATATTCATATATGTTTTTAGTGTCTAAATGTTATTTATGTTTTAGATAATTAATATTTCTTGTAACATGGTTTCAAGTTTTATTTGTTGTGTCCTTTATAGGCATTTAGCTATATTTTTATGCCAGGTCTACTACAGTTTTTTATGCTTTTATATTTATTGTTATTTATCCATATTTATAAGTCTGCTTGGGACATAAATTCATATTTGTTCTTTCTGTCAGCATTAATTGCCTCGAACACAAAATACTTCCCCCCCCTTTCTTTTTTGGGTGCATTCTGTCTTAAATAAATTTTAATACATATATATATTTTCACTTTTTTCGCATCATTAGCAGACATACTATATGGTATTTATATTACCTACCCTCTAATAGTCACTGTTTTTTATACTCAGGTTCTTCATTCTATCATTTTTGCAGTAGCGGTACATTTCTTTGATCCCCGGTGTCACTGGTAACTCACTACGGGGGATCGCATTTTTACCCTTGGGACATACGGCTTTTCCTTTCCTTGGTCTCTGTCTTTCCCATCCACACTAATCCTACATTTGATCTGACGCTTTGCATGTGTTTCCCTTGCTTTTTCTTTATGTGTTCTTTTTTAATTTTTCCCCCGGCTATTATGTATGGTCAGGTTTATAAGGTCTGATTAGTGCACATTCACTGTTTTTTGGTTACACGTCTTACCTCCATTCACTCGGTTCTAATGCTTTACACTTGCTCTTTGTCTCTGAACAGCGCAAGCACATAACTCTTTTTCCCACGGTCCTGAACTCACTTCACCTCTCTGGGTCGGGCACTTGCTTTTTGCGCATTCGGAGTGGTTTTTTTTCCCACGCTCATAAACTTTCTTGATCTCACTCACTATATCATGGTCTTGAGCGGTTCCCTGATTCTTGGATTTTATTTCTCATTTTTATTACGTTTTTCTATCTGGAACATTGATTGTGGTTTATTCCTCTTCACCTTTTCACTGATTCAGGCGATTTTGACTGTTTCTTTTTCCTCCTTCACCCTGAAACAGTATATGCTTTGCTGGATGCGTGGTTTCAGGCTTCCACTTACCTATCTCATATTCTCTTGGTCTCCAGCACTGACATGTTTAAGTGAGTTCTAGGCTCATCTCATATGTCTATCTTGCATATACGCAATTTTTATTGAGAGATAATCATGATTACACATAGATTTGCTGTTTTTGGTGTTTTTTATTTTGATTAATTTCATTATATCACGATCCAAGATATGTGTTATTTCTATTACATTTGACTTTATTTTTCACATCATTCATGAAGTTACTTGTATTGCGTCATGTTTCACTGCAATGCACCCTTTCCCGCCCAATTTTTTTTCTATCAGGGGCGGTCTTGTGATGTCATCAAATGTATTTATGTTGTGTTCGTCTCCATTATGGTAGATTTGATGTGTTCTTGTGCCTGACGGTCCTGAGGAAGGGAGCTGAGACTCCAGAAACGCGTAGACCTGTGCAAAATAAAGATCCCTTAATCTGAATACCTGAGAAGTGATCATTGGCGCGGCATATGAAAACCGTATTTTCTTCTTTTGTTCTCTGTTAGGACACTGGAAGTAAACAGAAGCGCAGTCAAGTCACAGCCTGAGGGTCAGAATCCCAGGAGAGTACATAAAGATTCAGGGAGAAGACAGACATGGTCAATGAGTGGTCCAAGGTCCAAAGCCAGGAGGTGATGACAAAAACAGGGAGTTGGCAAACAGGGAGAGGAGTCAAATAACGGTCCGGGGTCAAGAAAGAAAGAGATCAGAACATAAGCACAAACACAAACCAAGAGCAAAACTGCATAACCAGGAAGTACGACTGGTGTCACGCTCCCCAGCTCCCATGCCACGCTTCCCAGCTCCCCTGCCACGCTTCCCAGCTACCCTGCCACGCTTCCCTGCTCCCGTGCCACGCTTCCTCGCTCCCGTGTCACGCTTCCCAGCTCCCGTGCCACGCTCCCTGGTCCTCTGCTCCACAGCCTCCTTGCCTCCTCTCCCTCACCTGCGTCCCCCAGGCATCCTGGTCCCCACTCCCGGCACCCTTCCGCGACTCTGAGCCATCTACCGGGCACTCCTGCTTCTAATGCACCGCTTCCTGCCCTGGTTTCTGGCACCCGGGCCTCGCGCATGCGTGTTAGGGCGCGCGCATGGTCATTGACCCTTTCTTAAAGGGCCAGCGTCCACTGATAGGATATTACACTCATGGGTACAGGGTATACCTTTCTAAGTGGGCGGGGCCTGTTTTTCATGTTTCGTAAGCTAGGAGTCAGGTCCCCCTGTGCCTTGTCCCGTACTTACCTATCTGTCTTGTAGAGCCGCTCCTGTCTCGCCAACCGGTCCTGACGGTTCCAGAACTCCGGACGGTGACTGCCCGCCATCTCATCAGTCCCTACCATCTCCGATCCCTGGATCCATGTGGTGACCGACCTCCTCGCTCAGCTGGTTCCGGATTCTGCCTGACATCATCCCGGCCTCCAAACCTGAGCTTCGTCACCCGGACTACCTTGAGAGACTCTGTGGTTCCAGGGACTTCTTCACTCCACTCCTCTGAACGGACTGTCCTACTACCCGTAGTGCTCCGGCTACCGGGCACCTTGCCCTCGGTGGGGTGCTCAGTCCAGTGGATCCACCTCCTGGGCCTACCCGTCATCCTGGTCCTAACAACTGGCAAGGTTCTGGGAGAGCATGCCCAGTAAAGAAACAGAGCAATTACCAGGAAGGTGGAGTAATCAGCACCTCCTAGAACCTGCAAGGATTCCTGTGTTGTCAAACAACCTGCCAGTGAGTACTCTGGGAAAAACAGCATCTCTAAATATGCAAAATGCTATGCACAAAGTAAACATGTCACAGCTGGCTCTGTAGGTCAGCAAAGTGCAGCAGAACATTACCTGTTCAATTGTTCAAATTGTCTTAGCATGCTGAAGCATTAAGATTTTGCTTTACTGGAACTAAGGAAAAGTTCTTGCCATCTGTTGCTGAGCAATCAGTGATCCTTCTCTAACATTATGAGGTCTCCAATTTGTGGCTGACTTGCTGTGTCTCATAAATGCTTCAACTTGTCAACAATCCACTCACAGTTGATGTGTCACAATGAATTTGGGATAGCAGGGAACCACGCTTCCTAAACTGATCGCCAAACTAGGGGGCCCTATGCTATCCCTAATCTCAGGGATACTACTGATGGTGGAAGGGCTTGAGTATCCTTTCTGGCCCTGCTCTTGACCAGTCCTGATCTGATTCCATCTCATGGATGGGACAGGAGTGTGATGAAACCCACAGATAAAGATAGACAAGAGAAAACCAAAACTCTCATAAGAGGTTCATGTGGAAAAACAAGAGCAGGAAGGAGGTTACAAAACAACAGAAGTAAACTCCACAACCGCATCAAGCAAAGAGCACAATTTTCACCAGTAAGTCTGGGACACCACACCTCACAGACCAACATAAAATAAACTATAGCTGGCATGGGTGGAAGATTTCATCCAGCATAAATACTAAGTGAGCAGATGTGATATGCCTCCCCACATGTGACCAAAGGAGAAAGCAGACCGGCAAAGATTAACTCTTGCTAACCTGCCTATGAATCAATACACAGCACGGCAACGGCCAAGTCTGCTTGTGTTTGTCCCAGACACCAGAAAAACTATCGGACGGAGTGTCAGAATCTGCAATCTGAACAGCTCCCAACGCCGCTTTGGCATTCTGCCAAGTTTGTGCAAAACTGCATGTGACATGATGGTGGAATATTTAGGAGGGAAAAATTGCTCTAACTTATTAAAATGGTTCCACTTTATTACAGTACCATATTAAAATTCAGTGAACTTTTTATAATGACCCAATATTTCATAAAGGCAGCCTGCATGACAAGGTTTTGAATTTTATATACCTGTAGCATTAGGGCTGAATGGAAAACGTCAGTCAAGTGATTGGTATTGCTGTCCATATAGTGTTGTCCATATATTGTACCTAGTATACCTATAACAACAATATGACATCTAGCACTATTACTTTGAAGGTGATATGCAGCACAGTACAGCATAGTATAACACTGCATGATACAGTCCCTGACAGAAGTTCTGTCGCTTATCCATGTTATGTAAATAAAAGCTTATAACCTGACTTTAAATTCGTCCTTTGGATTCATAAATTACTCTTTTGAAAGTTGAAACCCTCGCAAATTTGGTTTAGGTTATGAAAATAAAGTTGCTGCAAAGCTGAAATATTGATCATTTAATGAACACAGAAAGGTTAGATTTTGGCAAGACAAAAAATTTGTTGCCCACAGAAAGTAATGTGAAATTCAAACAAGTAACTTCTAATACAAAGACATGTTGCATAATATTGGTGAATGAAGTTGTGGTGCTATTAGAGCCATATTTAATATTTTGTGTGGCTTCCATAAGCTTGAAGGACTGCATCCATGTGGTTCAACAATGATTCATACAATTTATTGATGAAGTCATCAGGAATAGCAAAGAATGCAGTGTTACATGCCTCCCAGAGTTCTTCTAGATTCTTTGGTTTTGTCTTCCAAGCTTCCTCTTTCATCCTACTCGAAACATGCTCAATGATGTTCATGACTGGTGACTGGGCTGACCAGTCCTTGAGCACATTGATCTTCTTTGCCAGGAGGAACTTTGTTGTAGAGATAGATGTATGAGATGGAGCACCATCCTACTGCAGAATTTGACCCCTTTTATGATTGGGAATGTAAGAGGTAGCTAATACTTCTTGATATTTTAGGCTATTGATATTGCCTTCCACCTTGCAAATGCTTTCCACACCCCCATACTGAATGTAACCCCAGACCATGATCTTTCCACCACCAAGCTTAACTATTTTTTGGGTGTATTTTGGATCCATACGGGCTCCAATAGGTCTCCTGCAGTATTTGCAGTGGCTGTGATGTAATTTAACTGAAGATTCATCAGAGAAATCCACCTTCTGCCACTTTTACAGCGTCCATCTCTTTAGCAGGCTGTGGGACTTGGCAAATGCCACACGTTTTTTTAATTGCTGTTGTTTAGTGCTGGCTTCTGGGCACTGATTCGACCATGGAAGCCATTTCGAGACAGAATCCTACAAACTGTTCTAGTTGACACAGGGACTTCAGGTGACCAGGCCTGTTGGAGCTCTTCTGCAGTGGAAGAGGGGCTGGCTTTGGATTTTCTAACCAACAAACGTTCCTCCTCAGCAGTTGTCTTGCGGGGTCTGCCGGACCTGGGCTTGTCAAAAACATCTCCAGTCTCTTCAAATCTTTTTTTAATTCTTTCTACTTGACACTGAGACGCATTAAAGGTGCCAGCCACCTTTGCAGGGAATCTGTTCTTCAGCCTCTTGATAATCAAGGCTTTGGTCGCAGGGTGGATTTTTGGCATGTTGTCAGAGGTCAAGTTGCAGTTCAAGTGAAGGTCTGTGGTGCTGGGTTTCTTTTTATACACACCCACTAATTAACCGATCATTTAGTGAGCACAGGTGAGGATGTAAACTAGGATTGGGTGCATTATATGTACAAAACTTTTGTCTTGCCAAAATCTGACCTTTCTGTGTTAATTAATCAACATTTCAGCTTTGCAGCAACTTTATTTTCATAACCTAAACCAAATTTGGGAGGGTTTCAGCTTTCAAAAGAGTAATTTATGAAACCAATGGATGAATTTAAAGTCAGGTTATAAGCTTTTATTTACATAACATGGATAAGCGACAGAACTTAGGTCAGGGGCTGGATATCATATTGACATTCAGCGTTGGACTGGAGTACCTTCTGCCCACCAAAGAAAGCCATTCTTGTGGCCCACTATGTAGCTACATAGAAATAATGCAAGACTATTAATTGTGTGGTAAAGTGTTCAAATATCATGATATAACCTAAAAACACGATGGTACACATTTATCAGAAATGGTGTGAAGAGGGGATCTGACTCTCAGGGGTGCTATAGGGGGAGTGGGCTCAGTCAGTCAGGGGTATTACAAGGGGAGAGAGGCTCAGTCAGTCAGGGTTGATAAAGGGGGAGGGGGTTCAGTCAGTCAAGGGTGTTACAAGAGGAGAGAGGCTCAGTCAGTCAAGGGTGATACAGGGGGAGGGGCTGAGTTAGTCAGGGGTGTTACAAAGGTAGAAAGAAAGGCTCAGTCAAACAGGTGTAATACCAGGGGAGGAGCCAATCAGTCAGTCAGGGGTGATAAAGGGAGAAAAGCTCAGACAGTCAGGGGTGGTACAAGAGGAGGGAGCTCAATCCATCAGTGGTGTTACAAGGGGAGAGAGGCTCAGTCAGTCAGTGGTGATACAGTGGGAGGAGCTCAGTCAGGTATGTTACAAGGGGAGAGAGGCTCAGTCAGTCAGGGGTGATAAAGGAGGGAAGGTTCAGTCAGTCAGTGGTGAAACAAGAAATTAAGTGACTGATTTCTCTTGTCCTATATCACCAATATGTAAACTCACCCCTTCATTGACACTCAGTGTTGGGGCTGCGGTCTCAGTTATGGGTGACAATCCTGCTCAGATGTGTCGCGGGCGGAGGGGTTGGGAACGGCGCTCACCTGGGGATCGCTGGCGCTCGGGTCCGGTGCTGCTGCTCCTCGGTGGCTCGAGCACGGGGCCGGACCCGGGGGACTCGAGCAGCGCCTCCTCGCCCACGAGTGAAAAGGGGGAGGTTAATGGTGGGATGTCGGTCATGACGCCACCCACGGGGTTGTGGTGATGGTTGGGCACCACCGCTGCTGGTGACGGGGGTTCCCGGGAGCGATGGTGGAGAGAAGCTGAGGTGTTGGCTAGAGTTGAGCGCAGTTCGCGGTTCGCGGTTCTCCAGTTCGCGGTTCGAGTGATTTTGGGGCTGTTCTAGATCGAACTAGAACTCGAGCTTTTTTGCTAAAATTCGATAGTTCTAGATACGTTCGAGAACGGTTCTAGCAGCAAAAAGCAGGGCTTTTTACAGCTACAGTGTGCAGGAGCCATCGCTGGCAGCCTGCCACAAGCTGGTAACCAAGATAAACATCGGGTAGCCAACCAAAGCACTTTGGTTAGTAACCCGATGTTTATCCTAGTTACGTGCAGGAAGCCCACACTTCCCAGCTCAGCTCGCTCCGCCCCCTCCTGCCCGCGGCATGTACACACGTACACACACACACACACTCTGCACACACACTCTGCACACATGGTCCCGCTCGGCTTACCTGCGGTGATGAAGTCCCGCCATCCCGACCTCAGCGCTGTCACTGTCCTCCATGGTCTTCGCTTGTCACATCACCTTCTCTCGCTTCCGACCCGAGACTGACTAGCGGTGACGTCACGGGCCTCTCGCGATACTTGGCTGTGAAGGCGGCGGTCATTGAACTCAGTGACAGGTGCTGTCAGTGTGCTGGAGATCAGCGCAGGTAATGTACCTCGCTGACAGCAGCACTTGTCATGCCCTGCAGTGACCTGGGCTGACCCATTGATGTTAGCTCAGGTCACTGCATTGCTCTCCCAGCCAATGGGGAACATTCTGCTCTTCATTGACTGGGACAGTGTGGATCGTCATGGCAACCCCTTGGATTACACCATACCTGGATATGTTTTTCTTTCTAATAAATTGGTTAAAGAGGGAATGTTTTGGGGAGTGTTTTTTCAAATAAAAATGTGTTTGTCGTCTATTTTTTTTTATTACTGACTGGGTTGGTGATGTCGGGTATCTGATAGACCAATAGTATGAATCAACTCACCGTGGAAAAAGCTCAGTCTTGATTTCGTCCTGGAGCACGGACAGGCACTGCCACAGCCCAAAATAATGCAAAAGATGAGGATGTCCAGCTCTTCAGGCAAAAAAATCACGTCTTTATTTTATCATGCAGACACAAAGAATGACATGACCAGCACAACGCGTTTCAGGTGAAAGCACTCACCCTTAATCATGAGCTATCTATCTGATAGATGCCTGACCTCACCAACCCCAGGGCTTGATGCCAGGTGACATTACACATCTGGTATTAACCCCATATATTACCCCGGTTGCCACCGCACCAGGGCGCGGGATGAGCTGGGGCGAAGCACCAGGATTGGCGCATCTAATGAATGCGCCACTTCTGGGGCGGCTGCGGCCTGCTATTTTTAGGCTGGGGAGAGTCCAATAACCATGGACCTCCCTAGTCTGAGAATATCAGACCACAGCTGTCTGCTTTACCTTGGCTGGTGATCCAATTTTGGGGGGACCCCTATGTGTTTTTTTTTTTTAATTATTTATTTAATTTAAAATAACAGCGTGGGGTGCCCTCAGTTTTGGATTACCAGCCAAGGTGAGGTTGCCAGCTGTGGTCTGCAGGCTGCAGCCGTCTGCTTTACCCTAGCTGGCTACAAAACTAGGGGGAACCCTACGTCATTTTTTTTTTCATTTTTTTGGCTAAATACAAAGCTAAGCACCCCTTAGTGCCACATGAAAGGCACCAAAGGGTGCAAAATTACAAAATGCAGGAGAGTGGGACATTATGTGTCTTTCTGCCAGTATAATGACAGAAAAGACTGATATGAAGTGCACAAGCACAATAAAATCACCAGAGCGCTCTACGCTGTGAAATGCAGTAGAAAATGGCACTGGAGTGAACATGTGACCGCCTCATGTAGGATGAAGCTATGGATCCTGGGTAAATTTATGCATTTACCCTCCTTCAGTTTTTTGCAGTACACAAAAAAACGGAAGGCACACGGATGACAAACAGATGACATATGGACCGTCTACGGAACGGAAACGGATGCCACACGGATGCACCCGTGAAAAAAAATTGACTGTTTTTTGCAGACTGCAAAAATGGATCGGTCGTGTTAATGTAGCCTTATTCTGATCTGCCGTTTATAAACAGCAGGCAGAAATAAGTGAATAGCGCCCCCCAGCATCAGAAAATCTCCGGGGTTTCAGGGCTAGCTGAGACCCTGGAGATCTTGATTCAGGACGGTTTTTCCGGTCCCCGCTCACGTGATCACAGGTATACACCGTACACCGATGATCACGTTACAGTAAATGACAGCGCCGGTAAAAAATTATTTATCTCCCATCTGGCATGAATAATTATAATAAATCTCCTCCCCGGTCTCCTCCGGTCCCCCGGTGTCGCCAAAGTGCCCCCCCTGATGCCCTCCCAGAAATCCAAGATGGCCGCGCGCACAGCAGCGCGCCGGCCGCATTCACCCTACTCCTCTGATTTCTGTCGCATGTGCCATGACACATGCGACAGAAAACTCCTCCCCAGGCCCTGCCAGGTCACCCCCTATAACCCCACCGGTGTTCCCCGGTGTCCCACGGTACCTGTGCAGCGTTGATCCCCCGCGGCCCTCTCCTTCACAATAGACGCTGCCGCATGCACAGAGCGGCTGTCAGCTCAGCTTCCTGTGTTCAGACACAGTGAGTGGTGGTTATGCATCTATAAGCTAAATGGGCGGCATGTTGGCTCAGTGGTTAGCACTGCAGTCTTGCAGCGCTGAGGTCCTGGGTTCAATTCTCACCAAGGACACCATCTGCAAGGAGTTTGTATGTTCTCCCTGTGTTTGCATGGGTTTACTCCGGTTTCTTCCCACACTCCAAAGACATACAGCGCTATGGAATTAATAACGCTATATAAATGAATTAATTATTATTATTACTGCAATGCCCTGCTCATGAGGTAAGGAACATAATTGATCAGGAGAGCTATACTACATTTCCAAATGGAGGGATTTGCTTTTATAGTTGCCCTGCTGAATGACTACCAAACATGAGAGTCCGTTATACGCCACAAGAAAACACATCTAAATAGCGAGCTCTGTTATTAAGTATTCATTCAGCTGGATAACTGGACTTAAAGGGGTATTCCATCTCCAAGATCCTATCCCCAATATATAGTAGGTGTAATAGCAATAATATCAGCAAATACCAATATTTGGAAATGTAGAATAGTTCTCCTGATTAGCCATGCCCTTACCTCATGAGCAGGGCATTGCAGCTTTGGTAGCAACCATTACGACATGGACTCTGCTGCTGTGGACCCGGGGAGAGTGAGTGCAGATTCATTGCACCCACACTCCTCACATGAAGGGTCTGCACTTGTTAGGACCAGGATGACGGGTAGGCCTAGGAGGTGGATCCACTGGACTGAGCACCCCTCCGAGGGCAAGGTGCCCGGTAGCCGAAGCACTACGGGTAGCAGGACAGTCCGTTCAGAGGAGTGGGTGTAGAAGTCCCTGGGACCACGGAGTCTCTGAAGGTAGTCCGGGTGACGGAGCGCAGGTTCGGAGGCCGTGATGATGTCAGGCAGGGTCCGAAACCAGCGGAACGGGGAGGTCGGTCACCACACGGATCCAGGGATCGGAGACGGTAGGAACTGAGAAGATGGCGGACAGTCCGTTCGGGGTTCTGGAACCGTTAGCACCGGTTGGCGAGACAGGAACGGCTCTACAAAAGAGATAGGTAAGTACGAGATAATGGCACAGGGAGACCTGACTCCTAGCTTAGCAAACACGAAGAACAGGCCCCGCCCACTTGGAAAGGAACCCCATATATACCCTGCACCTGAATCTTCAATATCCTGTTGGAGGATGCTGGCCCTTTAAGAGAGGGTCAATGACCGCGCGCGCGCCCTAATGCGCATGCGCGAGGCCCGGCTGCCAGAAGCCAGAGCAGGGAGCGGTTCACAGGAGGCAGGAGCGCTCAGCATCGCAGATGGGCGCCAGGACCGGGTTGCCTGGAGGACGCAGGTGAGGGAGCATGGAGGCCGTGGAGCGGGGGACGCCTGGCAAAGGAGCCGGGGAGCGTGGCAGGGGAGCCGGGGAGCGTGGCAGGGAAGTCGGGGAGCGTGACAGCACTCCTAGAAAATGGGGGATGCGTTCCCTGAGTGTCTCCCCCCCATATTCTAGACGGTCCAGAGTCGTCGTGGGACCCCTTTATTTTTTTTCTTACATTAAATTGGTGAAAGAGGGAATGTTTTTGGGACTGTTTTTTCAAATAAATTTCTTTTGTCAATTTTTTTTTTGTTAGTACTGACAGTTTATGATGTTGGGTATCTAATAGACGCCATGACATCACAAACTGCTGGGCTTGATGTCAGGTGACCTTACAGCTAGTATCAACCCGATTTATTACCCCGTTTGCCACTGCACCAGGGCACGGGATGAGCTGGGGTGAAGCGCCAGGATTGGTGCATTTAGTGGATGCGCCACGTCTGGGGTGCCTGCGGCCTGCTATTTTTAGACTGTGAAGGCCCAATAACTATGGACCTTCCCACCCTGAGAATACCAGACCACAGCTGTCCGCTTTACCTTGGCTGGTGATCCAATTTGGGGGGGACCCTACTTTTTTTGTGTAATTATTAATATTTATAAAATAATTATAAAAAAAGAGCCTGGGGGGACGTCCACATTGGATCCCCAACCACGGTAAAGCTGCCAGCTGTGGTTTTCAGGCTACAGCCGTCTGCTTTACCCTAGCTGGCTATCAAAAATGGGGGGACCCAACGTCATTTTTTTTTTAACTATTTTTTAAATAGAAAAAATTAATGGGCTTCCCTGTATTTTGATTGCCAACCAAGGTAACGGCAGGCAGATGGGGGTGACAACCCATAGCTGTCTGCTTTATCTGCGCTGAGAATCAAAAATACCACGGAGCGCTACGTCATTTCTTTTAAAGATTTATTTTTACAGCACTGTGATGTCCAGCAATCAAAATACAGGGAAGCCCATTTTGTTTTTAGTTATTTAAATAAATAATTAAAAAAAATATATATGGGCTCCCTCTGCAATTTTTGTATTGCTAGCTAAGGGTAATCCAAGCAGCTACTGGCTGCTAACCCCCACTGCTTGGTGTTACCTTCACTGGCAATGGAAAATCCAGGGAAGCATTTTTTATTTTTTTTGCCAAAAAACTACAAAAAAAGGACGTGAGCTTCGCCATATTTTTGTATGCTAGTTAGGTATAGCAGGCAGGTGCTGGAAGAGTTGGATACAGCGCCAGAAGATGGCGCTTCTATGAAAGTGCCATTTTATGAGGCGGCTGCAGACTGCAATTCGCAGCAGTGGGGCCCAGAAAGCTCAGGCCAACCTGTGCTGCGGATTCCAATCCCCAGCTGCCTAGTTGTACCTGGCTGCACACAAAAATGGGGCGAAGCCTACGTCATTTGTTTTCTAATTATTTCAGGAAATTCATGAAATAATAAAAAAAAGGCTTCCCTTTATTTTTGGTTCCCAGCCGGGTACAAATAGGCAACTGGGGGTTGGGGGCAGCCGTACCTGCCTGCTGTACCTGGCTAGCATACAAAAATATGGCGAAGCCCACATAATTTTTTCAGGGGGCAAAAAACTTCTGCATACAGTCCTGGATGGAGTATGCTGAGCCTTGTAGTTCTGCAGTTGCTGTCTGTCTGTATGGAGAAGAGCAGACAGCAGCTGCAGAACTACAAGGCTCAGCATACTCCATCCAGGACTGTATGCAGAAGTTTTTTGCCCACCAAAAAAATGACGTGGGCTTCGCCATATTTTTGTATGCTAGCCAGGTACAGCAGGCAGCCACGGGCTGCCTCCAACCCCCAGTTGCCTATTTGTACCCGGCTGGGAACCAAAAATATAGGGAAGCCCGTTTTTTTTAATTATTTCATGAAATAATTAAAAAAAAAAACGACGTGAGCTTCGCTCCATTTTTGTGTCCAGCCGGGTACAACTAGGCAGCTGGGGATTGGAATCCGCAGCACAGGTTAGCCCGAGGTTTCTGGGCGCCTCTGCTGCGAATTGCAGTCCTCAGCCGCCCCAGAAAATGGCGCTTTCATAGAAGTGCCATCATCTGGCGCTGTATCCAACTCTTCCAACAGCCCTGAAGCCGGGTGGCTTGTTGGGTAATCATGAGTTAATACTGGCTTTGTTTTACTAGCTAGTATTATGCCAGAGATTCTTAATGTCAGGCACGTTTGACCCAGCCATTAAGAATCTCCAATAAAGGGTTAAAAAAAAGACACCACACAGAGAAAAAATACTTTAATAGAAATAAATACACAGACACATTAGAGACTCCATCTTTATTACCCCCTGTCAGCCCTCCACGATCCATGGTCTTCTGTCTTTCTCGTTCAACAAATGCAGCTCTGCTCCATCACTGCTGAATGGGGGAAGACGCTGCTTCCCGTGCAGAAATCACTCCGTGATGGCTGCACGGAAAGCAGCTTGCAGCCTTCACGGAGTGAGAGATCAGTGCTGCTGGCTGCTGGCGGTGACAGACGCGTTACCATAGCAACAGGGCTCCGATCATGTGATTCCCAGGGCCGCGGTTAGCGGTGACGTCACCGCTAATTGCGTTGCTATGGCAACGGTGATCTCCGTTAATGACCGGCTGTGTCAGCCGGTCCCTAACGGAACGGGGAGTCGACCGTGTGCTACAGCATGTCGCCGGTACACGGCGATACACAAATGTGCACCGTGTACCGGAGAGATGCACTCGCAGGTCCTACATGACGCGTCATAGTCATGTGACCAGTCTGTAGCCAATGAGATAATAGCCACGTGACTGATCACATGGCTATTTTGACGTCACGATAGGTCCTGCATCACTGCTGGCAGTGCCGGTCACCGGGAGGATTCAGCGATCATCGGATGGAATAGCGGCAGGAGACAGAGTGCAGGAGGGATCGCGGGGACCGGTAAGTGTTATGGCAATGTTTATTAACTGTATGTGTACATTTATAATGCATTTTTATGTGTTTGTGATTGCCTCCCATTATAGCCTATTGGTTCGAGTTCGGTTCTTCGAACGTTCGACGAACCGAACTCGAACGAGACCTCCGTTCGGCGAAACGACCTCGAGCCGAACCGTGACCGGTTTGCTCATCTCTAGTGTTGGCCCCTCCGTGGGTAGGGGCTGTTGGTCCCGGGGCCCCGGTTGGGGAGAGAAGGTATAGGTGCAGGTGCAGGGGCCGGATGCGGGGAGGCAGCCTGGGCACGGGTGCAAGGTTGCGATGCAGCGCGGTGCCGGATGACACTGTTGTACTCACTCAGGCAGAAAAAGGACAGAGTCTCTGGTAAACCAAACGGCTGGATGGATGGGGCCCACAATCGGCTGCGGTGTTGTCACTCTCCCCGGACGGGTTGATGGTGGCTGTCGTTTCCCTGCACCTGTGTGTGTGTTTGACTCCTATGGCTTCACACAGGTAGTCCGCTCCCCAGCGTGTACATGTCGGGAGAGCCCGGTTGCCCGCAGGCGCTGGCCCTTGGATCTCTGGCCCTTGGCGGTGGCTCTTATCTGGATGGGTTGGGCTGTTACCTTCTAATGGGACTTGTTTGGGAATGAACCCCTGAGGTCCAGACCGCAATCAGTGAATTTGACCTTTTCGGCGGCTCACAGCCTAGTCGGGGTCTGAGTACCCTGCCTTGGTGCTTGGCTTCAATCTGCTCCCCGGGTGGGTACCGGTGGGCCACCGGCCGACCCCGGTCTTACGGTTCCGCTGACCTACACCAACTCCTGCAGGCGGCCACCACCGTCTGCCGACCTTGCTGATTGTGCCTGGGCTCCAACCTAGACACGCACAGTCTTTTCTCCTCTCACTTCCACCTCTCAACTCCACAACTCCACAACTAAACTAACTGACTTTTCCCGCCTCCAGGCCTGTGAACTCCTCGGTGGGTGGGGCCAACCGCCTGGCTCCGCCCCACCTGGTGTGGACATCAGACCCTGGAGGGAGGCAACAAGGATTTTGTTTGACTGATGTACCTGGCCCCTGCCCGGAGATGGCTCAAGGCTGCCGGCTGCCCTCCTCGGCAGATCCGTGCGCCTTGACACAATCCCCTGTGACCAGGGTTCCAGCTCCTACCAGGCCCAGACCAATGTCTGCCACCTAGTATTTACAGGGAGCCCTGCTCCTGACCTCCTCTCTCCTGCTCCTAACACTTCTCACTCTCCCCTACAAACCCCCCAAGTGGGTGGCCCTATTCCCTTCAGGCCCCCCAATGGTGTGTCTGGTGGGTATGGCACAGAGTGTTCCTAGGGCTTTGACTGGCTCTGTTCTTAGCAACACAGAAGGCCAGGGATCCGTAACCAAGGAGGATTTGGATACTGTGCAGAAGGGCAGATTGCACAGTACCCTGTGACGACCTGATAGTCCAGGGCGTCACATATTTCTCTCACAAACATGGCCTCATGAACAATGACTCAGATGTGCATTATACCATCAGGATCTCCAGTTAGGATGGACTCTCTAGAAAAAATAATGCTAAAGCTGCAGCATAAGGTAAGAAGCTTATTCTAACAATCTTTGCCTTACTTTTTCTGTATTCTTGGTCGATTTCCATTCTGGGTGAGTTATTTTCTATTAAATAGTTTGGTCCACAAACTGAGAAAGTTATCTATGCCTTTGTGAATTATGTGCATGTGATGTGATCAGTGTGTAAGTGTAGATTTAGCATTGTACTGGTCATTGGTCCATGGGATTGTATTGTAATATTGGTGAATTGTATTGATGTTGACGATTGCTGGCAGCAGCCTCCTATACAGCCTAGTTACATCAAAGCATTTTATGGTGATTTACATGGAAAATCCATTTTTATTCTGTGCCTGAGCTCCCAGACTGCCAGTATTTATTTGTTTTGTGTTGCTTTTTATTTCTTTTCATGAACATAAATAGTTTACAGTTTACACAAATAGTGTTATAACGAGGTACCCAAAATTCACTGGCAATGTATATTGTTGCAATGAAATCAATTCTGAAAAGAAATTTATATATATAAATGGACTTCTCAATATTCCGAGGTTGTGTTGGCCACGGCCACGACAAATCGGTATTTTACACGCATCTGTCACATCAGTTTTTCCACAATCTGCGACAAAGCTGTCAATCCGTCGTACTGACGGATTGTGACTGATGGCAAAAAACTAATGTGTGAAAGGGGCCTTATTATTCAGCTAGACTGAACCCTGTCACCAGGTGTGCAAGTCTTGTATCAGAGCCACTTCTGTGGTTAAAGCTAGGGTTGAAAAGGTCACAAAATAGTTCCCGATTACAAAGTTTCAGGCATAGCATTAAATAGTCACCATTTATTTAAATAGTTAATTTTATAGAGTGAATTACTTTAATTTAAACTCTGACAATGGATAAATATCTGCTTATGTTTCATAAATCTTGCAGAATAGCCAATCAGTTAACTAAGGGGTCTTAGCTTTTTCTCTATGATACCCTGTAAATTGCATATTGGGTATTTTGGGGGATCAAGACCTTAGTACAAAGTCATCACATGATTATGGTCCACATTATATTCATATATCATATTTTATATCTTATCAAAGAGAGATTCAGTGAAGTGTACACCGCTATCCCAGGCTATTTAACACATGGAACAGCAATGATAAGGATCCAGCAGGATGGAACATCGATCTATTCATCATCAGGATGGAACATCGATCTATTGAGTAGAAGAGAGATTCAGTGAAGCGTGCACTGCTCTCCAGGGCTGTTCAACACACAGAACAGCAGTGATAAGGATCAAGCAAGATGGAACATTGATCTGTCCATCAGAAGAGAGATTCAGTGAAGCGTGCACTGCTCTCCTGGGCTGTTCAACAAACAGAACAACAATTATAAGGATCCAGGGGATGGAACATTGATCTATTTAGCAGAATAGAGAGCCAGTGATGCATGCGCCGCTCTCCCAATCTGTTCAACACACGGAACATCCCAGTCTGTTTAACACATGGAACAGCAGAGATAAGGATCCAGCAGGATGGAACATCGATCTATTGAGTAGAAGAGAAATTCAGCGAAGCGTGCACTGCTCTCAAGGGCTGTTCAACACACGGAACAGCAGTGATAAGGATCCAGCATTATGGAACATCGATCTATTGAGTAGAAGTGAGATTTAGTAAAGCGTGCACTGCTCTCCAGAACTTTTCAACACACGGAACAGCAGTGATAAGGATCCAGCAGAATGGAACATCGATCTGTCCATCAGAAGAGAGATTCAGTGAAGTGTGCACTGCTCCTCTGGGCTGTTCAACACACGGAACAACAATTATAAGGATCCAGGGAGATGAAACATCAATCTATTTAGCAGAATAGAGAGCCAGTGATGCATGAGCCGTTCTCCCAGGCTGTTCAACACACGGAACAACAATTTTAAGGATCCAGCAGGATGGAACAGTGATCTATTCAGAAGAAGAGAGCCAGGAAAGCGAACGCCTGACTTAATGCACAGGAACCAGGAGAATACGGTAGATGTCTCTGTTCTGCGGGAAATCAATGATAAAAGCCAATACACTGGATGAAGTTGAAAGATGATTTATTTCAAGGCGTTTCAAAGTAAATTCACTTTTTCCTCAGGAAAGCCACCTAATGGTTTGTCTAATGCTGAGAGGAGTGGTGAGCAGTAATCAGTAACATTAACACGTGAGTTATTGTGTATGCAGCTCAAGTGTTAGTGTGGTGCCCCTGAGGCTTCAGTCGCCACAGGGTACTGTATCTCCCTTATGATGTAGTACTCATCCTGGGTAAGGAGATGTTAATCGCCGGTGTTTCTCACATTCACACACCAAACACAGTTAAGGCCCCGTCACACTAAGCAACATCGCTAGCAACATCGCTGCTAACGAACAACTTTTGTGACGTAGCAGCGATGTTGCTAGTGATGTCGCTGTGTGTGACATCCAGCAACAACCTGGCCCCTGATGTGAGGTCATTGGTTGTTGCTGAATCTCATGGGCCATTTTTTAGTTGTTGCTGTCCCGCTGTGAAGCACTGATCGCTGTGTGTGACAGCGAGACAGCAACAACTAAATGTGCAGGCAGCAGGAGCCGGCTTCTGCGGAGGCTGGTAACCACAGTAAACATCGGGTAACCAAGAAGACCTGTCTTTGGTTACCCGATATTTACCTTCGTTACCAGCCTCCGCCGCTCTCACTCTCAGTGCCGGCTCCTGCTCTGTGCACATGTAGCTGCAGGACACATCGGGTTAATTAACCCGATGTGTGCTGTAGCTAGGAGAGCAGGGAGCCAGCGCTAAGCGGTGTGCGCTGCTCCCTGCTCTCTGCACGTGTAGCTGCGTGCGCTGGTAACCAAGGTAAATATCGGGTTGGTTACCCGATATTTACCTTAGTTACCAAGCGCAGCATCTTCCACGCGGCGCTGGGGGCTGGTCACTGGTTGCTGGTGAGCTCACCAGCAACTCGTGTAGCGACGCTCCAGCGATCCCTGCCAGGTCAGGTTGATGGTGGGATCGCTGGAGCGTCGCAGTGTGACATCTCACCAGCAACCTCCTAGCAACTTACCAGCGATCCCTATCGTTGTTGGGATCGCTGGTAAGATGTTTAGTGTGACTAGACCTTTAGGTGCTTTCCCACCGGGGGGATGTGGCCTTGGGTAGATAGGGGGGTGGCCATCATGAACCATGGGACTTTCCCGGTCACTAGGACAACCACCTGGGTGGCGGACACCACTTGAGGAAAAGGAAGGAGCATCTTCACACATAGTTAGCCCCAGGCACAGCTTGGTGTAAGGAACACAGTCGGGACTTCGGTCCAGGCATAATCTCTCTACGTTCACACTTCTGGGAGCAATGCAAGACCCGTGGCTTGGAGCCGGCTGCTCGGCCTAAGTTATCTACAGCTACACGGGATTCCAGGGTCTGCGGAGAGTGCAGGAAACACCCGCAGCCCGTTCCATATTCCACATACACCAGGATTGGAGGGACCCCGACCAGAAAGGACTCACAGTGGAAACACCGGCAGTGACCTTGAATTGCTCGGGATCGACTGGGGCCCACCACAGCAGTGACCAGCATCTCCCGGGTAAACCAGGACCGTGAGTAAAGAAACCTTGAACCCGCAGAGACTGTGTTCGCCTGACCTTGCCGACGTCGCAGCCCCGCGCTTCGGCACCCACCATCACTACAACACTCCCTGGGGCCCGTTCCACCTGTGGGGAGCAGACACATCCTAGTTGTTACAACCATCCACTCCAGAGGAAAGCCACAGAAGCAGCAGCTAATCCCTGGCCGCGTACCGCAGGTGGCGTCATGAGTAGAGATGAGCGAACCTCTAGAGGCTTGAGTTCGGTTCGTCGAACAGAGGCTGCGTTCGAGTTCGGTTCGGTGAACCGTTCAACAAACCTCTCGAACCCCATTAAAAACAATGGGAGGCAATCACAGACACATAAAAACACCTAGAAAACACCCTCAAACGTGTCCAAAAGGTGACAAACAACTCCCAAGACAACACAAACACATGGGAAAGTGACAAGGACAAATACTCATGCGAAAACAAAACAGCTGGACGAAGAAAAAGAGGACGAGACACAGATATAGGCATGGCATGCCCTTTTAAAATCATGTAAAACACAGCAAGGGGACTCCAAGCGGAGTCTCCCTTTTTTCCAAAAATTGGGCCCCACAGACACCACTTCAGTGGCAGCACTTGTGCCCCAGTTGTTCACTTCACAGGTACATTTGCATCAAGCACATTCAAAAATACTCCAGCCTTAACTGTCCCCAGGATGACACTGGGGTAGGTAGCAAAGTCTTTGCTGAACCATGACTTGTTCATCTTGGCTCGTTTTTAAAAACACAGCCAGAGGACTCCAAGCGGAGTCTCCCTTTTTTCCAAAAATTGAGCCCCACAGACACCACTTCAGTGGCAGCACTTGTGCCCCAGTTGTACACTCCACAGGTACATTTGCATAAGCACATTCAAAAATACACCAGCCTTAACTGTCCCCAGGATGACACCGGTGTAGGTAGCAAAGTCTTTGCTGAACCATGACTTGTTCATCTTGGCTCGTTTTTAAAAACACAGCAAGGGGACTCCAAGCGGAGTCTCCCTTTTTTCAAAAAATTGGGCCCCACAGACACCACTTCAGTGGCAGGACTTGTGCCCCAGTTGTACATTTCACAGGTACATTTGCATCAAGCACATTCAAAATTACGCCAGCCTTAACTGTCCCCAGGATGACACCGGGGTAGGTAGCAAAGTCTTTGCTGAACCATGACTTGTTCATCTTGGCTCGTTTTTAAAAACACAGCAAGGGGACTCCAAGCGGAGTCTCCCTTTTTTCAAAAAATTGGGCCCCACAGACACCACTTCAGTGGCAGGACTTGTGCCCCAGTTGTACATTTCACAGGTACATTTGCATCAAGCACATTCAAAATTACGCCAGCCTTAACTGTCCCCAGGATGACACCGGGGTAGGTAGCAAAGTCTTTGCTGAACCATGACTTGTTCATCTTGGCTCGTTTTTAAAAACACAGCAAGGGGACTCCAAGCGGAGTCTCCCTTTTTTCCAAAAATTGGGCCTCACAGACACCACTTCAGTGGCAGCACTTGTGCCCCAGTTGTACACTTCACAGGTACATTTGCATAAGCACATTCTAAATCCACAAGCCTTTACTCTCCCCAGGATGACAGAGGGGTAGTAAAGTCCTTGCGGATCCATGACTTCATCATCTTGATGAACGTCAGTCTGTCCACATTGTCACTGGACAGACGCGTGCGCTTATCTGTCAGCACACACCCAGCAGCACTGAAGACATGTTCAGAGACAACGCTGGGAGACGACAAGATCTCCAAGGTGTAAGTGGTGAGCTCAGGCCATTTTTCAAGATTTGAAGCAAAAAAGGAGCAAGGCTCCAGTTGCAAAGTCATGGCATCGATGTTCATTTGGAGATACTCCTGTATCATCCTCTCCAGCCGTTGACTATGTGTCAGACTTGTTGTCTCTGGTGGCCTTGCAAAGGATGGTCTAAAAAAAATTATGAAACGATTCAATAAAATTGCTGTTACCAGCACCAGATATGGTGCTGCTGGTACGGTTAGACTGTTGATGACGAGACAGTCCCATGTTTGTCAAGTTACAACTGGGAGATTCACTGTGTGCACCACTGGTGTTTGGTGGAAAAGCCAAGCTAAGATTGAGTAACAGCTTCTGCTGATACTCCTGCATACGTGCGCCCCTTTCTATGGCTGGAATTATTTCACAAAATTGGACTTGTACCGGGGATCTAATAGTGTGGCAACCCAGTAGTCATCATTACTTCTAATTTTGACAATCCGAGGGTCATGTTGTAGGTACTGCAGCAAGAAGGCGCTCATGTGTCTTGCGCATCCATGCGGACCAAGTCCTCGCTGTGTTTGTGGCATAGAGGTGCTAACCGTGCTTTCTTCCTCTGACATCTCCCCCCAACCTCGTTCAACCGAAATTTGACCAAGGTCTCCCTCATCTGCTGAGTTTTCCATGTCCATCAAGAGTTCGTCCTCCCTTTCTTCCTGGTCTCCTGCACCTTCCTTAACATTTTGGGTGATACCATGCGCCCTTGTTAATCTCTCTCCCCCAACGTCCCATGCCTGCCGCCTTGGTGATGATAAATGTCTGGACCTTGTAGATGTTGTTATCCCTTGCAGATATGAATCCTCCTGTACTTCCTCCCCTTCCTCTTGTCCCACCCCCTGACTCCGAATAGTTTTTAGTGTGTGCTCCAGCATGTAAATGACTGGAATTGTCATGCTGATAATGGCATTGTCAGCGCTAAACATATTCGTCGCCATGTCGAAACTGTGCAGAAGGGTGCATAGGTCCTTGATCTGAGACCACTCCATCAGCGTGCTCTGCCCCACCTCTGCATCTCATTGGCCCAGGCTATACGTCATAACGTATTGCATCAGGGCTCAGCGGTGCTGCCACAGTCGCTGTAACATGTGAAGAGTCGAATTCCAGCGTGTCGGCACATCGCATTTCAGGTGATGAACCGGCAGGCTGAATGACTTCTGGAGCGATGCAAGTCGGTCAGCTGTGGCGGTTGAACGGCGGAAGTGAGCAGAGAGTGACCATGCCCTGTGCAGAAGCCCATCTAGGCCGGGATGGTGGGTTCAAAATTGCTGAACAACAAGGTTCAACACGTGAGCCATACAAAGCACGTGTGTCACCTTGCCCCGGCGAAGGGCACACCCAGGTTTGCAGCATTGTCGCACACGGCCTTCCCTGGCTGCAGGTTGAGTGGAGACAACCATTTACGAAACTCGGACAGCAGAGCTGACCACAACTCATCCACTGTGTGACTTTTATTTCCAAGACATTTCAAGCTAAAGACCGCCTGATGCCGTTGAGCTCTGCTGCCAGCATAGTAAGGAGGTGTGCAGGATTCATTGTGCGCAGTTGCAACGCAGGTGGCCTGACCAGGCAGGCTTGGGGCGGAGGTGGAGGACCCAGACGAGGTTGAGGAGAAAAAAGCAGTGGAGGAACCTCGACATACAGAGGATTGACGCACAAGTCATGGGGACGGCAAGACTTGTTCAGCAGACCCTTCTCCATCTCTCACCATAGTTACCCAGTGCCCAGTCAGCGACATGTAATGCCCCTGTCCATGCTTACTGGTCCAAGTATCGGTGGTGAAATGCACCCGGTCACACACAGAGTTTCTCTAGGAAGTGGTGATGTTGTGTGCGACATGCTGGTGTAGCGCAGGCACACCTTTCTTGGAGAAGTAGTGGCGACTGGGCATCTGGTACTGGGGCACTGCGACTGACATAAGGTCTTGAAAATCCTCTGTCTCCACCAGGCAGAAAGGCAGCATTTCGGTAGCAAAGAGCTTACAGAGGGTGAAAGTCAACCTCTTAGCTCTGTCAGGGCTCGGAGGATATGGCTTTTTATTGGTCCACATCTGAGGGACCGAGATCTGGCTGGTGTTTGGAGACGTTGTGGAGTATGGTGTCCCTGGAAAACTGAAGGTCTGTGAGGAAAGTGCAGGCGGAGACATGATGTTGCCTTCATCCAAAGTTGGTGCTCTCGATGTCTGAGAGAGCTGTAGACCAGCACTTGTTTCCCCTTCTAAACCAACTGACGACCTACCAAGCAAACTGCCTGTTGTGGTTAAAGTGGTGGAAGGTCTGCGTGGAAGAACAGGTCTGACAGCTGTCCCCACAGTCATAGAAGATGAAGATCGCGCGGATGCACTGGAAGGGGCAGGCGGTGGATGGCCGGCTCCGCTAGGCCGCATTGCAGCAAGGTGAGCTTCCCACTGGGACTTATGCTTGTTATTCATGTGACGATTCATGGAAGAAGTCGTCAAACTGGTGAGGTTTTGGCCTCTACTTATAGATTGCTGACAAATTTTACAGATCACATGATTTGGGAGATCCTTTGCAAGGTGAAAAAGGACCAGGCTAGGCAAGGCTTAGAGGACATGCGACCTGCAGAGCCACCCCGACTTGTGCTCAGAGGCAGAGTGGTGGCGGAGGATGCACTTGTTGACGTGCTTCCAGTACTCCGACTCTGTCCAGGAAGGCGCAAGGTTACTTCGTCGTCAGTTGCATCCTCCTCCACCGCCTCTGGTGACCTCCTCGAGTGCCCGACTGAGGGTTGACAGTATGTGGGATCTAGAACTTTATCATCAAGCGTTGTGTTTGCACTCCGCTCGCCCTCAGACCTAACCTCTTCCTGCCCTTACTGAATAGTTAAGTTGTCATCCCAATCTGGTATCTGCGTCTCATCGTCATCTGTATGTTCCTTATTGTCTCCACCAACAGGTGTTACAGTTTGGGAATGAGGGTCTACATTATGCTCAGAAACTCGGTCATCAGGGCCTGAATCTGACTCACAAAGCTTCTGGGCATCACTGCAGACCATTTCCTGGTCTGTACTCACTGTAGCTTGGGAGCAGACCTCTGATTCCCAGCCTATAGTGTGACTGAACAGCTCTGCAGACTCAGCCATCTCTGTTACACCATACTCTGCAGGGCGTGTGGAGACTTGAGAGCTGGGAGAAAGCAAGTGCGATTGGGATGACAACTCAGAGGAATGTTGTTTTTTGGATTTTGAAGTTGAGGTGGAGGAGAGGCCACTTGTTGTAGCACTTGAGATCCATTCAAGCATGTGGTTTTTTTTGTGCATCATCTACCTTTGTTCCAGTTTTTTGGTTCCGTAAAAAAAGGAGCACATCGGATTGGCCACGGAAAGCAGTAGACATCTTACTTTTGCTTGAAGATGGCCTATCTTCAGCAGATGTTAATGTACCTTTCACTCCTTCCCCACGGACACAAACCTTTTTTCCTTTTCCAACACTCCTGTTCCCCTTTCCACCAGCATTTGTCCTTTTGCCACTCATTTTGTTAGCGACAAGATTGGCCACTTAAAATGTGGTAGCAAAAATTTGCAGGAGGGTAGAAAGCAGAGGTGGTGGAACTTGCTTGGCACCAGTGGAACACTAATTTAGTGTAGCAGACACTTTTTGGATGCCACTAAGTTTCAGCACTGTTTGCTATAAAAATAGCTTAGCAAAAATGTGCAGGAGGGTAGAAGGCAGAGATGGTGGAACTTGCTTGGCACCAGTGGGACACTAATTTAGTATAGCAGACACTTTTTGGATGCCACTAAGTTTCAGCACTGTTTGCTATAAAAATAGCGTAGCAAAAGTGGGCAGGAGGGTACAGTGCCCGGGTTCTGTGGGTTAGTGGACAGGAAAGGAACACTAACTTAGTATTCCAGACACTTTTAGGATGGTAGAAAAAGTGTCAGCTCTTTGGGCAAATAAAATAGCGTGGCAAAACTGGGCAGGTGGGTACAGTGCCTGTGTTCTGTGGGTCAGTGGACAGGAAAGGAACAATAACAGTATTCCAGACACTTTTAGGATGGCAGAAAAAGTGTCAGCTCTTTGGGCTAATAAAATAGCGTTAAACTGGCAAAACTGGGCAGGTGGTACAGTGCCCGGGTTCTGTGGGTACCAGGACAGGAAAGGAAGCCTCACTTTTTATCCCTCCTAATGATGAAATGCAGCAAGGAATTCCCAGAGCTGAGGTACACAGACGCTGTTATCTAAAGCTGTATACAGCGTTTGCACGGACCTGCCTAGCAGCTATGTCTCTGAGCGCCTGGAAATCAGCCCTGAAATAAACAGCAGTCCCTAATCTCTACAGCAAGCATTGTTGACCTTAGGGAGATCAACATATCCACTGCGGAGACACCATCACGTGTTTCTCAATGCAGTGATTCTAGAGCAATGCCCCCTGGGTAATATGCAAATAAGAAAGCCGCGGAGACACCATCACGTGTTTCTCAACGCTGCCAGAAAACTAGCCAGGTCTTTCACCGGGAAGGAACAACCACGGGAAGGGCAGTCTCCAGTCAAGGAGACCACCTATACCAAACATGGTATCCATCCACAGACAGCCGTTTCGGGGTATTTGCCCCTCATCAGTGTGGAGTAGGAATCTGGCTAGTGGGGGCAATGCCTAGTAAAAGACTACTTAAGCAAGCATTGTTGACCTTAAGGAGATCAACATATCCACTGCGGAGACACCACCACGTGTTTCTCAACGCAGTGATTCTAGAGCAATGCCCCCTGGGTAATATGCAAATAAGAAAGCCACGGAGACACCATCACGTGTTTCTCAACGCTGCCAGAAAACTAGCCAGGTCTTTCACCGGGAAGGAACAACCACGGGAAGGGCAGTCTCCAGTCAAGGAGACCACCTATACCAAACATGGTATCCATCCACAGACAGCCGTTTCGGGGTATTTGCCCCTCCTCAGTGTGGAGTAGGAATCTGGCTAGTGGGGGCAATGCCTAGTAAAAGACTACTTAAGCAAGCATTGTTGACCTTAGGGAGATCAACATATCCACTGCGGAGACACCATCACGTGTTTCTCAACGCAGTGATTCTAGAGCAATGCCCCCTGGGTAATATGCAAATAAGAAAGCCGCGGAGACACCATCACGTGTTTCTCAACGCTGCCAGAAAACTAGCCAGGTGTTTCACCGGGAAGGAACAACCACGGGAAGGGCAGTCTCCAGTCAAGGAGACCACCTATACCAAACATGGTATCCATCCACAGACAGCCGTTTCAGGGTATTTGCCCCTCATCAGTGTGGAGTAGGAATCTGGCTAGTGGGGGGGCAATGCCTAGTAAAAGACTACTGAAGCAAGCATTGTTGACCTTAGGGAGATCAACATATCCACTGCGGAGACACCATCACGTGTTTCTCAACGCAGTGATTCTAGAGCAATGCCCCCTGGGTAATATGCAAATAAGAAAGCCGCGGAGACACCATCACGTGTTTCTCAACGCTGCCAGAAAACTAGCCAGGTCTTTCACCGGGAAGGAACAACCACGGGAAGGGCAGTCTCCAGTCAAGGAGACCACCTATACCAAACATGGTATCCATCCACAGACAGCCGTTTCGGGGTATTTGCCCCTCATCAGTGTGGAGTAGGAATCTGGCTAGTGGGGGGCAATGCCTAGTAAAAGACTACTTATGCAAGCATTGTTGACCTTAGGGAGATCAACATATCCACTGCGGAGACACCATCACGTGTTTCTCAACGCAGTGATTCTAGAGCAATGCCCCCTGGGTAATATGCAAATAAGGTATAGGTGGTCTCCTTGACTGGAGACTGCCCTTCCCGTGGTTGTTCCTTCCCGGTGAAAGACCTGGCTAGTTTTCTGGCAGCGTTGAGAAACACGTGATGGTGTCTCCGCGGCTTTCTTATTTGCATATTACCCAGGGGGCATTGCTCTAGAGTCACTGCGTTGAGAAACACGTGATGGTGTCTCCGCAGTGGATATGTTGATCTCCCTAAGGTCAACAATGCTTGCTTAAGTAGTCTTTTACTAGGCATTGCCCCCACTAGCCAGATTCCTACTCCACACTGATGAGGGGCAAATACCCCGAAACGGCTGTCTGTGGATGGATACCATGTTTGGTATAGGTGGTCTCCTTGACTGGAGACTGCCCTTCCCGTGGTTGTTCCTTCCCGGTGAAAGACCTGGCTAGTTTTCTGGCAGCGTTGAGAAACACGTGATGGTGTCTCCGCGGCTTTCTTATTTGCATATTCCCCAGGGGCATTGCTCTAGAATCACTGCGTTGAGAAACACGTGATGGTGTCTCCGCAGTGGATATGTTGATCTCCCTAAGGTCAACAATGCTTGCTTAAGTAGTCTTTTACTAGGCATTGCCCCCACTAGCCAGATTCCTACTCCACACTGATGAGGGGCAAATTCCCCGAAACGGCTGTCTGTGGATGGATACCATGTTTGGTATAGGTGGTCTCCTTGACTGGAGACTGCCCTTCCCGTGGTTGTTCCTTCCCGGTGAAAGACCTGGCTAGTTTTCTGGCAGCGTTGAGAAACACGTGATGGTGTCTCCGCGGCTTTCTTATTTGCATATTACCCAGGGGGCATTGCTCTAGAATCACTGCGTTGAGAAACACGTGATGGTGTCTCCGCAGTGGATATGTTGATCTCCCTAAGGTCAACAATGCTTGCTTAGGAAGTCTTTTACTAGGCATTGCCCCCACTAGCCAGATTCCTACTCCACACTGATGAGGGGCAAATACCCCGAAACGGCTGTCTGTGGATGGATACCATGTTTGGTATAGGTGGTCTTCTTGACTGGAGACTGCCCTTCCCGTGGTTGTTCCTTCCCGGTGAAAGACCTGGCTAGTTTTCTGGCAGCGTTGAGAAACACGTGATGGTGTCTCCGCGGCTTTCTTATTTGCATATTACCCAGGGGGCATTGCTCTAGAATCACTGCGTTGAGAAACACGTGATGGTGTCTCCGCAGTGGATATGTTGATCTCCCTAAGGTCAACAATGCTTGCTTAAGTAGTCTTTTACTAGGCATTGCCCCCACTAGCCAGATTCCTACTCCACACTGATGAGGGGCAAATACCCCGAAACGGCTGTCTGTGGATGGATACCATGTTTGGTATAGGTGGTCTCCTTGACTGGAGACTGCCCTTCCCGTGGTTGTTCCTTCCCGGTGGAAGACCTGGCTAGTTTTCTGGCAGCGTTGAGAAACACGTGATGGTGTCTCCGTGGCTTTCTTATTTGCATATTACCCAGGGGGCATTGCTCTAGAATCACTGCGTTGAGAAACACGTGATGGTGTCTCCGCAGTGGATATGTTGATCTCCCTAAGGTCAACAATGCTTGCTTAAGTAGTCTTTTACTAGGCATTGCCCCCACTAGCCAGATTCCTACTCCACACTGATGAGGGGCAAATACCCCGAAACGACTGTCTGTGGATGGATACCATGTTTGGTATAGGTGGTCTTCTTGACTGGAGACTGCCCTTCCCGTGGTTGTTCCTTCCCGGTGGAAGACCTGGCTAGTTTTCTGGCAGCGTTGAGAAACACGTGATGGTGTCTCCGCGGCTTTCTTATTTGCCTAATCTCTACAGCGCTGTGTCTATATTCAGTACAAACAGGGAGTGGCCCCCTTCTCAGCGAGCTGGACATTTCATTCTGTGAATCCCCCTAACTGTGTGTGTCCTGTTGGGACCCGGTCGCTCTCAGCCCTTAGCCACATTGAGGCCTACTTTAGACCCATGGTAAGGTTTTAATATTAGAGAGTGTAGGTACTATCCCAACTGGGTACACCTTGGCGTTGGTGGGATAGCTTTATGCTTTTTTTGATCAAAAACAGTGTTTACTAAGTACCCTATGTTTATATGCACTATGCTTTTATTTAGTTACAGCAGGGTATGTTTTCACAATTTTTTCCTTGGTTTCTCTTTGTCTCATGGCCAGTGTGAACATGGTCTCACAAGTTCCATGTATACAATCTCATACTCCGGCTCACTTTTTTGTTTTTATGTAGTTTTTTTGTATTCAGTACAAACAGGGAGTGGCCCCCTTCTCAGCGAGCTGGACATTTCATTCTGTGAATCCCCCTGACTGTGTGTGTCCTGTTGGGACCCGGTCGCTCTCAGCCCTTAGCCACATTGAGGCCTACTTTAGACCCATGGTAAGGTTTTAATATTAGAGAGTGTAGGTACTATCCCAACTGGGTACACCTTGGCGTTGGTGGGATAGCTTTATGCTTTTTTTGATCAAAAACAGTGTTTACTAAGTACCCTATGTTTATATGCACTATGCTTTTATTTAGTTACAGCAGGGTATGTTTTCACAATTTTTTCCTTGGTTTCTCTTTGTCTCATGGCCAGTGTGAACATGGTCTCACAAGTTCCATGTATACCATCTCATACTCCGGCTCACTTTTTTGTTTTTATGTAGTTTTTTTGTATTCAGTACAAACAGGGAGTGGCCCCCTTCTCAGCGAGCTGGACATTTCATTCTGTGAATCCCCCTGACTGTGTGTGTCCTGTTGGGACCCGGTCGCTCTCAGCCCTTAGCCACATTGAGGCCTACTTTAGACCCATGGTAAGGTTTTAATATTAGAGAGTGTAGGTACTATCCCAACTGGGTACACCTTGGCGTTGGTGGGATAGCTTTATGCTTTTTTTGATCAAAAACAGTGTTTACTAAGTACCCTATGTTTATATGCACTATGCTTTTATTTAGTTACAGCAGGGTATGTTTTCACAATTTTTTCCTTGGTTTCTCTTTGTCTCATGGCCAGTGTGAACATGGTCTCACAAGTTCCATGTATACCATCTCATACTCCGGCTCACTTTTTTGTTTTTGTTTTTGTTTTTTTGTTTTTTTGTTTTTACTTTTAGGATGGTAGAAAAAGTGTCAGCTCTTTGGGCAAATAAAATAGCGTGGCAAAACTGGGCAGGTGGGTACAGTGCCCGTGTTCTTTGGGTCAGTGGACAGGAAAGGAACAATAACTTAGTATTCCAGACACTTTTAGGATGGCAGAAAAAGTGTCAGCTCTTTGGGCAAATAAAATAGCGTTAAACTGGCAAAACTGGGCAGGTGGTACAGTGCCCGGGTTCTGTGGGTACCAGGACAGGAAAGGAAGCCTCACTTTTTATCCCTCCTAATGATGAAATGCAGCAAGGAATTCCCAGAGCTGAGGTACACAGACGCTGTTATCTAAAGCTGTATACAGCGTTTGCACGGACCTGCCTAGCAGCTATGTCTCTGAGCGCCTGGAAATCAGCCCTGAAATAAACAGCAGTCCCTAATCTCTACAGCGCTGTGTCTATAGCGCACACAGCAGGAGCAACAGCAGCAGCAGCGTGAGCGGTGACTGTCACCCACACGCAGAAGGCAGATAATGGCGGCATGAGGGAAAATGCTCGTATTTATAAGGCAAGGACATGTGACATTCACAGCCTATGACACATGCCCTTGCTTGTCTGGCAAAAAGTACACTTAGCTGTGTGTGTGTCTGTGATTGGCTGACATCCTGTCCCGCCCCACTGCATGCACGCTTAGGAAAAAAAAAAAATGGCGATTGGCATTATCTTAGCACTGCAGCACAGATCTAAACTGCGTCCACCCCGCACACTATATGCTGAAATTTGGTAATAGCGTGAATCACAGTGACTCACACTATTACAGTGAAAAGCCAGCTAGTAAATAGCTAGGCTTTTTGCTGATCGAACCGTTCTCGAACTTAACTCGATCTATCGAGCTTTTAGCAAAAAGCTTGAGTTCGAATTTGATATCGAACACCCCCCAAAATCTCTCGAACATGAAATTGGCGAACCTCGAACATCGCTCATCTCTAGTCACGTGACAAACCTCCACCATCATCCTTCCCCTCCCCCCTTCCTTTTTATTGTACAATTCGGGGCCACGAAGCCGGGCAGGGCCACCCGTGACAACCCCCTACCCGACATCACCAGGCCCGGTGACGAGTAAACAAGTTTAACCCCTTGCCCCATGGGTGTTACAAGTTGGCGTCACAAATAGGATAATGTGCCCAGGCTAATCGGGTACTGTGCGCCTTACAGAAATGTGTTAAACTGTATCTCTGAAAAAGGACGGCCGCCATTAATCATTCCGCGTGGGAAGAAAAGGGGGCGTTCTGTCGTTGGCGGGACCCCGAAAAGCGCACAAACAGAGGCCCCGCTGCTGGAGGCAAGTACCACCCACTGAGGAACCAAGCAGGATCGGAAGGAAAAATCATGTCAATTAAGACAGAAGGCCAGGATGATCCAGACACTGCACGAGTGACACCAGAGATGCTGGACTAACACCCTTGAACTTTTGAAGAGGAGTGGGCACCACAGTGCTCATAGGAAGCATCTTTGCTGAGTGTCGGTGGGGCCAAACTCTGGGATCTGTCAAAAGCATGCCCTCCGACCAACGCTTCCCTGATGGCCCCCACGGCTCTGGGGCATCCAGTGTTGGCAGTATAAACCTTTGGAGCCCAGACTGGGACTGAGTTAAGACTGGAGGAAAGACTGGGACTGAGTTAATTGTGATCCAGCCTCTGCAGAGTGTATTACCGGAGGAATGCTCCAGGGCTGCTCCTGAGGAGAAACCCGCTCCTGACACCATAGACATCCTAATACCGGTTTGTTGTTGTTATAAATAGGCTGAACACTTTGCCTGAGGATGTCCTTTGAGTGCCCAGAGCCAGGGGGCTAGGACCAGCCCTCTGGCACCACTACCAGCCAAGCAAGAATAACTGTTTTTCTATACAAATGTTGATGATTGTTTTACTTGTTGCACTTGATCATCTTGCTAACCAGTATCTGTTTTGAAATGTTTAATGGTGCCTCCCATAAAAGAAAAATTGTTACTATGTTTTTGATATAACAAAAATTGCAGTGTACTAACTTTGTTTGGTCGCAGCCCAGGAGTGCTGCCATTTGCTGTCTTGGAATGTGGTGCCCATGAGGCTTTGGTCGCCACAGGGTACTGTATCTCCTTTAAGATGTAGTACTCATCCCAGGTAAGGAGAGGTTAATCGCACAGTTAGGTGCTTTCCCACCGAGGGAATGGCCTGAGGTAGATAGAGGGGTGGCCATCACAAAACATCGGACTTTCCCGGTCACTAGGACAACCACCTTGGGGGCAGGCACCACTTGGGGAAAAGGAAGGAGCATCGTCACACATAGTTAGCCCCGGGCACAGCTTTGGGTGAGGAGCACAGTCGGGACTTCGGTCCAGGCATATTCTCTTTACCTTCACAGTTCTGGGAGCACTGCAAGACCTGTGGCTTGGAGCAGGCTACTCGTCCCGGGTTCTCTACAGCTGCATGGGATTCCAAGGTCTGCGGAGAGTGCAGGAAACATCCGCAGCCCGTTCCATATTCCATATACACTGGGCTTGGAGGGACCCCAACCAGAAAGGACTCAAAGTGGCAATACCGCCGGTGACCTCGAATTGCTCAGGATCGACTGGGGCCCATCACAGTGGTGACTGGCATCTCCCGTGTAAACCAGGGCTGGGAGTAAAGAATCTTGAACCCGCATAGATTGTGTCCGCCTGTCTTTGCCGACGCCGACACCCCACCACTTTGGTGCCCGCCATCACTACAACCCTCATCATCCTCACCGGGGCCCGCTCCACCTGTGGGGAGCAGAAACATCTTAGCTGCTACAACCATCCACCCCAGAGGACAGCGACAGCAGCGGCGGCTAATACCTGGCTGCGTACCGCAGGTGGCGTCACGAGACAAACCTCCCCCCTTCCTTTTTTTTGTACACCTTGGGGCCACGAAACCGGGCAGGGCCACCCGTGAAATCCCCAAACCCGAAATCACCAGGCCCGGTGACACAAGTTTAACCCTTGCCCTGTGGGTGCTACACTAGTGCCTCTGACTACTGCTCACCACTCCTACCAGCATTAGACAACCCAGGAGAGCAGTGCACATGTGCCGTCCCCGTGCCAGCAGCCACCGCTGCTCGGATCCGGCACTTCTGTGGGTGGCTCGAGGGTCTCAGGACCCGGGGGTCTCGTGGACACGCCGAATAAAAGGGGGGACGTAGATGTACGGGCTTGGCCGTATTAAGTTCGTGACGCCACCCACGGTGTGTGGTGAGGTGGTACACCACCGCTGCTGTTGTGGGGCACCCGGGGAAGATGTAGTGGCAGCTGGATGTTAACCCCTCTGTGGGTAGGGATGGTTGCCTCGGGACCCAGTGTCTTTGTGCAGGGTATAGCGATGGCAAGGGCTGGCACGCCCGGACGTGCGGGGGAGGTGTTGGTTACTCACAGTAAATGAATCAGACAAGTCTTTTGGTAAACCAAGGTGCTGGTGGCTGGCCGCCGTGGCCGGTTGCATTCAGGTCCCCCACCCAGGCTGGTGGTCACTGTCCTTTTCCTCTGCACTTGCTTTGTGTATGGTGGACTGCCTGGTCTGGAACTCAGGAGTCTGCTCCCGGTTGGATGTGGCCGCAGACGCTGGCCCGTGGGATCTATAGGCCCTGGCGGTGGCCTTATCCCTATTGGTGGGCTGTTGTCTTCTCTTAGGGACTTTTGGTGGGACAGGACCTATAATCCTGCCCTCAATTGGTTAATTAGCTAGGCCGCCAGTTTCGGTCCAGGATTCAGGGTCCGAGTACTCCCTCTGTGCTACGGTTTCCGGGTCAGTTCTCCGTATTGGTACCGGCGGGCTACAACCCTGTCCCGGTCCACCTCGGACCTACCGAGCCATCTTCCCGTCTCCTGCTGACGGAGACCACTGTCTGCTGCCTAGCCAAAGGCACCAGGGCTCCAACCCTGGCACCATTCAACTTGAACTTCCTCTGCTGGACCTACACCTAGCTCCAGCCCACACTCCTCTCAACTTGAACTCTGAGTTTAGACTGAAGCTTAACTGCTTGTTTTCCCGCCCTGGGCTGTCTAGACCCCTGGGTGGGCGTGTCCAACCGCCTGGTCCCGCCCACTGGTGTGCCTATCTTTCCCTAAGGGGGGGTGACTAGGGTTTCAGGTCGGCTGTGTGTCACCTAAGTGAGGGATGGTGTTGTGCGGGGGCCTATCTGTGACTACCTAGTTCTGCCAGGGCGTCATACACACTTCACTGAATCACTCTTCTGCTGCAAACTGCAGCTCACTTCTACTGAACGGACATTTCTGTTCAATCCTGCTGGATCCTATCACTGTTCTTCTGTGTGCTGAAGAGTATGGGAGAGCAGTTCACATGTCTCTGAATCTCTTTTGCTTAAAACTGCATCTTAGGCCTCTTTCACACGTACGTGCCTCCGGTACATGTTTGGCAGTTTTCTCACGTACCGGTGACACGTACATGTGACGCCCTGGGCAAGCCAGGGGTCACAGGTCATGACACCACCACACACCCCACATTCTCTGCAGGAACACCAAGGTCAGAACACAAAACCCTTGTTGCCTTCCTCCAGGGGCTGATGTCCACACCAGGGGGTGGGCAAGCTAATTGGCTCCGCCCACCGAGGAGCTCACAGCCCTGGAGGCGGGAAAACCAGGCAGATTAGTTTGAGAGTTGAAGTGAAGTGGTAGAGGAGGAAGAGAGAGGCGTTAAGGTGGAAGAGAAAGTGACAATTAAGAGCCTGAAGTTGGTCCGGGTGTGTGCCCCGGACTGAGACAGCAAGGTTGGCAGACGGTGGTGACCGTTTGCAGGAGAGGCTGATCGGAGGTTGCCAAAAGGACCGTGGACGGGTGGTGGCCCAGCGGTACCGGAGCGGTATACGAAGAGAAGCCAGCACCATTGGCAGGGGCCTTTCGGATCCCGGCAAGGCTAGGAGTCGCCGTGAATTTGCCAAATCCGTCAGTGAAGGGGACCTCCTGGGTCTCCCAATAGCCAAAGTCCCGATTGAAGGCAACCGTCCAACCATATTAGAGAGACACCGCCACCGCCAAGGCACCAGTTTCTCAGGGCCAGCGCCTTCGGGCAAAAGAGGGGCTCCTCCGGCTCATATCCCAAGCTGGGGAGCGGGTTACCGGTGGGAATCTATCGCTACCAACAACCGTATTTAGGTGCAGGAAAGAGACAGTCACCGCTAACTTGCAGGGAAAATCAGCACCACAGCCGTCCGAGGGAGCTGTCCAACCAGCCGCTTGTTTACCGTGAACTGTGTCATCATCCTTGGGCTGAGTGAGTACCTCCGTGCCGTGCGGCACAGCGCTGCCCCTGCGCCCCTGCACCCCAATAGGCCCCATAACCCGCCTGTCAACCATCCTAACTCTCCATCATTGGGCCCCGGGACCACCAACCCCCTACCCACGGAGGGGAGGGCCAACATCTAGCTGCTCCATACCATCACTCCCGGGATCCCCATACAGAGCAGCGGTGGTGTCCACACAATCACCACAACCGTGGGTGGCGTCATGGACAATAAATCCCCAAAACCCAATCCCCCTTTTCACTTACGGGCGAGGAGCGCCGCTCGAGTCCCCGGGATCCGGCACATCGCTCGAGCCACCGAGCAGCAGAGGCCACAGCAGCAGCCGGACCCGAGCAGTGGGAGAGCGCGGCGTCCCCTCCGCCCGCGACAACTTAGCGCCACGAACAGGATCTTACCGCTCTGCCGTCTGGTAGAGGTGCGCTTTGTTACCGCCGGATGTGTCCGGCCGAAAAATTTCAGAAGCCGCCATCTTTGGCACGAAAAGTACCCGCTCGAGCGTCTTCTCGAGTAGTGGAGGCGCGAAGACCAAAACCCCGCCCATATAGAGGAGGGGCCGGAAAAAGGCTAAGGGGGACGAAATGGCGAGTGGTCGCATGTAGCCGCGGCTATACAAGCAAGGACGCTGGGACCCTGCGATTTGCTGAGCCTTGCAAAAAGATGTCTGTTCCGCCTAGCTACGCGGAGGCTACCGAGCCGGTGCCCGGGACAGCGGCATGGCTGAGGGCATGAACGGCAGGGATCTGCCGACACTACCGGAGCCAGATCTGCAGGCTGATGGAACAGTGGACCGCGGAGGTGGAGGATGCAACTGCAGTTGCACGAGTGTATGGAATGGAGGCCATGATGGAGGAGCTGGTGAGTGACCCACGCCCCTATGTCCCAGAGGGACCGGCCGCTGCAGCTGAGGGACCCGGTCTACCCCTGGCCCCCATGCCACCTCTGTCCTCCTTGCCCGTGCACCGCACTGTGTCTGGCCCGTCAGGCGTATATTCCCCCTTGACAGGGGCAGAGAGAGTGGCAAGCCTGGAAGCTGCGGCAGCTGGCGGCAACCCGCCTGACGCAGGGACGGACGATAGTGATTCCGGGTCCTGATACCGAGCCCGTGTCGGAAGAAGATGAAGGAGTCGTCGCCCTGCATGGCATGGAGGCCACATATATTCCCCGAAGTGGAAATAACGGGTATCGGGCGGCCCTTCCTCGCCATGCTTGCTATGCACTGGAGGGGCTGGTGCCCGTGTTCTTCCCCCCAGAGCTGGGTGAGGAGGACGAAAGTGCACAGTAAAGGCAGCGGAGCACCGTTGCACAGTCCCCATTGGGACCACCAGTGTGTGTTGAAAGTTTTACGTTTGAAAGAGAAAAATGAAAGTGATCAACTGATGGAGTAACCTGATTATCAGCACCGTGAATGAACCGGCCGTTGCCGGCACCGTTGTCCCCGTGGGGACCATCCACAAAATATGCATAGGGAACTCTCTATGAACAGGCCCGAGAACTTGCAGGGCAACCACAAACGTTAGTGGCATGTAAATAAAAATATGTTTGTTGCAGCTACCGTTACCGCCTCCAGAGAGGCAGATTGGAGGGAGGGCCCGCAGTGGAGCAGGCTGGGGCCCAGCCACCACCGGAACCGGTGGCTACCCTCTGGAGGGGAAGGACAGATCCCGCTCGGGTAATTTGGTTCAGGACTGGGGTCAAGGGGTGCTGCCTGTTTCTTAGAGGGAGCATCAGGGCCAGGTTACTTGGGTGGGAGAGAGCGGCAGCAGCAACCGTTAAAATGTTACCGTAACGTTTAAGCAAAGTACCTCCCGCTGTGGGATGAAGTTATTATACTTGTTTATGTTTTTATCTTTTTCAGAAAAATAAAACCGGTGTTGGACAGGCAGCCCGAGGACGGTCTGCATTTTGCTAAGGGGGAATGTGACGCCCTGGGCAAGCCAGGGGTCACAGGTCATGACACCACCACACACCCCACATTCCCTGCAGGAACACCAAGGTCAGAACACAAAACCCTTGTTGCCTTCCTCCAGGGGCTGATGTCCACACCAGGGGGTGGGCCAGGCGGTTGGCTCCGCCCACCGAGGAGCTCACAGCCCTGGAGGCGGGAAAACCAGGCAGATTAGTTTGAGAGTTGAAGCGAAGTGGTAGAGGAGGAAGAGAGAGGCGTTAAGGTGGAAGAGAAAGTGACAGTTAAGAGCCTGAAGTTGGTCCGGGTGTGTGCCCCGGACTGAGACAGCAAGGTTGGCAGACGGTGGTGACCGTTTGCAGGAGAGGCTGATCGGAGGTTGCCGAAAGGACCATGGACGGGTGGTGGCCTGGCGGTACCAGAGCGGTATACGAAGAGAAGCCAGCACCATTGGCAGGGGCCTTTCGGATCCCGGCAAGGCTAGGAGTCGCCTTGAATTTGCCAAATCCGTCAGTGAAGAGGACCTCCTGGGTCTCCCAACAGCCAAAGTCCCGATTGAAGGCAACCGTCCAACCATATTGGAGAGACACCGCCACGGCCAAGGCACCAGTTTCTCAGGGCCAGCGCCTGCGGGCAAAAGAGGGGCTCCTCCGGCTCATATCCCAAGCTGGGGAGCGGGTTACCGGTGGGAATCCATCGCTACCAACAACCGTATTTAGGTGCAGGAAAGAGACAGTCACCGCTAACTTGCAGGGAACATCAACACCGCAGCCGTCTGAGGGAGCCGTCCAACCAGCCGCTTGTTTACCGTGAACTGTGTCATCATCCTTGGGCTGAGTGAGTACCTCCGTGCCGTGCGGCACAGCGCTGCCCCTGTGCCCCTGCACCCCAACAAGCCCCATAACCCGCCTGTCAACCATCCTAACTCTCCATCATCGGGCCCCGGGACCACAAACCCCCCTACCCACGGAGGGGAGGGCCAACATCTAGCTGCTCCATACCATCACTCCCGGGATCCCCATACAGAGCAGCAGTGGTGTCCACACAATCACCACAACCGTGGGTGGCGTCACGGACAATAAATCCCCAAAACCCAATCCCCCTTTTCACTCACGGGCGAGGAGCGCCGCTCGAGTCCCCGGGATCCGGCACATCGCTCGAGCCACCGAGCAGCAGAGGCCGCAGCAGCAGCGGCAGCCGGACCCGAGCAGTGGGAGAGCGCGGCGTCCCCTTCTCCACCCGCGACATACACACGTGGACCTATGTATTTATAATGTTTTGGACACATGTAAGTATTTGCGCACGGAACGTGTGTCCGTTCCGTACTTACGTGTGTTTCTCACGCCGATATGTCGGTTCTTCTCCGGCATCAAGGGTGTCACACGGAACGCAAACGTGTCACACGTAACACACACGGATGTATTCCGTGTGACACGCACTGGAGAAAAGACATGTGTCTGGGCGTGCGTCAGAGCATTGCTGACCCCACTCTATGCACGCCAGACGGGTTTTTCTTCAGGGGTGTTGAGCACACTGGTGCTAACTATGAACAATTAAAGTGTTGGCCACTCATAGTGTTAAGGTGAACTCATAACCAGAGATCACTAGTTGCCTACTGCCTGGCCGAATTGATATGGGCCAAGTGCATGCATAAAAGAATCCACACCAGACACAGTCGGATGTGTAATCTCTTCTTGGTCACAGTAGAAAATGGCACCAAAAAGCAGACAGAGAAAAGCATGCGTCCTCTTGATATAGGCTAGGGGCGTACACAAGTTCAGATATGCACATGTAGTGGGACAGTTCATTGGCTAGCCAATGGGGAGATCCGTGTTGCTGTTGATGGGCAGGTCTGACTCCAGTGGATGAAACCATGACGATGGCAGGGACGTCATCTGGTGCATCCATGCTGATGGTTTGGTCTGTGATTTCCAGCTTGACCAGTCTTCCCTTATATGGAGGTCTTCTTTCATCTGGACATTCCTTGCATTCCAGGCAAGGTGTGGATAACAGGAAATAGCGGCCATCTTTATATCTGTGTCATTTATATGATCTGAAACCTGAATTATGTAAGGCAAATCGACATTTCCCCCAATGCCTTGTCAAGAGGTTAATTAAGTATTTCATCTTATGGCTCTCCTCAACAGTCCCCCCTAAATACTTTATTAACCTTCTGACCCTACCGTGGTCCTCTAACACATCAGCTCTAATGCTTTAACTGCAACCTTTTTTCGTTTTGCTATCCGCTATACAAGCAATACTAAGCTTTTGCCCCCACTGGTACAGACTGCTGATCAGAGAGTTGATCACATCCCGCACACACAGTTCACAGAGGTATAGGTAACTAGAACAAACTATATAATGCTGACGAGCTCACTCAGATTTCGAGATTAATCGATTAGAAAGAGTAAGGCAATTGTAAGAATAAGCTTCTTACTGTTATGCTGCAGCTTTTAGCGTTACTGTTTCTGAAAGACTGATTCTCAGTCAATATCCAAGTGCTGTCCGCGTCTTCGAGACTTTTCTACCTTAATACACCTAATTGTATCACAACACTAATGGATCTCTTCTTGTCTCGGGTCTATAATCTACCACCAGGAGGCCTTTAACAAGATTTCCCTTACACATGGATCCGATTACCTTCAGTAACACAGAGTAGCACTTTTACGGCTTCAAATACCAACAAATAAAACAATACCAGTTACCTATAAGTGTATGTTATCCTTAAGTCACTTAAACCCTTAAAATAATTGATTGGTTCAGGTCAGATAATGTCTTTCCCACCATGAGCCCTTATTTGTGTAATATTCCTGTACCCATTGTTCCCTTATGGTTATTTCCCATGTATCATCCCCAATCTAGAAATTCTCCATAAGGTTCTATGTGAGATAATCCAGCACTATGTGTGTTGTGACCCTCATTCTGCTGGTACGATGGACTCTTTACAGCGGCTGCTGTCTCCAGATGGGTTTTCCCTCAAGCTTCATGGAAGATGCTGTGGTTGGGATAAGCTGGATCGGTCCACCTGATTCTGACTCAGGGATCATTCTGACTTGTCTTTTTAGGATCACCCAGTCTCCTGGCTGGAGACCACGTGCTCCTGACACTGATTTAGGATCTGGAATTGGAGGATACACATGTTTAACACACTATATAGGCAGTTGTATACGGCTCATACATCACTGGTCAGGACATCACACTGTATCTGCAGTATCTGTGAGAAATATAATCACGCTCTAGGTACTAAACCAAAAATACCTTATATAAAGATCTAATTATTAAAGGAAAACAAACATTTGTTACATGATTTGCAGCGTTCACCATTATCTTGTGGATCGTCACATGTTTATGTTATGATCATTAAAATTCCAAACAACATACACCCATGTGAGTATAGACACAATTAAATATTCCAATAAAGGAGGGGCAGGGATTGGGGCAATAGCCCTAAACTCTCCCTACCTCGCAGCGGAGGTCGGCACCCTATAAGGCGAATTGGCGCCCCCGCTCACCGACGGCTCGCCCTCCCTATCCCTACACTGCTAAGCTAATACGTGCTGCTAATGTCAGTGAGGGAATATAGAAACCGTGAGATACCGGGGATAAAGAGGCGTCAATATGCAATTATATATATCCAATTCATTCCCAAAGATTAAATATTCACACTCTGTATTTACATAGCTGTTTGTAGCTTAAATCAATATGATACAGCAAATTCAAGAACCAAACCCTAAAATAAATGAAATATCTCACATGTATAACATGTACCCACTGTATCAATATAATAATAAGGCCAGGTAAAGTCATGAGGAGATCTCGTCCAATCACAGACTCTCCACTGTACAATTCACACTCAGGCTAATAAAATAAACGCATATTTATCAGACACTTAGCATGAAAGAAGCGCAACGCATTTCTCCCCTCTTCACAATGGCAGATGGAACTCCATCTTTACATACCACCAGCATCATGAGTTTTTCAGCAGTAACGCTTTCCACACTGGATATGTTTCAGAGCAGACCTGAAAAGAAATTCACTCAACACGCACAAAACGCATATAAACCTACTCATGGTAGATGTATAGGACTAATCTGCAATCACTGGAGCAGTAGAGCGGATGAGGGGGGTGTTTCTACGAGGTCTTTACAGTTTTTTTTTTTACCTTAATAGGCACACATCTTACAAGACTGGAGGTGTCTGGCCACCTGGGTACTGAGCAGTGGTGCCGCCCAGATCTTGTCCATCCCAACACCTTTGTCACATGGGTTACCTGGGCCATTATTGAGTAGAGCGCTCACGGCAGAGAAAGCTTACCGCCCTTTATCCACAGACCTTCCTCAGTCACTGGCTCCCTGCGTCTCACACGCCGTTCCTTGCTGAATCGCTTGTTCCTGTAAGGATTTAAGAACACAAGGAGTGACCAATGTCACGGACGACGTGACAGGAGCCACCGAGGTACTGGTCTGCTTTGTATAAGGACTCTCAACTCTAGGCCCATTCACTGCTTCTTTGTTGCCTGCTCCATCAGTCACCGGCTCTTTTGATAACAGGAGAGCGCCTCCACCTGGGCTCATATACACTCTCTACGGTCTTTATAGATTTATGACGTCACACTCCACATTTTCCTATCTTACCCCTTTCCGCTCTACAAACCACAGTGATCGCAAATCTTCATCTCATTCTCCTATTTCGATGGGAAAGGAGTGGTTTGATTTTTAATACCTCATGTTGCGTAACCTCAGCATATCCAGTGCAGAATCAACCAGCATCTTGGTATCTGGATCCATCTACGGAAAAACTCAAAATCTGCATTAGCAATGGCCTCATCTGAGACATGTTCAAAACCTGACCATTCTTGTTACATCAGAGCAATCATGAGATATATGTGTGTCTGCTGTATCCTCCTCACAGATAAAAATATAAAGACAACTTAATAGAAAAACCCAATCGATGAACAAATTAAAACCTTAAATAATATGTGTGACTTTCCACATCATCTTTCCCCCCCTTTTTGAATCTATTATCCAAAACATAATTAGATTCAAAAATTGTGTGGCCCCGGAGCTCTACATTTAGGCATGAAAGTCACATTGTATAGATTGTACCTAATCGGGAACACCAGAAATATTGTTTTTATCTGTAACTTAATAATGGAAAACCCTTTCAATGGCTTTTATAACCTTTGCATGGACCACAGAAATCTGCACTGCAATCATTCTTTCTATAAAAAGAAAGCAGATTATTCAATACATTAAATATAAAACACAGAATTCCATAAATAATCCACATTCCTTAAAACAAATTATTGTAATTATTAATAAATGATTATTATTATGATTATTATTATTATTATTATTATTATTATTATTAATAATAACCATAATAATAACGTAGCACAACCTCTGGATATTTGATGTAGGGGCGTTCATATTTGAAACATTGAGGAGATCATCAGCATCTCTGTGATACTGTCCTATAACTTGAAGAGATAAAAGAATCTAGAACAAATAAACTGGCCATGTGGGAAAACAAAATGTTGATTTGCCATAGAAAAATTATCTAACAGACTTCTATGCTTGAAAAGCTATCAATGAATCTAAACATGTCCACAGTCAACTTTTATTTCTTTGGGATAAAATTAGTAAAATAAAACTATTGTCAATGACCTTTTTCCAATATAAATTGCAATGAATTAAATGCAGGAAGCACTTTTTTTTTCTCTTGGCCTGCTCTCACAATAGATCGAAGGTGAGATGAAAAACCTGCCCCACTGGTTTTTTTTTGTTTTTTTTTTTTTTTTTTTTTTTTTCTAAAAGTTGCTACTTCCCCCAAAGGCCAAAAGCACAGTACATTTTCCCTGGACACGAGTGATATCTCTCTCCTTCTGTTGGATTTTTTTATTATTTATTTTCCTTTCTGCAAGACATGGATATCCCATGGATGTATCTATTTATTTATTTTTTTTTTTTTTTAAAACATTCAACTCTCAGGATTATTCGCCATATTCGTAATTGGAATATGTATTATTTATCATGATATCTGCCACAAAGGTACGTTTATTTTAAGGTTTTTCTCTTATTGCTTATTAATTTAATAAGATATTGCTCCTTGTGACTGTCCTGACTCAATCCAACCTGCACCCTGGATCTATATTAAGTGTCTTCCACAACTCCCCAATCATTCAATGTTCCATCTTTTAGTGCTATAAACATTTACTAACACTTCATGTTATTCAGTGGCTGCAGTTTTGTCAGCTGCACTGGAGGGCTCCATACAGATTTACTAACAAAATGGCCACTGCCAGAATAGCACATGGCTTCTCTCACACCTCCCCCCCACTAACTTCCTTTCTTTGTCTCAAACATGCCTCGGCCACCATGTGGCCTTCATCCACCATTTTGGCATGTGGCAGGGAAAAAGGACTTCACATCTGCTCCAACTCTCTCTCTCCTATTTTCTGTAGTCTGTACTTATATATATATATATACAAACACACACACGTGTCCACGATCTAAGTCTAATTATAGATAAAAACACTTATTTTTCTGGCTAAGTATATAGTACTCCATCCAATCCATTGCTCAAACATTTACAGAGCACATGGTCTTCTTCACACAAACCCCCGCCTTTTCTTTGTTTAAACCATGCATGCCTCGGCCACCATGTGCTTCATCCACCATTTTAAAATCTGACCTAAAATGGCTGCAACCAAAAATAGCACATGGTTTATCACAGGATTGCAGCCTAGAGTCCCCCCATCCCAACAAAAATCCACTCTCATCCGGATTTTTCCAGCACAACTAGACGCAACTTCACCAATTTCTCCATCTTTCTCTCAAGATAAACAACACCAAACAAGCAATCTTTCTCTATGCATACCAGATAAAAACAGACAAACAAAAAGACGGGGAGATGACAAATAACTGAAACACTAAAGAAAACCTGCAGTTTGCAGCACACACTTCCAAATCCTTCCTTATACTGCCACGTGGTCCCTGTCTGATTTCTGCGTTCCGTAATATACAAAAAATACCTAGTATCACCACTGACTACAAGGTGTCTATACCGGCCAATTCGCCTCTCTTGGAGGACTTATAACTAGCCTCTACAACACAGACTTCCGTTAACCTGCCTCTCTTGGAGGACATGTTAACTAGCCTCTACAACACAGACTTCCATTAACCTGCCTCTCTTGGAGGACATGTTAACTAGCCTCTACAACACAGACTTCCATTAACCTGCCTCTCTTGGAGGACATGTTAACTAGCCTCTACAACACAGACTTCCATTAACCTGCCTCTCTTGGAGGACATGTTAACTAGCCTCTACAACACAGACTTCCATTAACCTGCCTCTTTTGGAGGACATGTTAACTAGCCTCTACAACACAGACTTCCATTAACCTGCCTCTTTTGGAGGACATGTTAACTAGCCTCTACAACACAGACTTCCATTAACCTGCCTCTCTTGGAGGACATGTTAACTAGCCTCTACAACACAGACTTCCATTAACCTGCCTCTCTTGGAGGACATGTTAACTAGCCTCTACAACACAGACTTCCATTAACCTGCCTCTCTTGGAGGACATGTTAACTAGCCTAATAAAAAACACCTAGTATCACCCAAGCTTGCGCTAAGCCCCAATGGTATCCGTACCAGCCATTTCACGTCCAGCGTTAGGCCCCAAGACTACCACGTACCAGCCACAATGCGCAACTTAAACGCTATGCCCCAATGGTATCCGTACCAGCCATTCCACGCTACACTGCGCTAGGCCCCAAGATTACCACGTACCAGCAGTCCCACGTATTTCCTCACAGAGCCATAAACTGTACCACAGGCGACAACCGTATACTATACCACAGACAATATCCTTTACTATATCAACAAATTTGAGAGCCCGTGAAAAACACGTGCCTAACCTGGCCAATTAAAACCTGACCTATATCTCTAGGTCTTGTACCAAACCGTATTAACTACTTAAGTTTCCACTAGAACCATAAACCATATCACAGGCGACAACTAACAGAACTCACAAACCCACATGCTCTCTTAATTTCTCCTCTTCACAAATACACACAACAGGCAGCAGGCAACTGAATATGTGACGGTTCTTCCGAGATTAATATGGCCAGCAGCGGAGAAACTCTTCTGCCGTCACAGAGATCGCAAAAACCGGACACAGTCAGGCAATCAGTGCCACATACCCTGAGACACACGAGTAAGACTTCAGATTATAAAAATCAGCAGACTTACCATGTTCTCGTATAAAGAGCTGATCAGACTCTTGGATCAGGGTATCCAGCACGTCCTGCCATTCCAATCGCCGGTCCTCAAGATTGTAGAGTTTTTCCTATACTGGCCCCACGTTGGGCGCCAATAATGTTAAGGTGAACTCATAACCAGAGATCACTAGTTGCCTACTGCCTGGCCGAATTGATATGGGCCAAGTGCATGCATAAAAGAATCCACACCAGACACAGTCGGATGTGTAATCTCTTCTTGGTCACAGTAGAAAATGGCACCAAAAAGCAGACAGAGAAAAGCATGCGTCCTCTTGATATAGGCTAGGGGCGTACACAAGTTCAGATATGCACATGTAGTGGGACAGTTCATTGGCTAGCCAATGGGGAGATCCGTGTTGCTGTTGATGGGCAGGTCTGACTCCAGTGGATGAAACCATGACGATGGCAGGGACGTCATCTGGTGCATCCATGCTGATGGTTTGGTCTGTGATTTCCAGCTTGACCAGTCTTCCCTTATATGGAGGTCTTCTTTCATCTGGACATTCCTTGCATTCCAGGCAAGGTGTGGATAACAGGAAATAGCGGCCATCTTTATATCTGTGTCATTTATATGATCTGAAACCTGAATTATGTAAGGCAAATCGACATTTCCCCCAATGCCTTGTCAAGAGGTTAATTAAGTATTTCATCTTATGGCTCTCCTCAACAATAGTCCAGTGACCCATTTGTCCATTTACTTAATCACCTAAAACAAAACATTACATACAAGACAATTTCACATAACTATATACATTCTAATAGGTACTTTTTCTTTTTACTCTCTATACCTCGGAGGGGGCTGTCCCCGAGTGCTGCGTTGGGACCTGCGTAACTCTGGTGTTTGTCCCTGACTATTTGGAGTGTCTGCTACCTCAGCACTACGGGTAGGCCTTACCCTGATAGGTATGCGTGATGATTGCCTACGTGCTCTGAGAGTCGCCAAGGGTACGACAGGTTCACCACTGACAGGGGGTTGATTCTCCTGTTCCACTGCTGGCGTGTCATCTTGTGTTGGGTCGGAAAGTTCCTTAGGTGGATCTGGAACCTCTTCTGTCTCTGGCTCGACCAACTGCGGGAACGTCAAGACTGGTACCACTATGGCATTATTTATTCGGGTCCAAGTTTTGGGGAATTTGCCAAGGATTGTTTGTATCATCTCTTCCTCTTTTTCTTGAATTTCTTCCACTTCTTTTTGGATTTTGTACCGCTCAGGGCACACTTTCAGGTGGTCTCTAGAAACTGTTTGATAGATCTTGCCTTCATCTTTGCTTATGATGCATACCTTACTATTGTCAAAGTTGGAGGGAATAATGGTGTAGGGTTCATTCTCCCACTGATCATCTAATTTATGCGCCCTCCGCTTTTTCTTGAGGACCTGTTCTCCAGGTGCTAAGGGAGTTGCTGGGGCTGTTTGATTGTAGTTCTGCTCTTGTCTCGTTCTTGCTTGGGATAGGCTCTTTTCTACGCATTCCTGGACTTTGCGGTACTACTGTTGTCGCTCTGTATCCCAATCTTCTATCTCTTGAACCACTTCAGGTGACACAGTTCCCATCTCAAAGTCTACAGGTAACTTGCCAGGTCTTGCTCACATCAAGTAAGCAGGGCTCCAGTTCATAGTATCATAGTATCATAGTTTTTAAGGTTGAAGGGAGACTCTTAAGCGGGCTTTACACACTGCGATATCGCCCGAATTTTGTCGTTGGGGTCACGGTTTTGGTGACGCACTTCCGCAATCGTTAGCGATATAGCTTTGTGTAACAGCGTTCAGCGATATAAAATCGTCGCAAAAGCGTGATTTATCGCTAATCGGCTACACGGGTCCTAATTCCCAAAAATCGTTACTTCAGCAGTAACGAGGTTGTTCCTCGTTCCTGCGGCATCACACATCGCTGCGTGTGACGCCGCAGGAGCGAGGAACGTCTCCCTACCTGCCTCCCGGCCGCTATGCGGAAGGAAGGAGGTGGGCGGGATGTTACGTCCCGCTCATCTCCGCCCCTCCGCTGCGATTGGGCGGCGGTTCAGTGACGTCGCTGTGACGCCGCACGGACCGCCCCCTTAGAAAGGAGGCGGTTCGCCGGTCACAGCGACGTCGCCGGACAGGTAAGTATGTGTGACGGCTCTGGGCGATGTTGTGCGGCACGGGCAGCGATATGCCCATGTCGCGCAACAGATGGGGGCGGGTACGCACACTAGCGATATCGGGACCGATATCGCAGTGTGTAAAGTAGCCTTAAGTCCATCTAGTTCAACCCGTAATCTAACATGTTGATCCAGAGGAAGGCAAAAAAAACCCCAATGTGGAAAACAAGTTCCAGTGGGGAAAAAATTTCCTTCCTGACTCCACATCCGGCAATCAGACTAGTTCCCTGGATCAATACCCTGTCATAAAATCTAATATACATAACTGGTAATATTACATTTTTCAAGAAAGGCGTCCAGGCTCTGCTTAAATGTTAGTAGTGAATCACTCATTACAACATCATGCGGCAGAGAGTTCCTTAGTCTCACTGCTCGTACAGTAAAGAATCCTCGTCTGTGATTATGATTAAACCTTCTTTCCTCAAGACGTAGCGGATGCCCCCGTGTTCCAGTCGCAGGCCTAGGTGTAAAAAGATCTTTGGAAAGGTCTCTGTACTGTCCCCTCATATATTTATACATTGTGATTAGATCCCCCCTAAGCCTTCGTTTTTCCAAACTAAATAACCCCAAGTTTAATAACCTGTCTTGGTATTGCAGCCCACCCATTCCTCTAATAATCTTGGTCGCTCTTCTTTGCACCCTCTCCAGTTCAGCTATGTCCTTCTTATATATCGGTGACCAGAATTGTACACTGTATTCTAAGTGCGGTCGCACTAGTGACTTGTACAGAGGTAGAAGTATATTTTTTTCATGAACACTTATACCTCTTTTAATACATCCCATTATTTTATTAGCCCTGGCAGCAGCTGCCTGACACTGTCCACTAAAGTGAAGTTTACCATCCACCCATACACCCAAGTCTTTTTCTGTGTCTGTTTTACCCAGTGTTCTACAATTAAGTACATAATCATAAATGTTATTTCCTCTACCCAAGTGCATGACCTTACATTTATCTACATTAAACTTCAATTGCCACTTCTCAGCCCAATCCTCCAATTTACATAAATCTCCCTGTAATATAAAATTATCCTCCTCTGTATTGATTACCCTGCAGAGTTTAGTATCATCTGCAAATATTGAAATTCTACTCCGCATGCCCCCAACAAGGTCATTTATAAATATGTTGAAAAGAAGCGGGCCCAATACTGACCCCTGTGGTACCCCACTATGAACTGAGACCCAGTCCGAGTACGTACCATTAATAACCACCCTTTGTTTCCTATCACTGAGCCAGTTTTTAACCCAGTTACACATATTTTCCCCTATCCCCATTATTCTCATTTTATGTACCAACCTTTTGTGTGGCACCGTATCAAAAGCTTTTGAAAAGTCCATGAACACAACATCCACTGCATTTCCCTGGTCCAGGCTTGAACTTACCTCTTCATAGAAGCTGATCAAATTAGTTTGACAGGATCGATCCCTCATAAACCCATGTTGATACTCTGTCATAAAGTTATTTTTCTTGAGATACTCCAGTATAGCATCTCTCAAGAAACCCTCAAGGATTTTACCAACCGTAGAGGTTAAACTTACCGGCCTATAATTTCCCGGCTCAGTTTTTGTCCCCTTTTTGAATATTGGCACCACATTTGCTATGCGCCAGTCCTGCGGTACCGACCCTGTTATTAAGGAATCTGAGAAGATTAAAAATAGTGGTCTATCTATCACAGAACTCAATTCCTGTAGTACTCTGGGGTGTATGCCATCTGGGCCCGGAGATTTGTCAACCTTAGTGATTTCGAGGCGGCGGCGTACTTCCTGCTGGGTTAAGCAGGTAATATTCAAGGGTGAATTTATGGTATCACTAGTCATGTCATCTGCCATGGCATTTTCTTGTATAAGCCAGGGAAGGAGTCTTGCGAGGATAATTTGCATATTCCCAGTGCCTTCTGGGATAAGTGAAGAGTCACCGCGAGCTCAAGGAGAACCGGGTTTTGGCCGTTACAGCCGGAAGGAAGACTTCTGAAAGCCGCGCGCCTGTCTTCTTCATTGTGAGCGTGAGTGAGCAAAGTGTGAGCAAAAGTAAGTGTGAGTAGAATTGTTTGTATTTAGTTGTTTAATTACTTAACATTTGTTTAGTGCTATCCCCATTAGAAAATTTGCTCCACTATTGCTAATGCGATCCAGTGTACATCTTGTCTCATGTATGCAGTCCTTGAAAAGCCGTTCGATGGTGCATACTGTTGTTCGAGATGTGCGCAAGTTGCACATTTGGAAGCCCAGATACTGGATCTAAATGAGCAGCTGGCAACTCTGAGATGCATTAGCAATATGGAAAGGAGTGTGCTGCTCACTGAGCAGCAGCTTGCTGGGTCAGATGTGGGGGAGGATCGTAGTAGGGAGCGGCAGGACGGTGAGGTAGGTAGCTGGGTGACAGTTAGAAAGGGGGGTAAAGGGAAAAGTGCTAGGAAGGCTAGTCCTGAACTGACACACCCCAATAGGTTTGCAAACTTGGCAGATGAGGGGGATGTCATTACAGGGGTAGCATTGCTGCAGCAAGGCATGACCTCTGAACGCCAGAGGAGTGTCTGCTCCAGTAAGGGGGGGAATAGGAGTGCAGGGCAGGCAAGACAGGTACTGGTAGTGGGGGACTCAATTATTAGGGGGACAGATAGGGCAATCTGTCACAAAGACAGGGATCGCCGAACAGTGTGTTGTCTTCCTGGCGCTCGAGTTCGGCACATCGCTGATCGGGTTGACAGATTACTGGGAGGGGCTGGGGAGGACCCAGCAGTCATATCCCAGTTGGTCGAGTTTACTGGGATATGGTTATACAGGTCTACCAGATCTGGTAACTTCTCTGGCCATTGATTTCTTTCTTCCAGAGGTAGAGTCTTGAGCATATCAATAACCACATGGTTCATCTTCTCGCACAATCCATTGGTTTGGGGGTGGTATGGTGTTGTTCTGATTTTCTTACAACCGTACATGTTACAGAACTCTCGGAACACTTCTGCCTCGAATGCAGGACCTTGATCGGTCAGTACCCGTTCCGGATAACCGTGAGGTCGACAAAAGTATGCTTGAAATGCTCTAGCTGCTGTTCTGGCTGTCTGGTCTTTCACCGGCACTACTACCAGGAAACGAGAGTAATGGTCCACAATGGTGAGGGCGTACACATAGCCTGACCGGCTTGGTGTTAACTTCACGTGGTCCAGGGCCACCAACTACAGGGGCTGCTTCGTGACAATTGGCTGTAGGGGAGACCTCTGGCTGGCATCATCCTTCCGCCTCAGGTTACATGGACCACAGTCTCGGCACCACTTCTCGACTGTCTTTCTCATGTGCACCCAGTAGAACCGATCGCGGAGTAGGGTCTCCAACTTCTTCCACCCGAAGTGTCCTGCTTTATCATGGTAAGCTGCTAGGACCATTGGAGCATCTCTCTGTGGGACCACTATCTGCCAGACGAGTTCATTCGTTCGCCAGTTGACATATCTTTTGCAGAGCTTGCCTTGGTAGGTGAACAGTCGTCCCCTCTCCTTCCACAGCTGCTGGGCTTCTTGTGGAGCGTCTGGACCGAGATGGGTCTCAGCTTGTGCTAGCTTTTCTTTGACCAATCGCACGGCCGGGTCACTGTTCTGTGTCTCTTCCCAATTATGGTGGAGTAATGGGTTGACCGAGACCTCGCACTGGCTCGAGCGCTTCTCTCCTACAGCATGCTCACACTGGGAAACACCTTGGTGATGGAAAGCCGGTAACTCTATCTCTTCGAGTTCATCCAGGTCTTCTCCAGACTCGGGTAAGTGAGGCATTCTGGACAGCGCATCAGCATTGTTATTCTTCTTGCCAGCCCGGTACTTGATGCTAAAGTCTAAGTTAGACAGCCGGGCCATCCGTCGCTGCTCCAACGCACGTAGCTTGGCTGTTGCCAGATGTGTCAATGGATTGTTGTCCGTGAAGATGGTTAACTTGGCCGACGCCAGATAGTGCTTGAAGCGTTCAGTCACTGCCCAAACAATAGCGAGGAACTCCAGCTTGAAGGAACTGTAGTTTTCTGGATTCCTTTCTGTGGGACGAAGCTTCCTGCTGGCGTAAGCTATCACCTTCTCTCTGCCTCCCTGCACCTGGGACAGAACTGCTCCCAGGCCCACGTTGCTGGCGTCTGTGTACAGTACAAACGGCTGGCTGTAGTCAGGGTAGGCCGGAATTTCTTCTCCCGTGAGAGCCCCTTTCAGCCGGACAAAAGACGTTTCTATTTGGCTGTTCCATTCAAATGGAGGGCTTTGCTTCTTAGCCTTCTTTGGCTGGCCCACCAGGAGATCTTGAAGAGGCGCTGCTATCTTGGTGAAACCATCAATGAACCTTCGGTAGTAGCCCACCAGCCCAAGGAACTGCCACACCTCCTTTACTGTGGTGGGTCTTGGCCAGTCCTTGATTACGGTGACTTTCTCCGGATCAGGTGCCACACCTTCTGCGCTGACCACATGACCCAGGTACTGTACCTTTGGCTTCAAGAGGTGACATTTGGATGGCTTTATCTTCAGGCCATACTCCGACAAGGACTCAAACACTTCTGCTAAGTGCCTCAGGTGGTCTTCGTAGGTCTTGGAGTAGACTATGATGTCATCCAGGTACAATAGCACGGTTTCAAAGTTGTGATGGCCCAAGCAGCACTCCATCAATCTCTGAAATGTCCCTGGGGCATTGCAGAGCCCGAACGGCATACAATTGAACTCGCAGAGACCCATTGGTGTCGTGAATGCAGTCTTCTCCTTGTCCGCCTCTGCCACGGGAACCTGCCAATACCCTCTGGTGAGATCCAGGGTGGAGAAATAATTAGCTGATTTTAAGTCTGTTAGTGACTCCTCTATTCTGGGTAGTGGATAAGCATCTTTATGTGTAATGCGGTTAATTTGTCTGTAATCTACGCACATTCTCATTATACCATCTTTTTTCTTTACGAGCACTAGTGGAGCTGCCCAGGGGCTACAACTATCTCTGATAACCCCAGCCTCCTTCATTTCCCGTAACATTTCTTTGGCACGCTGATACTGTGCTGGGGGTACAGGGCGGTATCTCTCTTTAATGGGATGATGATCACCCGTGGGGATTTGATGTTTAACCCCTTTTACCTGCCCAAAATCTAGGGGGTGCTTGCTGAAGACCCACTCGTACTCCTGTACCACCCGGTAAACCCCATGCTTTTGGTGTGAGGGGGTGGAGTCGGTGCCCACATGTAATTTTTGGCACCAGTCCTCCAGCTGTCCCTTGGAGCCATTGTCTTCCGCCTGGTCGGACGGGATCAAGGGTTCCACTGCTTTGATGGTATTATTACTGACAGTGTACAGTTTTGTTACAGTGGCGTACCGGGGCAATTTGGCTTCCTCCTCCCTACAATTCAGGACGCGGACGGGCACTCTTCCCTTGCGGACGTCTGCTACCCCTCTGGCTATCAGGACAACAAGCCTACTTTCTGAATACACAGGTTCCACCAGGGCCTGGTAATCTTGACCCTTGAGGCCTATTGCTGCCCGACACCATATCAACATTTCACTTTTTGGGGGGATTGCAATGGGGAGAGGGTCACTTACCCTTACACTGCCAATTTCTCCTCCGGCCAGCTCTACCTGCTGCCTCCTCATCAGGACTCTGATCTCCCTCTGTAGGGCATGCTGCTGCCCGGAGCTGGCACCTTCAGACGCCTGCTGCAACAAAATTATCACTTCGGTAAGACAATTTTCCATCCCATTTGTACCAATGGTTAGCAGTGGGTTAGATTCTTTGCGATCAATATCTACAATTATCATCCCCTGACTTGGCAATTCTACCCGCCCCACTTTAATGGTTACTTCCTTATACCCAATTTGAGGCAAGGGCTGACCATTACTGGCCACAATTGTTAAATCATCATCTGGGCCATGGTCAATGTCTGAATCAACCCAATATCTTTTGTACAGTTTATAAGGGATGGTTGTTACCTGGGACCCTGTATCCAGGAGGGCATTCAAAGGGATCCCATCCAGCACAATAGGAAGGACCGGTCGTCCTCCCACATACTTGCTGCGGCTGGGGGTTGAGCCGGGCTTCCTTACACCTGGGGGTTGGCTCCTGGCCCCAGGCTCGGCCCTTTTAAAGGACAGTGTCTTGCAATGTGGCCCACCTGGCTGCAGCGGCGGCAGATTGGTTGTCCAGTTGAATCATACCGGTCTGTGTCTTTTCCTCGGGTCGGCGGAATCCTCCTCTGTCGCATCCATGGGACGTCATCTGGGCTGGAGGCCAACTCGATTCTTGCAGGCGATGGGGTCACTTGTAGAGACTGCACGGTCTTGGCAAGGGCAGCTACAGTCTTGGTCAGCTCCTGGACCTGCTGTCTGAGCTCTGCAGCGGGATCCTTATCCAGGGACTGCGCTTCAGCCCCTGCAGCGGCTCGTGTTGTAGGCACCACCCCTGGGTACGTGATAGCAAGAGGCCGGAGGGGTACTGGATCATTCGGTGTAGATTCTCTCAGTACCTGGATGGCCTGGTCCTTAAACTTTGCAAAGTCCAGAGCAGGGTTCTGCAGGACCATGATACGCAGCTGGGTCCGGTGGGCGTCTGACAGGAGCCCTTCTATGAACTGCTCAGTTAGGAGCTTGTCTTCTTTACGTACACTCTCTGGGTCCACCTGTTTAATTGCTTTCAGGGCATCCTGCAAGTTTAAGGCATAGTCCCGTATGCTGTCTGTGGCCCGTTGTTTGCACCCAAAGAATCTCATCTTTATTTCTGCTGCTGTGCGGGTGTCAAAAGTACTCTTTAACTTGGCCAGTATCTGGGTTGCTGTCCCTTTATCTGTGTCAGGCCAGGACTTCACTTCACGCTGGGCCGCGCCGGCTAGCTGCCCCATTAATATGCCCACCTTCTGGCTCTCAGTCAGAGGATACACTCTAAACAAGCTGTGCAGCCTTTCTCTGAAGTCGTTCAGGGTATGTGACTCCCTGGAGTACTGCGGCAGCCATTCTGCTCCCGGGATGTACGGCATTGTGATCGGCATTACCGGCGCTACAGCGGGGGCTGGGGCGACGGCGACTGGGATTACATCGGCCAGTGCTGCTGCGTCTTGAGCTACCACAGCCACCTGCTCTCCCTCTGTGTCGGACATCTTCCTCCCCCTTAGTGAACCTTACCAGGCTCCGTTCACTTTTCAAAATCTCTTCCGGGTAGCGCGGGGTTAACGACCCTCCGCTCTGATGGCGCGCTCCCTTCGCGCTCTTTTTCAGGCAAGCCCCCCTTCTTCCTGCGCTCAGCGAGGCTAATGGCGGTGGCAGTTTTCAAACAGTAACACAGTCTTTTAAGCACAGTTTCTGCAGGCGCACAGAACCCGATGGGACAAAGTTGACTCGCCCACCCCAGGGCTATGGGACACCCGGTGCCGGGCCGGACTAGTCCGGGGGTCGTCAGTGGTGGCGGGGCCCGACTCCGTGGCCCTGGTGGGTGTCAGTTAAAATGGCTGGTGACTTGGGAGTAATTAAAGTTTTTATTTCATGACGCCACCTGTGGTTTGCGGCTATTAAGCCGCCACTGCTGTGTGAAGCCTCCGGGGTGATGATATGGCAGCAATGGTGGTACTGCTCCCCACAGGAGTCCTGATACTGGAGGGAGGCAGAGGCTGATACTGGGGGGAGGCTGGAGGGAGGCAGAGGGGGAGGCTGGAGGGAGGCAGAGGGGGAGACTGGGGGGAGGCTGGAGGGAGGCTGAGGCTGAGACTGGGGGGCAGCTGGAGGGAGGCTGACACTGGGGGGAAGGCTGGAGGGAGGCTGAGACTGGGGGGAGGCTGGAGGAAGGCTGAGACTGACGGGAGGCTGGAGGGAGGCTGAGGCTGAGGCTGAGATTGGGGGAAGGCTGGAGGGAGGCTAAGGCTGAGACTGGGGGGAGGCTGGAGGGAGGCTGAGGCTGAGACTGGGGCAGGCTGGGGGGAGGTTGAGGCGGAGACTGGAGCAGGCTGAGGCTGGGGGGAGGCAGAGGCTGAGACTGGGGGAGAGAGGCTGATGCTGAAGGAAGATAGATGCTGATGCTTGGGGATGCTGGGGGAGAGAGGCTGAGGCTGGGGGAGAGAGGCTGATGCTGAGGGAAGAGAGAGGCTGATGCTGGGGGAGAGAGGCTGATGCTGGAGGAGAGAGGCTGATGCTGGGGGAGAGAGGCTGATGTTGAGGGAGAGAGGCTGATGCTGGCGGAGGCTGGTGGGAGAGAGGCTGATGCTGGCGGAGGCTGGGGGGAGAGAGGCTGATGCTGGCAGATGCTCGGGGGGAGAGAGGCTGATGCTGGCGGAGGCTGGGGGGAAAGAGGCTGATGCTGGCGGAGGCTGGGGGGAGAGAGGCTGATGCTGGGGGAGGCTGGGGGGAGAGAGGCTGATGCTGGCGGAGGCTGGCTGGAGAGAGGCTGATGCTGGCGGAGGCTGGCTGGAGAGAGGCTGATGCTGGCGGAGGCTGGCTGGAGAGAGGCTGATGCTGGCGGAGGCTGGCTGGAGAGAGGCTGATGCTGGCGAAGGCTGGCTGGAGAGAGGCTGATGCTGGCAAAGGCTGGCTGGAGAGAGGCTGATGCTGGCGGAGGCTGGCTGGAGAGAGGCTGATGCTGGAGGAGGCTGGGTGGAGAGAGGCTGATGCTGGCGAAGGATGGGGGGAGAGAGGCTGATGCTGGCGGAGACTGGGGAGTGAGGCTGATGCTGGCAGAGACTGGGGAGTGAGGCTGATGCTGGGGAGGCTGGGGGGAGAGAGGCTGATGCTGAGGGAAGAGAGGCTGAGGCTGGTGGGAGAGAGGCTGATGCTGGGGGAGGCTGGTAGGAGAGAGGCGGATGCTGGGGGAGGCTGGTGGGAGAGAGGCTGATGCTGGTGGAGGCTGGCTGGAGAGAGGCTGGTGCTGGAGGAGGCTGGGTGGAGAGAGGCTGATGCTGGTGTAGGATGGGGGAGAGAGGCTGATGCTGGCAGAGACTGGGGAGTGAGGCTGATGCTGGCGGAGACTGGGGAGTGAGGCTGATGCTGGGGGAGGCTGGGGGGAGAGAGGCTGATGCTGGGGGGAGAGAGGCTGATGCTGGGGGAGAGAGGCTGATGCTGAGGGAAGAGAGGATGAGGCTGGTGGGAGAGAGGCTGATGCTGGGGGAGGCTGGTGGGAGAGAGGCTGATGCTGGGGGAGGCTGGTGGGAGAAAGGCTGATGCTGGCAGAGGCTGGCTGGAGAGAGGCTGGTGCTGGAGGAGGCTGGGTGGAGAGAGGCTGATGCTGGCGGATAATGGGGGGGAGAGAGGCTGATGCTGGCGGAGACTGGGGAGTGAGGCTGATGCTGGCGGAGGCTGAGGGGAGAGAGGCTGATGCTGGGGGAGAGAGGCTGATGCTGAGGGAAGAGAGGCTGAGGTTGGTGGGAGAGAGGCTGATGCTGGGGGAGGCTGGTGGGAGAGAGGCTGATGCTGGGGGAGAGGCTGCTGCTGGAGGCGGGGGGAGAGAGGCTGCTGCTGGGGGAGTGGGAGAGAGGGGCTAATGCTAGAGACAGGGGACAAGGGTTGAGGGATAGTGTAATGCAAAATCGATTGGTGGGGGGGAGTGTAAGGACTCAGAATGAGAGGGTGGCAGCATTGGGAGCTCATTATGGACAAGGGGCAGCATGTGTGGGCTCAGTATGGAGTGGAGCAATGTAGGGGAGTCAATATCAAGAGTGGAGTAGTGGGTATGGGGGGGTGTCTCAGCATAAGCGTGAGTGTGGTGGTCTTAGCAAGAGCGGGGCAACATGGAGGTGTAATTATGGAAAAGAGGAAGGCAGAATTAGGAGCTCATGGAGAGGGGCAGCGTGCATGGGACACTGAGGAGGGGGCAGCATGCATGGGACACTGAGGAGGGGGCAGCATGTATGGGACACTGTGAGGAGGGGGCAGCATGCATGGGACACTGTGAGGAGGGGGCAGCATGCATGGGACATGCAAAATACAGCCCAGGGTGTAGTTAGGAGAATGTCTCTGTGCAGTATGCAGGTATTGTCGCGGGCGGAGGAGGGGACGCTGCGCTCTCCCACTGCTCGGGTCCGGCTGCTGCTGCTGCTGCCGCTGCTCGGTGGTGGCTCGAGCGGTGGGCCGGATCCCGGGTACTCGAGCGGCGTTCCTCGCCCGTGAGTGAAAAGGGGATTTTGATGGTGGGGGTTTTGATTATTGTCCGTGATGCCACCCACGGTTGTGGTGATATTGGTGACACCACCGCTGCTCTGGACGGGGATCCCGGGAGCGGTGACAGGGAGCAGCTTTGTTGTTAGTTCTCCCCTCCTTGGGTAGGGGGTTGGTTGTCCCGGGGCCCGGTGATGGGGTAGGAGTGGATGGCAGGCGGGTTGCAGGGCCTGGTGAGGTGCAGGGTCGCGGGGGCAGCGCTGTGCCGCATGGCACGGTGGTACTCACTCAGCCAATGATGAGGACACAGTTCTCGGTAAAACAGACGGCTGGATGGACGGGTCCCACAGGCGGCTGTGGTGTTGTTTCTCCCGGCAGGTTGGTGGTGACTGCCTTTCCCTGCACCTATGTACGGTAGATGGTTCCAATGAGTTCCCACTGGTAACCCGCTCCCCAGCTTGGATATGGGCTGGAGGAGCCCCTTTTGCCCGCAGGCTCTGGCCCTGAGAAACGGTTGCCTTGGCGGTGGCGGTGTCTCCCTCTCTTGGTTGGACTGTTGCCTTCTGTCGGGACTTGGCTGTTGGGAAACCCAGGAGGTTCCCTTCACTAACGAATTCGGCTGTCCACGGTCCTTACGGTAGACTCCAATCAGCCACTCCTGCAGACGGTCACCACCGTCTGCCAACCTTGCTGTACCGCCCGGGCCACACACCCGGACGCCGTCAGTTAGTTGCTCCACTACCACTTCTCCTCCTTCCACTTTTACCTCCAAAACTAAACTGTTTACTTTTCCCGCCTCCAGGACTGTGAACTCCTCGGTGGGCGGGACCAACCGCCTGGCCCACCCCCTGGTGTGAACATCAGCCCCTGGAGGAAGGCAACAAGGGTTTTGTGTCTGACTTCGGTGTGCCTGCTAGGAATGTGGAGTGTGTGGGTGTTGTGCTCTGTGGCCCCTGGCTTGTCCAGGGCGCCACATTCCCCCTTAGTTAAATGCAGACCATCCGCGGGCTGCCCGTCCATCACCGGTTTTAATTTCACCAACTGAAAAAGAGAAAACGGTAACACATAACAATTATAATAACATGTTCCCACATCGGGAGGTGCTCTTACTTTAACGTTACTTAACGGTTACGGCTTCCGCGCTCTCCCACCCAAGCAACCTGGCCCTGATGCTGCCCCTAAGCAAACAGGCAGCACCCCTTGACCCCAGTCCAGCACAAGTTGCCCGAGCGGGTTCTGTCCTTTTCAGGGGACCCACGTTCATGGGGAACACCTGAAACCACCAGAGGATCGCCACCGATTCCGGTGGTAGCTGGGCGCCAGCCTGCTCCACTGTGGGCCCTTCCTCCAATCTGCCTCTCCGGAGGCGGTCACGGTAAAAGCCAGAACAACATTATTTACATGCCACTAGTTTGTGGTTGCCCTTCCAGTTTTCAGGCTTGTCCATAAGGAGTTCCTTATGCAAAAATGGTAAAGGGGGTCCCAACGGGGACCAGTTGCCGGAAACGACCGATTCAAATCAGCAGCAAATCAGATGACTTCATCGGTAGATTATTCACTTATCATTTATCTAACTTTCAAACGGTACTTTTAACACACACAATTTTTCCTTTTTAAAAAACAGTTTCCCTGTACCTAAGTGGCGGTCTACCTAGGTTGGGACGAGTGGACCTCCGGGGTCCAGTGTCAGTGGGGACAGGCAGTGGGGCAGAAGGAACAATCAGTCCCTCTTCCCTGCTATCGTGTGGGGCAGGCGGAGGCATAGGGGAGCTGGGTACAGGTTCATCCCTGGGTACTGGCTCATGGTCGACCACTTCCATCACTTCCTCATCCACGGGTTGTGGGAACAGTATCACTGGAAGAATCACTGCGCCATTCTATGTGGGCCAGTCCGCTGGGAAGTCACCCATCACGGTGTGGATTACCTCTTTTGCCTTCTCCGCCGGTTTAGGAACCGGTACTTCAGCCGCTGCCCTCAATGACGGTGGGCACCTCTTTAGATGGTCCCGGGAAACCGTGGCCAAAGTGCCCCCTTGGTCACGACTGATCTGGTAGGCCTTCCCATCTTCCCATCCTGTGGGTTGCATGACATATGGGGTTTGCTCCCATTGATCATCCAGCTTGTGGTCCTCCTCTTTCGCTTCAGCACTACATCTCCAGGCTGGAAAGGGCCAGCAGACGCCTCCTGGTTGAAGCGCTGCTCCTGTTGTTCCCGACTCCGACTCAAGTTCTTTTCAACATATCCCTGAATCTGTCGGTACTGCACCCTCCGCCGAGTGTCCCATTCAGCTGTCGAAGGGAGTGCTTCTGGGGCTTCCAATCCCATGTCCAGATCCACTGGTAGCCGGCCGGGGCGAGCCCTCATCAGGTATGCTGGGGTGCATTTCGTTGAACTGGAAGGGATATTGTTGTACATATCGACCAAGTCAGGTAGCTTCTCCGGCCACAGGTTCCGCTCTTCTAGCGGCAACGTCTTGCGGAGACCCAGGACCAGGTGTTTCATCTTTTCACACATGCTGTTGGTTTGGGCATGGTAAGGCGTGGTCCGGATCTTCTTGCAGCCGTACAACTGACAAAATTCATGGAACACCTCTGCTTCAAAGGCCGGGCCTTGGTCAGTAAGCACCTTCTCAGGGTATCCATGTGGTCGGCAGAAATAAGCCTGGAACGCTCTAGCGGCGGTACGGCCAGTTAGGTCTTTGACTGGGACAACCACCATGAACCTTGAATAGTGGTCTACAATGGTTAGAGCGTAGGTGTACCCACTTCGGCTGGGGGTGAGCTTTACATGGTCCAGGGCGACCAGCTCCAGCGGTTGATGTGTAACGATCGGGTGTAGGGGCGCCTTCTGACTGGCCTCGTCCTTCCTTCTCAGCATGCAAGGGCCACACTCTCGGCACCAGGCCTCTACAGATTCCCGCATTCCACTCCAATAGAACTGCTCTCTCAACAGCATTTCCAGTTTCTTCCATCCGAAGTGTCCAGCACCATCATGGTATGCTTGCAGGACGGTGGGCACGTTAGCCTGGGGAATCACCAACTGGCGGATTTTCTCATGAGTCTTCGGGTTAATTAGCTCACGGTACAACTTCCCCTGGTGTAGATACAGCCGGGTCCGTTCTCGCCACAGGCGTTGGGCTTCAGCAGGGGCGGCAGGGTCTATTCCAGCAGCGCCTTGTTCCACCAAGATCTTGACTAAGCGAACAGCAAGTGCCTGGTCCTGAGCTTCTTGCCACTCCTGGCTAGGCAGCGGGTCCAGGTTTACCCGTTGTTGATAGACATGGACCTTCTCAGTCGGTGGCTGATGAAATGCGGGCAGCTCAATCTCTTCGAGGTCGTCATCCTCAGGCCCTTCTTCCAACAAATGGGGCATCTGAGAGAGTGCATCGGCATTAACATTGGCACGGCCGGCCCTGTACTTGATGGTGAAATCGTAGTTGGCTAGCCTAGCCACCCACCGCTGTTCCAACGCGCCCTTCTTGGCGGTGTCCAGGTGGGTCAGCGGGTTATTATCCGTGAAAGCGGTGAACTTAGCCGCTGCCAGGTAATGGCGGAACCGCTCGGTGATAGCCCACACCAGTGCCAGGAGTTCAAGCTTGAAAGAGCTGTAGTTCTCGGTGTTCCTCTCAGTCGGTCGAAGCCTTTGGCTAGCATAAGCAATCACTTTTTCTTTTCCGTCTTGGACCTGGGATAGGACTGCCCCTAAGCCTATATTGCTGGCATCGGTGTAAAGGATGAAGGGGTGGTTGTAATCAGGGTATGCTAGGATTTCTTCTCCGGTCAGGGCCGCTCTCAGCTGACGGAAGGATTCCTCATGCCTTTCTTCCCACACCAATGGGGCTCCTAGGGATCTACCACCTTTGGTCTGTCCCACGAGGAGGTCTTGCATGGGGGCAGCCATTTTCGTGTACCCCTTGATGAAGCGACGGTAATACCCCACCAGGCCCAGAAACTGCCTCACCTCCTTCACCAAGGTCGGCCTCGGCCAGTCCTGAATGGCGGTGATTTTGTCAGGGTCAGGGGCGACACCCTCTGCACCGACCACATGCCCTAGGTACTGCACTTTGGGTTTCAGCAGATGACACTTTGAGGGCTTCAACTTCATCCCATATTTGGCAAGGGACGTGAACACCTCGGCTAGGTGCTCCAGGTGGCCTTCATATGTCTGGGTGTACACAATCACATCATCCAGGTACAGCAGGACGGTCTCAAAGTTTAGATGCCCAAGACAGCATTCCATCAGCCGTTGGAAGATTACAGGGGCATTGCACAGCCCGAACGGCATGCTATTAAACTCACAGAGTCCCATGGGGGTAGCAAATGCAGTCTTCTCTCGATCCTCTGGTGCCACAGCCACCTGCCAGTACCCACTGGTGAGGTCAAGGGTGGAAAAGTAATTAGCGGTTCTCAGCGCAGCCAGAGATTCCTCAATGCGGGGCAGAGGGTAAGCGTCCTTATGTGTTATCTGGTTAATTTTTCGGTAATCCACACACATCCGCATGGTGCCATCCTTCTTCTTAACCAGGACCAACGGGGCGGCCCAGGGACTACAGCTGTCCCTAATAACCCCTGCCTCCTTCATGTTCCTCAACATGTCCTTGGCACATTGGTAGTGTGCAGGGGGAATAGGCCTGTACCTCTCTTTGATGGGGGGATGCTCACCGGTGGGGATATGGTGTTGGACCCCTTTAATCTGCCCAAAGTCTATGGGATGTTTGCTAAAAACCCGCTCATACTCCCGTACTACCCGGTATACCCCTTCTTTGTGATGTGTAGGGGTATCGCCAGTGCCTACGTGTAGCTGTCGGCACCACTCGTCTAACTCCCCTTGGGATGGGTGAGTGCTGGCAGTAGGTGGTGAGGTTGTGGGAATGGCCTCGTGGATAGTGTGGGGATCCAAGGTGAACAACTTGGCAAGGGTAGCGTACCGGGGAAGCCTGACTTCTTCCTCCCCGCAGTTCAGCACCCTCACGGGCACTCTCCCCTTCTTTACATCTACCACCCCTCGGGTGGCCATTACTGTGGGCCAGTATTCAGAGGGCATGGGCTCTATCATGGCGGGGTAGTCACGCCCCTGGGGCCCTACCGCTGCCCTACACCAAATCATCATCTCGCTCCTGGGAGGCACAATCAAAGGGGCAACATCCATCACTCTCACCCCACCAATCTCTCCTCCTGTCGAGTTCACATGTTGGCGGTACATCAAGGCTCGGATCTCACGCTGCACAGCTCTCTGTCGGCTCCCCGCCGCCGTGGCGGCCAGCTGCTGCAGTAGGGTCAGCACATCACTCATACAGTGCTCCATCACGTTGGTCCCTATGTTGGTCCCTTGGGTTATGATCACTGGGTTCATTCATTATCACAATCATACCCTGGTGTTGCAGCTCAGCTCGCCCCACAGTCATGGCCACTTGTTTGTATCCCACTTGGGTCAATGGGAGTCCATCGGCAGCAATCAGTGTTATACTGGCATCTGGGGGAGCCAGCTCGTCTTTTCCCCAATACCGTTGATACAGTGTGTATGGTATTGTGGTTACCTGTGATCCAGTGTCCAGGAGAGCCATCACCGGTATGCCGTCCACAGCCACGGGGATGATGGTCCGGGCCCCGATGTACCGGTCCCGCCAGTCTGGGGGGCCATGGGGTTCTACTCCTGAGGATTGGCCCATGGCCCCAGGGGTTGCTCGTTTAACGGACACCGTCGGAAGTAGTGGCCGGGTTTGCTGCACCTGTAACAGATTGGGGGTCCATTCTGTGAGTCATTGACCCTTCTCCGCTGCATCTAGGGGACATCCTCAGGGCTGTGGGCGAGCTGCATTTCACCGGGGCCTAGGATCTGGTCGGAGGCTGGAGTGCGGCGAGGATCTTAGCGAGGTCCCCATCCATGCGGCGAACTTGAGCAGCGAGCTCTTCCATCGTTCCACTTGGGCCTGCAGGCACTGGAGGTGCTGATGGGGTAGGGGTCACCACGACGGGAGCAGTCTCAACCGGCCACGGGGCTGGCTCAGGAGCTTCAAATGTGGGGGGTTGCAGAGCTTTGATGGCCCGTTCCTTTAATACGGCAAAGTCCACATCAGGGTGTTCTAGGGCCCACAGCCGAAGCTGTTTGCGGTCCTCGGAGGACCTCATCCCCTGCACAAACTGCTCACTTAACATTTTGTTACTGTCCACACTGTTGATGGTGTCCACCCGCTTCAGTGTGCGGAGTGCGGTTTGCAGGCGCAGGACATAGTCCCGAATGCTGTCTGCGGGCCGTTGCCGGCATAGATAGAACTGCATCCGCAACTCAGCCTCGGTACGGGTCTCAAATGCAGTCTGCAGCTTTTCAAATATGGTGGCTACAGAGGACCGGTCCCCCTCGGCCCAGGTCTCCGCCTCTTGCTCAGCCGCGCCGGTTAGCTGCCCCAGCACTAGTGCTGCACGCTGCTAATCAGTCAGGGGGTACAGTTCTAGTAGTGGACTAAGCTTCTTCCGGAAAACCTGCAAGGCATCAGGTTTCCCATCGTACTGCGGTAGCCAGGCAGCTCCGGGCACATAGGGCAAAGAGAACGGCATCACCTGAGCGAGAGCTAGGGCCGCGGCGCCCCCCGCCAGCGCGGCCGGGACCTGGGCAGGCCCATTCCCATCTACGGGTGCTCCCGCGGCTGCGTCCGCCGCTCTTCCAGCGGCTCCGTCGGGCGCAGACATCTTGTTTCCGTCCCCCTTAGTCTCTTTCCGGCTCCTCCTCTACTGGGGCGGGGTTTTGGCCTTCGCGCCTCTACTACTCGAGGAGACGCTCGAGCAGGAATTCTTCGCGCCCAAGATGGTGGGTTTTCAAATTTTCCGGCCGGACACCTTCGGCGGTCACACAAGGCGCACTTCCACCAGTCGGTAGAACAGTAGGATCCTGTTCGTGACGCTAAGTTGTCGCGGGCGGAGGAGGGGACGCTGTGCTCTCCCACTGCTCGGGTCCGGCTGCTGCTGCTGCTGCTCGGTGGTGGCTCGAGCGGTGGGCCGGATCCCGGGGAATCGAGCGGCGTTCCTCACCCGTGAGTGAAAAGGGGATTTTGATGGTGGTGGTTTTAATTATTGTCCGTGACGCCACCCACGGTTGTGGTGATATTGGTGACACCACCGCTGCTCTGGACGGGGATCCCGGGAGCTGTGACAGGGAGCAGCTTTGTTGTTAGTTCTCCCCTCCGTGGGTAGGGGGTTGGTTGTCCCGGGTCCCGGTGATGGGGTAGGAGTGGATGGCAGGTGGGTTGCAGGGCCTGGTGAGGTGCAGGGTCGCGGGGGCAGCGCTGTGCCGCACAGCATGGTGGTACTCACTCAGCCAATGATGAGGACACAGTTCTCTGTAAAACAGACGGCTGGATGGACGGGTCCCACAGGCGGCTGCTGTGTTGTTTCTCCCGGCAGGTTGGTGGTGACTGCCTTTCCCTGCACCTATGTACGGTAGATGGTTCCAATGGGTTCCCACCGGTAACCCGCTCCCCAGCTTGGATATGGGCTGGAGGAGCCCCTTTTGCCCGCAGGGTCTGGCCCTGAGAAACGGTTGCCTTGGCGGTGGCGGTGTCTCCCTCTCTTGGTTGGACTGTTGCCTTCTGTCGGGACTTGGCTGTTAGGAAACCCAGGAGGTTCCCTTCACTAACGAATTCGGCAAATTCACGGCGAATCCTAGCCTTGCCGTGGTCCGTAAGCCCCTGCTAGATGGTGCTGGCTTCTCTTTGCGTACTGGTCCGGTACCGCCGGGCCACTGCCCGTCCACGGTCCTTACGGTAGACTCCAATCAACCACTCCTGCAGACGGTCACCACCGTCTGCCAACCTTGCTGTACCGCCCGGGCCACACACCCGGACGCCGTCAGTTAGTTGCTCCACTACCACTTCTCCTCCTTCCACTTTCACCTCCAAAACTAAACTGTTTACTCTTCCCGCCTCCAGGACTGTGAACTCCTCGGTGGGCGGGACCAACCACCTGGCCCACCCCCTGGTGTGAACATCAGCCCCTGGAGGAAGGCAACAAGGGTTTTGTGTCTGACTTCGGTGTGCCTGCTGGGAGTGTGGTGTGTGTTGGTGTTGTGCTCTGTGGCCCCTGGCTTGTCCAGGGCGCCACAGTATCTTTTAGATTGCACAGACATTGAGGGGGGAGCTCCATGTATGGACTTTAACGCCATGGCAATTTTTACATGCATGAAGACTCAGTTAAGTGGGCACCATAGAGAGAAGTGACCATTTTAACAAACAATGTCTTGCAAAGTATTTCAATCTTCAATAGAAAAAAAAATATAGGGCTATAAAAAATAAGAGAAATACTTGACAGAAACTTTGAAGTCTAAATAAAATCTCTACAAAGAATTTGCGTTTGAACTGTTCAACAAAGACAATAAATTATTTGCTCATTTTATTGTGTGGGTTGCTAAGGCTAAAATAATGTCAAAAATGTGGACAGGTCAGGTTGTAAATAAACAATATGGCTATGTGTGCACAGTGTGTTTTTCGCGGCATTTTTGCACGTTTTTCGGGTGCATTTTTGGGCTCAGAACTGCATGATTTTGCTTCCCCAGCAAAGTCTATGAGTTTTCATTTTTGCTGTCCACACACAACTTTTTTTTTAAGCTGCGTTTTTGAGCTTAAAAAAAAAATAGACATGTCAATTCTTTCCTGCGTTTTTCTGCATTTTCCCCCCATGCAATGCATTGGAAAAACGCAGAAAAATGCAGAGATCAAAAACACAGCAAAACGCAGCCTAAAACTCACAAAAACACGGTAAAAATGCATGCGTTTTTACCAGTGCGTCTTTTTGCGCATTTTTGCCGCAGGTGCGTTTTTGTGCGTTTTAGCAGCCTAAGGGCTTATGCACAAATCACTGCAGCGATTAGACATCACATGTGCGCTTCAAAACGCTGCAGAAACACTGCATAATGAATGCAGTATTTTTGTTAAAAAAAAGCCGATTTCATGCGCTCGAGATGCTGCCCCCACCATGGAGTGGTAACTGCATCCAGAATGCACAAATAATTGACATGCTGCTTTTATGAACGCACGGATTTGGGTCAAAATTTTAGCACCCAAATCGCTGTGTTCATAAAAGCAACGTGCACACTTCTCATGCACAATTTACATAGATTGTGCAGGGGATGCAGGATGCATGCATTTACACTGCAGTGCAATACGCAGTGTAAATGAATGAAAGTACGCAATGTGCACACGAGCTCTAAGGGCTCATGCGCACGTGCCTGCTGATTATTCTGCAGCGATTTGACAGCACATGTGCGCTTCAAATTGCTGAAGAAACACTGCATAATGGATCCAGTTTTTTTGTTAAAAAAGCCGATTTGATTCGCTATGGCTGCTGCTCCCACCATAGACAGAGTGGGAGCTGCATCCAGAATGCACAAATTAATTGACATTATTTTATTTTATGAACGCTCGGATTTGGGTCAATATTTTAGCACCCAAATCACTGTGTTCATAAAAGCAACGTGCGCACGTATCATGCACAATCTTCATAGATTGTGCAGGGGACGCAGGATGCATGCATTTATGCTGCAGTGCAATACGCAGCGTAAATGCATGCAATTGTGCAACGTGCGCATGAGCCCAAAAACGCACAAAAATGCAGCGTCAAAAAAAATGCAGCATGCGCACATAGCCTATTGGTGTATTTTTTTTAAGAGCACTCACTTTAGTGCTATATAGGCTCTTTTTACATTAGTGTCATGTTTGGATGCATGAACTGCTGAACTTCCTGTCTAAGGCACATGTGCATGTTGTGGCATGGTTAGAAATTAAGATAGCCTAGCTGCATATATGGGCATGCAAAGCTTAAAGAAGTTGTCCAGTTTAAATCCACAAGTCTGCAGACAAATGTGACTACTGACTAGAGTTGAGCGCGGTTCGCGGTTCGAGGTTCTCCAGTTCTAGGCTCGAGTGATTTTGGGGCCTGTTCTAGATCGAACTAGAACTCGAGCTTTTTGCAAAAGCTCGATAGTTCTAGAAACGTTCGAGAACGGTTCTAGCAGGAAAAAAACAGCTAATTCCTAGCTGGCTTTCCGCTGTAATAGTGTAAGTCACTCTGTGACTCACACTATTATGACATTTCAGTGTATAGTGTGCGGGAACAGCGCCTTCAGATCACTGCTGTTTGTATAATGGCGATCGCCATTTTTTTTTTTTCCTTGTCTTCCTTCCCTAAGCGCGCGCGTCTTGTGGGGCGGGCCAGCATGTCAGCCAATCCCAGACACACACACAGCTAAGTGGATTTTTAGCCAGAGAAGCAACGGCATGTGTGATAGGATGTCCATGTCACATGTCCCTGCATTATAAAACCGGACATTTTCCTCCAGGACGCCATTATCTCTTCTGAGTCTTTGGTGTCAGACATCACTGTCGCAGCTCCGTCCTTTGTCCTATCGCTGATACAGCTGTATGCGCTCCATACACAGCGCTGGACAGCTTAGGGAGAGCACTTTCTATCAGTCCTTTTAAGGGCTCAAACCGGCAGGGTCAGAGCCATAGGTGACAGGTCCTGAAAACAGCGACAGCGTCTGTGTAGCCAAGGTCAGGGATTTCCTCCCTGCATTTCCCTATTAGGAGGGAATAGAAAGGCAGGCTTCCTTTCCTCTACCCAGAGCCCCACAATCCTGGCACTGTACCCTCCTGTCCTCTGCACACTCCAACTCATTATAACTAAGCCATTATACTAGCAAACACTCAGTGTACCTAGTGGCATCCTAAACGTGGCTATTGGACATTTGTCTAGTCCCACTAGTGCAAAGACATTTGCAGCACCTCTGCCTGCATTGCACACTCCAACGCATTATAACTAAGCCATTATACTAGCAAACACTCAGTGTACCTAGTGGCATCCTAAACGTGGCTATTGTACTTTTGTCTAGTCACACTAGTGCAAAGACATTTGCAGCACCTCTGCCTGCATTGCACACTACAACTCATTATAACTAAGCCATTATACTAGCAAACACTCAGTGTACCTAGTGGCATCCTAAACGTGGCTATTGGACATTTGTCTAGTCACACTAGTGCAAAGACATTTGCAGCACCTCTGCCTGCATTGCACACTCCAACTCATTATAACTAAGCCATTATACTAGCAAACACTCAGTGTACCTAGTGGCATCCTAAACGTGGCTATTGGACATTTGTCTAGTCACACTAGTGCAAAGACATTTGCAGCACCTCTGCCTGCATTGCACACTCCAACTCATTATAACTAAGCCATTATACTAGCAAACACTCAGTGTACCTAGTGGCATCCTAAACGTGGCTATTGGACATTTGTCTAGTCACACTAGTGCAAAGACATTTGCAGCACCTCTGCCTGCATTGCACACTCCAACTCATTATAACTAAGACATTATACTAGCAAACACTCAGTGTACCTAGTGGCATCCTAAACGTGGCAATTGGACTTTCCTATAGTCCCACTAGTGCAAAGACATTTGCAGCACCTCTGCCTGCATTGCACACTCCAACTCATTATAACTAAGCCATTATACTAGCAAACACTCAGTGTACCTAGTGGCATCCTAAACGTGGCTATTGGACATTTGTCTAGTCCCACTAGTGCAAAGACATTTGCAGCACCTCTGCCTGCATTGCAAACTCCAACTCATTATAACTAAGCCATTATACTAGCAAACACTCAGTGTACCTAGTGGCATCCTAAACGTGGCTATTGGACTTTGCTATAGTCCCACTAGTGCAAAGACATTTGCAGCACCTCTGCCTGCATTGCACACTCCAACTCATTATAACTAAGCCATTATACTAGCAAACACTCAGTGTACCTAGTGGCATCCTAAACGTGGCTATTGGACATTTGTCTAGTCCCACTAGTGCAAAGACATTTGCAGCACCTCTGCCTGCATTGCACACTCCAACTCATTATAACTAAGCCATTATACTAGCAAACACTCAGTGTACCTAGTGGCATCCTAAACGTGGCTATTGTACTTTTGTCTAGTCACACTAGTGCAAAGACATTTGCAGCACCTCTGCCTGCATTGCACACTACAACTCATTATAACTAAGCCATTATACTAGCAAACACTCAGTGTACCTAGTGGCATCCTAAACGTGGCTATTGGACATTTGTCTAGTCACACTAGTGCAAAGACATTTGCAGCACCTCTGCCTGCATTGCACACTCCAAACTCTTATAACTAAGCCATTATACTAGCAAACACTCAGTGTACCTCGTGGCATCCTAAACGTGGCTATTGGACATTTGTCTAGTCACACTAGTGCAAAGATATTTGCAGCACCTCTGCCTGCATTGCACACTCCAACTCATTATAACTAAGCCATTATACTAGCAAACACTCAGTGTACCTAGTGGCATCCTAAACGTGGCTATTGGACATTTGTCTAGTCACACTAGTGCAAAGACATTTGCAGCACCTCTGCCTGCATTGCACACTCCAACTCATTATAACTAAGACATTATACTAGCAAACACTCAGTGTACCTAGTGGCATCCTAAACGTGGCAATTGGACTTTGCTATAGTCCCACTAGTGCAAAGACATTTGCAGCACCTCTGCCTGCATTGCACACTCCAACTCATTATAACTAAGCCATTATACTAGCAAACACTCAGTGTACCTAGTGGCATCCTAAACGTGGCTATTGGACATTTGTCTAGTCCCACTAGTGCAAAGACATTTGCAGCACGTCTGCCTGCATTGCACACTCCAACTCATTATAACTAAGCCATTATACTAGCAAACACTCAGTGTACCTAGTGGCATCCTAAACATGGCTATTGGACTTTGCTATAGTCCCACTAGTGCAAAGACATTTGCAGCACCTCTGCCTGCATTGCACACTCCAACTCATTATAACTAAGCCATTATACTAGCAAACACTCAGTGTACCTAGTGGCATCCTAAACGTGGCAATTGGACTTTGCTATAGTCCCACTAGTGCAAAGACATTTGCAGCACCTCTGCCTGCATTGCACACTCCAACTCATTATAACTAAGCCATTATACTAGCAAACACTCAGTGTACCTAGTGGCATCCTAAACGTGGCAATTGGACTTTGCTATAGTCCCACTAGTGCAAAGACATTTGCAGCACCTCTGCCTGCATTGCACACTACAACTCATTATAACTAAGCCATTATACTAGCAAACACTCAGTGTACCTAGTGGTATCCTAAACGTGGCTATTGGACATTTGTCTAGTCCCACTAGTGCAAAGACATTTGCAGCACCTCTGCCTGCATTGCACACTCCAACTCATTATAACTAAGCCATTATACTAGCAAACACTCAGTGTACCTAGTGGCATCCTAAACGTGGCTATTGGACTTTGCTATAGTCCCACTAGTGCAAAGACATTTGCAGCACCTCTGCCTGCATTGCACACTCCAACTCATTATAACTAAGCCATTATACTAGCAAACACTCAGTGTACCTAGTGGCATCCTAAACGTGGCAATTGGACTTTGCTATAGTCCCACTAGTGCAAAGACATTTGCAGCACCTCTTCCTGCATTGCACACTCCAACTCATTATAACTAAGCCATTATACTAGCAAACACTCAGTGTACCTAGTGGCATCCTAAACGTGGCTATTGGACATTTGTCTAGTCACACTAGTGCAAAGACATTTGCAGCACCTCTGCCTGCATTGCACACTCCAACTCATTATAACTAAGCCATTATACTAGCAAACACTCAGTGTACCTAGTGGCATCCTAAACGTGGCAATTGGACTTTGCTATAGTCCCACTAGTGCAAAGACATTTGCAGCACCTCTGCCTGCATTGCACACTCCAACTCATTATAACTAAGCCATTATACTAGCAAACACTCAGTGTACCTAGTGGCATCCTAAACGTGGCTATTGGACATTTGTCTAGTTACACTAGTGCAAAGACATTTGCAGCACCTCTGCCTGCATTGCACACTCCAACTCATTATAACTAAGCCATTATACTAGCAAACACTCAGTGTACCTAGTGGCATCCTAAACGTGGCAATTGGACTTTGCTATAGTCCCACTAGTGCAAAGACATTTGCAGCACCTCTGCCTGCATTGCACACTCCAACTCATTATAACTAAGCCATTATACTAGTAAACACTCAGTGTACCTAGTGGCATCCTAAACGTGGCTATTGGACATTTGTCTAGTCACACTAGTGCAAAGACATTTGCAGCACCTCTGCCTGCATTGCACACTCCAACTCATTATAACTAAGCCATTATACTAGCAAACACTCAGTGTACCTAGTGGCATCCTAAACGTGGCAATTGGACTTTGCTATAGTCCCACTAGTGCAAAGACATTTGCAGCACCTCTGCCTGCATTGCACACTCCAACTCATTATAACTAAGCCATTATACTAGCAAACACTCAGTGTACCTAGTGGCATCCTAAACGTGGCTATTGGACATTTGTCTAGTCCCACTAGTGCAAAGACATTTGCAGCACCTCTGCCTGCATTGCACACTCCAACTCATTATAACTAAGCCATTATACTAGCAAACACTCAGTGTACCTAGTGGCATCCTAAACGTGGCTATTGGACTTTGCTATAGTCCCACTAGTGCAAAGACATTTGCAGCACCTCTGCCTGCATTGCACACTCCAACTCATTATAACTAAGCCATTATACTAGCAAACACTCAGTGTACCTAGTGGCATCCTAAACGTGGCAATTGGACTTTGCTATAGTCCCACTAGTGCAAAGACATTTGCAGCACCTCTGCCTGCATTGCACACTCCAACTCATTATAACTAAGCCATTATACTAGCAAACACTCAGTGTACCTAGTGGCATCCTAAACGTGGCTATTGGACATTTGTCTAGTCCCACTAGTGCAAAGACATTTGCAACACCTCTGCCTGCATTGCACACTCCAACTCATTATAACTAAGCCATTATACTAGCAAACACTCAGTGTACCTAGTGGCATCCTAAACGTGGCTATTGGACTTTGCTATAGTCCCACTAGTGCAAAGACATTTGCAGCACCTCTGCCTGCATTGCACACTCCAACTCATTATAACTAAGCCATTATACTAGCAAACACTCAGTGTACCTAGTGGCATCCTAAACGTGGCAATTGGACTTTGCTATAGTCCCACTAGTGCAAAGACATTTGCAGCACCTCTGCCTGCATTGCACACTCCAACTCATTATAACTAAGCCATTATACTAGCAAACACTCAGTGTACCTAGTGGCATCCTAAACGTGGCAATTGGACTTTGCTATAGTCCCACTAGTGCAAAGACATTTGCAGCACCTCTGCCTGCATTGCACACTCCAACTCATTATAACTAAGCCATTATACTAGCAAACACTCAGTGTACCTAGTGGCATCCTAAACGTGGCTATTGGACATTTGTCTAGTCCCACTAGTGCAAAGACATTTGCAGCACCTCTGCTTGCATTGCACACTCCAACTCATTATAACTAAGCCATTATACTAGCAAACACTCAGTGTACCTAGTGGCATCCTAAACGTGGCTATTGGACTTTGCTATAGTCCCACTAGTGCAAAGACATTTGCAGCACCTCTGCCTGCATTGCACACTCCAACTCATTATAACTAAGCCATTATACTAGCAAACACTCAGTGTACCTAGTGGCATCCTAAACGTGGCTATTGGACATTTGTCTAGTCACACTAGTGCAAAGACATTTGCAGCACCTCTGCCTGCATTGCACACTCCAACTCATTATAACTAAGCCATTATACTAGCAAACACTCAGTGTACCTAGTGGCATCCTAAACGTGGCAATTGGACTTTGCTATAGTCCCACTAGTGCAAAGACATTTGCAGCACCTCTGCCTGCATTGCACACTCCAACTCATTATAACTAAGCCAATATACTAGCAAACACTCAGTGTACCTAGTGGCATCCTAAACGTGGCTATTGGACATTTGTCTAGTTACACTAGTGCAAAGACATTTGCAGCACCTCTGCCTGCATTGCACACTCCAACTCATTATAACTAAGCCATTATACTAGCAAACACTCAGTGTACCTAGTGGCATCCTAAACGTGGCAATTGGACTTTGCTATAGTCCCACTAGTGCAAAGACATTTGCAGCACCTTTGCCTGCATTGCACACTCCAACTCATTATAACTAAGCCATTATACTAGCAAACACTCAGTGTACCTAGTGGCATCCTAAACGTGGCTATTGGACATTTGTCTAGTCACACTAGTGCAAAGACATTTGCAGCACCTCTGCCTGCATTGCACACTCCAACTCATTATAACTAAGCCATTATACTAGCAAACACTCAGTGTACCTAGTGGCATCCTAAACGTGGCAATTGGACTTTGCTATAGTCCCACTAGTGCAAAGACATTTGCAGCACCTCTGCCTGCATTGCACACTCCAACTCATTATAACTAAGCCATTATACTAGCAAACACTCAGTGTACCTAGTGGCATCCTAAACGTGGCTATTGGACATTTGTCTAGTCCCACTAGTGCAAAGACATTTGCAGCACCTCTGCCTGCATTGCACACTCCAACTCATTATAACTAAGCCATTATACTAGCAAACACTCAGTGTACCTAGTGGCATCCTAAACGTGGCTATTGGACTTTGCTATAGTCCCACTAGTGCAAAGACATTTGCAGCACCTCTGCCTGCATTGCACACTCCAACTCATTATAACTAAGCCATTATACTAGCAAACACTCCGTGTACCTAGTGGCATCCTAAACGTGGCAATTGGACTTTGCTATAGTCCCACTAGTGCAAAGACATTTGCAGCACCTCTGCCTGCATTGCACACTCCAACTCATTATAACTAAGCCATTATACTAGCAAACACTCAGTGTACCTAGTGGCATCCTAAACGTGGCTATTGGACATTTGTCTAGTCCCACTAGTGCAAAGACATTTGCAGCACCTCTGCCTGCATTGCACACTCCAACTCATTATAACTAAGCCATTATACTAGCAAACACTCAGTGTACCTAGTGGCATCCTAAACGTGGCTATTGGACTTTGCTATAGTCCCACTAGTGCAAAGACATTTGCAGCACCTCTGCCTGCATTGCACACTCCAACTCATTATAACTAAGCCATTAAACTAGCAAACACTCAGTGTACCTAGTGGCATCCTAAACGTGGCAATTGGACTTTGCTATAGTCCCACTAGTGCAAAGACATTTGCAGCACCTCTGCCTGCATTGCACACTACAACTCATTATAACTAAGCCATTATACTAGCAAACACTCAGTGTACCTAGTGGCATCCTAAACGTGGCTAATGGACATTTGTCTAGTCCCACTAGTGCAAAGACATTTGCAGCACCTCTGCCTGCATTGCACACTCCAACTCATTATAACTAAGCCATTATACTAGCAAACACTCAGTGTACCTAGTGGCATCCTAAACGTGGCAATTGGACTTTGCTATAGTCCCACTAGTGCAAAGACATTTGCAGCACCTCTGCCTGCATTGCACACTCCAACTCATTATAACTAAGCCATTATACTAGCAAACACTCAGTGTACCTAGTGGCATCCTAAACGTGGCTATTGGACTTTGCTATAGTCCCACTAGTGCAAAGACATTTGCAGCACCTCTGCCTGCATTGCACACTCCAACTCATTATAACTAAGCCATTATACTAGCAAACACTCAGTGTACCTAGTGGCATCCTAAATGTGGCTATTGGACATTTGTCTAGTCACACTAGTGCAAAGACATTTGCAGCACCTCTGCCTGCATTGCACACTCCAACTCATTATAACTAAGCCATTATACTAGCAAACACTCAGTGTACCTAGTGGCATCCTAAACGTGGCTATTGGACTTTGCTATAGTCCCACTAGTGCAAAGACATTTGCAGCACCTCTGCCTGCATTGCACACTCCAACTCATTATAACTAAGCCATTATACTAGCAAACACTCAGTGTACCTAGTGGCATCCTAAACGTGGCAATTGGACTTTGCTATAGTCCCACTAGTGCAAAGACATTTGCAGCACCTCTGCCTGCATTGCACACTCCAACTCATTATAACTAAGCCATTATACTAGCAAACACTCAGTGTACCTAGTGGCATCCTAAACGTGGCTATTGGACATTTGTCTAGTCACACTAGTGCAAAGACATTTGCAGCACCTCTGCCTGCATTGCACACTCCAACTCATTATAACTAAGCCATTATACTAGCAAACACTCAGTGTACCTAGTGGCATCCTAAACGTGGCAATTGGACTTTGCTATAGTCCCACTAGTGCAAAGACATTTGCAGCACCTCTGCCTGTATTGCACACTCCAACTCATTATAACTAAGCCATTATACTAGCAAACACTCAGTGTACCTAGTGGCATCCTAAACGTGGCTATTGGACTTTGCTATACTCCCACTAGTGCAAAGACATTTGCAGCACCTCTGCCTGCATTGCACACTCCAACTCATTATAACTAAGCCATTATACTAGCAATTTTTGCTGCCGGTTTAAGGGCCGTAGTTGCATTGTCAGGGATATTTAATCTTTATTATTCTGCTGTTAATAAAGCTAGACCACCACTGCAATCTACACCACCTCTCAATTTTTACTACCACATTTTCAATGCACAATCTTGTCGCAATCAACATGAGTGGAAAAATGACAGATGCTGGTGGAAAGGGGAAGAGGCGTGGTGGAAAAGGCAAAAAAGGTTTTGTCCGTGGGGAAGGTGACAAAGCTCCATTATCATCTGCTGAAGATAGACCATCTACCAGCAAAAGTAAGATGTCTACTACTTACCGTGGACAATCCGATGTGCTCCCTTTTTTACGGACACGAACAACAGGAACAAAGGTAGATGATGGCCAAAAAAGGAAAATGCTTGAATGGATCTCAAGTGGTCCAACAAGTGCCCTCTCAGCCACTTCAAGTACCGCATCCAGAAAACACCAGTCCTCTGAGTTGTCATCCCAATCAAACTTGCTTTCTCCCAGCTCTGAAGTCTCCATCAGCCCTGCACAGTATTGTGGAACTGAGATGGCTGAGTCTGCAGAGCTGTTCAGTCACACTATAGCCTGGGAATCAGAGGTCTGCTCCCAAGCTACAGTGAGTACAGAACAGGAAATGGTCTGCAGTGATGCCCAGAACTTTTGTGACTCTGATTCAGGCCGTGAGGAACAAGTTTCTGAGCATAATGTTGACCCTTTGTCACAAACTGTAACACCTATGGTTATAGACAATGAGGAACATACTGATGAAGATGAGACGCAGATACCCGATTGGGATGACAACTTAAATATTCGGTCAGGGCAAGAAGAGGCTTGGTCTGAGGGGGAGGGGAGTGCAAACACAACAATTGATGATGAAGTTCTAGATCCCACCTACTGTCAACTCACAGTCAGGCACTCGAGGAGGTCAACAGAGGTGGTGGAGGAGGATGCAACTGATGACGAAGTTACCTTGCGCCTTCCTGGACAGAGTCGGAGTACTGGTAGCACGTCTACAACTGCATCCTCAGCCACCACTCTGCCTCTGAGCATTATTCGGGGTGGATCAACAGGTCGCATGGCCTCAAAGCCTTGCCTAGCCTGGTCCTTTTTTGACATAGAAAAAGATCGCCCAAATTATGTGATCTGTAAAATTTGTCATGGTTCTCTTAGTAGAGGTCAAAACCTCAGCAGTTTGACAACTTCTTCCATGAATCGTCACATGAATAAATATCATATGGCCCGGTGGGAAGCTCACCGTGCTGCAATGCGGCCTAGCGGAGCGAACCATCCACTGCCTGCCCCTTCCAGTGCATCCGCGTGCTCGTCATCTTCTAGGACTGTGGGGACAGCTGTCACACCTGTTTTTCCACCCACAACTTCCACCACTGTAACCGCAACAGGCAGTTTGCTTGGTAGGTCGTCAGTTGGTTTGGAAGGGGAAACAAGTGAGTGTGTACAGCTCTCTCAGACATCGATAGCACCAACGTTGGATGAAGGCAACATCATGTCTCCGCCTGCACTTTCCTCACAAACCTGCATTTTTCCAGGGACACCCTACTCAACACCGTCTACACACAGCAGCCAGATCTCAGATGTGGTCAAATAAAAGGCCACTTCCTGTGACCCATGACAAAGCTAAGAGGTTGACTCTATCCCTCTGTAAGCTGTTGGCTACCGAAATGCTGCCTTTCCGCCTAGTGGACACACAGGATTTTAGAGACCTTATGTCTGTCGCTGTGCCCCAGTACCAGATGCCTAGTCGCCACTACTTCTCTAAGAAAGGTGTGCCCGCGCTACACCAGCATGTCGCACACAACATCACCGCTTCATTGAGAAACTCTGTGTGTGAACGGGCGCATTTCACCACCGATACTTGGACCAGTAAGCATGGACAGGGACGTTACATGTCGCTCACTGGGCACTGGGTAACTATGGTGATAGATGGTGAAGGGTCTGCTGCACAAGTCTTGCCGTCCCCACGACTTGTGTGTCAATCCTCTGTCTGTCAAAGTTCCGCCACTGCTTCTGCATCCTCCACCTCATCTGGGTCCTCCACCTCCGCCCCAAGCCTGCCTGGTCAGGCCACCAGCGTTCTCACTGCGCAGAAGGAATCACGCACCCCTCATTACTATGCTGGCAGCAGAGCACAACGGCATCAGGTGGTCTTTAGCTTGACATGTCTTGGGAATAAGAGTCACACAGCTGAGGAGTTGTGGTCAGCTCTGCGGTCCGAGTTTAATAAATGGTTGTCTCCACTCAACCTGCAGCCTGGTAAGGCCGTGTGCGACAATGCTGCAAACCTGGGTGCGGCCCTTCGCCTGGGCAAGGTGACACACGTACCTTGTATGGCTCACGTGTTGAACCTTGTCGTGCAGCAATTTTTAACACACTATCCCGGCCTAGATGGCCTCCTGAACAGGGCACGAAAACTGTCTGCTCACTTCCGCCGTTCAAGCGCCGCAGCTGAGCGACTTGCATCGCTCCAGAAGTCTTTCGGCCTGCCGGTTCATCGCCTGAAATGCGATGTGGCGACACGCTGGAATTCAACTCTCCACATGTTACAGCGACTGTGGCAGCACCGCCGTGCCCTGGTGCAATACGTCATGACGTATAGCCTGGGCCAACGAGATGCAGAGGTGGGGCAGATCACCCTGATGGAGTGGTCTCAGATCAAGGACCTATGCACCCTTCTGCACAGTTTCGACATGGCGACGAATATGTTTAGCGCTGACAATGCCATTATCAGCATGACGATTCCAGTCATTTACATGCTGGAGCACACGCTAAACACTATTCGGAGTCAGGGGGTGGGACAACAGGAAGGGGATGAACTACAGGAGGATTCATATGCGCAAGACACAACAACATCACCAAGGTCCAGACGTTCATCATCACCAAGGCGCCAGGCATGGGACCATGGGGGACAGGGATCAACAAGGGCGCATGGTAGCAGGCGAGATGTTGAGGAAGGTGCAGGAGGACATGAAGATATGGAGGACGAACTGTCCATGGACATGGAAGACTCAGCAGATGAGGGAGACCTTGGTCAAATTTCAGTTGAAAGAGGTTAGGGGGAGATGTCAGAGGAAGAAAGAACGGTTAGCACCTCTATGCCACAAACACAGCGTGGACTTGGTCCGCATGGCTGCGCAAGACACATGAGTGCCTTCTTGTTGCACTACCTCCAACATGACCCTCGTATTGTCAAAATTAGAAGTGATGATGACTACTGGCTTGCCACACTATTAGATCCCCGGTACAAGTCCAAATTTTTCCGCTTTTCCACCAAACAACCGTGCAGGTGCAGGGAGTGAATCTCCCAGTTGTAACTTGACAAACATGGGACGGTCTCGTCATCTTCAACAGTCTACACGTACCAGTAGGACCGTATCTGGTGCTGGTAACAGCAATTTTATGGAATCTTTTCATAATTTTTTTAGACCCTCCTTTGCAAGGCCACCAGAGACAACAAGTCTGACACATAGTCAACGGCTGGAGAGGATGATACAGGAGTATCTACAAATGAACATCGATGCCATGACTTTGCAAATGGAACCTTGCTCATTTTGGGCTTCAAATCTAGAAAAATGGCCAGAGCTATCCAGTTACGCCTTGGAGATTTTGTCGTGTCCAGCTGCCAGCGTTGTCTCTGAACGTGTCTTCAGTGCTGCTGGGTGTGTGCTGACAGATAAGCGCACGCGTCTGTCCAGTGACAATGTGGACAGACTGACGTTCATCAAAATGAACAAGTCATGGATCCAGAAGGAATTTACAACCCCTGTGTCATCCTGGGGAGAGTAAATGCTTGTGGATTTGGAATGTGCTTGATGCAAATCTAGCTGTGAAGTGTACAACTAGAGCACAAGTGCTGCCACTGAATGGGTGGGTGTGTGTGGGGCACAATTTTTGGAAAAAAGGGAGGCTCCGCTTGGAGTAACCCTTGCTTGATGTGTTTTTAAAAGTAGCCAAGATGAACAGAGCTGGGATCAGGAAAGACTTTGCTACCTACCCCGGTGTCATCCTGGGGACGGATAAGAATGGCGTATTTTGGAATGTGCTTGATGCAAATCTAGCTGTGAAGTGTACAACTAGGGCACAAGTGCTGCCACTGAATGGGTGGGTGTGTGTGGGGCACAATTTTTGGAAAAAAGGGAGGCTCCGCTTGGAGTAACCCTTGCTTGATGTGTTTTTAAAAGAAGCCAAGATGAACAGAGCTGGGATCAGGAAAGACTATGCTACCTACCCCGGTGTCATCCTGGGGACGGATAAGAATGGCGTATTTTGGAATGTGCTTGATGCAAATCTAGCTGTGAAGTGTACAACTAGGGCAGAAGTGCTGCCACTGAATGGGTGGGTGTGTGTGGGGCACAATTTTTGGAAAAAAGGGAGGCTCCGCTTGGAGTAACCCTTGCTTACATTGTTTTTAAAAGGAGCCAAGATGAACAAGTCATGGTTCAGCAAAGACTTTATCTACCTACCCCGGTGTCATGCTGGGGACGGTTAATTATGGCGTATTTTTGAAAGTGCTTGATGCAAATCAAAACATCCTGTTTGCAACTAGGGCACAAGTGCTGCCACTGATGGGGTGTCTGTGTGGCCCAATTTTTTTAAAAAAGGGAGACTCCGCTTGGAGTAACCCTTGCTTACATTATTTTTAAAAGGAGCCAAGATGAACAAGTCATGGTTCAGCAAAGACTTTATCTACCTACCCCGGTGTCATGCTGGGGACGGTTAATTATGGCGTATTTTTCAATGTGCTTGATGCAAATCAAAACATCCTGTTTGCAACTAGGGCACAAGTGCTGCCACTGATGGGGTGTCTGTGTGCCCAATTTTTGGAAAAAAGGGAGACTCCGCTTGGAATAACCCTTGCTTGCTGTGTTTTTTAAAAATGATCCAAGATGAACAGAGCTGGGATCAGGAAAGACTTTGCTACCTACCCCGGTGTCATCCTGGGGACGGAAAAGAATGGCGTATTTTGGAATGTGCTTGATGCAAATCTAGCTGTGAAGTGTACAACTAGGGCACAAGTGCTGCCACTGAATGGGTGGGTGTGTGTGGGGCACAATTTTTGGAAAAAAGGGAGGCTCCACTTGGAGTAACCCTTGCTTGATGTGTTTTTAAAAGAAGCCAAGATGAACAGAGCTGGGATCAGGAAAGACTTTGCTACCTACCCCAGTGTCATCCTGGGGACGGATAAGAATGGCGTATTTTGGAATGTGCTTGATGCAAATCTAGCTGTGAAGTGTACAACTAGGGCACAACTGCTGCCACTGAAGGGGTGGGTGTGTGTGGGGCACAATTTTTGGAAAAAAGGGAGGCTCCGCTTGGAGTAACCCTTGCTTGATGTGTTTTTAAAAGTAGCCAAGATGAACAGAGCTGGGATCAGGAAAGACTTTGCTACCTACCCCGGTGTCATCCTGGGGACGGTTAATTATGGCGTATTTTGGAATGAGCTTGATGCAAATCTAGCTGTGAAGTGTACAACTAGGGCACAAGTGCTGCCACTGAATGGGTGGGTGTGTGTGGGGCACAATTTTTGGAAAAAAGGGAGGCTCCGCTTGGAGTAACCTTTGCTTACATTGTTTTTAAAAGGAGCCAAGATGAACAAGTCATGGTTCAGCAAAGACTTTATCTACCTACCCCGGTGTCATGCTGGGGACGGTTAATTATGGCGTATTTTTGAATGTGCTTGATGCAAATCAAAACATCCTGTTTGCAACTAGGGCACAAGTGCTGCCACTGATGGGGTGTCTGTGTGGCCCAATTTTTTGAAAAAAGGGAGACTCCGCTTGGAGTAACCCTTGCTTACATTGTTTTTAAAAGGAGCCAAGATGAACAAGTCATGGTTCAGCAAAGACTTTATCTACCTACCCCGGTGTCATGCTGGGGACGGTTAATTATGGCGTATTTTTGAATGTGCTTGATGCAAATCAAAACATCCTGTTTGCAACTAGGGCACAAGTGCTGCCACTGATGGGGTGTCTGTGTGCCCAATTTTTGGAAAAAAGGGAGACTCCGCTTGGAGTAACCCTTGCTTGCTGTGTTTTTTAAAAATGATCAAAGATGAACAGAGCTGGGATCAGGAAAGACTTTGCTACCTACCCCGGTGTCATCCTGGGGACTGATAAGAATGGCGTATTTTGGAATGTGCTTGATGCAAATCTAGCTGTGAAGTGTACAACAAGGGCACAAGTGCTGCCACTGAATGGGTGGGTGTGTGTGGGGCACAAGTTTTGGAAAAAAGGGAGGCTCCGCTTGGAGTAACCCTTGCTTGATGTGTTTTTAAAAGTAGCCAAGATGAACAGAGCTGGGATCAGGAAAGACTTTGCTACCTACCCCGGTGTCATCCTGGGGACGGATAAGAATGGCGTATTTTGGAATGTGCTTGATGCACATCTAGCTGTGAAGTGTACAACTAGGGCACAAGTGCTGCCACTGAATGGGTGGGTGTGTGTGGGGCACAATTTTTGGAAAAAAGGGAGGCTCCGCTTGGAGTAACCCTTGCTTGATGTGTTTTTAAAAGAAGCCAAGATGAACAGAGCTGGGATCAGGAAAGACTTTGCTACCTACCCCGGTGTCATCCTGGGGACGGATAAGAATGGCGTATTTTGGAATGTGCTTGATGCAAATCTAGCTGTGAAGTGTACAACTAGGGCACAAGTGCTGCCACTGAATGGGTGGGTGTGTGTGGGGCACAATTTTTGGAAAAAAGGGAGGCTCCGCTTGGAGTAACCCTTGCTTGATGTGTTTTTAAAAGTAGCCAAGATGAACAGAGCTGGGATCAGGAAAGACTTAGCTACCTACCCCGGTGTCCTCCTGGGGACGGATAAGAATGGCGTATTTTGGAATGTGCTTGATGCAAATCTAGCTGTGAAGTTTACAACTAGGGCACAAGTGCTGCCACTGAATGGGTGGGTGTGTGTGGGGCACAAGTTTTGGAAAAAAGGGAGGCTCCGCTTGGAGTAACCCTTGCTTGATGTGTTTTTAAAAGTAGCCAAGATGAACAGAGCTGGGATCAGGAAAGACTTTGCTACCTACCCCGGTGTCATCCTGGGGACGGATAAGAATGGCGTATTTTGGAATGTGCTTGATGCAAATCTAGCTGTGAAGTGTACAACTAGGGCACAAGTGCTGCCACTGAATGGGTGGGTGTGTGTGGGGCACAATTTTTGGAAAAAAGGGAGGCTCCGCTTGGAGTAACCCTTGCTTGATGTGTTTTTAAAAGAAGCCAAGATGAACAGAGCTGGGATCAGGAAAGACTTTGCTACCTACCCCGGTGTCATCCTGGGGACGGATAAGAATGGCGTATTTTGGAATGTGCTTGATGCAAATCTAGCTGTGAAGTGTACAACTAGGGCACAAGTGCTGCCACTGAATGGGTGGGTGTGTGTGGGGCACAATTTTTGGAAAAAAGGGAGGCTCCGCTTGGAGTAACCCTTGCTTGATGTGTTTTTAAAAGTAGCCAAGATGAACAGAGCTGGGATCAGGAAAGACTTAGCTACCTACCCCGGTGTCCTCCTGGGGACGGTTAAGTATGGCGCATTTTTGAATGTGCTTGATGCAAATCTAGCTGTGAAGTGTACAACTGGGGCACAAGTGCTGCCACTGAATGGGTGGGTGTGTGTGGGGCCCAATTTTTTGAAAAAAAGGGAGACTCCGCTTGGAGTAACCCTTGCTTGCTGTGTTTTTTAAAAGGAGCCAAGATGAACAAGTCATGGTTCAGCAAAGACTTTGCTACCTAACCCGGGGTCATCCTGGGAACGGTTAACTATGGCGTATTTTTGATTGTGCTTGATGCAAATTTAGCTGTGAAGTGTACAACTGGGGTACAAGTACTGCCACTGAAGGGGTGGGTGTGTGTGTGGCCCAATTTTTGGAAAAAAGGGAGAACTCCGCTTGGAGTCATCTTGTGGTGTTTTACATGATTTTAGAAGGGCGTGCCATGCCTATATCTGTGTCTCCTCCTCTTTTTCCTTGTCCTGCTCTTTTGTTTTCGCATTAGTATATGTCCTTGTCACTTTCCCATGTGTTTGTGTTGTGTTGTGAGTTGTTTGTCACCTTTTGGACACCTTTGAGGGTGTTTTCTAGGTGTTTTTATGTGTTTGTGATTGCCTGCCATTGTTTCCTATGCAGTTCGAGTTCGGTTCGTCGAACGTTCGACGAGCCGAACTCGAACGGGACCTCTGTTCGGCGAACCGACCTCGAGCCGAACCGGGACCGGTTCGCTCATCTCTACTACTGACAGTGAATCCTCACATCATATGTCAGTGCCAGTGTGAGCCGGGAACAGAAGTCACGTAGCTGTAAGCCATGTATCGGGGTGGGCTCCGCAGGATACAGCAAAGTCATGAAGGAGACATAAATGGCTCTAACACTAGATCAACCAACCAAAGTATTTTACTTCAATATGTGTATGAACAAAACCAGAATAGGGGAAAACACTAAAGGGGGCTTTACACGCTACGACATCGCTAATGCGAACTCGTTGGGGTCACGGAATTGGTGACGCACATCCAGCCGCATTAGCGATGCCGTTGCATGTGACACCTATGAGCGATTTTGCATCGTTGCAAAAACGTGCAAAATCGCTCATCGGTGACATGGGGGTCCATTCTCAAAAATCGTTACTGCAGCAGTAACAAGGTTGTTCCTCGTTCCTGCGGCAGCACACATCGCTCCGTGTGACACCGCAGGAACGAGGAAGCTCTCCTTACCTGCCTCCCGGCCACAATGCGGAAGGAAGGATGTGGGCGGGATGTTACGTCCCGCTCATCTCCGCCCCTCCGCTTCTAGGTAAGTATGTGTGACGGGTCTGGGCGATGTTGTGCGGCACGGGCAGCGATTTGCCCGTTCGCACAACAGATGGGGGCGGGTACCCACACTAGCGATATCGGGACCGATATCGCAGTGTGTAAAGCCCGCTTAAGGCCGGAGTCACACTTGCAAGTGCCTTGCGTGTAACTCGCGCAAGTCTCTCATTGCATCACCCGGCACGGCTGCACACTCTCCTGACAGGAGCGGGTCAGTTGCATGTATCTCTATGCAGCTGAGACGCTCCTGTCCAGTGAGTGTTCGGCCGTGCCGGGTGATGCAATGAGAGACTCGCGCGAGTTACACGCGAGGTACTCGCAAGTGTGACTCTGGCCTAAGAGAAAATCCACAGACACTCAACAAAGAGGCCAAGACCCTTGTGCTGTACAGTGTGGTACACTGCAATATGTGCCAACTACAGTGTATGCGTGTTTAATGTGGGCCACCCACAGTACAGAACCACAGATTACAAACTTATGATAAATGCCATCTATTCCCTAACCGAATATTTCTCTGCCCCAATATAACTACAGTCAACATTAATGGAGAGTTCTTCCCCAGATACACCTGGAATGATTGAAGAAATTACAATATGCAACTGCTGCTTAGCCAAAAATGGAGTATAAAATCTTTAGCAAATAGCATGTAGTTATATTGTTCTTCATAAGCTCCCTCCTGAATTAGCTTACATATGGTCTAAAATCTATGACAGGCCATTGGCAACAACTAGGTGTAAGATCTTTGTGGTCACCACAGAATCCTCAGTGGTGAAGTGATAGGTGATGTAGCAGTGGAATTGGTGGTTCAGAACAGTGATCGTGGCAGTAACTGTGGCCTGACACAGTAACTATGCCTACTTAAACTACATATAGGCCTGCTATGTGATGATTTACAAGTCTACAGTGATATAGAGTGACTGCAGACTGGACAACTCCTTTAAGCCATCAATATCTTTATATCTTCGATCTATTGCTGCATTCCTGAGAAATCAGCATTTTAAGGTCGGGGCCACAAGGGGATTATTGCGATCCCCTCGCATGACACTTGACTCACACTGGCAGTACAGCAGAGCCGAGTGTCATGCGAGTGTCCCTGCGACTGAGATCCGAACATACGAGAGGACCTCAGCTGCGGGGGGTGTGCCGGCACTGAGGAGGGCGGGCCGGTGCTGCGGAGGGCGGTGGCTGACGCTGAGGAGGGGAGGGGGGGATTTATCTCCCTCTCTCCTCTGTAGCTGGCTATTGCGATTCTCGCCCTGCACTCGTGGCACACCGGTGTACCGCTAGTGCAGTACGATTTTTCTCTCGCTCCATAGACTTGAATGGGTGCGAGAGAAAACAGGATCGCATTAAAGTTGCAGCATGCTGTGATTGTTTTCTCGGTTCGATTAGGGCTGAGAAAATAATCGCTCATGGGTGCTGAGTTGACACATAGGATAATATTGGTCCGAGTGGAATGCGATTTTTTATCGCACTCCACTCGCACCAATTTTTATGCCGTGTGGCTTAAGGCCTAATACAATATACAGTTAGGTCCAGAAATATTTGGACAGTGACACAATTTTCGCGAGTCGGGCTCTGCATGCCACCACATTGGATTTGAAATGAAACCTCTACAACAGAATTCAAGTGCAGATTGTAACGTTTAATTTGAAGGTTTGAACAAAAATATCTGATAGAAATTGTAGGAATTGTGCACATTTCTTTACAAACACTCCACATTTTAGGAGGTCAAAAGTAATTGGACAAATAAACCAAACCCAAACAAAATATTTTTATTTTCAATATTTTGTTGCGAATCCTTTGGAGGCAATCACTGCCTTAAGTCTGGAACCCATAGACATCACCAAACGCTGGGTTTCCTCCTTCTTAATGCTTTGCCAGGCCTTTACAGCCGCAGCCTTCAGGTCTTGCTTGTTTGTGGGTCTTTCCGTCTTAAGTCTGGATTTGAGCAAGTGAAATGCATGCTCAATTGGGTTAAGATCTGGTGATTGACTTGGCCATTGCAGAATGTTCCACTTCTTTGCACTCATGAACTCCTGGGTAGCTTTGGCTGTATGCTTGGGGTCATTGTCCATCTGTACTATGAAGTGCCGTCCGATCAACTTTGCGGCATTTGGCTGAATCTGGGCTGAAAGTATATCCCGGTACACTTCAGAATTCATCCGGCTACTCTTGTCTGCTGTTATGTCATCAATAAACACAAGTGACCCAGTGCCATTGAAAGCCATACATGCCCATGCCATCACGTTGCCTCCACCATGTTTTACAGAGGATGTGGTGTGCCTTGGATCATGTGCCGTTCCCTTTCTTCTCCAAACTTTTTTCTTCCCATCATTCTGGTACAGGTTGATCTTGGTCTCATCTGTCCATAGAATACTTTTCCAGAACTTAGCTGGCTTCATGAGGTGTTTTTCAGCAAATTTAACTCTGGCCTGTCTATTTTTGGAATTGATGAATGGTTTGCCTCTAGATGTGAACCCTTTGTATTTACTTTCATGGAGTCTTCTCTTTACCGTTGACTTAGAGACAGATACACCTACTTCACTGAGAGTGTTCTGGACTTCAGTTGATGTTGTGAACGGGTTCTTCTTCACCAAAGAAAGTATGCGGCGATCATCCACCACTGTTGTCATCCGTGGACGCCCAGGCCTTTTTGAGTTCCCAAGCTCACCAGTCAATTCCTTTTTTCTCAGAATGTACCCGACTGTTGATTTTGCTACTCCAAGCATGTCTGCTATCTCTCTGATGGATTTTTTCTTTTTTTTCAGCCTCAGGATGTTCTGCTTCACCACAATTGAGAGTTCCTTAGACCGCATGTTGTCTGGTCACAGCAACAGCTTCCAAATGCAAAACCACACACCTGTAATCAACCCCAGACCTTTTAACTACTTCATTGATTACAGGTTAACGAGGGAGACGCCTTCAGAGTTAATTGCAGCCCTTAGAGTCCCTTGTCCAATTACTTTTGGTCCCTTGAAAAAGAGGAGGCTATGCATTACAGAGCTATGATTCCTAAACCCTTTCTCCGATTTGGATGTGAAAACTCTCATATTGCAGCTGGGAGTGTGCACTTTCAGCCCATATTATATATATAATTGTATTTCTGAACATGTTTTTGTAAACAGCTAAAACAACAAAACTTGTGTCACTGTCCAAATATTTCTGGCCCTGACTGTAAATAGTTAAGTACTCTGGGCATGACAAGCCTCTGCCTCTCTGCCTTTTCACACCAAGCAGCAGCCTTTTTAACTTGAGTGATAGCTCATAGAGTGAGGGCAGCCACCAGGCAAGGTTATCAGACAGAGTTATCAGTCACGCTAAAGAGGCTGGGGATAGATGGGAAAACAACATGGGGAGGCAGAGGCTTGGAAGGGGTTGATGCATGCCAAGAGCACACAAGACCTAATTTGCATAAGAAGTAAACTGCTGATTTTTCAGGAATTCAGCAACAGATATAAGATATAATGGTGATGAGGGATTTGGCTTTCAAAGACATGTATACTCATTCAAAAGTGAACAGGCTTATTGGTATTCTTCTGGTAAATTAAGAAAACCCACAATGGTCATTGAAATAAGATGAAACTGCTGAAAGAATTTTTCAAATTAATTTTACTGAATAACAACTAATGAAAATAAGGCATTGCATTTGAATTAAAAAAAACAACTAATTAAAATGACTTGTACTAAATAATTTTGCACTTAGGTGTGTTATGTAGTTAGAATTAAAGGTCTACAAACGTGTATTCAATCAGGCTGCTTATTTAAAGAGTTAAAAGTAGTCACTGTGCTGTTTGGCATCATAGTGTGTACTACATTGAACATGGACCAAAAAAAGCTAAGGAGAAAATTGTCTAAGGGTATGTGCGCACGTTGCTTTTTACCTGCTTTTTACCTGCTTTTTGGCTGCTTTTTCTTCTGCGCTGTTTAATGCCAAAATGGATGTGTTCTTCTATTCAAGCAAAGTCTATGGGAATTTGGGTTTCTTGTTCACACTATGTTGTTCAAAATGCTGCCTTTTTGAGGCAGAACTTTGGTCAAAAACTCAGCTTTTCAAAGAAGCAACATGTCAATTGTTTTTGCCATTTGGGTTTTGCACTGCAAAGCTGAGTTTTTGACCAAAGTTCTGCCACAAAAAGGCAGCATTTTGAACAACATAGTGTGAACAAGAAACCCAAATTCCCATAGACTTTGCTTGAATAGAAGAACACATCCATTTTGGCATTAAACAGCGCAGAAGAAAAAGCAGCAAAAAAGCAGGTAAAAAGCAGGTAAAAAGCAACGTGCGCACATACCCTAAGGCTATGTCCGCACTTTGCGTCGTCCTATTTGCAGTTCTAAACGCATCCTTTGGCAGAAATTGCTTTTGCCAAAGTTGCTTTTGACCACTAAATCACGGTAAATACGCATGCGTTTTTAGCGCTTTTTACATGTTTTTCCATTGCGTTTAGACAGATGCGTTTTGAACATAAAGACACTGCTAAATAAAGTTTAAACAGTCAAATACAATGAAAAAAGGCAAAAAAAGAAAGATATATATAATTATTGAAATAATAACAAAAATAGTTATATTTCATATAATTTTAGCAGTTTTATACTATTTACCGCTAAAATAACAATAAATTAATATTTTTCATTAATTTAATTGTCGGACTATGTGTGTGTGTAAAGGAACATATCATTTCATTATTTTGATGTCAAAAACGCATGCGTTTATGTAGTCCAAAACGCATGTTTTCTGCACCTAAAAAGCATGTAAAACGCTGGAATTTTGATGTTTTTTGCTTTTTTCAACTTCTCATTGACTTCAATGTTATCAAAATGCAGCCCAAATGGCAAAAACAATTGACATGCTGCTTCTTTGAACGCGGAGTTTTTGCCCAAAATTATGCAAATTAAACGCTGCGTTTGTAAACGCAAAGTGCGGACAAGAAATCAACAATTCCCATAGACTTTGCTGGAAAATCAAAACGCATGCATTTTGGCATGAAAACCCTGCAGTTCAAAACGGACCCAAAACGCAGGTGAAAACGGAAAGTGCGGACATAGCCTAAGGAGAATACAAAGAAAATTATAGACAAACAAGTTAAAAGTAAAGGCTGCAAACAGCTTAATGTCCGTGTTAAACTTCTAAAAAATATGTTCAACTGTAGTATAACATCTATGGGATTTTAACCAACCCTCCTGGATGTAGCCACAAGAGGAAAATTGATAAACATTTGAAAATACAGATAATACAAATGGTAGTCAAAGAAGCCAGACCAACTTCCAAAGAGATTAGGGGACAGATGCGACAAAACTGGATTGGTAAGTCAAATCAGGTCTATTTTTGCAGATGAAAAAATTAAGGATACGAAGAAAAAAATATTGGACCTTCTGTGAAATATGAAGGAGACTTCGTCATGTTTGGGAGCTGTTTTGCTGCATCTGGTATAGAATGATTTGAATCTGTGCAGGGTACAATGAAAGACTATCAAGTGATTCTGGAGCCAAATGAGCTATCCACTGTTGAAAGCATGGACTCAGTTGCAGGCAGTGTCGGACTGGCTACCAGAGGAATCTTCAGTAATACCAGGCCTGGCCGCGGTTACCAGCACTGAACTCTGGAGCTCTCACCTGAGCTCCGGAGTGCAGCCTGGACTGAACTCGGGGTTCGCAGGACTCAACTGCAAGCGCCGACTGATTCCCCGGCGATTGCGGTTCAGTTCATGGCAGCTGTGGACAGGCCGGGCTGATCTCCGAAGCTGTCACCTGAGCTCTGGAGTTCAGCCTGGCCTGTCTGCAGCTGTGACATGAACTGAACCGCAATCACCGTGGAATCATTCGGCGCTTGCAGTTCAGTCCTGCAAACCCTGAGTTCAGTCCAGGCTGCACTCCAGAGCTCAAGTAAGAGCTCCAGAGTTCAGTGCAGGTAACCACAGCCAGGTCTGGTATTACTGGAGGTTCGTCCGGTAGCCAGTCGGATTCTGGTTGCAGGTCATAATGGCCCAAAACAAACATCTACAAACAACCAGGAACATTTGTGGAAGGATCTAAAACCTGCAGTCTGGAGCCTTCACACTTAAGATGACAGGTGGAGTAGTTTGCTCACGAGAACTGGAACAAAATACCTGCGGACAGGCGTAAAAGTCTCATTGAAAGTTACAGAAGCTGATTGTTTGCAATGATTGCCTAAAAATGTTATGCAACAATATATTAAGTTAAGATACCATCATTTTTGTCCAGGTCATTTTCATTAGGTTTTTCTTTGTTCTATTGAACCAAAATTTAGAAGTGATGTCTGATTTTAATGAATTATTATACAGTAGATTTCGATTGAAAAATACTTGTCAGTTTCAAGTTGTTTCAGTGACCATTGTAAGTTTTTTAAGAATTTTTTTTTTTGTCTGGGCTCTCTAATAGCATCTCTAATAGCATCTTCACTGGAGGTCAGGTCTGCTGCTCCACTGCTGGCAATCAATTGAATACGTATCAGTAGAAAATGAAGACAAGCTTGCATCTCCAAGATAAAGTTAAAATCCCTTTTCAGGCGTTCTATGCGCCCTTAAGGCTATGTGCGCACTTTGCGGTTTTTTCATGCGTTTCTGCAGCGTTTTCAACTGCAGCGTTTTAATGCAAAAAATGCATGCGTTTTGATTTTCAAGCAAAGTCTATGGGAAATAGGGCTTTCTTGTGCACACAATGCTGTTAAAAACGCAGCATTTTAGTTGCAGAAAATTTGTCAACAAAACTGCGTTTAAAGAAGCAACATGTCAATTGTTTTTGCCATTTTGGCAGCATTTTGCTAACATTAGAGTCAATGAGAAGTTGCAAAACGCATCCTAAATCAAAATCATAGCATTTTACATGCTTTTTTGACAAAATAAACACATACGTTTTTGACATTATATTAAGGGCATAATATGTCACTTTGCACACACACATAGTCCAACAATTAAATTAAAGAAATTCAATAATTTAACGTTATTAGAAACATAACTATTAGATCACAGTTATTTTAATAAAATAAGCTATATTGTGTATGATTTTAAGCATGATTTTTGTTATAATGTTTTTCCTTTTTTTCATAGTATTTGAATGTTTAAACTTTATTTAGTAGTGTATTTGTATTCAAAATGCATCTGACTTTATGAAATGGAAAAGCATGTAAAACGCAGTAAAAACGCAGCCAAAACTCGGTAAAAATGCATGCGTATTTTTAGCATTTTTGTGGTTAAAACCAAATTTGACAAAGACCATTTCTGCCAGAGGATGCGTTTACAGCTGCAATTAACCCAACACAAAGTGCATACACAGCCATTTAGTAGAGATATATCTACGATTAAGGGAGCATATGGCGCCTGAAACGTGTTAGAGGGTCTATATGGAACCATGCAAGTAATCATTTAATCAAACGCACGAATAAAGAAGAAACATTTTTAAATTTTTCTTGGAAGCTCATCTTCATCTTCTACTGATACACATTGTAAGTTTTTATTACTTTAACAGAATGAGACCAACAATTTTGTCCGCGTCTCTTAGGTTTTGATCTCACCAACAGATTCCATTTAATATGATTTTAGATAAAAAGAACCTGCAGACAAAAAAGCGCAATAGGGTCTTACCCTGACAGACAGGGGGTGATAAAGGAGATGATCCTACTCACCAAAGATGGTTGTGAAAGGCACAACTCCTGTAACAGCATAAATCCGGATCAAAGACAGCAGTACCCCAGGTGGCTGATAACAGAGAGAAATTGTAGAATGGGGCTTTGTAAACCACGTCAAAGATCACTGATGAAATCTTGGATTAATGTAAACTTTTTATTCTTGCACAGGTCTTTTGCGTTTCAGGAGACTCTGCTCCCTTCCTCAGGACCAAACAGGCATAAGGTACATCAAATCTGTAGAAGGGTATGTCTGCCAGACATATATACACAATGAAATGACAAAGAACCTCCCACAAAAAGAAAAAAATCGGCGGGAAAAAGTCTGAAAGAGAGAAAAAAAAAAGTGTGGTGCAGTGAAAAAAAAGGGAAGGAAGAACAAAAAGTGTTCATGAAACCAGTGATGCGAGCGATCATGTGGAAATAGCAATAAAAATAAAAATCTTAAATAAAAAATGTGTCATTATTGGGTCAAAAATAATATGTATATATATATATATATATATATATATATATATATATATATATATATATATATATATACACATACTTAAAAAAGGTGTATGTTTAGGACAGTAAGACTGAGGTGAGAAGGTATAGAACTCACAAACTCTAGATTCTATAGATGACTGGAGGACAAGTGTGGTTGTATATATATATATATATATATATATATATGTATATATATATATATATATATATATATATATATATATATATATATATATATATATATATATATATATATATATATATATATATATATATATATATAAAAGGAAAGGTGGAAGGGTTGTGGGGAACCGTAGCCATATAGTTAAATTTAATAAAAGTGATCCTGCAAGTGCAGTAAGCGCATGTTGCAGAAAAAACAAGACAGGGTGAAATGGGTTCAAGAGCGTGGGAAAAGGAGGGGGGCACATGCGTCAGTAAAGGCAGTGAGCGGGTAATGTGAAAAAGCTGAATGGCAGGGGACGGGGTGAATTAAGTTCAGGAGCGTGGGAAACAGGCAAGAGCGCATGCGTCAGTGCTGGAAGTGAGCAAGTGTGCAAGAATAAAAAGTTTACATTAATCCAAGATTTCATCAGTGATCTTTGGCGCGGTTTACAAAGCCCCATTCTACAATTTCTCTCTGTTATCAGCCACCTGGGGTACTGCTGCCTTTGATCCGGATTTATGCTGTTACAGGAGTTGTGCCTTTCACAACCATCTTTGGTGAGTAGTATCATCTCCTTTATCACTCCCTGTCTGTCAGGGTAAGACCCTATTGCGCTTTTTTGTCCGCAGGTTCTTTTTATCTACGTTCACTGTTGGATCTGGCGTGACCAGTTCTCTTTCACCTGCGATCACAGCGGCAGAGGGTCCTTCAATCGTTGGGATGGATTATTTCAACAACAGATTGTCCACCAGAGAAAAACTAATTCTCCAAACAGTAGGTGTACCTGATACCCACAACACTGCATTGGAACTTGATCTACCCAATGTTTATTCAGATGAAGACACTATGACTATGAAAAAACTGTTTTTACGGCTTGAAGATTTATTGAAAGAGGAATTACGCTTCGGGCTTTATGCCCGTTTTCTTACCATTTATATGGAAGAGAAACTGTGCCCTAGAGGCTTGAGAATTAAGCATGACTCTCCTTTTCCGTCCGATCCAGTTTTTACTTCAGAATGGGACAATAACTTATGGAATTGTATGCAGGGCATGTTGCAGTGCTTATATAAAAAAAGAAGTAATATTGCGAGCGAAGCAACCGCCCATATTAATGAACTCTATAAAGATTTGACTAGATATGATTTACACCCGGAGTACAGAATACTCAACTCCGACATCAATACTAAACTCACCCAAATAGAACAAGATACCATCTACAGGAAGTCTAGAAAACTTCAGCGCGATAGACAAGACATGATCCCTCATAGAACACAGCGTCCGGATCACTCAGAAGGACGTAAAAAATCCTTTCATCAGAGACCTAGCTTCACGAATAATTCTAGGAATTTTGTCAATAGTAGATTTCACAATAAAAGATCTAATCTGCACACAAAAAGGTATAATACTGATTCAGATAAAAGTGATCATAAGAAATCCACACTCTCTCATACCCTTGATACATCTCCTCCTCAGACCTCTCCCATCATCAATACCCCTGATGAGGTGTTCATGGATTCTGCCAAGGAATCCTCCATTATAAACACTCCAGTTGTGTTGCCATCTATTGGTGTAATGTTGGACACTCACAAAACTCTAACCAAACCCAGGGATTTTGAAGAGACCAGGAGACAGTTAGAGGCCCTCAGGGTTCAAATTGATAGAATTAAGAAAAACAGAGATCTTATATCTAATTTTGAGGTTGCTGACTCCCCACCTACAGGGGACACCTTACCCGACAAAGATTTTATTGATTTGTTGGAATTATCTACACATGAGGATTATATCCCCTTACCTTTCACGCAGGAATCTACAACGTGTACCACCTCTACAGTCCCTGTGTTGACCACCTCTGAATCCCCTAGAGAGGGCACTATTGTAATAGATAACACCACAAAAAAAGATTCCTGTGTACCTTTTTTACCCCGAGCCAGGAATACACAGTCCAGCATAACCTGTTTTTTAACTCCAAGGGGGGGAAAAAGAAAAAACCTTACAGAGGAACCAGGGCAGGTTCCAGGATCCAACAAGAAAGAAAGAAAAAGTGCACGCTAAATAGTGATATGATGGGTATCTTTAATTTATCCAGTTATACCCTGTCTAATACCGAAATCAATGTGCTTAAAAAAGGACTCTCTTTTTGCCCCACCACTTCCTCCAATGATTTTGAACTATATCTGAACTTTCAAAGATTTGTCAGGAAACTAACGCTAACCCGACATTTCCAAATGAATAAATTTAACCCTATCAATAAGAATACTACACAAGATATCTTTCATCATACTGATCTTAAGTTAAAATCTAATTTCTATCCTCTACAAAGTAAAGGACATCACATCAAAACCTTCAACGATTTAGTTTTGGAGGATTTCAAAAAACTCTCCTCCAATAGGACCCCCTCGAAAATAAACCTCACCAGAGAAGAGAGATGTGCTCTGATCAAATTAAAAAACAACCCTCTTTTGGTCATTAAGAACGCCGATAAAGGGGGGGGGATAGTACTACAAGACAGAGACACCTACATACAAGAGGCTTTGAGGAATCTATCTAACCCTCAACACTATGAAGTAGCTGATTTTACTACTTACAATCAAGCTATCAGAGAATATCATGTTTTGATACAGGGAGCCACTGAATTAGGGGTCCTAAATAATGAAGAGAGCAAATTCCTTGAAACAAAAAACCCCAAAATAGCTTTCTATTATCATCTACCCAAGATCCATAAATGTCCCTATAATCCCCCTGGCAGACCCATTATTTCTGGGATCGGGTCCCTCACTGAGAATTTGGCTACCTATATCAACCAAATCATGAGATCACATGTTGTCAACCTCAAAAGTTATTTGAGAGATTCCACCCAATAAATATCATTAGAGATGTTAAATGGATGGACACTTTTTGTTTTGTTTCACTGGACATTGCCGCTTTATATACCAATATTTCACACGATTTGGGCATGGAATGTTTTAAGCAGTTCATCAAGCATGTTGTCGTGTATAAAAGGTACATTGACGATCTGTTCCTTATATGGGATAATTCAGAGGATAATCTACAAGACTTCTTGGGACACATAGAAAATAATGATTGGGGCCTAAAATTTGTACCCACTATAGAGAAAGGATCCATTAATTTCCTAGACCTTACCATTTTACATAAGGAAGGGATGATTCACACAAAAACGTTTTTTAAGAAGGTCGATAGCAATAGCTATATTGATTTTACGAGTAATCATTATAATAAATGGCTTATAAATGTTCCCAATAATCAATTTCAAAGAATAAGAAAAAACTGTACCCTTGATAGTGATTATAGGGAACAGGCAAACATCCTGAAAGAAAGGTTTTTAAATAAAAAGTATCCCCCAACTTTAATCAAGAAGGCTTATCAGACGAACAAGGATCTTAAACAAAACGATCTCATTATACAAAAAAATGATCCTAATTCCAGAGACAGCAGCACTGATCAGAGGAATTTTTCTTCCCATTTTCTAACTACCTTTAGTAGGGATGGTGATCTGATTAAAAACATAATCCGCACACATTGGAGCATTCTTCAGAATGATCCTTTTCTGAGAGGGGTCCTACCAGCAACCCCCGGGATCATCTACCGCAGAGCCTCTACACTAAAAAACCTATTAGCCCCTAGCAGACTTAAGGAGGTTTTTTCCACTCCCATCTCCAATAAACCTATGGGAGTATATAGATGTGGTGCTAAGAAATGTCTATGCTGTAAGTCCATACAACACAATAGAGTAAGTTTTGGCCTGAATCCAGAGGGGGTTGAATTTACCATCAAAAGCCACCTCACCTGCCAATCAGACTAGGTCATTTACCTAATTGAGTGTGAATGCGATAAAAGATATGTGGGCAGAACGGTGCAAGCTCTTCATAATCGGATTAATTCACATAGGCATAATATAAAGATTGGTTTTATGTTGCATGGTCTATCCAGACACATCACCGTGTGCCATAACAAAAAATCCAGATTAAGAGTGACTCCAATCGAACATATTCCTCCCTATGTCCCTAACCGTATAGAAGTCCTCAATAGAAAAGAGACCTTTTGGATCTATAAACTCGATACACTTAAACCTCGAGGTCTTAATGAGATCACTGATATTTTTCATTAGTAGCTCTTTTTAATTATATGTTTTATCCTTTCAGCATTATTTCTTTTATCATTCATTGGAAATTTATAATCTTTGGAAATTTATTATAATTATTATTTATCAATTATTGTTATGGATATGACATTATATTTATTTCCTTGCCCATATTACCAATGTTTTTATATATTTTTTACTGAAATTTTTACTGCCAGGTTCTATTGTTGTTTCATGTTGTATATACATACATATATATATATTTTTTTATATCTCTATTTTTTATTTTTTATTTATTTTTTATATTTTTTATATATATATTTTTTATATATAAAAAGATTGAAATCTACCCTCTATTTTTAAAGACACATACATATAATTATTGTTGTTTTAGGCTATGTGCGCACTTTCCGTCATCCTACATGCAGTTGTAAACGCACGTTTTGGGCTTAATTGATTTAGCCAAAGTTGCCTTTTTAAGAAATTTAGCGCTGAAAACGCATGCGTATTTACCGCGTTTCAGATGCGTTTTCAGCGCTTTTTGCATGCTTTTTCACCTGCGTTTTGACAGATGCGTTTTGAACATCAAGACACTACTAAATAAAGTTGAAACATTCAGACGGAATGAAAAAGTAGAAAAAAAAGGGACAAATTTATATTAATGGGAAAAATAATGGAAAAAGATATATTTAATAAAATTATAGCGTTAAGATACATTTTATCGGTAAAATAACAATAAATGCATATTTTTCTTAAATTTAATTGTCGGATTATGTGTGTGTGTAAAGGAACATATCAATTCATTATTTTGATGTCCAAAAAGCATGCGTTTTGGTAGTCCAAAACGCATGTTTTCTGCAATGAAAAAGCAGGTAAAACGCAGGAATTTTGATATTTCTTGCTTTTTGCAACTTCTCATTGACTTCAATGTTAACAAAACGCACCACAAATGGCAAAAACAATTGACAGGGTCCTTTTCTGAACGCATGGTTTTTGACCAAACTTATGCAAATTTTGTGATGCGTTTGTAAACGCAAAGTGTGTACAAGAATTCATGATTTCTCATTGACTTTAATGGAAAATCAAAACGCATGCATTTGGGCACAAAAACGCTGCAGTTCAAAACTGACTCTAAAAGCAGCGGAAACGCAGGTGAAAACGCAAAGTGTGAACATAGCCTTATACATATATATAACTTATTCTTAAAATATATTTTTTTATATATATATATACAGATCTCCCCACATCCACCTATGATAAACGAATTTTATTATTCATGTATATGCATACTTATAAAAATTTTCACTGATAACACTCATTTTCCTATTTCCACACACTTGTTCTTTATATATACTTGCCGCTTCCCCCTCTTTTTCTCGTGCTGGTGAACTCATCTAACCCCGTCCCTGACATTTCACCTTTCTTAGGGTATGTGCGCACGTTGCTTTTTACCTGCTTTTTACCTGCTTTTTTGCTGCTTTTTCTTCTGCGCTGTTTAATGCCAAAATGGATGTGTTCCTCTATTCAAGCAAAGTCTATGGGAATTTGGGTTTCTTGTTCACACTATGTTGTTCAAAATGCTGCCTTTTTGTGGCAGAACTTTGGTCAAAAACTCAGCTTTGCAGTGCAAAACCCAAATGGCAAAAACAATTGACATGTTGCTTCTTTGAAAAGCTGAGTTTTTGACCAAAGTTCTGCCACAAAAAGGCAGCATTTTGAACAGCATAGTGTGAACAAGAAACCCAAATTCCCATAGACTTTGCTTGAGTAGAAGAACAAATCCATTTTGGCATTAAACAGCGCAGAAGAAAAAGCAGCAAAAAAGCAGGTAAAAAGCAGGTAAAAAGCAACGTGCGCACATACCCTTACAGTACTTGCTCACTTCCAGCACTGACGCATGCGCTCTTGCCTGTTTCCCACGCTCCTGAACTTAATTCACCCCGTCCCCTGCCTTTCAGCTTTTTCACATTACCTGCTCACTGCCTTTACTGACGCATGTGCCCCCATCCTTTTCCCACGCTCTTGAACCCATTTCACCCTGTCTTGTTTTTTCTGCAACATGCGCTTACTGCACTTGCAGGATCACTTTTATTAAATTCAACTATATGGCTACGGTTCCCCACAACCCTTCCACCTTCCCTTATATATATATATATAGATATATAGATATATATATATATATATATATATATATATATATATATATATATATATATATATATATATATATATATATATATATATATATATATATATATATATATAGATATATATATATATGGATATATATAGATATATATATATACATATATATATATAATATATATATATATATATATACATACAGCCAAGGAAGAACTCAGTGTATGATTGCAAAACAAATCTATATATATATATATATATATATATATATATACATATTATTTTTGACCCAATAATGACACATTTTTTATTTAAGATTTTTATTTTTATTGCTATTTCCACATGATCGCATCACTGGTTTCATGAACACTTTTTGTTCTTCCTTCCCTTTTTTTTCACTGCACCACACTTTTTTTTTTTTTTTTTTTTCTCCTTCAGACTTTTTCCCGCCGATTTTTTTCTTTTTGTGGGAGGTTCTTTGTCATTTCATTGTGTATATATGTCTGGCAGACATACACTTCTACAGATTTGATGTACCTTATGCCTGTTTGGTCCTGAGGAAGGGAGCAGAGTCTCCTGAAACGCAAAAGACCTGTGCAAGAATAAAAAGTTTACATTAATCCAAGATTTCATCAGTGATCTTTGGCGCGGTTTACAAAGCCCCATTCTACAATTTCTCTCTGTTATTTAATATGATTTGGATGTTAAACAGGATCTGTCAACAGATTTGACCATAAAAAATGCAGACATTAAAGTGGTTTTCTAGGCCAGGGCAAATTTTCTGCAAGACGTGTAGATTGACCATTCAAACTGGCAAATAGAGCTAAATCAAGAAAAGTGTATATATTAAAAATAATTTACCGAAAAGGACATAAATTCAAAGAAAAAAAATAAAAAAAACTCACCAGAAAAAAGACACCAGCCAACTCAGGTCAAAATGGCAAATGCACTTGCAGGATGCAGCCGGCCCCCCATGATAAAGGTATGGGTAACACAGGTGCAGAATACCGATGAGACCGCCACTCTCAACCTACCAACTCATGGAGGGGGTGGCTGCTGGTATTGAACATGCACACTAATGAGGCTTTACATAGGGCACCAGTCACACAAGTACATGCAATGCACAGTGTCCGGCTCACAGCCTATTGATGACGCCCTTCTATTAGATCAGGAGGGCCGCCCAGCACTATTTAAGTGCACTAGCACACACGACAGACACCCCAGAGGGCCCGGCTGCATCCTGCGAAAAATTGTGCAATAAAAATTATATACAGTAAAATCATAATAAATGTGAGGTATTGGTCCATATTTTGGCCAAAATACATAACCCACACGTCAAGGGTCCCCACGCTTACGAGTTCCTACACTATATTCAAAATAATTCTCCGAAAAGGACATTTTGACCTGAGTTGGCTGGTGGGTTTTTTTCTGGTGAGTTGTATATATTAAAGACTGTTAGAATTTGTCACTGCTTAAATAGATCTATTAAACCTGATGAGACTGGTGTATTTACTTTTAAAATTTCTCACAAAATAGCCCTATAAACATGATATTAAATTGAACATTGTATGAGTCTTTCTCATTGGGGTATCAGGCAGAGAAAGGTTCAAAAAAGATTATACAGCAATTTTGACATGGATTTTCAAAGTACATAGGATAATCGGGTTCTTGAAATCTAAATAATAATATATACAGTTTAGATTGTGACATATGGCGACAGATTCACTTTATGATCTAAGCTATTTTCTCTTTGTCTTATTGGAAGAGTAAGGACTATTATAGTCCTCAGTTGGTATGTCTCATCTGGTGAGATAAATCAACAAACCCTCTGGTCCAGATGAACAGGTCTGCAGGGCGGCATCTGACAGATGGTAAATGGTCTGCAGGGCGTCAGGAATTCAGCAATACTGGAAATGTAGCTCTGGTTGAGTATTGAAGCTGAAAATGCGTAGTGTATCTGAGCATCGAAACTGGAGTAGTGTAGACTTTGATGCAGGAGAACTGAGTAACTTTGGTTGACTTGATGAAGCAGAGCTGAGTAACCGAGTAATGGTGACTTGTTGTAGCAAGTCAGGAATTAAATTGGAATGAACAATGATGTAGCAAAAGGGAAGCCAAATACCTGCATGCTTAGGTAGCATGAATCACCCGAGTCAGGTCTAAATAACGTAATTGGCAGAATGACATCATCAGAGTGCCTTAGGCTATCATAGCAGCTCTGTGCAACGAAACAGGAATGTTCCAAGGCAGGAATATTCATGAGCTGCAGTCGATCATCAGCCAATGACTGACTGCAGCATTCATGATGAGCCAAAACAATGTCACATCACTAACTGAGAAAGCAGTGCCAACATCGCTGGGATCCCGTTGCAGCAGGATGGGAATAGAGTATATGTAGCGCCCCTGAAGCCATCAGGGAGTTACAAGGTACTGCATATGTGCCGCCCCCGTGCCAGCAGCCTGCCGCTGCTCGGATCCGGACCTTCCGGTGGGTGGCTCGAGGGTCTCCGGACCCGGGGGTCTCGCAGACATTCCGAATGAAAAGGGTTGGGGGGGTGGTGGATGTAGCACGTATATGTACGGGCTGAGCCATATTAAGTTCCTGATGCCACCCATGGTGTGTGCTGAGGTTGGACACCACCGCCGCAGTTACGGGGCACCCGGGGGAGATGTTATGCAGGAAGTTGTTAACCCCTCCGTGGGCAGGGATGGTGGCCCTGGGACCCGTTGGGGTTTTTGGTGCAGGGAGATGGGCAGACACACGAGTTTCTGGTAAACCAAGGTGATGGTGGTCGGTGCCCGCAGCCGGCTGCGTTCTGGTCCCCCACCGGGCTGGTGGTCTCTGTCTTTCTCCTACACCTTTGTAAAATGGTGGACTGCCTGTGCTTGCAACTTCAGGAGTCCGCTCCCACCTGGATGTGGCCTAAGGAGCCCTTGCCTGCAGGCGCTGGCCCGTGAGATCTCTGAACCCTGGCGGTGGCCTTTTATCCCCCTCGGTGGGCTGTTGTATTCTAATAGGGACTTTGGGTGGGACAGGACCTCTAGTCCTGGCCTCAATCAGTTAATTAACCGGTTCCAGTCGCTTCTTGTCCCGACTTCTGGGTCCGAGTACCCCCCTGTGTGCTCTGGATTCCGAGTCGGTTCCCCGGGTCAGTACCGGCGGGCTACATCCCTGTCCCAGTCCACCTTGGTTCCACCAAGCCGTCTTCCCGGCTCCTGCAGTCGGAGACCGCCATCTGCCTCCTAGCCAAAGGCACCAGGGCTCCTACCCTGGCGCCGTTCAATTTGGGGGTATTCGCCTCTGCTGGAGCTGGGCACAGCTCCAGCCCACACTCCTCTCCAACTTGAACTCTAGCACAGATCTGTTTACTTTCCCGCCCCGAGTTGTCTAAACTCCTTGGTGGGCGTCTTCCGACCACCTAGTTCCGCCCCCTGGTGTGTCTATCTAGCCCTGAGGGGGGTGACTAGGGTTTTGAAGGTCGGCTGCTATTACCTGTGAGAGAAGGTGTTGTGCAAGGGCCTATTTGTGACTACGTGGCCCGGCCAGGGCGTCACACATACCCACCAGGATGCAGGGCCTACCCCCCAGGAACCCAGAAGACCAGTGCCGGTAACAACCATACATTCCAGTTAATCCCTGTTTTTTCCCAAATACCCCATAGACTGTACCAGGCTTAAGTTGGACAAATGGATGGCCGCGTAGAGGTGGAGTCAATCCAGTCTACTAGATGACCAGGTGGGAGGTGCAGACAGTGGACAGTCAGTCAGTGAGTCGGTGAGAGTGAGAGAGGAAGGACTGCCAAGAGTGTAACAGTGACCTGAGGGCACAGGCGGTTGGATGCCGGTGGAGTATGGTGGAGTACTCCTGGAGCCACGCAGCAACAGGATACAGAATCCTAGGTCAGACAAACGTTCCAGGCAGACCTGATAAAATCTGCACAGTGAGGGGCCATCAAGGACCTTACTAACCTTGAAGTTTGAGACACAGTAGCAATGGAAGAACCGGGGACAGGACCAGAGACTACGACTCAACAGGGTTCACGCTACCGTCATACGGACTGCCTTTAAGAGACTACCAGAAGGGGATCCCCACCCGTTCCAAGCCACGGGGACCCACCAACCAAAGAGAGGTGCAGGGGAAAGAAGCCAACAGGTCACTAAACCGGCACTGGGCCTAAGGGGACCTGCGGTTAAGACCAGCCGGCCTCGGGTGACCAGTTTCCAGCTTACTGTGAGTAAAGGAACCAGTTACACTGCAACCCCTTGTGTGGGCTACCTTCTTTCAACACCCATCTACATCACCTATCCTCTGGGGCTTAGCCCTGCTTGCGGAGGGCCTAACATCCAGGCTGCCACTAACACCAGCCCCAGTAGTGAGAACTGTGCAGCGGTGGCTCCATCCACATAGCCGCAAACCGCAAGTAGCATCACGTGATGAATTTTCTTTTATTATCCCCTGTAAATATACCCCTTTTAAAAAGCACCCAGGGCACGGAACCAGGCAACGGCCACCAAATGACATTTCCCCAGTTAAACACTGCCTGGGCCTGAGCACCTTTATAGACTGTGTTTTATGGACTGTGTTTTACTGCTTGAAAAACCGCCACCTTTTTGGTGTAAAAAGTGACTACGCCACAGCAGTGAAGAAGGCGCGAAAAGAAAGCTCTGTTCCGGGGAGTGTCGAAAATGTAAAACGAAACCGGAAGCAGGGAGCCTGGAGGCCCTGCCCCAGCAGGCTTCTAGGACTGTTAGCACAAACATCAGGGCTGCACCAGAGGATTGTGCAAGTGCACCAGGTCACCCAGGGACCTGGACGGCGGAGAGGCTAGAGGCAGTGGTTTAACGGCTGTGCTGGAGCCTGCGTGCGTAATGAGTGGTGGAAGGCAGAGATGATGGTAGTGGTGGCAACCATACGGGCCCAAAAGAGCAGGGCGCCATCTGACCAGGTCGCACTGACCTGTATGCCGGAGTCCACCCTTGACCAGGCCGCATCACCGCCAGATCCAGTGAGACCTGAACCGGTCACATCACCTTCTCCGGAGGAGAATGACTAAGTGGCACAGACATCCCCAGCAAGATCAGACCTTGCTGCATCACCTTCTCCAGCGGAGAAGGATCAAGCTACACCACCGTCTGACCCAGTGACGACAGCCCAGGCTACAGCGTTATCAGGAGCCGCGGAGGAGGCTGCCACCATCGCTGATGACAACTCCCAGGTACTGTGCCCAGTTGCTGTCGGGGACCCGGCAGCGAGCTACCCTGAACCAGGTAGCGGAAGAGCAGTGGTCGTCACCAGGGAGTGTTGAGGAGGATACCCGCGGGGCATGCCAGGTGATCATCACCCAGTTGGCCCGGGAGTGGGAGCAGCGGGAGGCCCAGCGGGCGCAGGCAGAGGCCAGGGACCTTCAGGAGAAACAGCGCCTGCGGTGTGCCAGCTACCGGTCACGGGGCCTGCTAAACCAGGGGGTGATGGAGCGCCTGAACCTCAAAAGTGGATGTGATTTAATTGCGGAGCCCGCCCTGAAGGAGGGAGTCTTCATCTCCTGCCGGGATGTGAGACCCCATCTCCCCAGAGGACACCCCGACCGGGACTTTCATGTAGGCGATAAAGTTACCTACACCTGGCACTATGGAGAGCGGGGCTGGTACACCCTTGATGTGGAGGTCGTTGCAGTGAAACCAGCCCACGCTCCCACTACAGCACCAGCTCCCCAGCTGCCACCAGGAGACCAGTATACCCAGACTGAGTGCTGATCCCAGGAGGCCAGTTGATCCAGATGGCTCCTTTCCAACACCCTGGTAACTACCACCTGCTTAGTTACCGGATGTTTGTTGTTTTCTTTGTTGATTGTTCCAGTTAAAACGTAAATGTTGATTTAACCTGATTTTAAATGTTTGATAAATATGGACAATAGAAGATAAAAGTTTAAAAATGTTGCATTAACCAATTTACATATTTGATATAAAAATGGACCCGGGCTGCTGGACTGACAGCAGCCAAAAACTTTAACCTGTAAATAGTTGCACCAGTTGTGCCTCACCAAAGTACAACCAGTGGACCCTGATTAACCGCCACCAAGGAGAGGATGGTTGCAGGAAAGGTCTGCAGCAGAGGTGGCCGAGACCTGGTCACCAGGGAAACCGGTGACCTGCCTTCTAGAGGGTCTTGGGACGAGGACCTTTGGGTGGTGGGTGAAGGGAAAGGGGTACTCCAGATCCGAAACGTTAAAGTCAGAACCTCCCCTGCGCGGGAAAAACGTTTATGTTAACCTGTATCACTTTGCAGCCCGAGGATGTGCTGGAATTAACCAAGGGGGAATGTAGCACCCCTGAAGCTATCAGGGAACTGCAAGGTACTGCATCCCCATCAGTATGCAGGGCCTAACCCCAGGAACCCCGATGACCAGTGCCAGTAACAACCAAACATTCCAGTTAATCCCTGTTTTTCAACAAATTCCCCATAGACTGGTACCAGGCTATGGTTGGACCAATGGATGGCCGCCTGGAGGCGGAGCCATGACAGTCCACTAGACGACCAGGTGGGACAGTGAACAGTCAATCAGTGAGTCGGTGACAGTGAGAGAGGAAGGACTGCCAAGAGTTTAACAGGGACCTGAGGGCACAGGCGGTTGGTTGCCGGTGGAGTTCGGTGGAGTACTCCCGGAGCCACGCACCAACGGGGTACAGAATCCTAGGTCAAACAAACGCTCCAGGAAGACCTGATAAAACACAGTGAGGGGACCATCAAGGACCTCACTGACCTTGAAGTTTGAGACACAGTAGCAACAGGAGAACCGGGGACAGGACCAGATACTCCGACCCAACAGGGTTCATGCTACCGTCATACAGACTGCCGTTAAGAGACTACCAGGAGGGGACCCCCAGCCACTCCAAGCCATGAGGACCCACCAACCAAAGAGAGGTGGAGGGGAAAGAAGCCAACAGGTCACTAAACCAGCACTGGGACTAAGGGGACCTGTGGTTGAGACCAGCCAGCCTCGGGTGACCAGTTTCCAGCTTACTGTGTGTAAAGGAACCAGTTACACTGTAACCCCTTGTGTGGGCTACATTCTTTCAACACCCATCTACATCACCTATCTGCTCGGGCTTGGCCCTGCTTGCAGCCGGCCTAACATTTAGGCTGTCACTAACACCAGCTCCAGTAGTGAGAACTGTGCAGCGGCGGCTCCATCCACATAGCCGCAAACCGCAAATGGCGTCATGTGATAAACTTTCTTTAATTATCCCCTGTTAATATGCACCTTTTAAAAAGCACCCAGGGCACAGAACCGGGCAACGGCCACCAAGTGACATTTCCCCAGTTAAATAAACACTGCCCGGGACCGAGCACCCCATAACCCTGGGCGACACATGTACATTCTCCTTATTTTCGATGAGGCCTTGGATTGATTAAGCTGGGATTGTCCAGTAGTGCATGAGCCATTTATAGTTTTTATTGGTTCCATTTTAGGGAACATTTAATCTATTGTTAAATTTTCATAACATTTAAAGTGGGAATTGCAAAAAAATAAAAATAATAGTAAAAAAAAAATATTAAAAAAAATTGTGGTTTGTTTTCCATTTTTTTTATAGCTGATTAGGGTTAATATATTTCAATACACCTTTAGTAAACATAAAGAGGCAATCTTTGGTTGCTTCTATAATGTTTATGTCTGAATGGCATGTTGCTTATGACATTTTTTTATTTATAGATATGCTTTGATTGCTTCCATGGATACACCTGAGTCCATGTAACATCTAGGATGGTAATTAGCATTCAGTATGAGTGAAGGACGAACAACTTTCAGGTCACTTTTAGCATTACAGGAAGCATCCTTGTCTGCAAAAGATTAAGTTTCAGAAGAATATTCATAATAACAACCTTTTACTGGTAGTACAAAAACTAGTGATCAGAAAGTTTTTCCTAGTTTATTAACTCTGCACAAGTGTAAGTTATGGGTTTCTCAGAATACAGCGAATTCACAAATAAGAAAACCAACTCCAACACCAATTTATTCACCAAACATACTTTACTTAAGTTACGTGACTGCATGGATCCAGAAGGTGAATAAAACTCTCAAAAATACTTTACAAACACTGAGATAGGAGTAGCCCCACACACCGGATACTATTATAATTACACAATTAATTTATATTATATATTCTTTAACCCCGATGTGTGGCATGAGCTTATCTTAATCAGTATTTGTGATACACTCAGCTAGGAGGCTGAGACCCTTGTGCTGCACAATAGAGCACCTTAGCAATAGGTACCAACTATGTATACTATAACCTTACCTACAGGCATGCCTGCCTAAACCAGATGCCAATTACCTTTTAACCCCCTTTGATCTGGGACAATTACATGCATGCAAAGTTTGCACTTACCTGCGGTGCAGCATAACAGTTCACAAACCTATATTCAATTATCTCTATAAGCCAACCAAATACATTCTTACCTCAAGATGACTTCTAGAAAATCAGAGAAATAATCCTTTCCCAGTTACACTAGGTATTCATAAATGGTTAATCAAATGCAACAGCTGCTACTATGCAAACAAAATTTAACAATCTTAAGCAATTATCTCACATTAAAATGTCTTTCAGAAGCTTCTATAAAAGTTCAGATTTGGCCCAAAGTCCTTTGCATGCCGTGACGACACCTAAATATATATATTATAGGAAATAAGGAACGTGGCAGTGGCGCCAATGGATTCAGTCACTCATCTTTCAATAAATGTTACTCACTGTGGCGGCGCAGTGAACCTTAGTTTTCTTACTGACTCGGGTATGTTACACATAGCTAACCGATAGATTTGGTCAGATAAAAAGCCCCTCTGGCAAGTGAACTATGGCACAGATGACTAAACTCCCGTACTGTGTTTAACATGGCTTACACTGGGCTCCGGTGTTTTCCGCTCTGTCAGCAGTGTCCCTGGCAGCAAATGTCTCCCAATTGCCATGATTCTGGTCAAAGACATGATAGGCTTTACTCAGCCGCAACTCTGGTGCCATAGCATTACTTCTCCACGCAGATGGCCTTGGATCGCCATCCTGCCTCTTTCCTAGTTAATTCCAGACTACTCCTCAAAATGGCCACACTCCCTCTTCCTGACTTTAACGTCCATATTTATACAGTCTTTCGGTAGTGGTATAAGACAGTGGCCCCTGGTGGTCAAATAATGACATTACTGCATGGCAATTAAAGGGGTGGTTCACCCATATTTTTTATTGTCTAGATCGATATTATATTGAGAAACAATGTTTCTCTCAAATACCTTGTGTTGTCAATAGTGCCTGTGAGAGGCGCTATTGCAGATCGCTGCTCCCCGTCCAGTGACGTACCCGTCCAATGCTGCCTCGTCACATCCGTGCAGCCGGCTACAGTCTTCCAGACTCTGAGCTGTGAGCGGTGTTTCACTGCTGTCACAGCCCATCTGCTCCCTCTCCTCCTCCCTCCTAGCACAGCACGGCGCGTCTCCTGCTCCCCCCTCCCTCCTCCCTCCTCGCAGAAAGCTGCAAGCAAGAGACGCGCTGTGCTGTGAGGGAGGAGGGAGGAGGAGCAGGGAGCAGATGGGCTCAGAATGCAGCCGACTGCACGGATGTGACGAGGCACCATTGGACGTGTACGTCACTGGACGGGGAGCAGCGGTCTGCAATAGCGCCTCTCACAGGCACTATTGACAACACAAGGTATTTGAGAGAAACATTGTTTCTCAATATAATATCGATCTAGACAATAAAAAATATGGGTGAACCACCCCTTTAAATTGACATATCACTAGCACAGCATTACATTTATATGGACACAGCCAAAGCACATCTGTATCACGCTGGTGAACTAGTGCATATCTTCAACAACAGAGGATGAGGATTGTTTCTTCACTTCACACAAGAACACTTTTATTTTTAATATGTATTTTTTTTTTATCTTTCTTTTTATCTGTTATGAAAACTAACCAACTTGAAAAATCCATGGTAGAATGACTGTTTTCCTACCAGTTATTAGTCTGCTTTCACATCAGCATTTTTTAACTGTGGCAAGAATGGATTTTTTGCCACAAAACCGGATCCTTTACAAATGCTTTGTCATTTCAATGCATTTGCAATGGAATCGTGGCAAGATGTGGTCACGTGCGGTTGCGTGTGGCATACACTGGATCCAGTGTTTTGTGGTATTTTATCTTTTTTCAAAAACGCTACTGTGTCGTCCAGGGCTATGGGGTACTCGGTCCCAGGCCATATATTTACGGGGATGCTGTGTCACGGGTGAATGCTTGCCGTTGCCTGGTTCTGTGACCCTGGGGACGCTTTTTAATGGGGAGTATTTACAGGGGAGATTGAAGTCATTGGTGTGACGCCACCTGCGGGTTGCGGGTAATATGGTGGAACTGCCGCTGCTGAGTTGGTTATCCCTAGGGCTGGTGGCAGGGGCGTAACTACCGCGGTCGCAGAGGTCGCGACTACGACCGGGCCCGGCAGCTTAGTGGCCCGCTCTGTAGATAAGCAAGCAGCTCCTTTCTGTGAGAGGAGCAGTGCTGATCTGGCACAGACCACGCGGCCGCTATATGACCCAGTGCCGCCGCCGCTGACACCGGACTCCCCTGCCCATTGTCAGCGGCGGCACCGGGCCCCCCTTTATCACGCACAGCAACAATGAAGAAGCGTGTAGCGTCCCGTGTAGCTCCACGCTCCTTCATTCTCCCTCTGTGTCTGCGCGGTGACGTCACTCCTGTGCGTCCGCTGTGCTCAGACACAGAGTGCAGGGCGGGAGGACACCGACCGCAGCTGCAGGTGAACGGAGGAGAGATGACTGAGCAGCGGGAGAATGAGGACACGTGAGGACAGCAGCGGGGGAATGAGGAGACAGGTAAGAGCTTGTTTGTTTGTTTTTTTTTGTTTGTTGTTCTTTTTTTTAAATCAGTGCATACCTGGGGGCCGAGGGGGAGCAGCATGGGGGGCTGACAGCAGTATACATGGATCATGGGGGGACTGCCAGCAGTATACATGGAGCATGGGGGCTGCCAGCAGTATACATGGAGCATGGGGGACTTGCAGCAGTATACATGGAGCATGGGGGCTGCCAGCAGTATACATGGAGCATGGGGGGGCTGCCAGCAGTATACATGGAGCATGGGGGCTGCCAGCAGTATACATGGAGCATGGGGGGGCTGCCAGCAGTATACATGGAGCATGGGGGGCTGACAGTAGTATACATGGAGCATGGGGGGCTGCATTATACATAGAGGCCTGGGGTGAATTATAATATATGGAGGACTATATAGCGTAGTATAATATATGGAGTACTATGGGATGAATTATAATACATGGAGAACTATGGAAAATGCATTATAATACATGGAGGACTATGGAGGTGCATTCTAATATATGAAGGGTTATGTGGGACCCTTTATACTATATGGAAAGCTATGCAGGGGCCATACATGGAATTGATGGCGCTATATTAATAAATAATAATAATAATTATTGTATTTGGGAAAACTATATACAAGGGGGGACAAAGATACAAGCAGTGGATGGGAACGTTTTGTGCTGAGGGAAAAGGGCTCTTTCCCTCAGCACCCAGCTTTCCCATGCTCTGCTATACATCTCTCAGCACCCAGCTTTCCCATGCTCTAATATGGGAAAGCTGGATGCTGAGGGAAAGATGTATATCAGAACATAGGGAAGCTGGGTGCTGAGGGAAAGAGCCAAGTGTCAGCATCATTATCCTATACCCCAAGTGTCGGTGTACGTAGAGGGGGGCCCAGGTCCGAACTTTGCATCGGGGTCCATCAAACTCTAGTTACGCCACTGGCTGGTGGTAATGGCACCTGTGGTCGTAGGCCCTCTGCAGGTAGGGCGGAGCCCCGGGGGATATATGGTGGAGACTTTCACCGAAGAAGGGAGGCCACACAGTGGGTTGTAAGTTAACAGTCTTTACTCACAGTTGGGCCCTTGGACAGCTAGTTCAGGTCGTTGTAGTTCCAGTGACAGTTTGATGACTCGGTTGCTCTGTCCCCGGCACCCTCAGTGTGGTTGGGTCCCCGTAGCTTGGAGATGGTTTGGGGCCCGACTGTCCTTTGGCAGTCTCCTCGTCCGTACGCAGGGCAGTGTGGACCCTGTAGGGCCGGTCCGTATTCCGAACCCTGATCCGCTTATTACTGCTGATGCCCCCAGATCTGTGGGTCAGTGAGGTCCATGAAGGTCCCCTCACTGTGCAGGTATTTGCCAGGCCATGTGAAGCTGACACCTGACCTAGGGCCCTGTGCCCTTTCGGTGCACTGGTCCCAGTGGTACTCGGGTGTACCTACCCTGGTGACCACTCCTGTGCCCCCGGGTCACCGTTACATGATCCAGCTTTAGGCACGTCTCTCTACACTTCCACACTCTCCACTCCACTCTCCTCTACTCTAGACTCCTGTCCCCTCCCACCAGGCTGTCTAGTCCCCTGGACTGGCTCTGCCCTCTAGGTGGCCATCCCTTTAGTGTCTGACTAGCCAATTACCCCTGGTGGGGAGTGGAAACTGGGATTTTGGTGTGTGCAGATGTCACTGGCTCTGGTGTTCCAGATCCCTCGGGGTAGGCCCTGCATCCTGGTGAGGATGCAGTACCTAGTAGTGTCCTGAGTGGTTAGGGGCGCTACACTACTTGTAACGTTTTTTACCTCAGACAAAATACAGCATCTCACTGGATCCGTGATATTGCAGCGGTACCTGCAATCCAGTTCAATGAGCGCCGGATCCTGCTCTACTGGAAGTCACCACATTCTGATAGGCAGGATCCTGTTGTCTGTACTGAGCATGCCCAGAAGTAGTCCCTCCCCCGTGCTTTCTGATATAGTAGAGCTTCATCGGTTGAAGAAGACAGAAGAGCAGGATCGTGGAGGGGTAAGAGGGAGATGAAGAGGGAGATAAAGATGGAGTCTCTAAGTGTGTCTGTGTATTGATTTCTAATAAAGTATTTTTTTCCCTGTGTGGTGTCTTTTTTTAACCCTTTACTGGAGATTCTTAATGGCCGGGTCAAACTTGGCCTGACATTAAGAATCTCGGGCTTTATACCAGCTGGTAAAACAAAGCTGGTTTTAACCCCTTATTAACCAACGTGCCACACGGCACCAGGGCCGCTGGAAGAGTTGGCTACAGCTTCATAAGATGGCGTTTCTATGAAAGCGTCATTTTCTGTAGCGGCTGCGGACTGCAATTTGCAGCAAGGGGGCCTCTGCAATAGGCCACTCTGCGCTGCGGATTCCAATTTGGCAAAGCCCACGTCATATTTTTTTTAATTATTTCATGAAATTCATGAAATATTTAAAAAAAAGGCTTCAAGGCTTCCCTATATTTTTGGTTCCCAGCCAGGTAAAAATAGGCAGCGGGGGGTTGGGGGCAGCCCGTACCTGCCTGCTATACCTGGCTAGCATACAAAAATATGGCGAAGCCCACGTCATTTTTTTTTTCGTTTTTGGGGAAAAAAGGGTTTCCCTGAATTTTCCATTGCCAGTGAAGGTAACACCAAGCAGTGTGGGTTACCAGCCAGTAGCTGCTTGGGTTACCCTTTGCAATAGAAAATGCAGCGGGAGCCCACGCATTTTTTTTTACCCTTAACCCTAGTTTTAGGGTTATGTGTTTGGGGGGGGGGAGGGTTTGTTGTTTGTTTTTTTTAAAGAATAAAAAAAAAAAAATCGGCATGGGCTTCGCCCATTGAGCTTCCAAGTATTTTGCTGCTCACTCATCCCTACTCCTGACCACACGGACAGCAGAACAAGTAATCAGATCAGCTGACTCCAGTGTTGATTGATTACTTGATTACTTGTTCTGTGTCCCCCAGCATCCATCGCAGGCTGTGGAATTCAGCTTTGTTCGGCCGCTATTGGAGTCAGCTGATCTGAACTCAGCTGAACTCCTGACCTCATAGCCAGCAGAACAAGTAATCAGATCAGCTGACTCCAGTGTTGGCCGATTACTTGTTCTGTGTCCCGCTGCATCCATCACTGAGTGTGCGGGCTGGAGCTCAACTGAGTTCAGATAAGCGGACTCCAGTACCGGCCGAACTCAGTTGACCTCACAGCCCGCACACGCTGCGATTGATGCAGTGTGGACACAGAAAAAGTAATCTGCCGACACTGGAGTCAGCTGATCTGAACTCAGCTGTACTCCTGTACACACAGCCCGCACATGGTCACACGTGATCGGCAGCGGGCAGTGTCTGCTCCTGCATCCATCGCAGTGTGTGCGGGCTGTGAGATCAGGAGTTCAGCTGACTCCCAATCAGTTGACTCCAGTGCCAGCCGATTAAATTCTGTGTTCCTCTGCATCCATCGCAACAGCCATAAAAAGTAGAAGTAGAAGGATCCAGTAAAATAACGTCCGGTGACTTATGGTTGCAAGTAGTGCACTTGGAATGCACTTGATCTAGTCAAATGCGGTTTGCGATATTTTACCTATAGACAAAAAAACACTGATGTGAAACTAGCCTAACTCAAGCTAAAATGTGATAGAGCTTTGAGTCCAGTGTATTCATGAGCTATACTTAATATCACCCACCTGGTCTGATTGAAAGACTTTTCAGTGGACCTTCTTCCTGCTGCTGCTGCTGAATTCTTACACTGCTCAGTACCAGGGCACATTCAGATGTCAGTTCTCAGTAAGCATGTTCAATACTTTTTCCCTGTGTCATTTCTCATTACACTGTACTACATATATTCAAAAATTGTCAGGTTCAGTTATGAAATCAGCCATTTTTTAATGATTTTGACCTCCTGAATTCAAAGCTGGCAATGAAACTTTTTAGTTGGCTTTTGTTTCTATGATATCAAAGCGTTTTCCTTTTACTGCTATAGATAATTAATACATGAAAGTTTCAGTACTTTGAAACATTATTATTTTTGCAACTATAAAGATCCAGATTATTTGGTTATGTCAATTTTCTGATATTTATTTAGAGGAAACGTAGCAACAATTTAAATAACTAAAACCTGTCTAAGCACACGCTGCGATGGATGCAGGGTGGACACAGAAAAAGTAATCTGCCGACACTGGAGTCAGCTGATCTGAACTCAGCTGTACTCCTGACCACACAGCCGACACATGGTCACATGTGATCGGCAGCGGGCAGTGTCTGCTCCTGCCTCCATCGCAGTGTGTGCGGGCTGTGAGATCAGGAGTTCAGCTGACTCCCAATCAGCTGACTCCAGTGCCAGCCGATTAAATTCTGTGTCCCGCTGCTTCCATCGCAACAGCCATAAAAAGTAGAAGTAGAAGGATCTGGTAAAATAACGTCCGGTGACTTATGGTTGCAAGTAGTGCACTTGGAATGCACAGGATCCAGTCAAATATGGTTTGCGATATTTTACCTACAGACAAAAAAACGCTGATGTGAAACTAGCTTAACTCAAGCTAAAATGTGATAGAGCTTTGAGTCCAGTCTATTCATGAGCTATACTTAATATCACCCGCGTGGTCTGATTGAAAGACTTCTCAATGGGCCTTCTTCCTGCTGCTGCTGCTGAATTCTTACACTGCTCAGTATCATGGCACATTCTGATATCAGTTTTCAGTAAGCATGTTCAATACTTTTTCCCTGTGTCATTTCTCATTACACTGTACTACATATATTCAAAAATTGTCAGGTTCAGTTATGAAATCAGCCATTTCTTAATGATTTTGACCTCCTGAATTCAAAGCTGGCAATGAAACTTTTTAGGTTGGCTTTTGTTTCTATGATATCACCTTTTACTGCTATAGATAATTAATACATGAAAGTTTCAGTACTTTGAAACATTATTATTTTTGCAACTATATGATCCAGATTATTTGGTTATGTCAATTTTCTGATATTTATTTAGAGGAAACGTAGCAACAATTCAAATAACTAAAACGTGTCTAAACACTATTGCAAATTATATTCAGTACAGAAGTTGCACTACATAATTTGCTCCTCATTCAGTGACAACTCTTTATTGCTTGTCTCTTGAACTCCTGCATTGGTTCATCTCTTCAAATTGTCCAGCAGTAACATGCAAACATTGGTGGATTACATTTTCCTTCATAGCTTCTCTCCATAGCCACAATAGCTTGGTGAAATCTCTCATCATGGTTGTCGCTCACTGCTCTATAGTTAGATGGAAAAGAGTCTAGATGTGAATGTCAGAAATGAATCTTTAAGAACACATTACACCCAAGATCCTTACAGTAGGGAAAATAAGTATTTGATACACTGACGATTTTGCAAAATTTCCCACATACAGTATAAAGAATGGAGACGTCTGTTATTTTTATCGTAGGTACACTTGAACTGTGACAGACAGAATCCCCCCAAAAGTCCAGAAAATCAAATTGCATGATTTTTAAATAATTAATTATCATTTTATTGCATGAAATAAGTATTTAATTACCTACCAACCAGCAAGAATTATGGCTCTCACAGACCTGTTATTTTTTCTTTACTAAGCCTTCCTATGCTGCACTCATTACCGGTATTAATTGCATCTCTTGGAACCTGTTACCTGTATAAAAGACACTTGTCTACATACTCAATCACACTCCAACGTCTCCACCATGTCCAAGACCAAAGAGTTGTCTAAGAAAACCAGGGACAAAATTGTAGAATTGCACAAGGCTGGTATGGGCTACAAGACAATAGGCAAGCAGCTTGGTGAGAAGGCAACAACTGTTGGCGCAATTATTAAAAAATGGAACAAACAGAAGTTACCTGTCAATCTTTCTCGGTCTGGGGCTCCATGCAAGATCTCGCCTCGTAGGGTAAGGATGCTTCTGAGAAAGGTCAGGAATCAGTCCAGAACTACACAGAAGGACCTGGTCAATGACCTGAAGAGTGCTGGGATCACAGTCTCAAAGATTACCATTGGTAACATAAAAGAATTGCAAGTCTGGCACATCGTATATGCTTAAAATCCTTTCTTCTTTATTCAAGACATGGACAAAGATTAAAACATAGTGCTGAGGCACACATCACTTGTGACCATTAAGCATTCCCGGAACACACAGCACCCTTAATCATAGAGTAACACAAGACGCTACAGGTGAGAATTTAAATCTAAAACAACCAATCAAAATGGCACATTCACATAGAACAAAAAAAGAAAAAAGGAAAATAAGATAAGTGAAGGAAAAAGGTAATACTGTTTGAACCCTTCCAAATCACTTCTATGGCACACAGTTCAGACTAAAGGGTGCTTTACACGCTGCGATATTGCTAAGGAGATATCGTCGGGGTAACGGTGGTTGTGACACACATCCGTCCTCGTTAGCGAGATCGCAGCGAGTGACTCCTCTGAGCGACCGTAAACGATCGTAAAAGAGGGAAAAATTGGTGGTCATGGAGAGGTCGTCCTAAAACAAAATATCATTTTCTGCTCAGTAGCGATGTGGTTCGTCGCTTCTGCGGCACCACACATTGATGTGTGTGACACCGCAGGAGCGACAACCATCACCTTACCTCCGTCCACTGGAAAAGGAGGAAGGAAGGGGGGGTGGCATGGTCCGGCCGCTCATCTCCGCCCCTCCTTTTCTATTGGGCGGCGGTTCAGTGACGCTGCTGTGACGCTGAAAGAACCGCCCCCTTAGAATGGGGGCGGTTCGCCGGTCACAGCGACGTCGCAGAGCAGGTATGTGCGTGTGACGCTGCCGTAGCGATAATCTTCACTACTGCAGCGATCACCACATATCGACCGTACAACGTGGGTGGGTGCTATCGCGCTCGACATTGCCAGCAAATGCTAGCGATGTTGCAGCTTGTAAAGTACCCCTAAAATAACCTGAAGTTTTGGAATGACACATATACATTGCAGAGAATGTTCTAATAGATGTAATAAAGATCATTTCTATAATTCATACCCATAGATCTTTATTAAATCAGTACTTTAAACCCACATTGATTATACAACTATATTAAGATATGGTTATATAATCAATATGGGTTTAAAGTGCAGACTGCAGGAGATTGGTATTTTTCTGCAGGGATTTTGTACTGCCCACAATCAGTTCCTTTCCTTTGCTTTGTATCTAGTTAGTTGGGCCTCGCCTTTGCTAAATCTATTTTTCCTATCTGAGTATTGTGTTTTCCTATATCACCGTAATCTATGTATGTGGGGGCCTATCTACTTCTTTGGGGACTACTCTGAGGCAAGGTAGATTTCCTCATTTCATTATGTGAGGCGTAGCTAGTTTCTCAGGCTGTGATGTGGCATCTAGGATTTTAGGAACGCTCCCCGGCTACTTCTAGTGTGGTCTGATAGTTAGGGGATTACGGTCAGCCCAGGTTCCAACTACTCCTGTTTCTTGGTGTTTTTTCACCAATGGGAGCTTTTTGTAATCTTCCATGGTTACCGGATCACCACACTTCACTACATCCAGCCATGTGATTAACACTCTCAAGGAAGTACAGTGGTATCCAAACGTTTTGGCACCCCTGGTCAAATTTTCTATTTTTGTGAACAGTTAAGCAAATTGAATATGAAATGATCTCTAAAAGGCATAAAGCTAAAGATGACACATTTCCTACTTCCTGACCTCTCCAGATAGACACTTCAAAAGCGAAGAGCCCTGGGACCCCCCTACTACAAACTCTACATTAGTACAACAGGCCGTACACGTGGGGGTTTCCTTTCCGCTTGAGGGTTCGTCAAGTGGGGAGGATGCACATCTGAAGTCATCCAAGAGGTATTCCAGCTTTTTCAGCTGCCCTTCATATTCCTCCAGTCAGGATCCCAGATTGGCCCTCTCTTCCCTCAGGATTTCAAGGTGAATCCCCTCAAGTCCCCTTACCACAAGGACCAAGGGAACCCAGGATAAGAAATGAAAGAGTCCACAGGAGAGTAAGAGATGGAGATCCCTGAAGTAGGATACTCCTGAATTGACTTCATCTAGTTCCTATTGTGCGACTGCGTGTGAACTAGTGACTGTTACACTAACCTATACACATTTAAGGGCATGTTGATGATGGGTATGGATACAACAATTGATATGTAATAGTCGTTGATCTAGTTATAACACTCATGAAAAGTTTATACTACCTGGTTTTGTGATAACCTTGCCTCGATAGTTAATTAAGAGATATAGTATTTTTTCATATTCAATAAGAGAACATGTGGTGTTGACCTGTTCCAGACGGAGTGTGTCCTAGTGGTTAGCCCGTTACCCACTTGAGGGTACTGTACCCCGCTGGTCGTGGTATAGTTTTCCACTTTCCCCCTTTTTTTTGAACCGTTCAGCTTGTACGCTTAGTGCAAGCTATTTTCTTCCTTTCAACTATCTTCTTTCCTCTTTTTCCTCTTTACTTTGCTCTTCTTCTCTTTGCTATTTTCTTCTCCTGTGCTTGAAATCCTTATTAGAGTTGAGCGCGGTTTGCGGTTCGAGGTTCTCCAGTTCGCGGCTCGAGTGATTTTGGGGGCTGTTCTAGATCGAACTATAACTCGAGCTTTTTGCTAAAGCTCGATAGTTCTAGATACGTTCGAGAACGGTTCTAGCAGCAAAAAGCAGGGCTTTTTACAGCTACAGTGTGCAGGAGCCATCGCTGGCAGCCTGCCAGAAGCTGGTAACCAAGATAAACATCGGGTATCCAAGCAAAGCGCTTTGGTTAGTAACCCGATGTTTATCCTAGTTATGTGCAGGAAGCCCACACTTCCCCGCTCAGCTCACTCCGCCCCCTCCTGCACGCGGCATGTACACACACACACACATACACACACACACTCACACTCACCTGTCCCCAGCCAAGCAGTCCACGACACTGACGTCCTCAGCGCCACCCACTTCGCACTCCGCCGCCAGCACACATGGCTCCGCCCACCTGCACTCTGCACACATGGTCCCGCTCGGCTTACCTGCGGTGATGAAGTCCCGACCTTCAGCGCTGTCACTGTCCTCCATGGCCGCCGCTTGTCACATCACCTTCTCTCGCTTCCGACCTGAGACTGACTAGCGGTGACGTCATGGGCCGCTCGCGATACTTGGCTGTGAAGGCGGCGGTCATTGAACTCAGTGACAGGTGCTGTCAGCAGTGCAGGAGATCAGCGCAGGTAATGTACCTCGCTGACAGCAGCACTTGTCATCCCCTGCAGTGACCTGGGCTGACCCATTGATGTTAGCTCAGGTCACTGCACTGCTCTCCCAGCCAATGGGGAACATCCTGCTCTTCATTGACTGGGACATTGTGGATCGTCATGGCAACCCCTTGGATTACACCAGACCTGGATTTGTTTTTCTTTCTAATAAATTGGTTGAAGAGGGAATGTATTGGGGAGTGTTTTTTCAAATAAAAATGTGTTTGTCGTCTATTTTTTTTTATTACTGACTGGGTTTGTGATGTCGGGTATCTGATAGACACCTGACCTCACCAACCCCAGGGCTTGATGCCAGGTGACATTACACATCTGGTATTAACCCCATATATTACTCCGTTTGCCACCGCACCAGGGCGCGGGATGAGCTGGGGCGAAGCACCAGGATTGGCACATCTAATGGATGCGCCACTTCTGGGGCGGCTGCGGCCTGCTATTCTTAGGCTGGGGAGAGTCCAATAACCATGCACCTCCCTAGTCTGAGAATATCAGACCCCAGCTGTCTGCTTTACCTTGGCTGGTGATCCAATTTTGGGGGGACCCCTACGTGTTTTTTTTTTTAATTATTTATTTAATTTAAAATAACAGCGTGGGGTGCCCTCAGTTTTGGATTACCAGCCAAGGTGAGGTTGCCAGCTGTGGTCTGCAGGCTGCAGCCGTCTGCTTTACCCTAGCTGGCTACAAAAATAGGGGGAACCCTACGTCATTTTTTTTTCATTTTTTTGGCTAAATACAAAGCTAAGCACCCCTTAGTGCCACATGAAAGGCACCAAAGGGTGCAAAATTACAAAATGCAGGAGAGTGGGACATTATGTGTCTTTCTGCCATTATAATGACAGAAAAGACTGATATGAAGTGCACAAGCACAAGAAAATCACCAGAGCGCTCTACGCTGTGAAAAGCAGTAGAAAATGGCACTGGAGTGAACATGTGACCGCCTCATGTAGGATGAAGCTATGGATCCTGGGTAAATTTATGTATTTACCCTCCTTCAGTTTTTTTGCAGTACACAAAAAAAACGGAAGGCACACGGATGACAAACAGATGACATACGGACTGTCTACGGAACGGAAACGGATGCCACACGGAAGCACCCGTGAAAAAAAACGGACTGTTTTTTGCAGACCACAAAAATGGATCGGTTGTGTTAATGTAGCCTTATTCTGATCTGCCGTTTATAAACAGCAGCAGAAATAAGTGAATAACGCCCCCCAGCGTCAGAAAATCTCCGGGGTTTCAGGGCTAGCTAAGACCCTGGAGATCATGATTCAGGACGGTTTTACCGGTCCCCGCTCACGTGATCACAGGTATACACTGTACACCGATGATCACGTTACAGTAAATGACAGCGCCGGTAAAAAATTATTTATCTCCCATCTGGCATGAACAAACATGATAAATCTCCTCCCCGGTCCCCTCCGGTCCCCCGGTGTCGCCAAAGTGCCCCCCCTGATGCCCTCCCAGAAATCCATGACACATGCGACAGAAAACTCCTCCCCAGGCCCTGCCAGGTCACCCCCTATAACCCCACCGGTGTTCCCCGGTGTCCCACGGTACCTGTGCAGTGTTGATCCCCCCACGGCCCTCTCCTTCACAATAGACGCTGCCGCATGCACAGAGCCGCTGTCAGCTCAGCTTCCTGTGTTCAGACACAGTGAGTGGTGGTTATGCATCTGTAAGCTAAATGGGCGGCATGGTGGCTCAGTGGTTAGCACTGCAGTCTTGCAGCACTGAGGTCCTGGGTTCAATTATCACCAAGGACAACATCTGCAAGGAGTTTGTATGTTCTCCCCATGTTTGCGTGGGTTTCCTCCGGGTACTCTGGTTTCCTCCCACACTCCAAAGACATACAGCGCTGTGGAATTAATAACGCTATATAAATGAATAAATTATTATTATTACTGCAATGCCCTGCTCATGAGGTAAGGAACATAATTGATCAGGAGAGCTATATACTACATTTCCAAATGGAGGGATTTGCTTTTATAGTTTCCCTGCTGAATGACTACCAAACATGAGAGTCCGTTATACGCCACAAGAAAACACATCTAAATAGCGAGCTCTGTTGTTAAGTATTCATTCAGCTGGATAACTGGACTTAAAGGGGTATTCCATCTCCAAGATCCTATCCCCAATATATAGTAGGTGGAATAGCAATAATATCAGCAAATACCAATATTTGGAAATGTAGAGTAGTTCTCCTGATTAGGCATGCCCTTACCTCATGAGCAGGGCATTGCAGCTTTGGTAGCAACCATTACGATATGGACTCTGCTGCTATGGACCCGGGGAGAGTGAGTGCAGATTCATTGCACCCACACTCCTCACATGAAGGGTCTGCACTCCTAGAAAATGGGGGATACATTCCCTGAGTGTCTCCCCCCCATATTCTAGACCAGACCTGGGCAAGGGGCGGCCCGCGGGCCACATCCGGCCCGCCTACTCTCTGTGACCAGCCCGCCTGGCTCCGGGCGTCCTTGCTGGCCGGTCACTGATGAGGGCAATCTGACCTGTTGTCCGGAGCTCCAGGCTCCGGGCGGCCCGTGGTCAGATTGCCCTCATCACACGCTGCGTGCCGGCAGGGAACAGAGGACAGATACTGCAGCACCGCACAGTGCAGCAGCGGAACGCAGGAATCTGTCCTCTGTTTCCTGCCGGCACTTTCTCTGTGACACACACGCGCGCGCCCTGATGTCGTCAGTACGGCGCGCGTGTGTGTCATTTGAAAAGTTCCCGCCCCGGCAGGAGAAGAAGATGCAGCAGCCGGAGCCCGTACGGAGAGAGGAAGCAGCTCAGCGGGGAGCCGTACAAGAGAGGAAGGATGTCAGCGGGAGCCCGTACGGAGGTGCCTGAGGAGGGAAAGGTGAGTGGTGACTAGTAACCTGAGGGGACAATGGGGGGAGTGGAGTGGAGGGTAACTGGTGAGTAATATTTGGGTGTAGAGCTGTAGTATATGGCAATGTAGTTTTACAGGTGTAGTATATATGGGTCTAGTGATGTATATGTGGATGTTGTGATGTATATTACAAGTGTATATAGGGGTGCAGTGATGTATATTACAGGTGTATATAGGGGTGAAGTGATGTATATTACAGGTGTATATAGGGGTGCAGTGATGTATATTACAGGTGTATATGGGGGTGCAGTGATGTATATTACAGGTGTATATAGGGGTGTAGTGATGTATATTACAGGTGTATATGGGGGTGTAGTGATGTATATTACAGGTGTATATAGGGGTGTAGTGATGTATATTACAGGTATATATGGGGGTGCAGTGATGTATATTACAGGTGTATATAGGGGTGTAGTGATGTATATTACAGGTGTATATAGGGGTGTAGTGATGTATATTACAGGTGTATATGGGGGTGCAGTGATGTATATTACAGGTGTATATAGGGGTGCAGTGATGTATATTACAGGTGTATATGGGGGTGCAGTGATGTATATTACAGGTGTATATAGGGGTGTAGTGATGTATATTACAGGTATATATGGGGGTGCAGTGATGTATATTACAGGTGTATATAGGGGTGTAGTGATGTATATTACAGGTGTATATGGGGGTGTAGTGATGTATATTACAGGTGTATATAGGGGTGCAGTGATGTATATTACAGGTGTATATAGGGGTGCAGTGATGTATATTACAGGTGTATATGGGGGTGCGGTGATGTATATTACAGGTGTATATAGGGGTGTAGTGATGTATATTACAGGTATATATGGGGGTGCAGTGATGTATATTACAGGTGTATATAGGGGTGTAGTGATGTATATTACAGGTGTATATGGGGGTGTAGTGATGTATATTACAGGTGTATATAGGGGTGCAGTGATGTATATTACAGGTGTATATGGGGGTGTAGTGATGTATATTACAGGTGTATATAGGGGTGCAGTGATGTATATTACAGGTGTATATGGGGGTGCAGTGATGTATATTACAGGTGTATATAGGGGTGTAGTGATGTATATTACAGGTGTATATGGGGGTGTAGTGATGTATATTACAGGTGTATATGGGGGTGTAGTGATGTATATTACAGGTGTATATAGGGGTGCAGTGATGTATATTACAGCTGTATATGGGGGTGTAGTGATGTATATTACAGGTGTATATGGGGGTGCAGTGATGTATATTACAGGTGTATATGGGGGTGCAGTGATGTATATTACAGGTGTATATGGGGGTGTAGTGATGTATATTACAGGTGTATATGGGGGTGTAGTGATGTATATTACAGGTGTATATGGGGGTGCAGTGATGTATATTACAGGTGTATATGGGGGTGCAGTGATGTATATTACAGGTGTATATGGGGGTGCAGTGATGTATATTACAGGTGTATATGGGGGTGTAGTGATGTATATTACAGGTGTTTATGGGGGTGCAGTGATGTATATTACAGGTGTATATAGGGGTGTAGTGATGTATATTACAGGTGTATATGGGGGTGCAGTGATGTATATTACAGGTGTATATGGGGGTGTAGTGATGTATATTACAGGTATATATGGGGGTGAAGTGATGTATATTACAGGTGTATATGGGGGTGTAGTGATGTATATTACAGGTGTATATGGGGGTGTAGTGATGTATATTACAGGTATATATGGGGGTGAAGTGATGTATATTACAGGTGTATATGGGGGTGTAGTGATGTATATTACAGGTGTATATGGGGGTGTAGTGATGTATATTACAGGTGTATATGGGGGTGTAGTGATGTAGTATATGGGGATTGTTTGTGTATATATGTATATAGCAAATGTATGTAAAGCGCTGTGGAATTAATAGCGCTATATAAATGAATAAAATTATTATTATTATTATATAGCGTGTGCGTGTGTGTATGTATGTGTGCGTGAGTGCAGAGAGAAAAGCCCGTAACTGCGAGTGGTACTGGAGTTACATCGGGTACCACGTGCTCTCTCCCCGCCCCCTGCAGCGCCATACCGCCATTACAGGGTCTGATTGCGTTTCTCCGGTACCTGTTTGCATACATGTGACAGGTACCGGAGAAAACACGAGTCTGTGAAATAAAAAGATTTTCCATATTTACCTGCTTTCTTCAGCTCTGCTGCCTCCCGCTCCTGACCACTGCTCATTCTTTGATTATTCACCGCACTAAGGACCTGGAAGCCGTAGCATCGCGATGACAGCTTTGGGCACAGCACCGTTGAGGACATCACCGCAGGGACAGGTGAGTATTCTGCAAGCACAGTGACCTCCAGGAGGTCATCAGAGTTTCCAATGAACTTTGATGACCATCCTGCGACACCTACGCTACAGCTTCATGGGTTCATCAGAGTTCATTGGGAACTGTGACGAGTCCCCGAGATGCTCCGGCTTCCAGGTTCTCAACATACACACACACCTGTATACTCACCTAGCGATGCGGTCCCCAGCGCTGTCCCAGCTTCCAGCTGCTCAATGCAGTGAATATTCAGTGAGTATAATTACCAGCGATAAGGAGCGGGAGGCAGCAGAGCCAGAGACCGCAGAGCCAGAGACAGCAGAGCCAGAGACAGCAGCGCTGGAGAGAGGTAAATATAGAAAATATTTTTATTAAAAAGACACGTGTTTTCTCTGGTATTTGTCACACTGATGTCACACAGATCACATCAGTGTGAGATCCATGTGACACCCGTGCTGCTGGAGAAAAAACGGACATGTCTGCATGTGTGCGCGCAGGGCCACGAGGGGTCACACAGTCCGTAACTTACTGTTTGTATATGAAGGGATAGTATATATGCTATATACAGTATTGGGTAAAACTGAGTTAATTATATTAGTCCGGCCCTCTAAAACCATCCCAATTTCTCATGCGGCCCCATGGGAAAATTAATTGCCCACCCTTGTTCTAGACGGTCCAGAGTCGTCATGGGACCCCTTTATTTTTTTTCTTGCAATAAATTGGTGAAAGAGGAAATGTTTTGGGGACTATTTTTTCAAATAAATTTCTTTTGTCGATTTTTTTTTTGTTAGTACTGACAGTTTATGATGTTGGGTATCTAATAGACGCCATGACATCACAAACTGCTGTGCTTGATGTCAGGTGACCTTACAGCTAGTATCAACCCGATTTATTACCCCGTTTGCCACTGCACCAGGGCACGGGATGAACTGGGGTGAAGCGCCAGGATTGGCGCATCTAGTGGATGCGCCACGTCTGGGGTGCCTGCGGCCTGCTATTTTTAGGCTGTGAAGGCCCAATAACTATGAACCTTCCCACCCTGAGAATACCAGACCACAGCTGTCCGCTTTACCTTGGCTGGTGATCCAATTTGGGGGGGACCCTACTTTTTTTGTGTAATTATTAATATTTATAAAATAATTATAAAAAAAGAGCCTGGGGGGGACCTCCACATTGGATCCCCAACCACGGTAAAGCTGCCAGCTGTGGTTTTCAGGCTACAGCCGTCTGCTTTACCCTAGCTGGCTATCAAAAATGGGGGGACCCAACGTCATTTTTTTTAACTATTTTTTAAATAGAAAAAATTAATGGGCTTCCCTGTATTTTGATTGCCAACCAAGGTAACGGCAGGCAGATGGGGGTGGCAACCCATAGCTGTCTGCTTTATCTGCACTGAGAATCAAAAATACCGCGGAGCGCTACGTCATTTTTTTTTAAAGATTTATTTTTACAGCACTGTGATGTCCAGCAATCAAAATACAGGGAAGCCTATTTTGTTTTTAGTTATTTAAATAAATAATTAAAAAAATATATATATATGGGCTCCCGCTGCATTTTTTGTATTGCTAGCTAAGGGTAATCCAAGCAGCTACTGGCTGCTAACCCCCACTGCTTGGTGTTACCTTCACTGGCAATGGAAAATCCAGGGAAGCATTTTTTATTTTTTTTGCCAAAAAAACTACAAAAAAAGGACGTGAGCTTCGCCATATTTTTGTATGCTAGCCAGGTATAGCAGGCAGGTGCTGGAAGAGTTGGATAGAGCGCCAGAAGATGGCGCTTCTATGAAAGTGGCATTTTCTGAGGCGGCTGCAGACTGCAATTCGCAGCAGTGGGGCCCAGAAAGCTCAGGCCAACCTGTGCTGCGGATTCCAATCCCCAGCTGCCTAGTTGTATCTGGCTGGACACAAAAATGGGGCGAAGCCTACGTCATTTGTTTTCTAATTATTTCATGAAATTCATGAAATAATAAAAAAAGGGCTTCCCTTTATTTTTGGTTCCCAGCTGGGTACAAATAGGCAACTGGGGGTTGGAGGCAGCCATACCTGCCTAGCATACAAAAATATGGCAAAGCCCACATAATTTTTTCAGGGGGCAAAAAAAAACCTTCTGCATACAGTCCTGGATGGAGTATGCTGAGCCTTGTAGTTCTGCAGCTGCTGTCTGTCTGTATGGAGAAGAGCAGACAGCAGCTGCAGAACTACAAGGCTCAGCATACTCCATCCAGGACTGTATGCAGAAGTTTTTTGCCCACCAAAAAAATGACGTGGGCTTCGCCATATTTTTGTATGCTAGCCAGGTACAGCAGGCAGCCACGGGCTGCCTCCAACCCCCAGTTGCCTATTTGTACCCGGCTGGGAACCAAAAATATAGGGAAGCCTGTTTTTTTTAAATATTTCACTTATTTCATGAAATAATTAAAAAACAAATGACGTGGGCTTCGCCCCATTTTGGTGTCCAGCCGGGTACAACTAGGAAGCTGGGGATTGGAATCCGCAGCACAGGTTAGCCCGAGGATTCTGGGCGCCTCTGCTGCGAATTGCAGTCCGCAGCCGCCCCAGAAAATGGCGCTTTCATAGAAGCGCCATCATCTGGCGCTGTATCCAACTCTTCCAAGAGCCCTGAAGCCGGGTGGCTTGTTGGGTAATAATGAGTTAATACTAGATTTGTTTTACTAGCTAGGAACTCAGAAGAAGCGGAGTCATAATCCAAAGTTTATATTAAAAAGGTATAATTTTATTCAATACAAAATTCATACAAATAACACACAGTAAAAGATGGGGAGATAAGGTGCAAGGAACAGCTATACTACCACAATAAGAGTAGTTGGTGAGTATAAGGGGATTCCAAATGGCATGTAGTGCAAACCACATCCGATACAGTTAATATTTATGTAATGGTGCTGATATCTGGGTTAGCCAGATCTTTAAACACACTGCAGTAACACCAGTAAGCCTGGGAATCCTCCTCCCACCATATAACATAGGCTGCTGTCAGTGGCACGACAGAACCTGTGACATTATAGTAAGTATTTATAATATGGTGGTAGAGGCAGGGATCCCAGTAGCCACATGGAAATATAGCGCAGGTGTGTAGTAAATAGAAAACACCCAGGACTCAGCACATATAATAGAGTTAGTTACATCGGATGTATAACAAAACTGCACACCAGCCAACATAGAATGTAAGTTTTATATAAGGTTATAAATGCTCACCCATAGTATAAGATGCGGTAGGACTGTCCAGGATTCAAGAGATTCTTAATGTCAGGCACGTTTGACCCGGCCATTAAGAATCTCCAATAAAGGGTTAAAAAAAGACACCACACAGAGAAAAAATACTTTAATAGAAAAAAATACACAGACACATTAGAGACTCCATCTTTATTACCCCCTGTCAGCCCTCCACGATCCATGGTCTTCTGTCTTTCTCATTCAACAAATGCAGCTCTGCTCCATCACTGCTGCATGGGGGAAGACGCTGCTTCCCGTGCAGCCTTCACTCCGTGAAGGCTGCACGGGAAGCAGCGTGCAGCCTTCACTCCGTGAGTGATCAGTGCTGCTGGCTGTCAGCGGTAACAGCGGGAACGCTGACAGACGCGTTACCATGGCAACGGTGCTCCCGGAGCCGCGGTTAGCGGTGACGTCACCGCTAACTGCGTTGCTATGGCAACGGTGATCTCCATTAATGACCGGCTGTGTCAGCCGGTCCCTAACGGAACGGGGAGTCGACCGTGTGCTAGAGCATGTTGCCGGTACACGGCGATACACAAATGTGCACCGTGTACCGGAGAGTGCAATGACAGGTCCTACATGACATGTCATAGTCATGTGACCAGTTTGTAGCCAATAAGATAATAGCCACGTGACTGGTCACATGGCTATTTTGACGTCACGATAGGTCCTGCATCACTGCTGGCAGTGCTGGTCACCGGGAGGATTCAGCGATCATCGAATGGAATAGCGGCAGGAGACAGAGTGCAGGAGGGATCGCGGGGACCGGTAAGTGTTATGGCAATGTTTATTAACTGTATGTGTACATTTATAATGCGTTTTTATGTGTTTGTGATTGCCTCCCATTATATCCTATTGGTTCGAGTTCGGTTCGTCGAACGTTCGCCGAACTGAACTTGAACGAGACCTCCGTTCGACGAACCGGACTCGAGCCGAACCACGGCCGGTTCGCTCATCTCTAATCCTTATACTTTTTTGTCTTTCTTATTTCCCTTTTCCCCAGCTTTTTAGTAATCCCCTTCGTCCAGCCCCTATCTGCTCCTTGCCAGTCCTCCTCCTTAAAATGACACAGGTGAACTGGTGTTCCTTGAATGTGAGAGGCCTAAATGTGCCGCAGAAACGGTCTCAGGTACTCTTTGGCATGCACAAGAAGAGGATCCATATTCTGTTATTGCAGGAAACACACTTTAGGACCAGCCATCTCCCATGCTTTAGGGACAGGTACTACACTAAGTGGGTACATAGCTCCAACCCGGAATCAAAATCAAAGGGGGTATCAATTGGTATCCACAAGACTCTAGTACATTCAGTCTTGGACGCTGGAGTGGACACCGAGGGGAGGTATATCTTTCTGAAAATAAGTATTAATTCCTCCATTTTCACTATTGTTAACTGGTATTTGCCTAACAGAGACCTGTTGGCGACCTGTTCCTCTCTCCTGACCTCCCTGGCAGACTTCGTAGAAGGGACCGTGATCGTGGGGGGTGACATTAATTTTACACTGGACCCTAAGGTAGACACGACCTCTGGACACAGTCTTCTTTCACATCGGAAGCTCTCCAGTGCAAAACGATCTATCCAAGAACTTCTCTTGGTGGATGTATGGAGGGTACTGTACCCTGGAGACTGCGATTACACTTACTACTCCCCGGCTCATTCGTCACACAGCCGCATTGACCTGTTTCTAATAAGTCAAGGTGCTCTGACCTGGAAGATACAGACCTCTATAGGGAGTATCTCCTGGTCAGACCACGCTCCCATATTTCTGAGCCTCGCCATCCCAGATGGTCTCAGAAAGCCATGGTCTTGGTGACTGAATGACAACCTGCTCAGGGACCAGTTGTGTATGACAGACCTACCTGCAGAAGACGATCACTGACTTCTTGGAGGTACACTCGGGGGGACCCCACCTCCCTCCACACCCAGTGGGAGGCACTTAAATGTGTATTAAGGAGGGTACTAATTAAACATGGGCCAAGGCTCAAGAGAGAGAGCCCAAATCATTAAGGCCCTACTAACAAAAATATCGGACCTCGAAAAAGCCCATAAGATGACACTATCTCAACTGACTTTAACTGAACTTATTAAACACAGGGAGGAGCTTAAATCCATCATTGATCAGCAATACACGAGGCATAAGGCCAGATTACAGAGATTCATGTATGAATATGCGGATAAGTGCGGGAAACCGTTAGCTAGGGTCCTTCACATTCGGGGAGATCCCAGTCATATCCCCATAATTAGGCGTGCGGACAGCTCCTCGACCCAGAATCCAGTCCATATCACGGAACAGTTGCAATCATTTTACAAAGAACTGTACAACATTAAGGGCAAATTTGGTGATATGTCCAAAGAGGCACTAGAGGGTAGAATAAAGGAGTACGTGACTAGAGATGAGCGAACCGGTCCCGGTTCGGCTCGAGTTCGGTCCGCCGAACTGAGGTCTCGTTCGAGTTCGGTTTGTCGAATGTTCGACGAACCGAACTCGAACTGCATAGGAAACAATGGCAGACAATCACAAACACATAAAAACACCTAGAAAACACCCTCGAAGGTGTCCAAAAGGTGACAAACAACTCACAACACAACACAAACACATGGGAAAGTGACAAGGACATATACTCATGCGAAAACAAAAGAGCTGGACAAAGAAAAAGAGGAGGACACACAGATATATGAGTATATGCAAGGAAACGTCGATGCCATTACTGTGCAACTTGAGCCCTGCTCATTATAGGCTTCCAATCTGGATAAATTGCCTGAGCTTGCCACGTACGCCTTGGGGATCTTGTCGTGTCCTGCAGTCAGCGTTCTCTCGGAACCTGTCTTCAGTGCTGCTGGGGGTCTGCTGGCAGATAAGCACACGTGTCTGTCCACTGACAATGTGGACATGGCTCTCAGAGGACTTTTCTTCCCCTGGGTCAGCCAGAGGAGGTGAAAGGCATGCGTATTTTTAAGAGTGCTTCATGCAAAGCATCTTTTTCTTTTTCAAAAGGGGGGTCAACTGATGCCAGTCAAGTGGGGTGTGTGTGGCCCAATTAGTGGAAACGAGGGAGACTGTGGTTGGAGTCCCCTCGCTGTGTTTCTAAAAGAACCAAGATGAACAAGTCATGGCTCTCAGAGGACTTTTCTTCCCCTGGGTCAGCCAGGGGAGGCGAAAGGCACGCGTATTTTTGAGAGTGCTTCATGCAAAGCATCTTTTTCTTTTTCAAAAGGGGGGTCAACTGATGCCAGTCAAGTGGGGTGTGTGTGGCCCAATTAGTGGCAACAAGGGAGACTGTGGTTGGAGTCCCCTCGCTGTGTTTCTAAAAGAACTAAGATGAACAAGTCATGGCTCTCAGAGGACTTTTCTTCTCCTGGGTCATCCAGGGGAGGTGAAAGGCACGCGTATTTTTGAGAGTGCTTCATGCAAGGCATCTTTTTCTTTTTCAAAAGGGGGGTCAACTGATGCCAGTCAAGTGGGGTGTGTGTGGCCCAATTAGTGGAAACGAGGGAGACTGTGGTTGGAGTCCCCTCGCTGTGTTTTACATGATTTTCGAAGGGCATGACATGCCTAAGAGGTTGAGTTTCATCATCTGCAACTTGTTGGCAACAGAAAGGCTGCCTTTACACCCTTTTGAGACCGAGGATTTTCGAGACCTTATGCCCATTGCAGTGCCCCAAGAGCCGATGGCCAGTCGTCACTCCTTCTCCAAGAAAGGCGTGCCCGCGCTACCACAGCAGGTCGCACACAACCTCACCGATTCCTTGAGAAACTCTGTGTGTGACAGGGTGCATTTCACCACAGATACTTGGACCAGTAAGCATGGACAGGGGAGTTACATGTTGCTGACTGGGCACTGGGTACCTATGGTGAGAGATGGAGAAGGGTTTGCTGTACAAGTCTTGCCGTCCCCACGACTTGTGTGTCAATCCTTCCTCTGTATGTACAAGTTCCTCCACTGTTTCTGCCTCCTCAACCTCGTGTGGGTCCTCCACCTCGGACCAACCCCGGTGTGGTCAGGCCACTCTTCCTTGTAACTGCGCCCAAGGAATCCCACACACCTCCTTACTATGCTGGCAGCACAGCTCAACAGCATGATGCGGTCGACTCTTTACTTAGAAATGTCTGGGAAATGTGAGTCACACCGCTGAGGAGTTGTGGACGGTAAGCTCTGGAGAGTGAGACCGAGTTTCATCAATGGTTGTCTCCACTCAACCAGCAGCCAGGGAAGGTCGGGTGCGACAATGATGCAAACCAGTCTGCGACCCTTCTTCAGGGAAATGTGACTCACGTGCCTTGTATGGCTCACGTGTTGAGCCTGGTTGTCCAGCAATTTTTAAAACACTTTCCCGGCCTACATGGCCTTCTGCAGAGGGCACGGTGTAACGCCTGCCTGGATCGACACACTCAGATGGGCTGTAAAGGATAGGCTAGAGGCAAGCCACTCACCAAGCTGGACACCCAGAACCCTGAAACCCTTTAACCCCTATACAGTGATTTGGAATTACACAGGGCCCAAGTTGATCAATACCTGTGGAAGGTTGCAGTTCCAGAGAATAGTAGTCATGCAGGGTCAAAAACATTAGTTGAGGAAGAGGAACAGAATGGGATGGCCAGGACTTAATCAGAAAACAAGCAGAGGTGAAATGCGGATCGGCCAACGAGGTACATAAACAGCAAGCAAGAAAAGAAGTCAGGTAACAAGCACACAAAATCATAAAACTGAACTGGGGGTAACAGTAACAAGAGGTTCATAGCTTTGTCTGGCAGTGGTCTGCAGACAGGAGGGGCCTAAAAAAGGGTGTGGTGTCTTCCCATTGGTTGTAGCTGAATGATGGTACTTCATCTGTGAGATACCCACCACCTACATTCAGCCTGTGGTTCTGTATCTGTCAAGGTAACGCAACCCAGTGGGTGACCATAACCTGCGTCCACCTGCGCCGCTGGCATCGACTCCTTTCCCATCATCAGCACTATGCACGAAAGGAACACGTTGTCACCTGGCGACCGGAGTACAAATTGATTGAGTGGACTATGTTGGTGACTTAACAGCCGTGTGCGGCAATGATGCAAACCTGTCTGCGGCCCTTCGGCTGGGCAAAATGACACACGTGCCTTGTATGGCTCACGTGTTGAATCTGATTCTCCAGCAATTTTTAAAATACCATCCCGGCCTACATGGCCTTGTGCAGCGGGCACGCTGCTATGTGCTCACTTTCATCCTACGCACCCAGCAGCTCAACAACTTTCATCGCTCCTGAAGTCTTAGGGTCTGGCGGTTAAACGCCGGAAATGCGATGTTCCAACACGCAGGAATTGGAATCTGCACATGTTGCAGCGTCTGTGGCAGCACCGCAGAGCCCTGCTGAAATACGGTCTGACGTATACCCTGGGCTAACTTGATCCAGAGGTGGTGCAGATCACGCTGCTGGAGTGGTGTCAGATCAAGGACCTATGCACCCTTCTACACAGTTTACAAATGTCGACGAAGATGTTTAGCACTGGCGATGCCATTCTCAGCGTGACAATTCTGGTCATCTACAAGATGGAGCACACTGTAAGCATTATTCGGAGTTAGGTGTTGGTCCAAGAGGAATGGGAGGAAGTACAGGAGGAGTCATATGCAGAAGGGATAATAAGATCTACAAGGTCCAGACGGTGATCGGCACCTAGGCGGCAGTCATGGTGGGGGAGAGGGATTAACAAGGGCGCATAGTATCAGCAAAAATTGTTGAGGAAGGTGCAGGAGCCCATGAAGAAATGGAGGACGAACTGGCGATGGGCATGGAAGACTCAGCAGATGAGTGAGAGCTTTCTCACATTTCGGTTGTGCGAGGTTGGGGGGAGAGGGCAGAGGAAGGAGGCACGATTCTCACCTCTCTGCCACCAACACACCAAGGACTTGGTCCTCCTGGATGCACAAGACACATGAGCGCCTTCTTGCTGCACTACCTACAACATGACCCTCGGATTGTACAAATTCGAAGTAATGCTAACTACTGGGTTGCCACACTGTTAGATCCCTGGTACAAGACAAAATTTGGCGAAATAATTCCTGCCATAGAAAGGGACGCACGTATACAGGAGTATCTGCAGAAGGTGGTACGGATTCTTAGATCTGCTTTTCCAGTAAACACCAGTGCTGCACAGAGTGAATCTCAACGCTTTGTCATGGATAGGAGGAAATGGTCTTTTACTTGTCCACATCTGAGGGACCGAGGGCTGGCTGCTGTGCTGAGATGGCATTGAGTACGGTGTCCCTGCAGAGTTGCACTTTTGGTCATATACAAAATGAGTTGAAAAAGGACAGATGCTGGTGGAAAGGGGAACAGTTGTGTTGGAAAGGGGAAAAAGGTTTTTGTCCGTGGGTTTGGTGGTTAAGCAAAAGTAACATTTGATGAAGAAACACCATCTGTTACGGTGGGACTGGCAGAATTGGATAAGGTGGTATATACTATGTTACCGCTATATAACGAAAATTAATAAGAAAAGAAAGACAAAGGTATATATCCCCATCAGCAGTCAATGTCCACCGTGCTCCCAGATGGAAAAGGAGAGGTTGGCAACTGGAAGGTTAGGTGGAGGATACAGATCTGTGTGGCTATGAAACTAATAGTTGCCTGAACCGAGTTAGACGCCACTCAGATCTGGAGACTGGGAGCCCTGTTAGCGTCACAGGGTCCAAACGCCCACCCAGCCCAGGAACTCCCTGTTAACATCACAGGGGCCATTCAGTACGCTGACCGTGTGCATTGGGGCCACACCTGTGGACAGCAGGCGCATCAGCAGCAGCAGGCCTGTTAATGCCACTGGGCTGCACAAGCAGGACTTGTAGTACAGGAGCTGGTCTTAACCGTTCTGCGTTACCAACTGTGGTGGCGGCCTGCATCGACGCCCTATCCCTGCCTACCTCTGGCCTAAAGCCGCAATGGGTTCAACACATGGAGGTGTGCTCTTTCGGAGCATAATAGAAGACTGCGCACCTCCTTGTTGGCTCCAGCCCGTTTTATAACCTGGGTCCGCCCCAAACCAGGGTGGACCACAATGCACCTCCTGGAGACAAAAGCAGAGTGACACGTCATGAGTGGCATAACTAGCATCCTATTTGGAACCGCAACTTCAATAATGACCTCATGGCTGCCACAACACAAACACCTCACCAGTCATCGTCTGACCATCAATAATGAGGTGACAAGTCATAGGGGCGTTCCTCTGCAAGCCATTTGGGAGTGGCCTGGCCACATCGTCAGGACACCTGATGCCCTGTGGTCTATATGGGCCCCCCACATCAGGGGCAGGGCCAAAGAGTTCATTACCGGACCTAGTCTCTGATGTAGTAAGTGCCTGAGCATGCTCAGTAGCATGAAATACAGTCTCTGAAAAAAGACTATCAGCTTTAGCATGATGTCTAGGCACAAAACAGGACTTAGACCCGGCACGGAATGCAAGTACCTGTGCAAAGAGGCTTTTCGCACTAAGTGTGGGAGCATGCGCTGTATCCCGAAATGAAGACTTAGCCTAAGGAATGGCACAGTCAGGCTGAGCATACTCACTAGGCGAAACACTGTAGTTAGGCTGCGGCTGGGGTAAATCGGCACACGCATGCGCACTAGCTGCCTCTCCACACTTAGACGTGGAGAAGAAATTGCTCTTCGGGTGTGGACTTGGAGATGATGTCTATGAACAGAAGGAAAAGCTAAAGGAAGCATCACTTTCTATCCCTCCGAATGATCAAATGCAGCAAGGAATTCCCTGAGTTTGCTATAAAATTAGCATAGCAAAATGTGCATAAGGGTGTCATGCAGAGGTGCTGCAAATAGATTTGCACCAGTGGGACACTAATGGAAGTCCAACAGTCACTTCTTGTATGCCACAAAATGGCAGCATTTTTTGCTATCATTATAGCTTATTAAAAACAGAGCAGGAGGGTGTCCTGCACAGGTGCTAGAAATAGCTTGGCACCAGTGGGACAATAATGAAATACAACAGCCAGTTCTTGTATGCCACTAAATGGCAGCATTTTTTGCTATCATTATAGCTTATTAAAAACAGAGCAGGAGGGTGTCCTGCACAGGTGCTAGAAATAGCTTGGCACCAGTGGGACAATAATGAAATCCAACAGCCAGTTCTTGTATGCCACTAAATGGCAGCATTTTTTGCTATCATTATAGCTTATTAAAAACAGAGCAGGAGGGTGTAATGCAGAGGTGCTAGAAATAGCTTGGCACCAGTGGGACAATAATGAAATACAACAGCCAGTTCTTGTATGCCACTAAATGGCAGCATTTGTTGCTATCATTATAGCTTATTAAAAACAGAGCAGGAGGGTGTCCTGCACAGGTGCTAGAAATAGCTTGGCACCAGTGGGACAATAATGAAATACAACAGCCAGTTCTTGTATGCCACTAAATGGCAGCATTTGTTGCTATCATTATAGCTTATTAAAAACAGAGCAGGAGGGTGTCCTGCACAGGTGTTAGAAATAGCTTGGCACCAGTGGGACAATAATGAAATCCAACAGCCAGTTCTTGTATGCCACTAAATGGCAGCATTTTTTGCTATCATTATAGCTTATTAAAAAAAGAGCAGGAGGGTGTCCTGCACAGGTGCTAGAAATAGCTTGGCACCAGTGGGACAATAATGAAATACAACAGCCAGTTCTTGTATGCCACTAAATGGCAGCATTTTTTGCTATCATTATAGCTTATTAAAAGCAGAGCAGGAGGGTGTCCTGCACAGGTGCTAGAAATAGCTTGGCACAAGTGGGACAATAATGAAATACAACAGCCAGTTCTTGTATGCCGCTAAATGGCAGCATTTGTTGCTATCATTATAGCTTATTAAAAACAGAGCAGGCGGGTGTCCTGCACAGGTGCTAGAAATAGCTTGGCACCAGTGGGACACTAATGGAAGTCCAACCGCCATGTTTAGGATGCCACTAAGTTCACTCAGTGTTTGCTAGTATAATGGCTTAGTAACAATCAGTTTCAGTGTGTAATGCAGGCAGACGTGCTGCAAATATCTTTGCACTAGTGGGACAATACAGAAGTCCAACAGCCACGTTTAGGATGCCACTAAGTTCACTCAGTGTTTGCTAGTATAATGGCTTATTAACAATGAGTTTGAGTGTGCAATGCAGGCAGACGTGCTGCAAATATCTTTGCACTAGTGGGACAATACAGAAGTCCAACAGCCACGTTTAGGATGCCACTAAGTTCACTCAGTGTTTGCTAGTATAATGGCTTAGTAACAATGAGTTTGAGTGTGCAATGCAGGCAGACGTGCTGCAAATATCTTTGCTTTAGTGGGACAATACAGAAGTCCAACAGCCACGTTTAGGATGCCACTAAGTTCACTCAGTGTTTGCTAGTATAATGGCTTAGTAACAATGAGTTTGAGTGTGCAATGCAGGCAGACGTGCTGCAAATATCTTTGCACTAGTGGAACAATACAGAAGTCCAACAGCCACGTTTAGGATGCCACTAAGTTCACTCAGTGTTTGCTAGTATAATGGCTTAGTAACAATGAGTTTGAGTGTGCAATGCAGGCAGACGTGCTGCAAATATCTTTGCACTAGTGGAACAATACAGAAGTCCAACAGCCACGTTTAGGATGCCACTAAGTTCACTTAGTGTTTGCTAGTATAATGGCTTAGTAACAATGAGTTTGAGTGTGCAATGCAGGCAGACGTGCTGCAAATATCTTTGCACTAGTGGGACTATACAGAAGTCCAATAGCCACGTTTAGGATGCCACTAGGTACACTCAGTGTTTGCTAGTATAATGGCTTAGTAACAATGAGTTGGAGTGTGCAAAGGGCAGGAGGGTACAGTGGCAGGGTTGTGGGTCTGGGTAGAGGAAAGGAAGCCTGCCTTTCTATCCTTCCTAATGGGGAAAAGCAGCGAGGAAATCCCTGACCTTAGCTACACAGACGCTGTCATCTTGTGTAGCTGTTAAACTCTGGTTTCACGGACCTGTCACCTATGGCTCTGACCCTGCCGGTATTAGCCCTTAAAAGGACTGATAGAAAGTTCTATCCCTATTCTGTACAGCGCTGTGTATAGAGCGTACACAGCAGTATCGGAGATAGGCGCTGCGCCAGCGGTGACTGACACCAAGGACGCAGAAGGCAGATAATGGCGTGCTGGAGGAAAATGTCCGTTTTTATAATGCAGGGACATGTGACATGGACATCCTATCACACATGCCGTTGCTTCTCTGGCTAAAAGTCCACTTAGCTGTGTGTGTCTGGGATTGGCTGACATGCTGGCCCGCCCCACTACACGCGCGCGCTTAGGGAAGGAAGACAAGGAAAAAAAATAAATAAATGGCGATCGCCATTATCCATACAGCAGTGATATGAATACGCTGTTCCCGCACACTATACACCGAAATTTCATAATAGTGTGAATCACAGAGTGACTTACACTATTACAGCGGAAAGCCAGTTAGTAATTAGCTGGTCTTTTTACTGCTAGAACCGTTCTCGAACATATCTAGAACTATCGAGCTTTAGCAAAAAGCTCGAGTTCTAGTTCGATCTAGAACAGCCCCCAAAATCACTCGAGCCGCGAACTGGAGAACCGCGAACCGCGCTCAACTCTATACGTGACAAAGACTGCTCTCCCGACTATCCCTGAGCGTGAGGTTGATGCCTTGGAGGAGGACTTCTCAGAGGCAGAAATATTGTCCGTGACCAACGACTCCCCGTCGGGTAAATGTCTGGGTCCAGACGTGTTCACACCCAATTCTATAAATTGTTGAATGCCCAACTCTCCCCGTTCCTGACAAGGGTCTTTAATTCTATCTCAGCTAGTTCTCATTGGGTAGCCCAGTCCCTGGAAGCTCATATTTGCGTCATTCCCAAACCAGGAAAAGACCACATGTTGGTCGTTAACTACAGACCTATTTCATTGATAAATTTGGACATACAATTTTTTTCTAAGAGGTTAGCCAATAGGCTCACCCCTATCCTCCCGAGTATGATCCATACAGAGCAGGTGGGCTTTGTGCAGGGGCGCGAAGCCCGTGATAACACCAATAAGTTGTTCCTCCTGATAGCCCGGATGAGAGCCCACTCTTTACCAATGTGTTTGCTCTCAGTTGACGCAGAGAAGGTCTTTGACCGGGTCAGCTGGAACTTTACGTTGGCTTCCCTGCAGCAGGTGGGTCTGGGCACAAAATGTATGGAACGGGTCGCGTCCTTGTACACTGGCCCCTCAGCAAGGGTCAGAGCGAATGGGTTTCTGTCCTCCTCATTCCCCATCCACAATGGCACCCGGCAGGGGTGCCCGCTATCCCCCTTGCTTTATTTCATCATCATGAAGCATTTGGCTGTGGCCATACAAAATAACTCTAGTATCCATTGGGGCTGGGGGCGGGCTTTGAAAACTGGCCCTATTCGCGTATGATCTCCTCATGTTTATCTCACAGCCACACATTTCTTTCCCATCCTTGCTTAAAGAGTTTGAGGTGTTTAGTAATCTTAGTAACTTTAGGGTGAATTTTACAAAATCGGAGGTCATGCATGTTACCCTATCTGGGGAAGAGCTAGCTAGCACCACTGTGAATTTCCCTTTCAAATGGTAGCCTATGGCACTCAAATACCTGGGGGTTGTCGTTCCAAGGGACCCAACAAAAATCATACAGTTCAATTTCTTGCCCCTGTTGGAGTGGACAGTAAGGGATCTGAAAAATTATGATAAGAGTAGACTATCTTGGTTCAGGCGTATATATGCCATCAAAATGGACGTTGTCTCTAGGTTTCTCTTTTTGTTCCAGACAGTACCTACTAAGTTGCCGGGGTCATTTTTTATGAGACTCCAGATGGCCTTATCCAGGTTTGTCTGGGGCAACAGAAGGCCTAGGATAAAGAGTCTTACGAGACACAAAAAGGCGGGAGGAGCGGGACTTCCCAATTTCCAACTGTACTATAGGGCAGCTGTCCTACTTATACTGTTTTGACTAGCAGTTCCACAGGGGCTTGAAGCAGTGGGTTGAGATTGAGCAAGAGGGGTTGGAGACTCCCTTACATTACCTCCCATTGATTTATAGAGGGGGTAGGGCACAGTTTTGTAAGGAAGCAGACCTGGTGATGATGGCACTGAGGATATGGGATCAGGAAGTCAGAAGGCGCTCTATCTTTCTCGGGGCAAAGAGAGTTTCCTCCGGAGTTACATTCTAGGAATTCATGGGGTTTATGCGTGTAGAGGAACCCCGTTTTTTTCATGTCCTTCAGGGAAACATCCTGCCACCCTACACTGTCCTTTCGGCCACCCGTCCCGACATACCCTGGATAGAATACATACATACAGCTGAAATCTTTTTTATCCCAGCACAACAGGGAAAATGAGCTTACAGCTCCAGTCTCCCATTTAAGAAGCTGTTTCTGCTCGCCTGGCCACCCAATCATGCCATTTCGCTTAGTTATCAGCTTCTGAATCAAAGGGACCTGTCTGACTGTCCCATACTTGTCATTGGATGGAGGGAGGAGTTGGAGGTTGATATCCCGGAGGATGAGTGGAATAGGGCATTTCTGTGGTCTCACAAGTTGTCTGTGGCCTGTGTTGCGCAAGAAAAGAACTATAAAATACTCACCCGGTGGTATTGCTGCCCAAATACATTACATGCAATTTTCCCCTTGGTGTCTGACGTGTTGGAGATGTGGTACAGAAAAAGGATCAATGTTACATGTCTGGTGGAGTTGTGCTAAATTGCAACCATTTTGTGACTCAGTATTTTCTGTTTACCAAAAAGTGAGTGGGAATAGCGTGGAGAGATCCCCTAAGGTGGCCCTCCTCTCTATGCTCCCAGGGTCGATCAAGTCGCAGAGCGGAGATCTGGTGCGTTTCTGCCTAACGGCAGCTCATATGGTTATTCCCAGTATTGGAAGCTGACTAGATGTCCCACACTGGCGGATTGGCTGAGGGAGACGGCTGGTCTTAAGAGAATAGAGGATCTAACAGCATAGTTGATGCAACTGTCGCGGGCGGGGAGGAGGGTGTCAGCACACTACGCTCACCCCTTCTGCTCGGGTCCGGCGGTTGCTGCTCAGTGGTGGCTCGAGCTGTGGGCCGGATCCCAGGGGGTTTCTCGAGCGGCACTCCTCGCCCGTGAGTGAAAGGGGGGTTGTTGGGTGTGGGGATGATTATTGTCCGTGACGCCACCCACGGTTGTGGTGATTTCACCACCGCTGCTCTATACGGGGCTCCCGGGGATGGTGATGCGGAGCAGCCAGGAGTTGTGTTGCCCCTCCGTGGGTAGGGGTTGGTGATCCCGGGGCCCGGTGGAGGTTTGTGAGGTGCGGGACCTGGTGGGCGCAGGGACGCGGGGGCAGCGCTGTGCCTTGCGGCACTGTGGTACTCACTCAGCCTGAGACGTGACACAGTTTGCACGGTAAACCAAACGGCTGGTAGGACGGTCCCACAGACGGCTGCACCTGCACTCCCGGTAGGTGACGGTGATGTCCCTCTTCCTTGCACCTATGGTTGACTTGTGGTAGCGGTGGATTCCCTCCGGTTACCCGCTCCCCGACTACAATCTGGGCCGAAGGAGCTCTACACTTTGCCCGCAGGCGCTGGCCCTGAGAAACTGGTGCCGTGGCGGTGGCGGTGTCTCTCTGCTTCAGGTTGGGCTGTTGCCTTCAGTCGGGACTTGGTTGTTGGGGGATCTGCGTCCCCGTCACTGACGGATTCGGCAAATTTGGCGACTCCTAGCCTTGCCGGGGTCCGAGAGGCCCCTGCCCTGGTGCTGACTGTCCTTCGGAACACTGCTCCAGACCACCGGGCACACAGCCAACGGGGTCCTTCCAGGAACTTCCAAACGGTCCCCCTCCAGACAGTCACCGCCGTCGCTGACCTTGCTGATCTGGCCCTACACAAAGCTGGACCCTTCAGGCTTTCTTTCTCTTCTGTCACTTCACTTGCTTTCCTCTTTCTCCACTTTTCTACTTTTACTCTCACTTTGCTGTTTACTTTTGCCCTGTCTAGACTACTCCTTCACTCCTTCCACTTCTCCCTCCTCTACTCGACTGCCTGGTTCCTCCCGCCTCCAGAGCTGTGACGTCCTCGGTGGGCGGAGCCAACCGCCTGGCCCACCCCCTGGTGTGAATCATCAGCCTCTGGAGGAAGGCAACAAGGATTTGTAGTTTAGCTGTGATGTGCCTACCTGGGGTGTGGGGTGTGGTGGTGTTGTGACCTGTGACCCCTGGCTTGCCCAGGGCGTCACACAACCATAAGACCATCTGAAAACAGCTGAAGTTGAAAAGAGGATGGCGTCTACAAATGGATACTGATCCTAAACACATGTCAAAATACACAATAAACTACCTCAAAAGGTGCACGCCGAATGTTTCACAATAGCCCTCACCGTGCCCTGAGCTGAACATCATTGAAAATCTGTGGCTAGACCTCAAAAGAGCATTACATGCAAGACGAGCCAGGAATCTCACAGAACTGGAAGATTTTTCCAAGGAAGAATGGATGAAAATCTCTCAAACAAGAGCTGAAAGACTCTTGGCTGGCTTTAAAAAGTGTTTACAAGCTGTGATACTTGCCAAAGGGGCTTCTACTAGGTACTAACTATGCAGGGTGCCCAAACTTTTGCATCGGCCTATTTTTCTTTTTTGTTGATTTTAAAATCTAAAAGATGAAATGACAAAAGAAATGTATTTTTAACTTTTTGCCTTTTATCGATCATTTCATCTTCAACTTGCTTAAAGGGTATGAGCCACCATAAAACATGTATTTAATGCAGCAGATAGCTTAGAAATAAAACCATTTTCAATATATATGTATTAACAATTTTGCTCTACCTAAAAGCTATGTTACTTTTAAGTTTGGTTTAGCTCCCCCTAGTGGTAATATTGCTGGCTGCTATGTCTATCTTGTCTCCTACAGGCCGAGTATGCGCAATTCCCTCCTAGTTTGAAGCTCCTGCTTCAGGCTACAGAATTGGGTCCATCTGCCTCAACCTGCCAGATCTTTTCTGCCTGGCTGTCAGCTCGAGCTTCATCCGGCTCCATCTGAGCGTTGGGGCAGGAGCTTCTACTCTCTGCAGGAAAACAAATTATTATAATTAAAAAACACTGAAAAAAAGTGTTTATTGTCAGTAAAGTTTATTATGGTTAGACTCACTTCTAGAATCTAGTTGCTGCTTTAGTAAAGCATTTACTGGCTCTTTTATCTTCTAAACCACTGCATATGTAGACTGGAGTAGTCAGAAGGAGTTTGTATTGTGTGCCTGCGCTCAGCATAGGCTGTGACTGAATAGAAAAGCTGTCATCTCTGTTGCAGCCTATGCTGAGAGCAGGCACACAAGACAAACTCCTTTTGACTACTACAGTCTACAAGTGCATCTCAATAAATTAGAATATCATCAAACAGTTAATTTATTTCAGTAATTCAATATAAAAAGTGAAACACATATATTATATAGAGTCATTACACATAGAGTGATCTATTTCAAGTATTTATTTCTGTTAATGTTGATGATTATGGCTTACAGCCAATGAAAACCCAAAAGTCATTATCTGCGAAAATTAGAATATTATAAAAGACCAACTGAAAAATGATTTTAAACTCAGAAATGTTGGTGCCTACTGGAAAGTCTGTACAGTAAATGCCCTCAATACTTGGTCAGGGCTCCTTTTGCATGAATTTCTGCATCAATGCAGCATGATATGGAGGTGATCAGCCTGTGGAACTGCTGAGGTGTTATGGAAGCCATGTTGCTTTGATAGCAGCCTTCAGCTCATCTGCATTGTTGGGTCTGGTGTCTCTCATCTTCCTCTTGACAATACCGCAAAGATTCTCCCTGTCTCTCCTCCCATTGGTCTTCTGCTGTCCACCTCTTTTTCCACTGGTGCATGTCTCCCTGTCTCTCCTCATATCGGTCTTCTGCTTTGATGTGAATCAATTGTTCCTGAGCAATTTGTCAATTTCCAATCTTGGAAGATCCTAATACATATATATATATATATATATATATATATATATATATATATATATATATATATATATATATATATGTGTGTGTGTGTATGTAAACACATGATGGCAAAGAGTTAAGCCATGTTCACACATTGACTATTTGGTGAGTTTTTACCTCAGTATTTGTAAGCTAAAAACCAGTAGTGGAACAATCAGAGGAAAAGTATAATAGAAACACGTGCACCACTTCTCTATTTATCACCCACTCCTTTTTTGGCTATAAATGCTGAAGTAAAAAAAAACTTTCAAATATTCATGTAAGCAAGGCCTTTAGCTGAAGCAAAAAAAAAAAAACAAAACCTAGCGAAACATGCATTGGGAGTCCTTAGGTCCTTTGAGGGGAACTCTCTGACGGTGTGGGACTTACCCTATATGCTGCTCTGCACTAGGCACTTTAAGTAATATGTAATTGCTAGTTTATTGTCACTATCTGTACTATGTAATGAGGGGTTGGGGCTGTGTACTCTATTTGTATGTATATATCCATCATGTTTTGAAGTACCCTGTGTGGAGACACGGGGGTCAGTGGGTGCTTTCGTCCGCTGATCCGGCTGCCTTTAGAAAGACAGCATGGCCCAGGGCTCATCCCAATTGAACGCCCGACCTCCTTAACCGTGGGCGGAACACTACTCAGACAACACAGGGTGAGGGAATCACAATATTAAGACTTTATTGGATCCCCAAACAATTAACGGCACATAGCACATAACCAGCAAAACACACAAATGTAACAGGCAAGAGAGTCTCACCCTTCCGCTGGCTCACCAGGGCTTTAGAATGTCCGTGCCTCAGAGCTTCTAGGGCTACTTACTCCAATCCAGCAGCACCCCACTTTTGGCGGGCACCCACCGAGAATGGAATAATGCCAGATTTAGGAAGCTGGCTGAGGTCCGCAAAGTCTGTAGTTAGATGACTGGATTGTCCCAAGCTGGATTCGTTCCTTAGGTAGTCCTTGATATCAAAGCCGCATCCTTGCATTCGATGCTGAAGTCCATATAGTGTTATAATCCAGGTTTGATTATGGCTTGCCAATCGGATCCACAGGTCCTAGATTGGTAGCATGGAGCAAGAGTCTTGTAAAAACAAGGAGGGACTTATCCCCCGTCTATAAACAAACTATCTTCATGTCTGGCTGAATTTTAAGACATTTAACCCCTGCTAGTCACTGACAGAGTCCATGTCGTCACACCCTGCACCTGACTTTTATAGCCTACCTTTTTTGCTATTTATTTATGTGAATCCTATCTGAAGCAGGAGGAGAGGAGGATGGTTATTTGTAGTATTTATACCATTATTACCTATACCTCCTGTACCTATTGTCTCCCGCTTCCTTATCTGTCATGTGTACTCATAATGATCTAGTACACTTACCTTAACTCCATTAATCATCTCATCCTCTTTCATGCTTGTTCTTAATACACAGTGATTTCAATGTTGTTTCTCTGTGTGATCTATTTAAAATCTTGTCTGTTAATAAAATACTGTTATCTTTGCAAATTATACTCTTGTCCTCTACAATCCCTGACAGACGTTCTGTCGCTTATCCATGTTATGTAAATAAAAGCTTATAACCTGACTTTAAATTCATCCATTGGTTTCATAAATTACTCTTTTAAAAGCTGAAACCCTCCCAAATTTGGTTTAGGTTATGAAAATAAAGTTGCTGCAAAGCTGAAATATTGATCATTTAACCCCTTCGCGTCCGGCCGATTTTTCGCTTTCCGTTTTTTTTTTCGCCATTCTTTTTCTGAGAGACGTAACTTTTTTATTTTTCAGTCAATATGGTCATGTGAGGGCTCATTTTTTGTGGAACAAGCTGTACTTTTAAAAGAAACCATAGATTTTACCATATAGTGTACTGGAAAACGGCAAAAAATTCCAAATGCAGAAAAATTGCAAAAAAAGTGCGATAGCACTATTGTTTTTGAGATATTTTATTCACTGTGTTCGCTGTATGGTGAAACTGATATGTAGGTGTGATGCCTCAGGTCAGTGCGAGTTCGTAAACACCAAACATGTATAGGTTTACTTTTATATAAGGGGTTAAAAGAAATTCAGAAGTTTGTCTGAAAAAAGTGGCGCACGTTTTACGCCATATTCAGTGACCCGTAGCGTTCTCATTTTTCGGGATCTATGGCTCAGTGATGGCTTATTTTTTGCGACTCGAGCTGACGTTTTTAACGGTACCATTTTTGCGCAGATGCTACGTTTTGATCGCCTGTTATTGCATTTTGCGCAAAAGTTGTGGCGACAAAAAAACGTCATTTTGGCGTTTGGAATTTTTTGCCACTACGCCGTTTACTGATTAGATTAACTGATTTTATATTTTGATAGATCGGGCGTTTCTGAACGCGGCGATACCAAACGTGTGTATATTTTTTTATTTTTTTAACCCTTTCATTTTCAATGGGGCGAAAGGGGGGTGATTTGAACTTTTAGGTTTTTTTTTTTTTATTTTTTAAAACTTTTTTTTTACTTTTTTTTTTCTTTTACTAGTCCCCCTAGGGGGCTATAGCGATCAGCAATCCGATCGCTCTGCACTATCTGCTGATCACAGCTACACAGCTACATGCACTTCCTGCTTCCCTGGCCTCCGTACAAAGCGAAAGTGAAAGTGGTTCATATCTAGCACAGGAGTCATCACATGACCCTGTGCTACCATGACAACCACCGGAAGTCATGTAAGCATGTCACGTGACTTCCGGTATCGGGCGGTAAGTAAAACTTTACCGCGATCGCGTTTATAATGGCGCTGTCACATATTGACAGCGCCATTACAGGGGTTAAATGGCACGAGCAGATAACGATTCTGCTCGTGCCTAGCAGGCACACATCTCAGCTGTGAAAATTAGCTGAGATGTGCACCGATCGCGGCATGCTGCTGCCGGCAGACCGTGGGCAGTAACGTTATGACCGCTAGGACGTAATTTTACTGCCCACGGTCGTTACACAGAAAGGTTAGATTTTGGCAAGACAAAAGTTTTGTTTCCTTCTCATATAATGCACTCAATCCTACTTTACATCCTCACCTGTGCTCACTAAATGATCAGTTAATTAGTGGATGTGTATAAAAAGAAACCCAGCATCCCAGACCTTCACTTGAACTGCAACTTGACCTCTGACAACATGCCAAAAATTAACCCTGCGACCAAAGCCTTGATTATCAAGAGGCTGAAGACCAGATCCACTGCAGAGGTGGCTGGCACCTTTAATGTTTCTCAGCGTCAAGTCCAAGAATTAAAAAAAGATTTGAAGTGACTGGAGATGTTTTTGACAAGCCCAGGTCCAGCAGACCCTGCAAGAAAACTGCTCAGGAAAAACGTTTGTTGGTTAGAAAATCCAAAGCCAGCCCCTCTTCCACTGGAGCAGAGCTCCAAAAGGCCTGGTCACCTCAAGTCCCTGTGTCAACTAGAACAGTTTATAGGATTCTGTCTCGAAATGGCCTCCATGGTCGAATCAGTGCCCAGAAGCCAGCACTAAACAAAAGGCAATTAAAAAACCGTGTGGCATTTGCCAAGTCCCACAGCCTGCTAAACAGATGGACGCTGGAAAAGTGGCAGAAGGTGGATTTCTCCGATGAATCTTCAGTTGAATTACACCACAGCCACCGCAAATACTGAAGGAGACCTACTGGAGCCCGTATGGATCCAGAAAACAGTTAAGTTTGGTGGTGGAAAGATCATGGTCTGGGGTTGCATTCAGTATGGGGGTGTGCGAAACATTTGCAAGGTGGAAGGCAATATCAATATCCTAAAATATCAACAAAGTTCCTCCTTGGAAAGAAGATCAAGGTGCTCAAGGATTGGATAGCCCAGTCACCAGACATGAACATCATTGAGCATGTTTGGGGTATGATGAAAGAGGAAGCTTGGAAGACAAAACCAAAGAATTTAGATGAACTCTGGGAGGCATGTAAGATTGCATTTTTTGCTATTCCTGATGACTTCATCATTAAATTGTATGAATCATTGTTGATCCGCATGGATGCAGTTCTTCAAGCTCATGGAAGTCACACAAAATATTAAACATGGCTCTAATAGCACCACAACTTCATTCACCAAAGTTATGCAACATATCTTTGTTTTAGAAGTTAATTATTTGAATTTCACATTACTTTCTGTGGGCGACAAAACTTTTGTCTTGCCAAAATCTGACTTTCCTGTGTTCATTAAATGATCAATATTTTAGCTTTGCAGCAACTTTATTTTCATAACTTAAACCAAATTTGGGGGGGTTTCAGCTTTCAAAAGAGTAATTTATGAAACCAATGGATGAATTTAAAGTCAGGTTCTAAGCTTTTATTTACATAACATGGATAAGTGACATAACTTCTGTCAGGTTGTGTATATACTATAGTTGCTCTAGGAGGATGCTCTAGGAGGATATCATTCTTTATTCATGGAAGTTTTCTTAACCGAAACCTAGAGTGAGCCCACTCTCTTTGATGAAAAGCAACCCCACACAGGAATTGTCTGAGGATGCCTTACTATTGACATATTACAGAACTCATGATAACGTGACGCCCTGGACTATCAGGTCGTCACAGGGTGTTGTGCAATCTGCCCTTCTGTGCAATATCCACCTCCTCCTTGGTTATGAGTCCCCAGATATATGTTGTTGCCTACAACAGCTAGTAAAGTCCTAGGTACACTCTGCACCACACCCACCAGACACACCAGTGGACGGCCTGAGTGGAATAGGGTCGCCCACTTGGGGGGTTGGTAAGGGGAGGTCAGGAGTGTCAGGAGTCAGTCAGTGTATGAGAAAGAGAGAGTGAAGTGAGGAGGTCAGGAGCCGGGCTCCTTGGAAGCAACTAGGTAGCAGACGGTGGTCTGAGCCTAATAGGAGCTGAACCCCTGGTCGCAGCGCATCGTGACAAGGGGCACAGAACAGTCGAGGAGGACAGTCGGCGGCCTTGTAACATCACCGGGCTGGGACCAGGGCACAACGGGGTACGTGGACCCTAGGTCAGGGAGTAGCTTCAGGCAACCTGACAATTTACCCGACGAGAACGGAGCCTTCAAGATCCGCTCTCCACTCGCTCAAGAATCGGGGTACTAGCGCAACGAGGGTGTTAGGACTTTTCACAAAAACTGTCCAGAAAATCCCAAGCGTGAACCCTGAGAGCAAGCTCCCACAGTTAGCCACACTGGGGAGCGGGACCCAACTTGCTTTACACTACCGAGACCAACTGACAAGTGAACTTAGTGCTAGGAGGAAGGTCACGGATCTCCAGGCAACACCAGTGGGGACGGGACCCAAACTAGCTCCCCTCAGCGGTAGCGGTGTCCAGAACTTTGGTTTATCCAGTTGTCGGTGTCAGCTTTATGGACTGAGTGAGTACACAAGGGACCCCTTCACTCCCAACAGCACTCCCCAAACACCATCACCGAGTCCCGGGGCATCCCCCCTACCTGTGGAGAGTTTCAACACCTAGCTGCCCCACTCCATTGCCCCCAGGTACTCCCAACTGCAGCGGTGGTACTCCATATTACCACACACCACGGGTGGCGTCACGAACTCTAAATATACAATCCCCTGTAAATACCCCCTTCATATGAGTGGCCACACGACCCCCGGGTTTGGAAACCCCTTGAGCCACCGCGGATTCGGATCTGAGCAGCCCGGCTGCTGACACGGGGGCGGCACAAAAGTTCTCACCTTTTCTTCTCTGGATAATCATTCTTCCAGATGTTACAACTAGTCTGATGGTGGCTTCATCAGAGAAAATAACTTTGTAGAAAGTAAAAGAAAGTAAAGGGATTCGACTGCAGAGTATTGCACAGGAAAGATTTTTTTTTTTATTGTTTTGGGACATCTTAACCCATTCACCACCCGACGATTTTCTGTTTTTCATTTTTTTCCCTCTTTCTTCCAAGAGCCATAACTTTTTTATCTTTCCATCATAGCCAATTGAGGGCTTGTTTTTTGTGGGATGAGTTGCACTTTTGAATGATACCATTCATTCTGCCACATATTGTATTGGACAGTGGGAAAAAAATTCTATGTGCAGTGAAATTGCTAAAAAAGTGCAATTGCACAATTGTTATTTGGGTTATCTATTTACCATGTTCACTGTATGGTAAAACTGACCAGACAGTATGATTCCCCAGGTCAGTACGAGTACTTAGATACCAAACATGTGCTTTTATCAAAGTGGTGAAAAAAATCTAAAATTTGTTAAATAAAAGAATTGCGCGTTTGTTGTCATTTCCCGAGACCTACAGTGGTCTCATTTTTTGGGTTCTGAGGTTCTGTGAGAACTTATTTTTTGTGTCTTGACATTTTTAATGGTTCCATTTTTGCATAGATGCGATGTTTTGATCGCCTGTTATTGCATTTTATTGTAATGTTGTGGCGATTAAAAAAACTCAATTATGGACTTTTGTTTTTTTTTTCTTGCTATATCCTATACTGATCAGATTAATGTATTTTCTATTTTGATAGATCGGGCATTTTTGAATGCGATGATACCAAATATCTGTATTTTTTTGTTTGTTTTATTTTCAATGGGGTAAAAGGGGCATGATTTGAACTTTTATGTTTTTTTAATTTTTTCATATTTTTTAAAACGTTTTTTACTTTTTATTTATTTTACTAGTCCCATAAGGGGACTTGAAGCTTGCACTCTCCGATTGATTCTGATGTTCAGAGCGATCCTTCAGTATCCCTCTGATCAGCAAAAATGCTAATCTCCTGTGAATGCTGATGCCCTGCCAGTGTTCACAGGAACTTCGTTATGACAGCATGAGGGGTCATCAGCGGGCCACCGACTGTAATGCAACCCATCGGCGCCCAATGATCACATCTCGGATCCGCCGATGATAGTTTGACAGTACAATCTAACTAGTTAACATGGTCAGGTGGATCTCCAATCCACTCATACCTGTTAACTGCACATGTGCGGGGAAAAATGCAGGCTCTCCACGTGAACCCGCATTAAAGAGACAGAGACAACCTTGCACGTATACATTTGTCCAAAATCGTAAAGGGGTTAAAGAATGATTGTCTGGAGAAGAAAAGATGAGTGTTACCATGAGTTCTGTGTCTGCTAACAGTAAAGCCTCCTGAGACCATTCATATGTGAGGTTGCTTTTCATCCAAAGGAGTGGGCTCACTCACAATTTTGTCTAAAAATGTTGCAAGGAATTAAAAATTTGTATCGAAACATCCTCCAAGAGCAACATGGGTCCCTGCTCAAGAAACTTCCAATATCACAATCCCATTGAGATCCTGTATACAATCCTCAAAAAGTGGGTGCGCAACCACAAAAAAAAAAGCACAGAAATTATGCTAAAGTCCAATCATTGATAATGTAAGAATGAGTTGCCATAAGTCAGGATTTGGCTCAAAAGCTGATGTCCAGCATGTCAGAGAGAATTGCAGAAGTCTTGAAAAATAAAGGACAATGCATCAATTATTGAGTCTTTGTATAAATCTGATGAATTTGTCAATTAGATTTTTAACACTTATCAAATGCAGATAATTGTACTTTAGCAACCATAGAAACATGTGACTAGAAGATCTAAAAACATTGAGGTAGCAAACTTAGTGAAAATCTAAATGTGTGTCAGGCTCAAATGTTTTGGCCACAATTGTATGTAGTTTGAATGGTTTGTTTTGTCCCAGCACAGACATGATGTGAAGCATGCGGAGCAGATTTTGAAACAGACTATTAACTCCTCAAAAAAACCTTAAAGTGAACCTGTCACCAGAACAAATACCACCAATAGCCTGCACGAGCCAGCTATGTACCTGCGCAAGCATGAGTTAGTTCAGCTATGTGGATGATGCAGGATTTATCTTCCACATCAATCAAAGCTGGAGGACGGTGATTAGCAGTGGAGAGGAGGGACAGCCGCCGCAACAATGACGCCCATCGGATTGGACCGGTCACATTTGTCTACAGTATAAGAGAAATTCACAAGGTTTCTTGGAAGGCATATAGGGGGAGTCAGGGGACAAGCCCTACTCATTTCACTATTCCCTCATTTAAAATTAAAAAGCCCATGCTCACCTCTGCTGGTGGCGCAGTTCCAGTGGTGTCTGGCCTTGCATTTCCGAGCATGTCAAGCAAACCCTGTGCCCAGTCACTGCTGGCTTCTCTATCCCAACCTATTAGGGCTTTTTCGAAAAAAGCATCTAGGCCTTTCTTGAAATTTAGTAGTGAATCAACCATTACAACATTATGTGGCAGAGAGTTCCATATTCTCACTGCTCTTACAGCAAAGAATCTGCTTTTGTGATTATGATTGAACCTTCTTTCCTCTAGACATAGAGGATGTCACCTTGTCCCTATTGCAGGCCTAGGTATAAAAAGATAATTAGAAAGGTCTCTATACTGTCCCCTCATATATTTGTACATTGTAATGAGATTACCCCTAAGCCTTTGTTTTTCTATACTGAATAACCCCAAGTTTAATAACTTGCCTTGATATTGCAGTTCACCTATTCATAATAACCTTGTTTGCTCTTCTCTGCACCCATTTTAGAAAGGTGGAGGGAAAAAAGTGCAATACGGTTGTAGCACCCCTGAGGTACCAGGTGCCACAAATGTAACCCGTGGAAATCCAAACCCCGGAATATCCGTGCCAGAGCAAATGCACCAGCACCTTCAGGACACACACACAACCCCAACACCAACCTGGGAGACTGCCTAGTAACAAGTAAAAGGGGAGGGCACTGATTGGATAGTACCACCCAGCCTGTAGGGAGAGACCCAGCGAGGGGGAGGGGCCAGTGGTCAGTTGGAAAAGGCGGGAGGAAGTGGTGTGCAGTTGGTTAGGGAGAGTTGGAGGAAGCAGTCTGTCAGAAAGTCTGTCAGGAAAGTTTGAGGAGAGGAGGAGTAGTAGTAGAAAGTGGAAAGTACTGAAAAGACCTGCAGTGAGAACAGAGTGCTGTAAAAGGAGTGAGAACTGTGGAGTATGGAACGGGACTCTAGGCACCGTGGGTTACCTGTGGAAACAGCAGACTCCAGGTACCACGGAGGTAAACCTACAACTTCCCTAAAAGGGAGGGTCTCAATAAGAGCACAAAAAACCTAAAAAAGTCCCAGTGATCAAATATACCAGTAAGTAAGATAAAAAGAAGATCGCTGGTGAGAAAAGAGACCAAAACAAATGTATAGTGAAATACAAATATTTATTAATGAAATGTGCGTGACATAGGGACAGACAGCAGTGGCGAACAGAATCTTAAAATCGCCAGACACAAACATATGCACAAACATCACCAGCAGATGGGAAATGGCTGCTAGACACTAAACAGTCATATGGCAAACAGGGGCCAAATAGCCAAGAGGGAAAGAGAAAGGACCAGTGAATCAAGGGATAAATCACCCAAAAGTACTTTCCCTAAGTATTTGCCAAAAACATGTCATAAAAATAGGGTTATAGCATTTTACCTTGAGACATGTTCATGCCCTGGAAGGCGGGGCATCATGATGCGGAGCGCGCCGATTTGTTATGGATCCCTGTGACTCCCCTTTATAAACCCATATGTTATGTACTATGGCCAGCCTCCTGACGAAGCCACGCCCGGTGAAACGCGCGTCGAGGCCCCGCCCACCATCACCAGCCTGCCTGCCAGCACTTTGAACATGTCTCAAGGTAAAATGCTATAACCCTATTTTTATGACATGTTTTTGGCAAACACTTAGGGAAAGTACTTTTGGGTGATTTATCCCTTGATTCACTGGTCCTTTCACTTTCCCTCTTGGCTATTTGGCCCCTGTTTGCCATATGACTGTTTAGTGTCTAGCAGCCATTTCCCATCTGCTGGTGATGTTTGTGCATATGTTTGTGTCTGGCGATTTTAAGATTCTGTTCGCCACTGCTGTCTGTCCCTATGTCACGCACATTTCATTAATAAATATTTGTATTTCACTATACATTTGTTTTGGTCTCTTTTCTCACCAGCGATCTTCCTTTTATCTTACTTACTGGTATATTTGATCACTGGGACTTTTTTAGGTTTTGTGTCCAGGTACCACGGAGGGCCTGTGGAATTTCGGAACCAAGGCTCACAGGACTCAGCACAAGGTGGGGTGCAGACCCTAGGACAGTGGGAAACTTTATCGTCAGCTGTTAACTCTGCCGGGCGAGAAGATCTCCAGGGTCAATAGCCAGCCCAAAAAGTCTAAAGCACAAGCAGCAAAGAGGGGACTGGGGACTGAACCCCTTAAATAGTCCGGGCTGCCTGCATTAGCGCCCAGAAAGAAAAGACGGGACTTCATAGTAGCTCCAGGCCACGAGAGTCCAATCACAACAAGTGTGCACGGAGGACAACCATCTCAGGAACAGCTTGCATGGAGAACAAGGGGAGCAGATACACCTGGGACTGGTACCCGCGTGTTCAGGTACCACCACAGAAAAGTAAACAAGGCAAGTTAAACTACAACGCTGGTGTGGACTATTTCCTTGACGGCATGCACTTACATAGACTGTTTTCCCACTACAGCTCCCATCATCCACTGCTGAGGCCTGTCCCTGCTTGCAGAGGGCTCTAACCATCCAGGCTGCATCACTCCATCAGCCCCAGCAGAAACCTGCAGCGGCGGCCCCAAATTACCTGGCCGCGCAACCGAAAGTGGCATAATTGACAAAAATGCTTTTATTTTGTTTAATTTAAAACCCCTTTTATTTACTCAAAAAGACACCGCCAGGGTCACGGAACCGGACCTCGCCACGGCTGACGTCACCGGACTAGTCCGGCCCGGTTCTGAATACCCCGGCCATGGGGCGTGCGTGTCAGGGTCTTACCCAGAAACAAGGAAAAAAATAATACATCTATGTGCTCACCTAATTGGGTTGTGTATCACACAACCAGAAGTTAAACCTGTAACCAGCTGCTGCAGAGTCTAGATGCTGAATTAACCAAAGTTCACTTGGGAACACTGTAAATGTGGAACCGTTACTGCGCTGCTGGAGATACGACACACATCCAGGTATACTACAAGGTGGTTTAATTCAACCCCACTTCTTCATCAGGAAATCCACCAGTATGTCGTCCGACTCCCGAGTGATCTTTGGCTTCTGCATCCATTTTAGTTCAGTTTATCCTTCTAATACACCGAAGACCACAATTGTACACAGTACTCTAAGGGGTACTTTGCACACTACGACATCGCAGGTGCGATGTCGGTGGGGTCAAATCGAAAGTGACGCACATCCGGCGTCGCTGTCGACATCGGAGTGTGTAAAGCATTTTTTATACGATTAACGAGCGCAAAAGTGTCAAAATGGTATCATCGGTGTAGCGTCAGTCATTTCCATAATTTCAGAAGGACTGATGTTACGATGTTGTTCCTCGTTCTTGCGGCAGCACACATCACTGTGTATGAAGCCGCAGGAGCGAGTAACATCTCCTTACCTGCGTCCCGGCTACAATGAGGAAGGAAGGAGGTGGGCAGGATGTTTATGTCCCGCTCATCTCCGCCCCTCTGCTTCCATTGGCCGCTTGCCGTGTGACGTCGCTGTGACGCCACACGACCCGCCCCCTTAGGAAGGAGGCAGTTTGCTGGCCAGAGCGACGTCGCAGGGCAGGTAAGTGCATGTGAAGCTGCCGTAGCAATAATTTTCGCTATGGCAGCTATCACAAGATATCGCAGCTGCGACGGGGGCGGGGACTATCGTGCTCGGCATCGCAGCAATCGGCTTGCGATGTCGTAGTGTGCAAAGTACCCCTAAGTGTGGCCACACTAGTGACTTGTATAGAGGAAAAACTATGTTCTCACCATGAGCATCTATGCCTCTTTTAGCAGCAGTTGCTTGACACTGGTCAGTAAGTTTGCCGTCCACCCATAAAACCTAAGACTTTTTCAGTAACAGTTTTTACCAGGGTTTTACAATTTAGTGCATAATTATACAATTTATTTCCTCTGCCCAAGTTCATAACCTTACATTTATCTACATTAAACTTCAATTGCATTTCTCAGCCGAAGACTCCAGATTACATAAATCTTTCTGTAATTTTAATTTCCTCTGTATTGATTACTCTGCATAGTTTAGCATCATCTGCAAATATTGAAATTTTACTCTGTATGTGCCTTAAAAGGTTATGAATATGGTAAAAAGAAGAGGGTCCAATACTGACCCATGTGGTACCCCACTATTAACTGTGCATAGTCCCCTTGTATCCCATTTATAACCACTGTTTGTTTCCGATCACTGAGTCAGTTCTTAACCCAGTTACACATGTTTTCCCCTAGTCCCATTTTTCTCAATTTATGTACCAATCTTTTGAGTGGCACCTTATCAAATGCCTTTGAAAAGTCCATATAGACATTATCCATTGTTTTTCCCTGGTCCAGTCCATAACTTACCTCCTCATAGAAGCTGATCAGATTAGTCTGACAGGACCAATCCCTCATAAACTCATGTTGATTCTCGGTCATGAGGTTTTCTTCTTGAGATACCTCAGGATAATATCTCTTCGGAAACTGTCAAAGATTTTACCCACAGTAAATATTAATCTTACTGTCCTATAATTTCAAGGATCAGATTCTGTATCTTTTTTTTCAATATTGGCATGATATTTACTATGCGCTAGTCATGTGATACAAACCATGTTCTTATGGAATCTATGAATATTACAAATAAGTCTGTCTATCACGTTACTTAATTCCTGCAGTACTCTGGGGTGTATGTCATCCGTGCCTGGGGATTCGTCTACTTTAGTGAATTTGAGGCGCTGTATTTAAAAAGAAGTGGCGCTATATCTAACAGATGATGCTATATAATGCTGGATGGAGCTATAAATAACAAAAAAGCAATGTTATGTAATAAGGGATGGCACTATATGTAACAACATGGGATGCCATATAATATGGGATGGATCACTCAGTGTGTATCATTTAATAACCTGTTTAAACAGACAGCAATTAATGACTGCCAATCGGTAATGGTTTATCAATTGGTGGTTATTTAGTGGCGTTGGTTAGTCAGTTTAAATGTATCACAGAAAAGAAATGTACTCCTAAAATACATAGTTTATTAAAGCAAGAAGTTAAAAGATATACAAATGAAAAAACCCTCCAAGTAACAAAAAGGGTGAGAACGCCCACTATCCATAAGGCCCGTTTCACACGGCAGTAAAACACGCACATGTCCCTCCGTGTTCCGTGATTCACGACACACATGGGTTGTCCACGTGCAATCCATGATACGTGATCCGTTATCCGTGATTGCACATGGACGTATGCTCACCTGTCCCGTTCCTGCTCTCCATGATGCTGAACTCCTTGGCTCTGCAGCGTCCGCCCACCGCTCTCTGCAGCTACTTCCGGGTCGTCTTTGACTGCATTCATGAATATCCATATTTATTCAATTTCCTATATAGCCAGGTCCCTTGCTTCCCATAAACAAGCAGCTTTCAACCACACATAGAGGTAAAATTTGGTCAGGTACACATACACACAAGAAGGTTTTAATCGCATATAGAGGTAACATTTGATTAGTGACCCCATAAATAAGAGATTACCGTGAAGTGATTATGGGGCAGTAATGAATTGATCAATACATTAGCTAAATATCTCTTTTTTCAAATAATCCTCAGCAGTAATGCAATGTCACATTTTAATTGTTCATATGACTAATTGTATTTTTCATTCCTTATGTATTATAAAGCAGTTATCCTTGTTCATATTTCTCTGGATTTGGTGTGCAGCTTTCACTTCATATAGATTGTGCATTCATGAATATTCATGAGCTTGGCAGGAAGCTGGAGAGAGCACAGGCTGCACAGAGCGTCGCTGGAAAGGTGAGTTGAAAATGTTTATTATTTTCAATGTCCGTGTTTTTCTGGTACGTGTTTCATTTGGAAGACCCATTTCCACCCAAGCTTTAAGTTCCTGGCTAATGTCTTGAGATGTTGCTTCAATATTGCCACATACTCTTCTTTCCTGATGATGTCATCTATTTTGTGAAGAGCACCAGTCGCTCCTATAGCAAAACATGCCCCCAACATGATGCGGCCACCTCCGTGTTTCACACTTGGGACGGTGTTTTTAGGCTAGAGAGCTTCTCCCTTTTTCCTCCATATGTAACGATGGTCATTATGACCAAAACGATAAATTTTTTTTTTGTCAGACCACAGGATATGTCTCCAAAAATGAAGGTCATTGTTCCTGTGTGCTATTACATTAATATGGCTTTTTTATTTATTATATAAATAATAGCTTCTTCCTGGCAGAGTGGCATTTCAGCCCATGTTGATACAGTACTCTTTTCACTATGGATAATGACACAATCTTACCAGCTTCCGCCCACATCTTCACAAGATCTTTTGCTTTTGTTCTTGGGTTGATATGCACATGTCTGACCAAAGCACGTTCATCTCTGGTACATAGAACGCATCTCGTTCCTGAGCAGTATGATAGCTGGACATTCCCATCTTGTTTGCACTTGCGTATAATTGTTTGTACAGATGAACGAGGCACCTTCAGGTTTCTGGAAATTTACCCACGGATGAACCAGACTAGTGCAAGTCCACAATTCTCTTCCTGAGATCTTGGCTGATTTCTTGTGACCTTCCCATGATGCTACACAAAGAAGCAATGTGTTTCAAGTATGCATTAAAATACCGTGTTTTTCCAAAACTAAGACACTGTCTTATACTTTTTTTGCCCCCCAAAAAAGCACTAGGGCTTATATTTGGAGGAGGTCTTATTCTTAGAGAAACATGGTTGGGGGTAAGTTTACCCCCCCCCAAAAAAACAGATGTCCCCCCTTCCCAGGAGACTCATACCAGACGGGACGTCTGCGTGGATCCCAGGTTCTCCCTGTGATTTCCGGTGGATGCTGCATGCCGTCCTCCCCTGCTTCTGGCCGACACACTCACAGACAGCAGATCACACACACATCAGATCACAGACTCACTCACTCACTCATTCACTCACTCACATTCAGTGTTACAGAATGCTTCCAGCCACAGGGAATGATGGGAGGAAGTCAAGTGTCCGCAGGTCCTTTAAGCTAGTGTAAGGGGTGGGCAGACCCCTTACAAAGGAGCATAGTTTACCCGGAAACGTTGTTATTAATAAAAATGTTTTTATTGTTACCATTTTGTGTTAGTGGGTCCCCCTAGTGGCCGGGTGGGACGGCTGTCTCACAGAAACAGGTGGTAGGAGGAGCTGGCAGCAGAAAGGGGAGGGATGAGTAGTGTTAGGAAGGAAAGTGTGAGATCCAGAAGGCAGTTGTGTCCGCGACGGGAGAAAGAAAGCAGAGCCGGGGCAGAGTGTGGGAGCTGGATAAAAGGGAAGCCGGAGAGTAAAGGAGCGGGCGGAGTCTCAAGAGCGAAGCAGACTGGTGTGGGTCCGGTTTGTGGGTAGCCATAGTGGGAGCCGGGTGAAGCAGAGTAGCCGGGCACATCCCCACTGGAGAGGACGTCAAGGACAGGTTATTCCCCCAGCTAAGGAAAAACGTGAAGTCATCTGCAACTGCCGGTTTATTTTGGAAAATAAAGAATGTCTTTTATTTGCACCAAAGCATGCCTGGAGAGTGTTTATACGTCGGATGACATGTGCACCACCACACTCTGCCCCACCAAGACATCTCCTGTCCCGATAGTGACGGCGGAACCAGGGGTAAGCCTGATCGAAGGGGCCACAACTACAAGCCCCGAGGCGCCCCTGGCACCCCGTTACATGTGGCGTAGTTGTCAGGATCCGGATTGTATGCAAGGGGTCCCGACCCAAGAAGACGGAGACCAAGTGGTGCCTAGGGCACAGGATCCGGATTATTGGAGAAGATTCCCGATCCCATGGTGGGAAGAAGAAGCAGTGCCTGCAGCGTTGGACCGGGCACAAGATGGCGGCAAGATGGCCGTCGTCTTCAAGGACACAGAAAGCGCGCGAAAAATTGGCGCCAAAAGAAGAGCCTGGGGCTGGCCGGTGCCGAAAAAGAAGTTTGGAGTACTCCGCCCAAAGAGGGGAGGTGCCGGTCCCAGGACACGGATGAAGACATGTGAAGTGGGCGGTGTTCCAGAGAAAAAGAAGAACCGCCGCGGAGGGGTCGACCTGATGTGTGAGACTGGGGGTGGAGTATACCCAAGAGCGGGAAAAGTAAGCCCGCCTCCACTTCCTCCAGCATCTCCACCGACCCTGACGCCCTTACTAGTGACTCGTACCACAGGCAACATGGAGAACCCTGAGGAATAACAAGTCGCGCCTGGTCTGGACCGAAGGCACCAGAAGCAGATTGCGGCTGCGTCTGCGGAGGGATTTCCCTCTTACCTACCCGCTGTGCCCGGAGGACTGGGACGGGCCACCAAAGTGACCTGGGTGACCACATGGGACGCTGTGACCGGAGAGACCACGACTGAGGTCCGGGCGACGTACACCGCCCAGCTGCCGTCGGGCAATCGGCCCTTGGGAACCCCATACCTGGAGACACCCCCGCCAGTCGCGGTGGGACCGTCAACCCCCGTTCCAGTTCCGGCTCCGGAAGAAGCACACGCCCGGAAGCTAGAGAGGGACAACTGGGGCTTCTTTTGGGACCCAGTACAGCTGTCGCCCTTGCCTCAACGGAAGTCCCCGCCCCCAGAACCGGACCCGGTACAAGAGAGGCTGCTGGCCGAAACTGTGGCCCGGGAAATGATGGCTGGTCCCCGGAGTGCGGAGTTCGAGCAGCAGTGTACCACAGGAGTTGTGGTGAAATTTAACCAGAAGGAAGGGTATGGCTTCATTGAAGACGAGGAAACCGGTGACCACTATTTCTATAATAAAGTGAACCTGGACATTGAAGGCCTGCCGCAACGTTTGCACACATTGTATCCCGGAGAAAAGGTCCGGTTTATGCGAGAGGTGGGATGCCGAGGACTCTTTGCAGTCGGAGTAACCCGGATGCCTACTACTCAAGAGGCTGCTCAATGGCAGCAAGAACTGGAGTGGGAGGAATGCCAGTACCGGCGGCGGTCGCAGCCAAGACCGGTACTAGCCGAGCTCTCCTATCCGAGATGCACACTAGCCGTAGCCCCGGAAGTCCTGCCCGGACCGATCGCTGACCCGGAGAAGGGAACCCCGGCGGTGCTGGCTATCAACCAAAACATAACCACGCATCCGGTTATTGTCATGGGCAGCCCCCAGCCGTCCCGTGCGGCGACCCCCTCACCCCCGTCGGGGGTAGAAGGAACAAAGCCGGAGACTGAGACCGCGGAGCAACCTACCAACTACGAGCCCACCGGCGGTTATGAGCCCTTCCAGAGACTACGCCGGCTGACCGGTCAGTCCTTGTCGGATTACATGAGGGCCCAACGAGCAGAATGGAAACGGGCTTTGCACCCTGAGTGAAGTGTCCTGATCGGCTTGCTTGGAGACCGGCGTTGTTTTGAACCGGAAGAAGTTTTTCTGTTTACCACCGTTTAAGTTGCTGAGCCCGGAGAGAGCCTGCTGCTGGACTGAGCCAGGGGCTCCCTCCGCGTCGTTAAGAAGAAGAAGTTTTTTTCTCGAGTTGTGTTCCTGCCGTTTAACATCTAAGACCGGGAGTGCTGCAAAAGCCTCTGGGCAGAAACTCCACTAAGACCGGGAGTGCCTGCCAACGGCCTCCGAGCACGACTAAGACTGGGAGCTTCCAGGAGGAACTCCGGGCGCTGGACTGGTGCGCCCCTTGCGGTTGCCCAAAGGTGAACGTGATCGTAATTTTATTGAAATGACTTTGTTTTGTTTACCTGTAGTTTTAGATTTATGCCTTGCCGGGAGGCTCAGGCTTTAAGAGGGGAGGTATGTAAGGGGTGGGCAGACCCCTTACAAAGGAGCATAGTTTACCCAGAAACGTTGTTATTAATAAAAATGTTTTTATTATTACCATTTTGTGTTAGTGGGTCCCCCTAGTGGCCGGGTGGGACGGCTGTCTCACAGAAACAGGTGGTAGGAGGAGCCGGCAGCAGAAAGGGGAGGGATGAGTAGTGTTAGGAAGGAAAGTGTGAGATCCAGAAGGCAGTTGTGTCCGCGACGGGAGAAAGAAAGCAGAGCCGGGGCAGAGTGTGGGAGCTGGATAAAAGGGAAGCCGGAGAGTAAAGGAGCGGGCGGAGTCTCAAGAGCGAAGCAGACTGGTGTGGGTCCGGTTTGTGGGTAGCCATAGTGGGAGCCAGGTGAAGCAGAGTAGCCGGGCACATCCCCACTGGAGAGGACGTCAAGGACAGGTTATTCCCCCAGCTAAGGAAAAACGTGAAGTCATCTGCAACTGCCGGTTCATTTTGGAAAATAAAGAATGTCTTTTATTTGCACCAAAGCATGCCTGGAGAGTGTTTATACGTCGGACGACATCTGCACCACCACACTCTGCCCCACCAAGACATCTCCTGTCCCGATAGTGACGGCGGAACCAGGGGTAAGCCTGATCGAAGGGGCCACGACTACAAGCCCCGAGGCGCCCCTGGCACCCCGTTACACTAGCATTGTGGCAGGTCCTTGCGCTCCACTACACAGCCTCTCAGGATTCTGGTGGCGAGAAGATATCTTTGTCGCGGGATGTGGTGAGTGTGTGTGCTCTGATTGTGTGTGCGATTTGATGTTTGTGTGTGTGATCCGATGTTTGTGTGTGCGATACGATGTTTCTGTGTGTGATCTGATTGTGTGTGTGATCTGATATTTGTGTGTGTGATCTGATTGTGTGTGTGAGATCGGATGTGTGTGGGGGTGCAATTACTGCAGGTCCTCTGCTCAGCATCTGGTGAGAATGATTGCAGGGTGTCAGCTTTCTATAATGAAGTATCCTGCAGTATCTTTAACATTTTTATTGCATGGACACTTCATTATTGAACCGCGACAAGGGCTTATTTTTGGGGGAAGTCTTATTTTTGGAAAAACACGGTACATCCACAGATGTGTTTTTAATTAACTCAGATGTTGCCAATAAACCTATCAGAAGCTTCCAAAGACATGACATGATCATATGGGCTATCCCATATTGTTTAAAAGCATAGTACTCTTAGTGTATGAAAACTTTTGACTTTGCAGAAAGTAATAAAAATGCCTTAAAACATTCTCTTCTCTCATTATTCTGGCATTTGGCAAATATAAATAATTTTGGTTCCTAATTGACCTTAAATTAGTATTTTTTTCTGATTTCATGTCAGATAGTGAGAAAAACATGCATATGTGTCTTTTTAGATAGTGTCTGTAAACTTCTGGTTTCAACTGTAAATTGATAAACCACAACTGTGCCCCTGTTAACTATAATTAGGTACTTTTCCCACATGCAATAAAAAAATTAATTAGCCACTATACTATTTACCCCAGTTCAAATACCAGTCACTCACCTGCATCCTAATCACCCCCACTGTGCACATCTTGCTCCCCGATTCATTATGATTATATGGCCCTTCAATTTAATATAATTACATGCCCCACTATCTCTCTAATTTATTATAATTTCTTCCCTCTTGCCTCCAACCTCACTTCATTATAATTTGCTCTCTTCGACCCCTCATTCATTTTATTGAGGGAATAAAAGAAAGGTTTTAATACTTACCTCTCCATATGATCTCCTGCGGCTCCACTTATTCATGTGTCTGACATGTACATGCTGAATTGTGTCACAGAAAAGGCGACAGAAGACCCCCTGGAGCTGTGCTGTTATTCTCTATTGCTGGCAGTGGAGCTTCGGGAAAGCACACAACATTATAATGAGGACAGTCTGGCCATGGGTCCTCCCTGGAGCCTTAAGCCCTGGGTGGTAGCCCAGATTTCCCTCATTATAATCGCCTATGTCTATGGCACATCATTAGATTTATCATGGCACAATTCATATGAACAATAACTCTGCATCAAACTCTTTGGGTGGCCTATTATGTCCATGTGAAGGGGAAGGGGGGAGGGGAGGCCTTGGAGAAAACAGAAAACTTTGAGAGAAGAAGATACACAGTTGGCTATTTTCCTAAACAACTAAAATCCTCGGACATCATTACATGGGGTTGTTCAATAAAAAATAGTTGTGATTGAATTTTATTTATAAATTAATTATTTTTTCACAGTGAGTAAATAGTACTCGGTCTGTATTGTCCATATTTTTAGAGCTCATACTTTGCATAAACGTCTTTAATTAAGAGGCTTCTCCATCCATTTTTTTATATCTAGAGTGACCCAGCATGGTTAAAAAACACAATGAATACTAATCTACTGATTCCCCATTGTTCCACTTCCAGTGGTGTATGAATCCCATGCTGGTCTCCTCACCTTCTACTCCAGTGGGGACTGACATTTGACCAATACAGACAATCACTGGTTGCAATGGTGAAGAACGTGTACAACCAGAACAGGATAGACAGAGTGGTGACATGCCCAGCTCAACCAAAAGAGGAAGGCAAGGAGACCGGCAAGGGAACTGAGCACGAAAAGAAGAAAAATGGCAGCGTCATGGGGTATTTATAATTTCTTCGTTTTAGATCATGTTTTTAAAAAGAAAAACTAAGGGATGCACGACCCTTCTAATGTTGTGGTTGAGCTCTTAACTCTGACATGTGAAATAAAATCAGAACGTTTGCAAACATTATCATCAATTGGTAACATTTTATTTCTTTACTGGGTTAAACAAGGAGCAGAAAGTGTCTGCCCAAAGTACAACAGAACAGAAAGCATTACAGGTACAGATAAGGACTATTGAAACACAGACAGTATTAATATTATATTTTTTTTAATACAACTCAATTATAGCATCATTTTAAACCATCTCAAAATAAAAAGAGGATCTAGTGCAAAAAGGTTCTATAACATTAAGCACAGTGTATAAAACGACATAAGAAAGAGGTCCTCACAAAGAGGAGATGTCAGCCTCATCCTTATGACAGAGTTTGAAATGATATTAAAACAAGAGTGAAAGAAGGAAATACAGGTCAAGACCGACAGAGAAAAAAAGGGGCAAAAAGTAGAAAGACCACATTAACCGCTTCACAGCTGAATGGGCCTCCTCACTGCATTGTTTTGTTATGCATTTTAAGCCTCTCCTTTCAGCAGAGAAATGGTCAAAAGTTTAGTTCCACAATGTGTTACTTTTTATTTTTTTTACTAATATATTTAAACTTCTCACTTTGTGAAAAGATTTCCCCCTAGTCCGACTTTAATGGACACCTAAAATCCTCACAACATCTTGAGAAGGGTTCAGGCACAAAACAGCCTTAAAGACAGCGCTGGCGATGTGTATTATACCATGCCTGGGTCTACTGAACCACCCTTCCTTCCACAGTAACCCCTTATCCTTGAGAGACTGAATTAGTCCGAGAAAAATTGGCAGTAGACATGGCAAAACTGTTAGACAAACAATAGCTTGGCTGGCTAATATCAGTCCAGGCTCCCCTATAACATTCATATGTGCCTCATAGAAGCCTCTCTATTGCATTACTGCTGGAATAAATATGTGGCTGCCAAACACCTCTCAAGCCCTTTATCACTTTCGGATGGACAACATTAGACAGGAAAAGTCCTCGTCATGTCTACGTCTTCCCTGACTTTAGGAGAACATCTGAAAGCTTGGTAGATATTGGATTGCCCATGTCTATGGCCAGTTTTCCTTGAACAGAGTCATTTTACTTTACAGATTAATTCTAATTTACATATTTGGCACCAGGAAGACAATTTGTTTTCCTTTATATAAAAATCTTTTGGCATTTGGCAGAAATCATTGTTTTGCCTTTCTGTGGATTAACATAATGTAAACATAAAAGGCTGAAACTGATAGATATATAATATGTATTGTTTCAATAGTTCTATGTGTGCTTTGTAAATAATGCACACATCCTACAAAGAGCAAAGGTTTAACCCTTTCACTTGCAGCAGAGTACAAGTGTGTTCACTTGCAGCAGAGCACAAGTGTATTCACTTGCAGCAGAGCACAAGTGTGTTCACTTGCAGCAGAGCACAAGTGCGTTTGCTGGTGAAAAAGGTAAGTATGGCATAGTTACCAAAGAATATCTCTGCTTTAGAAGGTAAATCATGATTTCATAGCTTATGCACCAAAATGTACAGCTTATACCTTCCTTCTGGATACAATATTAGATAGAGCATAATTGTGGGTCAAACACAGTATTGCTTCATTTGTCATCTCAGGGAAAAGGGTGTCCTCTGTGTTTCAGTGGGTTTCTGCTTGTACAGAAAGGAATGCCACCATTTTGTTGGCTGAAAAGTTATACAAAAATCTACAAACTCACTAGTAACTAGTGCCATCACGGCGCCATATAGGACTTTGTATGAAATATGCCAATGATGACAGACTGGTTACCTGTTCAGCCCACAAAATAGAGGTCCCACTGTGTGCAGGTAACAGGCCCACTAGAGTTATCCTTAAAAATCTGTACCTATAGACCTTACCCTGACATTGGCAGGGGACATGGTTACACATGTGCAAAGCCACATTTACACCAAAATAACTTTGGTTTACTTTGTATATCCTTTGTGCACACTAGTGGCTCAAGAGGCCTTTTTTTTGCATACGTAAAAATATATACATTTTATGTTTACTGACAATATAAGATGCATCACTCGCCCTATTATTACATTGCTTTCTTTTATGAGCTGATATCAGTGATCAGATACTTCTTATCCTTTAAGGAGAGTAAATAAGGGACATATAGCATCATGACTGTGGTGCGGAGTGCGCTGCCATGGGCATTCCTCAATACACCAACACACCTACCTGATGATATTATTTATGGATTAGATACTGTAATGTATGGAAACCATCTTAACGGTCTAAGTGGGTGAATGCTGCTGGTAGGGAAAGCGTAGCATTCAGTCTTTACATTTCCTTCCCACAAGAAAACAAGTAATGGAAATTTCAACTGTTGATATAGTAGGTCTTCTACTGTCAAGCAACAGAGACAGTGGTAAAATGAATATGCATTCATACTAAGAAGAAAGAAATCTGCGTGGAGAATGTGGCAACTAGGTAAAAAAAGACACATTTTATGGCTTTGTTAGATGGTCCGCTATAATACTGTTTTTCAATGCCCATGTTCAAGCTTTCAGTAGTTGATGGCTAAAAAACTTGAGCTTAGCTCTTATTAGTGCTGTAACTTTGGCTTTTAGATCCATTCTGCTCTACATATTTTCTTATAAACAAAAGCTGGAAATGATCCCAGAAGAAGGAAACATTCCCAAAGGAAAGGTCTGGTTTCCCTGGTTCCCGTTTCTGGATTTTTTTCTCATTTTTTAGCAATAAAAAAACAACATTGTGAACATATTTTCTCAATTTGCAAATAGAGTATTGACATCACACTTTGATCCCTTGTTTCTAAGAAAAAAATAACAAATACACATCATGAGCACTCTATAAAGAAACTGTGCATACGCCATTCTCATACCATGATACCATGCCCGCACGATGCACACAATGGATGTACCATGCATACCCTCTGGACCATGTACACATCATAAAGAAAACACGCACACATCATGGAAATACTGAGCACACTCAGTGGAAATAGCTGGAATATTCCATGCACGCGTCAATTCTGGAAGTCTTTCTTCGGATGAAGTGCATTCTTAAAAAACATCCCTGTCTTTCGTACTACTTCTATCTGCATTATGTGTGAACCGGAGGATATGTGAAATGACCCCTTTAATGATTTAGGAAACTTTGTTTTCTCCTAAGCAAATTCTAGCTCCCCTTGCATATTCTCTTCCCACCACTGCAACCAAGATTTCTCCTGTGCCTTCCCATAGTCTGGAATGCTTTGCCACAACATAGCAGACTCTCGTGTACCTTGACAGCCTTCAAAAGGAACCTGAAGACCCACCTCTTCCGACAAGCCTACAACCTGCCGTAACTCTCAGTCTGATACAGCGTTGCACAACCAACTCTACCCTCACCTACTGTATCCTCACCTATCCCTTGTAGACTGTGAGCCCTCACGGACAGAGACCTCTCTCTCCTCCTGTACTAGTCTGTGCCTTTTATTGTTTATGATTATTGTACTTCGCCCTATTATGTATACCCCTTTCACATGTAAAGTGCCATGGAATAAATGGCGCTATAATAATATAATACTATATATATATATATATATATATGTATACTCTATACTATATATATATATATATATATATATATATACAGTCATATAAAAAGTTTGGGCACCCCTATTAATGTTAACCTGTTTTCTTTATTACAATTTTGGTTTTTGCAACACCTAATTCAGTTTCATATATCTAATAAATGATGGACTGAGTAATATTTCTGAATTGAAATGAGGTTTATTGTACTTACAGAAAATGTGCAATCTGCATTTAAACTAAATTTGACAGGTGCATAAGTATGGGCACCCTTATCAATTTCTTGTTTTGAACACTCCTAACTACTTTTTACTGACTTACTGAAGCACTAAATTGGTTTTGTAACCTCATTGAGGTTTGAACTTCATAGGCAGGTGTATCCAATCATGAGAAAAGGTATTTAAGGTGGCCACTTGCAAGTTGTTCTCCTATTTGAATCTCCTGTGAAGAGTGGCATCATGAACTCCTCAAAACAACTCTCAAATGATCTGAAAACAAAGATTATTCAACATAGTTGTTCAGGGGAAGGATAAAAAAAGTTGTCTCAGAGATTTAAACTGTCAGTTTCCACTGTGAGGAACATAGTAAGGAAATGGGAGAACACAGGTACAGTTCTTGTTAAGCCCAAAAGTGGCAAGTCAAGAAAAATATCAGAAAGGCAGAGAAGAAGAAAGGTGAGAATAGTCAAGGACAATCCACAGACCACCTCCAAAGACCTGCAGCATCATCTTGCTGCAGATGGTGTCACTGTGCATCGGTCAACAATACAGCGCACGTTGCACAAGGAGAAGCTGTATGTAAGAGTGATGCGAAAGAAGCCGTTTCTGCATGCACGCCACAAACAGAGTCGCCTGAGGTATGCAAAAGCACATTTGGACAAGCCAGTTACATCTTGGACGATGGTCCTGTGGACTGATAAAAAGATTGAGTTGTTTGGTCATACCTTCATCCAGGATCCAGGAACTCATTAAAAGCTACAGAAAGCGACTAGAGGCTGTGATTTTTGCAAAAGGAGGATCTACAAAATATTAATGTCACTTGTATGTTCAGGTGCCCATACTTATGCACCTGTCAAATTTAGTTTAAATGCAGATTGCACATTTTCTGTTAGTACAATAAACCTCATTTCAATCCAGAAATATTACTGAGTCCATCATTTATTAGATATATGAAACTGAATTAGCTGTTGCAAAAACCCAAATTGTTATAACGAAAAAAAAAAGGTTAACATTAATAGGGGTGCCCAAACTTTTTTATATGACTGTATATATATATATATATATATATATATATCTTATTTATTGAAGAACAGGTAAAAAGCTTTTGTAATGGCTAAACTGATACTTAATGCATCTATGTCAGTTGAAAAACAAAAAATATATAATTATAATGATATTCTGAACCATTAGCGCTGTAATAACATGAAATGAAAATAATATAAATAGGCTCCAGGCATCTGCAGTAATTATATGTCATATAATAACACTTCATATTCACTTTTCACCTCTTGTATACATTTCATCAATCACATGCCGTAATTCTTATCACTCGAGAGGTCAGAAACGTTCGGCACTAACTGTAGAAGTCGATAATCTACAAGTCATCTCACCTTTTCTTTCTCTGGTTTATCTTCTAATGTCTTCCTAGGACGTGCGCCCTATGCTGATGAACTAGAGTAAAGCCAATACAATCACCAGAGGGACATTTTCTGATCTTGTACCAACTGTTTATGTTTTCCACATGTATATTTAAGCAAACTGGCAAGCGGGCATCTTAAAGAAATAATGAACATGTTTCGTAAATGTACCTCTAATGTTTGGGAGTGAGCTACTTGGCAGAAGAACAAACAGTAAATATGGGCTCATCACCAAATTCCTTCTGTGTGCACCTACTACAACCTACCCACAAGAGCTCCGCTGCATCGCTAATCATCACTGCAAGCACTAGGAAAATATCGTAATTATATGGTATGGTTAAAGGTTATAGCAACAAACCTTAAGAAAGTGGTTTGGCTCAGTGTGAAAGTGATTCCAACAGAGAGAGGGACAGAGTAATCTGTGGCACTAATAATGCTTCCTCTAGAAATAAAGGACGGGCATCTGAAACCTAAACAGCTGATGCTTCTGTTCACTGACATCTGCTGTTAGGGTAAAGCCCTATACACATCAGATAATGGTCTTACATTTAATGCACCCCTAGCTATACAGGGTGTAGAGGGTGTAGAAGTTGCAGTTGTACCCAGCCCGTTTGCCTAGGTGGAACCATCAATCACCTTGTAGGACATCAGCACTAGAGCGTTGCAGTGCCGTAACATTCATAAATAAAAGCTAAAAGCACAATGATAGAGTGATACTTTTATAATTATATATATATATATATATATATATATATATATATATATATAATATATATATATATATTGCAATACTATGTCCCAAGAATGACAAAAGTATTTTAGGAGTGATACCTTTATAGGCTAACCAGAAAAATTATATTAGCAAGCTTTTAGAGCACCAAGGCTCCTTCTTCAGGCTGAATTACAAAAAAAATATATAGCATATGACATTTGGGCGAGGGTGGGACGCGTTTTCACAGATTTCTCAGCCTGTGGGGTCAAGCAGCCAGGTCTTAGTCATAATTAATTTTCTGTGCCACTGCAGCACATTCATCATATGAACATAGTCACCCCGCCATCATTGCAGCTACCCTCGGTGCTGAATATCACACCGTAACCAGAGACAACCCCTTACACACCAATATTGCAGTGTCATTTACCGCAGTGTAAGGGATAAGCTGCGCCCCCTTTTATATTATTTGGTGGGCTCCTGGGGATGGAACCTCAACCAATCGCACACTGATAATTTAGTCTAAAGGCCACTTTACACACAGAGATAAATCTGCGGCAGATCTATGGTTGCAGTGAAATTGTGGACAATCAGTGGCAGGTTTGTGGCTGTGTACAAATGGAACAATATGTCCATGATTTCACTGCAACCACAGATCTGCCAAAGATTTATCTCTGCGTGTAAAGTGGCCTTTAGGCTAAGAAATCAATGTGATATTAAGAAAATCCCTTTGACATAAAATGTTAAACTATGCTGGATTTTGTTTTGTTTAACAATTACCGTATTTTTCGAGATTTGGGAGGAAAATGAGGGGTGCGTCTTATAATTTGAATGTAGTGTATAGGAGGCAGTGGAGAGGGGTAGCAGGAGGCAGTGGTGATGCTGCAGGTGGTAGGTTGCTGGGGCTACTGGTGCTGTGCTGCGCTGCTGGGGCTGCGCTGCAGGGGCTGCGGGCGCTGTGCTGCTGCGGGTGGTGAGGCACTGGCAGGGGACATCTTGAAAATGTCGATGGTGCCGGGTTCAAATAATGGCGCATGCACACATGGAGCTCTCTCATCTGCACATGCGCCGCCTCCGGCCCATTGATCTCCCAAAAGTGAACTTAAGGAAAATGGTGCCTGGAGGTGGCTCGCACGCAGATGAGCTCTTGGCTTGTCATTGAGCCGATAGGTCAATCTGCGCTCACACCAACTCCGGGTGCCATTTCTTTGAAGCCCACACTGCCGATAGTTTTTGAATGTTATGTTGCCTGCCTCACTCACAGCGCCCGCAGCAAGCATCTGGGACACCCTCCACACCACTCGCAGCAACGTCCTTCTCCACCACCGCCCCTGCCTCCTGTGACCTCACTCCACCACCGCTGACACCCTCTTCCCGATAAGACGCCACCGGATTATAAGACGGACTCCTTTTTTTTACTTTTTTTTCTCTAAATTTGGGGTGCATCATATAAAACGCAAAATACGGTACTTTTTTAAAATCCTTGGCTCCTGCTATAGTTGGAGATTAGATCCACAGCCAATCTTCAATGCGTATTCCTAACAAACTGCCTTTGATAAGGAAAACTAGCATGTGGGGAATGTAATGATGCAAATAACTGTAGTCTATGGCAGAGGCGCACATTTAGCTTGTCACTGTTCACTTGAATTAGTTTTTTTAAGCAAAGGCTTGTGTAACCCGATCATTCAGACTAGTTCAGGTAATAACATCAAATGGTTCTTATGTAAATGATTCTACACTTAATAGACGTGTTTGTTTTATAGGTTGGGCATCCAATTATTCTATGTTCAACAGGCTGAAACATTCAAACCGTGGAAAGCTCCTTACACGTGGCCCCAGACTGTAAATTGCCCAATGCAATTAGTCTGTAAGGAGGTCATGTTGAATGAAGAATGGGACAAGCAGTGGAAGTGTAATTAAAACCTTATTTGTGCAATCACTATAGTTATTCATTGAACATGGCCTCCGAGAGATCAAATAAACTAATAATAATTAGAAAGTGGCCGACTGTTTGCTTATGTCTGTATGACTGTCATAGTACCGCAGGCAAGAACAGGTCATTGACGTATGCCCCGAAATGAGAAAAACACTAATTTCAATATATGGAAAACAAACACATAGGCTATACCTAAAGAATCACAGCATCACATCTCAGATTGGCAAAAGAATATCCTTGCATGAGTGGGGACAAAGGACAGACAGCAAAAACTACATGTAGTTATGAGAATATAGACCTCAGCCAACAGCTGGGCCTGCTTTCTTCATCATCATCAATCATGCCCATAAAGCAAGGACAGACCCTTTACTACTAGATACAAAATATTTAACATTATATTCAGCACATAACTGTCACATGATGCTATGTCTGTCACATGGTCTAAAGGCGTTGTAAGAATAAAAGGAATTCTAAAAGAAGTAATGGTATACCAGAAGTAAAGGTATACCAATATTAAAGTAATACTTGTAGTAATGGTATGCCAGTAGTCAACATATACCAGCAGTAATCGTATACCAATAGTAGCGTTTTTCCAGTAGTAAAGTTCTACCATTATTAAAGTTCTACTAGTAATAAAGGTATACTAGTAGTGAAGAAATACCAGTAGTGAAGATATTCCAGTAGTAAAGGTATGCCAGTAGTAAATGTATAACAGTAGTAAAAGTATACCAGTAGTGAAGGTATACCAGTAGTAAAGGTACACCAGTAGTAAAGGTATACCACTAGTGAAGGTATACCAGTAGTCAAAGTATACCAGTAGTAAAGTTATACGAGTAGTACAGGAACACCAGTAGTAAAGGTATGTCAGTAGTGAAGATATACCAGTGGTAAATGTATACCAGTAGTAAAAGTATACCAGTAGTGACGGTACACCAGTAGTAAAGGTATACTAGTAGTAAAGGTATGCTAGTAAGAAAGTTATACCAGTAGTAAAGGTATACCAGTCGTAAAGGTATACTAGTAGTTAAGGTTTACCAGTAGTAAAGTTATACCAGTAGTTAAGGTATACCAGCAAGGCACTGGTCTCACCAGTATAGAAGCCAGGAATAGGCTTCTATACTCGGTTTATATGTTGGGCAGTTTTCACAATATACACCATGTTCCAAATTATTATGCAAAAGATATTTTTCTCTGATTTCCCTAAATGGTTGGTGCAAATGACAGTCAGTCTAATAAACGTCATCACCCGTTAAAGTATACATCGAATTTTATTGAAGAAACCTCCCAATTATAACAGTATAATCTTCAAAATTAAAAAAACTCAAAATGCACTATTATAAATTATTCGGCACAGTACAGTATCTAAACATTTTATATGTTTTAAAGAACTGAAAATGCTCATTTGTGGAATTTTCAGCATTAGGAGGTCACATTCACTAAAATAAAAAGCTATTTAAATCCAAAACATCCTAACAGGCCAAGTTACATTTTAACATAGGAACCCTTCTTTGATATCACCTTCACAATTCTTGCATCCATTGAACTTGTGAGTTTTTGGAGAGTTTCTGCTTGAATTTCTTTTCATGATGTCAGAATAGTCTCCCAGAGCTGCTGTTTTGATGTGAACTGCCTCCCACCCTCATAGATCTTTTGCTTGATGATACTCCAAAGGTTCTCTATAGGGTTGAGGTCAGGGGAAGATGGTGGCCACACCATGAGTTTATCTCCTTTTATGCCCATAGCAGCCAATGACACAGAGGTGTTCTTTGCAGCATGAGATGGTGCATTGTCATGCATGAAGACGATTTTGCTCCTGAAGGCCCATTTCTGCTTTTTGTACCATGGAAGAAAGTTGTTAGTCAGAAACTCAATATACTTTGCAGAAGTCATTTTCACACCTTCAGGAAACCTAAAGGGGCCTACCAGATGTCTCCCCATGATTACGGCCCAAAACATGACTCCTCCACCTCCTTGCTGACGTCGCAATCTTGTTGGGACATGGTGGCCATCCACCAACCATCCACTACTCCATCCATCTGGACCATCGAGGCTTGCTCGACACTCATCAGTAAACAAGACTGTTTGAAAATTAGTATTCATGTATGTCTGGGCCCACTGTAACCATTTCTGCTAGTAAGCACTGATTAGGGGTGGCCAAATAGTAGGTTTATGCACCACAGCAGGCCTTTGAAGGATCGTACACCTTGAGGTTCGAGGGACTCCAGAGGCACCAGCAGCTTCAAATATCTGTTTGCTGGTTTGTAATGGCTTTTTAGCAGTTGCTCTCTTAATCCGATGTACTTGCCTGGCAGAAACCTTCCTCATTCTGCCTTTATCAGCACAAACACGCATGTGCTCAGAATCAGCCACGAACCTCTTCACAGTACGATGATCACGCTTAAGTTTTCATGAAATATCTAATGTTTTCATCCCTTGTCCAAGGCATTGCACTATTTGATGCTTTTCAGCAGCAGAGATATTCTTTGTCTTTATCATGTTATTTGAAAACTGTGGCCTGCTTAATATTGTGGAACATCCAGTTTTCCTTTTATTGGGCTCACCTGGCAAACCAATTATCACAGGTATCTGAGATTGATTTCAGTGATCCAAAGAACCCTGAGACACAATACCATCAATGAGTTTCACTGAAAAAAAAAAAAACAATAATCGCCATGACACTTAAATCCAATTTGCATAATAATTTGGAACATGGTGTATATGCTGACATGCTGATTGACTTAATAACAAATTGCTCTGTTGTTTGGGAGTTATACATTAGTATATCCGCTATGCATTAGAATACTGGATGGTCCTATCGAGAACAATATATACAGAGCCCAAGAGTTATAAAAAGAACTGCTAATAAAAATAGTATAAATAAGAGTGATGTATCCTATATAAATTAAAAGAAGAAAAAATAATAAAGGAAAGAAATGTAAAAAATAGGGAAAAAAAACTATAATGATAAGTCGTCTTATCATACACTGAACCTTGCCAGTGTGTGTTTCCCTCAGTGGCCTCATGGTTCACCCTGCTGAGGCCGGTAGGAGGCCACAGTGGTCACATGGTTTTAACTGGTTTTACAGGCACGTCATGCGGCAACCTGTGAAGTACAGGCATGCGGTGCAGAAGCGGCAGGGGAGTTAACAGGTATGTCTTTTCACCTTGTATGGCTGGCTTTTTACCTTGAGTTCCTGTGAGAATCACCACAATGAAAGTAGCTTGGTGGATTTAATCTGAGACCAGCAATGGAGGTCAAGGTTAATGAAGAAGGCCCTCCTGGTGATAGATCCACTCGGTATGTAACTGAGGTTATAGGTATAACAAAACATTTTTTACTGACCTTAATTGCTATTACCCAAGGTCTTTTTTAATTATTCCTATAACCTCCCTTATATAATGAAACTAGAGGTTCTTTTCCTATATTATTGCATTACTCGCCTTTCAACAAATTTTGTTTATCTTAGAAAACCCTTTAAATTGTGTGTTAGAGACATTCTACCTGACTGCATCATGCTGTTCATGTCCCTGTACAAGGCTACTGGATGAGAAGAGAGATGAAAACAGGGATGACATGCAGAACAACAAATGCATGGCCGCTGTAGACACTACGGTATGCTTTTTGTATGGGAACAGGCTTATGTAGCTCTCCTGAAGAATGGCACAAAGTTTGCATTCATTAATGTGCTAATGGAGCATAAAAGCCAAAATGCTAATTTCTTGGTACCTGTCTGTACTGTTTTACACACATGCATATACACATTCCTAACAGGTTTAGCAAAGAAAGCTGGAAAAAAACAATGTAAACAGACATGATTGATTACATAATGTGATTGCCTCTGAAAGTCAAAGCTGGTGACTCAATGATGGACCTCTTAAGGTCATGTCTCACTAAGCGACATCGCTAGCGATATCGCTGCTGAGTCACGGTTTTTGTGACGCAACAGCGATCTTGCTAGCGATGTTGCTGTGTGTGACATCCAGCAACGACCTGGCCCCTGCTGTGAGGTCGCCGGTCATTGCTGAATGTCCTAGACCATTTTTTGGTCGTTGCTCTCCCGCTGTGAAGCACACATCGCTGTGTTTGACAGCAAGAGAGCAACGATCTGAATGTGCAGGGAGCAGGGAGACAGCTTCTGCGAACGCTGGTAACCAAGGTACACATTTGGTAACCAAGCAAAGCACTTTGCTTGGTTACCCGATATTTACCTTAGTTACCAGCGTCTGCAGCTTCTAGAAGCCGGCTCCCTGCTCCCTGCACACGTAGCCAAGGTACACATCGGGTAACTATAAGCAAAGCGCTTTGCTTAGTAACCCGATGTGTACTATGGTTACCAAGCACAGCGTCGTTACACGGGTCGCTGGTGGCTGGTGGCTGATCTCTGATCGCTGTAGAGATCTGCCTGATTGACAGCTCACCAGCGACCATGTAGCGACGCTCCAGCGATCCTTGCCAGGTCAGATCGCTGGTGGGATCGCTGAAGCATCGCTAAATGTGAGAGTACCTTTAGTGAGGAAGAATAGAATTATCTGTCAGCTTTTGGATATAGTAAGATGATTTAGGAAATGTTTATTTTGACAATAAACGATCAATGTTAGGACAGGCTGATTCATCTACAGTTAGGTCCAGAAATATTTGGACAGTGACACAATTTTCGCGAGTTGGGCTCTGCATGCCACCACATTGGATTTGAAATGAAACCTCTACAACAGAATTCAAGTGCAAATTGTAACGTTTAATTTGAAGGTTTGAACAAAAATATCTGATAGAAATTGTAGGAATTGTACACATTTCTTTACAAACACTCCACATTTTAGGAGGTCAAAAGTAATTGGACAAATAAACCAAACCCAAACAAAATATTTTTATTTTCAATATTTTGTTGCGAATCCTTTGGAGGCAATCACTGCCTTAAGTCTGGAACCCATGGACATCACCAAACGCTGGGTTTCCTCCTTCTTAATGCTTTGCCAGGCCTTTACAGCCGCAGCCTTCAGGTCTTGCTTGTTTGTGGGTCTTTCCGTCTTAAGTCTGGATTTGAGCAAGTGAAATGCATGCTCAATTGGGTTAAGATCTGGTGATTGACTTGGCCATTGCAGAATGTTCACCTTTTTTGCACTCATGAACTCCTGGGTAGCTTTGGCTGTATGCTTGGGGTCATTGTCCATCTGTACTATGAAGCGCCGTCCGATCAACTTTGCGGCATTTGGTTGAATCTGGGCTGAAAGTATATCCCGGTACACTTCAGAATTCATCCGGCTACTCTTGTCTGCTGTTATGTCATCAATAAACACAAGTGACCCAGTGCCATTGAAAGCCATGCATGCCCATGCCATCACGTTGCCTCCACCATGTTTTACAGAGGGTGTGGTATGCCTTGGATCATGTGCCGTTCCCTTTCTTCTCCAAACTTTTTTCTTCCCATCATTCTGGTACAGGTTGATCTTTGTCTCATCTGTCCATAGAATACTTTTCCAGAACTGAGCTGGCTTCATGAGGTGTTTTTCAGCAAATTTAACTCTAGCCTGTCTATTTTTGGAATTGATGAATGGTTTGCATCTAGATGTGAACCCTTTGTATTTACTTTCATGGAGTCTTCTCTTTACTGTTGACTTAGAGACAGATACACCTACTTCACTGAGAGTGTTCTGGACTTCAGTTGATGTTGTGAACGGGTTCTTCTTCACCAAAGAAAGTATGCGGCGATCATCCACCACTGTTGTCATCCGTGGACGCCCAGGCCTTTTTGAGTTCCCAAGCTCACCAGTCAATTCCTTTTTTCTCAGAATGTACCCGACTGTTGATTTTGCTACTCCAAGCATGTCTGCTATCTCTCTGATGGATTTTTTCTTTTTTTTCAGCCTCAGGATGTTCTGCTTCACCTCAATTGAGAGTTCCTTAGACCGCATGTTGTCTGGTCACAGCAACAGCTTCCAAATGCAAAATCACACACCTGTAATCAACCCCAGACCTTTTAACTACTTCATTGATTACAGGTTAACGAGGGAGACGCCTTCAGAGTTAATTGCAGCCCTTAGAGTCCCTTGTCCAATTACTTTTGGTCCCTTTAAAAAGAGGAGGCTATGCATTACAGAGCTATGATTCCTAAACCCTTTCTCCGATTTGGATGTGAAAACTCTCATATTGCAGCTGGGAGTGTGCACTTTCAGCCCATATTATATATATAATTGTATTTCTGAACATGTTTTTGTAAACAGCTAAAATAACAAAACTTGTGTCACTGTCCAAATATTTCTGGACCTAACTGTACATCATATTCTAAACTGATAACCACGAGTCATTAAAGAATAGTTAGTAGTTGATGTATATACAATATACTATATATAAACACATATTCTAGATATACGCAGTGACAGTATTGTTACAGAGGCTAGACATGAGTGGACCCATGGAAGTTCGGGTTCTGCTGGTCCAGCTGAACTTTTTAAAGTTCAGTTTTGGACTCGGACTTGACCTGAACTTCATTTGAAGTCACTATTGGGCAGTTTGGGTCTCTGCCCACATGCAGCCAGCCATAAATAGATCACTTTCGGGGGATGGTGGGTTAGGTTTTTCAATCTGTTTTGGGGCATACTACATCTGATCATGCTGTTATTACCCCCAGTGTGAGCCGTTCAAACACTGCAAGCGGCTCGCATTGGGCTGAGCATCAACCATACCTGAGAACAGCTATGCTCACATGAGTGTTTTCCATTTGTAAAGTACCTAAACTTTGTTTTCTTGGAAAAGTCTGAGTTCGTACCAAACACCGAACTTCAGGTTTGCTCATCACTAACAGCATACAAGTAGTCACACATGGTTTACACGACCCATTGTGCACTTCTGATTTTAAGAACCTGATAATATGTGGGTGTCTCATTCTGTCTGCTATTCTGATTCTACCATTGAGTGCTCGTTGTAGATATATCTGGTAATACCACCACATTTTTCTACATTCCAAATAATAGGATGGGGTTTGGGGCATGTTGTCAGTTGAGTACCAATTACCGTAACATCTTGGCAATGTCACAGCTAAGCAGTGCAGCATAATGCAGTGAGTGGCAGGTTCAGCTTCTGCTTCCATATTTCTTCATGTGAGTATGATCTGTCCTCACTCACAGCAGCACATCAGTTACTTCATCCTACTGAGCAGTCCTGTGCTGCGATGATTGCAGGGGACTCTGTTACATCCCTGAAAGTCTCAGGGACGCACTGACTCGGTTATTTCCCAGATGTTGGGTCATCTGAAGGCAGCTGTAAGTCATGGGCGTTTTAGGCTCATCCAGGGAGCTGTACAGAGCAGCACCAGCGATATCTGGGAGAGGTTAATAGTCATAACTGTCAGAAGCAAGAGAATGGGAACTAGGAAAGAGGAATTAGACTCCAGAGAGAGATAGGACGCTCAATTGTTTCAAATGCGGAGCCTGGAGGAATTCTAGATTGTTTTGGCTATTTTCTTTCACTTTTTCACTTGCATCTCTCTACGGCATAGAATCATTGCCAATAAAATCAGGTGTAAGCCCTGTATAACGTACAGCATTACATGCATTATTACATCTGTAAGGCACACATATCGGATGTGTGCTCAAACCCCCCTTTGCTTAGACAATTCTAGCATTTTTTCTTCTGTCCACTAAATTAATTTTCAGCCCAAGCCAGCTAATAATGAGCAGATGGAAAGGACCTGGTATCCAAGATCTGTAACGTTTTTAGGAAGTCGTTTTCTCCACAACAGATGATGTATGCCTCACAATTTGTGAAACGCTCGCTGTCATAATGTAAAAACAACAAATGCAAATCTTATATATGTTCTGTAAATCCCTGCCAAGACACCAGTGATTACAAGTGACAAATACTCCCTGGCAAAGATATCAAGTGTGCAGTAACTGCTATATGTGAAGGATAATGAGAGACATATGATTCCACATGCCTGGCTGATGTAACAGCACATGAATAATATTCATATTAGTTGTACACGTAGTTGTGCAAAAAGCGAGAGATAAATGAAAGGAGTTATCCCGCATCATTATGGGCCCAGGGACAATTAGGCCATCAATGTCTGAATGTTTAGGGTCCCAACCACCAGGACCCTTGCTAATCACCAGAACTAGTGGTTATTGACTACAAACAAAATCTTTGAGTACTTTACTGAAATTTTTATTCAAATATGTATATCGAGGCCCCGATTCATTAAAGGAATTTTGCCTTAATTCTGGTGTAAGTTGCATTGAAAATTCTCAAAATTTTAGCACAATATTTAGTTACACAAAAATTTAGAGACTTTTGGAGTTTTGCATGTCAGTTTTCCTGCCCATAACCGGGGCATGACGAGGGCAGGGATGTGACACCATGGCTCATCTAAGTCATGAATAGCTGTAGCATTACTTATGCCAGAAAGCTTAGACCAGTTAGGGGCTGGAGTAAGATTTCTGGCGTGGCACAAAGACGCACACCTCACTGTCAAACACTCCAGATTAATCTCTTCATGGATCAGGAGTGTCTGCCGCCATCACGCCCACTTAAAAGGCCAGTAAGAAAATTACTAGTCTTTATGAATTCAGGCCACAGAATTTTATGTACAGTATATTGTATATATTTTTCAATTTTTCCCATAGAATATAATGGACACTATGAAGTAACCAAGCCACAGCCTAATACACACCGATTATCCAAATTAATATTAAGCATAAGATGACCCTTCAACGGATGTTAAAGTCTTTCTCTAACATTTGGAAGTTAGCCCCTATTTATAAGGTAGGGGATAACCTCATATTTGCAAGGCATCTGATCGCTGGGGGTCCAACCATCCACAGAACTGTGGCCCTGAGGAGCTGTGTGTGAATAAAGTAGTGGAAGATCATGTGCTCTGCATTCACTCTTAATGGGGAGGCAAAAGATAGCAGGTTGGTCTTAAAGGGAATCTGTCACCACATTTGACCTACCTAAACTATTAATATGGGCATACAGGTTATAGACTGCTGGAAAAGTCATACCTGTATGTCTCATACCTTGTTGTGGAAAAATCATCTTTTATTACTCTATGTAAAAGAGCTGTTCCAGGATATGGAAAGGATGATTATCTCCCTGAGAATATGCCTTCAGAGCTTATATTAAATAGGAGTGACTAGTGTGATGTGTGACGGCCGCTCTCTGCTCTCCTGATCTCACTGCAGAGCTGTGTGTGATTATAACTGACACATCTGAAGGTTCCTCTCAGCTTCAGCCTCCATCTCACAGGCAGACAGTGGTGTAATATAGTTGCAATGCAGCAGAGCTGTGAGAGCTGCACTAAACGTGTTTGTTAAGCTGGCTTTACACGCTTCAATAAATCTTTCAATCCGTCGTCGAGGTCAAGTTGTAAGTGACGCACATCCGGCATCATTCGTGACGTATTTGCGTGTGACACCTATGTGCGATCAAGATTGAACGCAAATACGGTGATCGCATACACGTCGTTTATTCCTCATACATTGGATGTTTTGTTGTACGAACCTAGTCAATTGAAACGTGTGACATCCCTCATACGATTTTGATGTCTGAGGCTATGTGCGCAGGTGTGCGCTCTGCACCGCAGCTTAAAAAAGGTCCGCTTCAGAGCGCAGCTGAAAAGCTGCGTTCTGAAGCACCTCACAATGTCTGTCATTCACTAATCTCTGTCAGTCGGTCACTATCTCTGTCCCTCTCTCTCTGTCCATGTCAGTCTATCCCTCTTACCCCCTCTCTCATACTCACCGATCTCCGATCTCCGGCGCGGCGCTGCACGGCATTCACACTGCTCCGGCGGCTTTTACTATTTTGAAAAAGCCAACCGCCCATTAAACAATCTCGTATTCCCTGCTTTCCCCGCCCACTGGCACCTATGATTGGTTGCAGTGAGACACGCCCCCACACTGAGTGACAGGTGTCTCACTGCAACCAATCACAGCAGCCGGTGGGCGTGTCTATACTGTGCAGTGAAATAAATAATTAAATAAATAAAAAAAACGGCGTGCGGTCCCCCCCAATTTTAATACCAGCCAGATAAAGCCATACGGCTGAAGGCTGGTATTCTCAGGATGGGGAGCTCCACGTTATGGGGAGCCCCCCAGCCTAACAATATCAGCCAGCAGCCGCCCAGAATTGCCGCATACATTAGATGCGACAGTTCTGGGACTGTACCCGGCTCTTCCCAATTTGCCCTGGTGCATTGGCAAATCGGGGTAATAAGGAGTTATTGGCAGCCCATAGCTGCCAATAACTCCTAGATTAATCATGTCAGGCGTCTCCCCGAGATACCTTCCATGATTAATCTGTAAGTGACAGTAAATAAACACACACACCCGAAAAAAATCCTTTATTAGAAATAAAAAACACAAACATATACCCGGGTTCACCACTTTAATAAGCCCGAAAAAGCCCTCCATGTCCGGCATAATCCACGGACCTCCAGCGTCACATCCAGCTCTGCTGCATGAAGGTGACAGGAGCTGCAGAAGACACAGCCGCTCCTGTCACCTCCACGCAGCAACTGAAGACAGCCGCGTGATCAGCTGAGCTGTCACTGAGGTTACCCGCGGCCACCGCTGTATCCAGTGACAGTGGGTAATCTCAGTGACAGCTCAGCTGATCGCGCGGCTGTCTTCAGTTGCTGCATGGAGCTGACAGGAGCGGCTGTGTCTTCTGCAGCTCCGGTCACCTTCATGCAGCAGAGCTGGAAGCGACGCTGGACTATCCTGGATTACGCCGGACATGGAGGGCTTTTTCGAGCTTATTAAAGTGGTGAACCAGGGTATATGTTTGTGTTTTTTATTTCTAATAAAGGATTTTTCAGGTGTGTGTGTGTTTATTTACTGTCACTTACAGATGAATCATGGAAGGTACCTCGGGGAGACGCCTGACATGATTAATCTAGGATTTAGTGGCAGCTATGGGCTGCCAATAACTCCTTATTACCCCGATTTGCCAACGCACCAGGGCAAATCGGGAAGAGCCGGGTACAGTCCCAGAACTGTCGCATCTAATGTATGCGGCAATTCTGGGTGGCTGCTGGCTGATATTGTTAGGCTGGGGGGCTCCCCATAACGTGGAGCTCCCCATCCTGAGAATACCAGCCTTCAGCCGTATGGCTTTATCTGGCTGGTATTAAAATTAGGGGGACCGCACGCCATTTTTTTTATTTATTTCATTATTTATTTCACTGCACAGTATAGACACGCCCACCGGCTGCTGTGATTGGTTGCAGTGAGACACCTGTCACTCAGAGTGGGGGCGTATCTCACTGCAACCAATCATAGGCGCCGGTGGGCGGGGAAAGCAGGGAATACGAGATTGTTTAATGGGCGGCCGGCTTTTTCAAAATAGTAAAAGCCGCCGGAGCAGTGTGAATGCCGTGCAGCGCCGCGCCAGGGATCGGGGATCGGTGAGTATATGAGAGAGGGCTGCTCAATTCAGTCACTCAGGGGATTAGCGGTCACCGGTGAGTCCTTCACAGGTGACCACTAATCAGGACGCGACACAGACAGAGCCGCAGCATGACAATGAAGTCGGGTGAAGTTAATCCGAGTTCATTCTGATCGTGCGGCTCTTTCTGTGTCTGCTGTCATCTGCCATTGAGCTCTGCTACATGGCTGTCTGTGTCTGCTGTTAGTGGCCATGTAGCAGAGCTGAATGGCAGATGACATAGTAAAAACGCATCCCTACACATTACACACGCTTGGCAAGTCAATAAATAAAAAAAAAAAAAAGGTGCCCAATGCATACGTCACAGAACACATGATCTAAAGGATCGCACACAAAATTGATCAATTTAACATAGACTACTAACGCACGTGTGACAGCAAATGAACGACCTACGTGCGATCTCATTAAATCGCATATGCGACCTGGGCGTGTCACATCGCATACGAGATTGCACACCTAATTGTAAGGTGTAAAGCTGGCTTTAGAAGACAGGGTCAAATTCTCCTGTTCTGTGTTAGTTACTTGTCAAGCACCATTAACTCCCCCTTCCACTTAAAATAACCTCTGGAGGTGAAGTTATTTTCCATGCAACATCCACCCCATAGCCTGGATGAGTGCATTTACATTTAAGACAAATGTGAATTTCTCTAGAATAAAACATCGTATTTCAGATATCAAGCTATTTTTTTATTCTTCTTCATACAACCTACATGCTCATATAGACGGGTTAGGAGTAATTATGCTACTGACAGATTCCCTTTAAGCACTCCCATAAGAATGAATATGGTGCCAGTGCACATGATCAACCACTATTCCATTCACACCGAGCTCTTCAGGACCTTGGGCCTCAGGATCAGTGATGGTCCCCAGTGGTCAGACCCCAGTGATCAGGAAGTTATCACTTATTCCATATATAGGGGATAACTTCCAAACTTGACAACCACATTAAAAATATATTTCTGTTGGCAAATTGCATTAGCAAAGCTGTGACTGCAACAAATAATTTCTCTGTTAGTTTGAGAAAGGGTTAGCAATTTTACTATACTAATCTAATTAGATCAGTTTTAGGTCCCTTTTAGACAGGCGAGTTATCGGAAAACGAGCACACCTAAGTACGCTGATATAGGAGATACAAGCTTTCTTATGTGTATTTGTTTCCTGATGACAGGCCCCGGCAGCTTCTCCTCACCCAGATCCCTTTGACTGACAGGTCTTTCCCTATACACACACATAGGATACCTGTAAGTGAACTGGAGTGGGGTCAGGAGGAGGTGCCGGGGACTTGTCTTGAACTAGTTATCCGAAATGCATAAGCCCCAGCTAGATTCTCAAACTATGTTTACTTGAAATGCTGCAGTGAAGCATACATGGGTGCTATAATACAGCAGAAGTCTCATTCATGCTGCCGAAACCACAGGCAACAAGAATCATGAATCTGACGACAGGTTCCCTTCAAAGTACTTCTGATTTATGTAACTTACATTGCTGAAAATCTATCAATATAGGAGACTGTACAAACATAGATATTGTAGCTAGTGAGAAATATGGTATCTACAGAATATCACAAAAGTGAGTACACCCCTCACATTTTTGTAAATATTTTGTCTTTTCATGGGACACGTTGATGTAAAGTAGTCAGTGTATGGCTTGTATAGCAGTATAAATTTGGTGGCCCTGTAAATAACTGAACACACAACAATTAATGTCTAAAGTCCCATGAAAAGATGTAATAAAAATATTTACAAAAATGTGAGGGGTGTACTCACTTTTGTATCTAGACTAAATTACATTTCACTCATTACATCTGTGTTATCTAATTGCATGGAACTAATAAGAAGAAGTAATCTACCATCTGTTTGACCACTCTGTAGATCCAGCCCTTTGTAATGTCATGCTTTACTGGCAATTGTAACATAGGAAATAAAGGAAAGATAGCCGTATATTATTCTAGAGGCCAGAAATGACTACAGAATGCTGATCAGTTATACATGGACGGAGATTTCCCCAATGTGCCATATTATCTCCTTATCAAATTTTACAAGAAAAAAATTCTCTGCGGAGCCTTTAAATAGAAAACATAATTCCTATAGGAAATGTTAATGTGTGAAGAATTCCCCTAGAAATGATCACAGATGTGTAATTGCCGATCAAGTATGAGCTGCCAAAATGGAACAGTCCGTCCCTCTCTGGTGACAGGGGCTGCAGTAAAAGATACTGTTTTGTGTTACATATCAATTAAATGTGTAACTTATGAGACAATACTGTAATCCTGTTACTTCTGGCATGAGTGGATATTGTGATGATGGCGTATGTTCACACGGGTGGGACCTGCAGCACATTTCTACAGCATATTAAACAACCAGCATTGTAAATGAGATTGTACAAAATCTGACTCCTAGGCTGCGGAGATAATCTGCTCCTTACATTGAGTGAATCTGCCTTCAATTAATACTGTAATCTGTATCATTGAGCGAGGTAAGGCCGGTTTCACACATCAGTTTCATTTCCTATAAGTAAAAAATGTTTTTACTTTGTTTCTTTTATGTGTGCTAGACCCAAATTTTGTCCTTGTATCAGCTTTTACTGGTACCCATTAACCCTTTAGTGACGGAGCTAATTTTCACCTTAATGACCAGACCAAATTTTGCAATTCTGACCAGTGTCACTTCATGAGGTTATAACTCTGGAACGCTTCAACGGATCCCGGTGATTCTGAGATTGTTTTTTCGTCACATATTGGACTTCATGTTAGTACCAAATTTAGGACAATATTTTTTGTGTTTATTTATGAAAAAAATTGAATATTGGCAAAAATTTTGAAAATTTAGCAATTTTCAACTTTTGAATTTTTATACCGTTAAACCAGAGATTTCTGTGACACAAAATAGTTAATAAATAACATTTCCCACTTGTCTACTTTACATCAGCACAATTTTGGAAACAAAATTTTTTTTGTTAGGAAGTTAGAGGGGTTCAAAGTTTATCAGCAATTTCTCATTTTTACATCAAAATTTACAAAACCAGTTTTTTAGGGACCACATCACATTTGAAGTGACTTCAATAGGCCTAGATGACAGAAAATACCCAAAAGTGACACCATTCTAAAAACTGCACCCCCCAAAGTACTCAAAACCACATTCAAGAAGTTTATTAACCCTTCAGGTGCTTCACATGAACAAAAGCAATGTGGAATGAAAAAAAGCAAAAATTAAATTTTACCTAAAAATGTTGCTCTAACCCAAATTTATTCACTTTTAGAAGAAATAACACAACAAAATGGACCCCAAAACTTGTTCCCCACTTTCTTATGAGCACGCCGATACCCCACATGTGGTCAGAAACCTCTGTTTGGACAAATGGGAGGGCTCGGAACAGAAGGAGCAATATTTGAATTTTGGAAAGCAAATTTGGCTGAAATAGATTGCGGGCACCATGTTGCATTTACAGGTCCGCTAAGGTACCTAAACAGAAGAAATCCCTCACAAGTGACACCATTTTGGAAACTAGACCCCTCAAGGCTTCTATCTAGGGGTATAGTGAGCATTTTAGATCCACAGGTACTTCACAGATTTTGTTAACGTTACGTTGTCATATTGAAAATTTTAATAATTTTCTCAAAAATGTTGCTTTAGCATCAATTTTCTCACTTTTTCAAGAGGTAATTCCAAAAATTTGACCTCAAGGTTTGTTAACCACTTTTTTATGAGCGCGGTGATACCTCACATGTGGTCTGAAACCTTTGTTTGGACAAATGGGAGGGCTTGGAACGAAAGGAGCAATATTTGAATTTTAGAAAGGAAATTTGCCTGAAAAAGATTGCGGGCACCATGTCGCATTTGGAGGTCCCCTAAGGTACCTAAACAGCAGAAACCCCGCACAAGTGACCCCATTTTGGAAACTAGGCCCCTCAAGGAATTTATCTAGATGTTTGGTGAGTACCCTGAACCCTCAGGTGCTTCACAGAATTTTATAACGTTGAGCCATGAAAAAAAAAAAAAAAAATTTTACCACAAAATTGTTATTTCAACCAGGTAGCTTTTTTTTTTACAAGAGTAAAAGGAAAAAATTCAGCATAACATTTATTGTGCAATTTCTCCTGAGTTTGGCGATACCTTATATGTGGTGGAAATCAACTGTTTGGGCGCATGGCAGGGCTCGGAAGGGAAGGAGTGCCATTTGACTGCAAAATTGGCTGGAATCAATAGCGGACGCCAGGTTGCATTTGGAGAGCCCCTGAGGTGCCTAAACAGTGGCGGTCCCCCACAAGTGACTTCATTCTGGAAACAAGACACTTCAAGGCGTTTATCTAGGTGTATAGTGAGCAGTTTGAATCCACGAGTACTTCACAGAATTTGATAAGCTTAGGTTGCCATATTGAAAATTTTCATTTTTTTCACAAAACTGTTGCTTTAGCATCAAATTTCTCACTTTTTCAAGAGACAACAACAAACCGTGGACCCCACAGGTTGTTATCCAATGTCTTATGAGCACAGGGATACCCCACATGTGGCCAAAAACCTCTGTTTGGATAAATGGGAGGGCTTGGAATGGAGGGAGCACCATTTGAATTCTGGAAAAGTTGAAATAAATTGCGCGCACCATGTCACATTAGCAGGGCCCCTTGGGTACCTATACGTCAGAAAACCCCCACAAGTGACTCCATTTTGGAAACTGGATTTTATTCAGGAGTATAGTAAGCATTTTGATTTCACAGGTACTTCACAAAAATGTTGCTGTAGCAACAAATGTCTCACTTTTAGGCTATGTGGCCATGATCCAGCGACACGGCGTCTAGTACACAGTGTCAGCCTCCTGCAGAGATGTGAGTGTTGTCCACGGGAGAACGCAGCTGCCCATGCCCACGATTTGGGTTCAGGCTGCTGTGGAGCTCTATTCTACCTGCAGAGAACACTCATCTCCACAGCATAAATTGACATGCTGAGGCTCGGGAAGCTGCACCAAGGGTCGGTTTATACTGCGGAGAAGAGAAGCACAGTGGGCACGGGATTTCTAAAAATCCTTCCACTGTGCTTCTACTGCACAACGCAGCGTTATGGACGCAGGGAAAACAATCTGCGCCCAAAACGCTGCAAACCCTGATTGTGGGCACACAGCCTAAAATGCTACAATGGATGAATGGATAGATGTCAAACCAATATAACGTCCCACCCCCTGCATATTCTAAGCTGGCGCCCTTTAGTGCCTTTCATGTGGCACTAAAGGGTGCCTAGCCTTGTATTTAGCCCCCCAAAAAATTAATAATTAAAATAAACGACGTGGGGTCCCCCCTATTTTTGATAGCCAGCTAGGGTAAAGCAGACAGCTGTAGCCTGCAAACCACAGCTGACAGCTTCACCTTGTCTGGTGATCAATTTGGAGGGCTCCCCAGGCGTTTTTTTAAAAAAAAAAAAAACGTGGGGTCCCCCCCAAATTAGATCACCAGCCAAGGTGAAGCGGACAGCTGGGGTCTGGTATTCTCAGGGTGGGAAGAGCCATGGTTATTGGACTCTTCCCAGCCTAAAAATAGCAGGCCGCAGCCGCCCCAGAAGTGGCGCATCCATTAGATGCGCCAATCCTGGCGCTTCGCCCCAGCTCATCCCGCGCCCTGGTGCGGTGGCAGACGGGGTAATATATGGGGTTGATACCAGCTGTAATGTCACCTGGCACCAAGCCCTGGGGTTAGTGATGTCACGGCATCTGAACAGATACCCGACATCACTAACCCAGTCAGTAATAGAAAAAAAAAAGACAAAAAAAAAATTTATTTGAAAAAACACTCCCCGAAACATTCCTCTTTTACCAATTTATTGAAAATAAAGAAATTCCGGTCGCTGTAATCCATTTTGGAGGTCCCACGCCGGCTCTGGATCTTCTAGAATATGGGGGGCACGTTCAGGGAACGTATCCCCCATTTTCTGGAAGAGCAAGCTCTCCATGAGCAGTGTGGGTGCAGTAATCTGAGAATACTGCACTCACACTGCCCCGGTCCAACCTAGGGCAGAGTGACCTGCAGTAACCTCATTCCAGAATATGAGGGGCACGCTCACAGAACGTACCCCCCATTTTCTGGAACAGCAGTCTCTCCATGTGAGGAGTGTGACTGCAGATTACCGCACTCACCCTCCCCCGGTCCACAGTGGAGTAGCCTGTGCAGTTGCGACGTCAGCAGGATCCCTGCTTGCAGGGATCCAGCTGACAGCCGCTGTCTGCGCATGCGCCGCCAGCATTGAAGAAGGAGGCGGCGTGATCGCGGGACGGAGCGGCAGACCGGTAACGTATAACCGGGGGCTTGGGGGGGGGGGGTGACGGGGGGTGACCTAGTGGGACCTGGGGACACCTTTCTGCCGCATGTGACGTGTCACATGCGGCAGAAAGAGCAGAATGAATGCGGCCGCGCGCTGTGCGCCGCCATCTTCCGGAGGGGGGAGGGGGGTGGTGGCTCTGGAGAACCGGAGGGGGCTCCGGTGACCAGAGGGCTCCAGTGGACCGGAGGAGGGGTCAGGGGGAGGACATTTCCCTCCGATCTGAAATGTTTGATCATTTCAGATCGGAGGGAAATGAATGCAGAGCCGGCGCCGGCGGCAGTTTTCTGTGCGCTTCGGCGCCATTTTGGATGTCCGGTGGGGGTAGGGGTGGGGGTGGGGGGACTCTCCGGTACCGGGGGCTTTGGGGGCACTAGGGGGTTAGATTTCTTTCTCATCTGACATGTTTGATCATGTCAGATGAAAAAGAAATCAGTTTTACCGGCCATTTCTTTTTTTTTCATGTGTTCGTCGGTATACAGTGTATACCGCCGATCACATGATCGGGGTCCAAAAAAAACACCCCGATTCATAATCTGGGGGGTCTCAGCTACCCCCGGTAGCTGAAACCCCCGAGATTTTCGGTCGCTGGGGGGCGCTACAGGGTTTTTTCGGGCCGCCGCTTTAAAGCGGCGGAACAGAATAAGTACCCTGTTTTGCCGCCGCTTTAAGTCGTACGGCCGTCGTTATGAGGTTAAGCAGTAAAATAATATGGCATACGATGCTATGTACAGTGATGGCCAAAAGTTTTGAGAATGCTACAAATATTAATTTTTACAAAGTCTACTGCTTAAGTTTTTCTAATGGCAATTTGCATATACTCCAGAATGTCATAAAGAGTGATCAGCTTAACAGCAATTACTTGCAAAGTCAATATTGGCTAAGAAAATGAACTTTAACCCCCAAAACACATTTCAACATCATTGCATTCCTGCCTTAAAAGGAGCAGCTAACATTGTTTTAGTGATTGTTCCATTAACACAGGTGTGGGTGTTGATGAGGACAGGGCTGGCGATCAATCAGTCATGATTAAGTAAGCATGACACCACTGGACACTTTAAAAGGAGGCTGGTGCTTGGTATCATTGTTTCTCTTCAGTTAACCATGGTTATCTCTAAAGAAACACATGCAGCCATCATTGCTCTGCACAAAAATGGCCTAACAGGGAAGAGTATTGCAGCTACAAAGATTGCACCTCAGTCAACAGTCTATCGCATCATCAAGAACTTCAAGGAGAGAGCTTCCATTGTTGCCAAAAAGGCTCCAGGGTGCCCAAGAAGGACCAGCAAACGCCAGGACCGTATCTTAAAACTGTTTCAGCTGCGGGATCGGACTACCAGCAGTGCCGAGCTAGCTCAGCAATGGCAGCAGGCTGGTGTGAGTGCTTCTGCACGCACTGTGAGGCGGAGACTGCTTGAGCAAAGCCTGGTTTCAAGGAGGGCAGCAAAGAAGCCACTTCTCTCCAGAAAAAACATCAGGGACCGACTGATATTCTGCAAAAGGTACAGGGAGTGGACTGCTGAGGAGTGGGGTAAAGTCATTTTCTCAGATGAATCCCCTTTTCGATTGTTTGGGACATCTGGAAAACAGCTTATTAGGAGAAGAGGTGAGCGTTACCACCAGTCTTGTCTCACGCCAACTGTTAAGCATCCTGAAACGATTCATGTGTGGGGTTGCTTCTCAGCCAAGGGAATCGGCTCACTCACAGTCTTGCCTAAAAACACAGCCATGAATAAAGAATGGTACCAGAATGTCCTCCAAGAGCAACTTCTCCCAAATGTCCAAGAGCAGTTTGGCGCCCAACAATGCCTTTTCCAGCATGATGGAGCACCTTGCCATAAAGCAAAGGTGATCACTAAATGGCTCATGGAACAAAACATAGAGATTTTGGGTCCATGGCCTGGAAACTACTCAGATCTTAATCCCATTGAGAACTTGTGGGCAATCAAGAGATGGGTGGACAAACAAAAACCAACAAATTCTGGCAAAATGCAAGCATTGCTTATGCAAGAATGGACAGCTATCAGTCAGGATTTGATCCAGAAGTTGATTGAGAGCATGCCAGGGAGAATTGCAGAGGTCCTGAAGAAGAAGGGTCAACACTGCAAATATTGACTTGCTGCATTAACTCATTCTAACTGTCAATATAACCTTTTGGTACTCATAATATGATTGCAATTATATTTCTGTATGTGATGTAAACATCAGACAAAAACAATTAAAAACCAGAGGGCAACAGATCATGTGAAAATATAATTTTGGTGTCATTCTCAAAACTTTTGGCCAAGACTGTACTCTGTTTTTCTTCACAGGGCCAATGACTTTTATGGGTGACTTTCATCCGCAACATGTAAATGTCTCCATTTTTTCCCCCTTACAATTGGTTCACATAATAGAACATGTAGAAAGCCATATTCATTGCAATGAGTCTGCAATCTCCCTGCTAAAATAATGGATAACACACATGTTGCGGGCGGGGAGGGCGCTGCGCTCACCACGCTCGGGTCCGGCGCTGCTGCTACTGCTGCTTGGTGGCTCAAGCGGTGGGCCGGATCCGGGGACTCGAGCGGCGCTCCTCGCCCGTGAGTGAAAGGGGTGGTTTGTTGGTGTTTGGGATGTCGGTTTGTGACGCCACCCACGGTATGTGGTGAGGTTGGAACACCACTGCTGCTCGGTACGGGGATCCTGGGAGCGACGACAGGGAGCAGCCGAGATGTTTCTCTCCCCTCCGTGGGTAGGGGGATTTTGGTAGTCCCGGGGCCCGGAGTTGTATTCTGTAAGGTGGATTGCGGGGCTTGGCCAGGTGCAGGGTCGCGGGGCAGCGCAGTGCCAGACAGCACGGTGGTACTTACTCAGCTAGTAACGTACACGGAGTCTCTGGTAAAACAAACGGCTGGATGGACGAGTCCCACAGACGGCTGCGACGGTCACTCCCGGTAGGTTGGCGGTAACTGTCTCTCCCTGCACCAGTGTTATGTTCTCGGCCCCGATGGCTTCCCACCGGTAACCCACTCCCAGCGGTATATTTGCCGGAGGAGCCCCTTTTGCCCGCAGGCGCTGGCCCTGGGAACCCTAGCTGTGGCGGTAGCTGTATTTCCCTTCACGGTTGAGCGGTTGCCTTCAGTCGGGTCTTTACTGCTGGGAAACCCCGGAGGTTCCCGTCGCTGACAGATTTGACCGGTTTAACGGCGACTCCAAGCCTGGTCGGGGTCCGTAGGCCCTGCCGGATGGTGCTGGCTTCTCTTCGCTCCCCGATCCGGTACCGGCGGGCCACCGCCCGTCCCCGGTCCTTACGGTTGTGCGTCAATCGGCCTCTCCTGCAGACGGTCACCACCATCTGCCAACCTTGCTCTCAGGTGCCCGGGCCACGTACCCGGACACGGTCAGTCTGCTCCTCTCCTACCACTTACTCCTTCCACTTTCCCTGACTCCACTTCACGCTCTTCCCTTTTCCCGCCTCCAGGACTGTGAACTCCTCGGTGGGTGGAGTCAACCACCTGGCTCCACCCCACCTGGTGTGGACATCAGCCCCTGGAGGGAGGCAACAAGGATTTGTGTCTGACTTTGATGTTCCTAACCGGGGTGTGGGGTGTGTTGTTGCAGTACCTGTGACGTCCTGGCTTGTCCAGGGCGCCACACACATATTAAAAAAAATGATTAGTGTAACTGGCTGTATTCACACACCTGCTCTATGCATCTATCACACAGTGCCCATAGATACCCACAGGAATCCAGTGTAAAGACGGATTTATCTGTCTGATTCATGAGGTTCATGATGAGCTATTCTCATCCGTTTTGGAGATCAGACTCGGTGATTAAGGTCTATGGGGATCAGTTTGTACACAAGACTATATTTTCATTCCAAGTGCTATCAGTTAAAAAAATAGATCACACGTGAACCAATGTTATTCAATGAGGCGGTGCAGATGAACAAATTTTGTTTTCACTGAATGATTCCTTCAAGAATCTTATAGTATTCTCCCATTCAAGTTTATGGGTGTGTGAAAAAAAATCAGACCGCACTTAGATGACATCTGAGTGTGGTACGAATTTTATGGATTGACAAAATGGAGAAAGTTAAGAACCATTTTTTTTCTCTCCACCTCTAAGACCTCCGTCACACTCACGTGCCTCCGGTACGTGTTTGCCTTTTTTTTACACGTACCGGAGACACATATACACGTGGGCCTAGGTAATCCTAATGTTTTGGACACACGTAGGTATTTCGTAACGGAACGTGTGTCCGTTCCGTACTTACGTGTGTCCGTGAGTTCCCTACGCTGACATGTCAGTGTTTCTCCAGCAGCACGGGTGTCACACGGCCCACACCCATACCACACGGATGTAGTGTGGATGCGGTTCCGTGTGACACGCGCCGGAGAAACACATGTGTCAGGTTAAAAATAAAAAAACACAAACTCACCTCCACGAGTCCTGCAGTCTCTGCCGCGGCTGTCACCTGCATCCGTCCCCCAGTGAATTTGAACAACACTTCTTCTTCACTGGGGGCCGGAAGCAGCAGCATCGGGGCGTGGCCTGTGTCGGACGCTGTCATTCAGCACCACAGACAGCTCCGGAGGAAAAAGGTAAGGTGGGGCTTTCCGTTCTCTGTGTGTTATAAAGTATAACACACGGAGAACACGTACGTGCCATAAACACGGCACACGGGGAACAAACCACCCCTTTAACACATACATGACAAAAACGTTACGTTTTGTCACGTAAGTGTGGCAGAGGCCTAAGAAAAACTGATCTGACTCTGATCAATCTTTATTAGCATAATTGGGCCGATTTTCTCAAATAGAGAGAAAACGGTCATGTGCACCTACCCTATAAGAGATGAAAGAACAGAAGACATACTTTCTACTTTAGCTGTCCATTTATTGCTAAGAGTCAATGAAAAAAATGCTCATACATGGCTCCTCCTACAGTTTTTTGTTAAAAAAAGGATTAGAAAAAACATATGCAAAACAGTTGACAAATGAAAAAAAATCAAATACGAGTTCAGTTCCACTTGCGTTTTGCAAGGACAAATGCAATCCCATAAAACATCGGCTTGCTCTCACTCTAGTACAAAATTATGGGGCAGTGTCCATCTGCGATTGATTTATTTTGTCATGTCGGCATGAGAAATAAATCACAGCATGCTGCGTTTGGCAGCGAGTCTCGGTTCACATGCACCCATACAAGTCTATGGCTGCGTGTGAAACATTGCACAGCACTCGCATGTCATCCAACCACAGTACGATGTACGCAGAGACAGGCAGTGGAAGAGAGAAAGTACCCCCTCCCTCTTCTCCGCAGCAGTGTTACGATCGCAAGATCGGATCAAAGTCGCATGACCCTTGGCTCACGTTCACAGCAGAGGGTCAGTAGCATATCGCTTCCGATGCTCTCGCATCAGAAGCTATGCGCAAGTGGAACTGAGGCTTGACACTGAAAACTGACCAGCACCTCCTAACAGAATAAAGTGTGAACATGCGCAAGCTAATGTGACTGCATAATACATAACATTGAATATATGAAATTTATACTGCATTATTGCTATGTAGAATATACAGTTAGGTCCAGAAATATTTGGACAATGACACAAGTTTTGGCATTTAGCTGTTTACCAAAACATATTTAAGATACAGTTATATAATCAATATGGGCTTAAAGTGCTGACTCTTAGCTTTAATTTTAGGGTATATTGTAATTGGAATAAGGGTTTAGGAATCACAGCTCTTTAATATGTAGCTGCCTCTTTTTCAAGGGACCAAAAGTAATTGGCCAGTTATTTCAAAAGCTCTTTAATGGGCTGCATGGGCTACTCCCTCGTAAATCCATAATCAATTAAGCTAGTATAAGGTCTGAAGCTGATTCCAGGTGTAGCATTTGCATTTGAAAGATGTTGCTGTGAACCCGCAATATGTGATCAAAGGAGCTCTCAATGGAAGAGAAACAGACCACCATTAGGCTGAAAAAAAGAAAAAAAATCCATCATAGAGATAGCAGAAATGTTTGGAGTGGCCAGATCAACAGTTTGTTACAATCTTCAACAAAAGAGTGCACTGGTGAGCTTAAGAACTCTTAAGTGCCTGGACGTCCACACAAGACAACAGTGGAGGATGATTATAGAATCCTTTCAATAGTGAAGAAAAACCCCTTCACAACATCCACCAAAGTGAAGAACAATCTCCAGGAAGTAGGTGTTTCAGTATCTAAGTCTCTACTATAAAGAGAAGACTTCATGAAAATAGAAATACAGAGGGTTCACCGCAAGGTGCAAACCATTGATCAGCCTTAAAACTAGAAAGGTCAAATTAGACTTTGTGAAAAAAAAAATGTTAGCCAGTCCAGTTATATAAAAGCATTCTTTGGACAGATGAAACTAAGATCAACCTGAACCAGAATGATGGGAAGAAGAAAGCATGGAGAAGGCTTGGAACAGCTCATGATCCAAAGCTCATCCCTTCCTATGTAAAACATAGTGGAGGCAGTGTGATGGCCAGGCATGCATGGCTTTCAATGACATTGGGTCACTAGTGTTTACTGATGATGGGACTGAAGACAGAAGCAGCCGGATGAATTCTGAAGTGTACAGGGTGATACTTTCTACTCAGATTTAGTTAAATGTAGCAAGGTTTATTGGAAGACACTTCACAGTAAAGATGGACAATGACCCAAAACACACTGTAAAAGTAACAAATGTGTTTTTAAGGCAAAGAAGTGGAATATTTTGTTATGGCCGAGTCAGTCACCAGATCTCAACCTCATTGAGCTGCATTTCAAATGCTTAAGACAAAACTTAAAGCAGAAAGACAAACAAGCAACAACTGAAGTTAGCTGCAGTAAAGGCCGGCAAAGCATCACAAAGGAGGAAAGAATGCTGGGGCATTTGGTGACGACATCTATGGCTTTCAGACTTTAGGCAGTCATTGCCTGCAAAAGATTCTCTACAAAGTGTTAAAAAATTTACATTTTATTTATGGTATAGTAAGCTTTGTAAGAAATTATTGCAATTCCTAAACTTTTCACTGAATATTTTTGTTCAACCCCTTTAATTAAACTTGAAAGTCTGCACTTCAATCACATCTCAGTTGTTTCATTTTAAATTAAAAATAGCAGCCTGCAGAGCTGAAATCACGAAGATTCTGTCACTGTACAAATATTGCTGGACCTAACTGAACTTATAAAATGAAGATACTTATACTAGCACAAATTAGCTAATTCATGTGAGGTTGCCAGCAACAACAAGGCAACCTGTCTCTGGTATGACCCTAAACCCCAAATGTCAACCTCTGGCACGTGAGACAAATCTGGCCCCCAGGCCTATTTAATTTGGCCAGTGATGCTATTCTGTATGGAGGTCTATGTGGGGCCCATTATTCTGTATAGAGGACTATGTGGGGCCCATTATTCTGTATGTAGAGCTATGTGGGGCCCATTATTCTATAAGGAGGACTATGTGGGGTCCATTATTCTGTATGCAGGACTCTTTAGGGCCTATTATTCTGTAGTTTGTCGTTGACCCTCAACTTTGTACAAGTTCTTAATTTTGGCCCTCTGTGTATTTGAGTTTGACATCCCTGCCCTAATCCTAATATTTTTCTAACATGCCTCACTAAAAGGCTACAACTGTAAAGGCAGGTAGGATCCAGCACTCATTAAAGGTTATACATGTTACTTTTATAAGTATATTTTTATAGCAGTATTGCAGTACAAATGTCATATTCATACTATATTGCACACATCTTAGTGTGTACATACTGCTGCTGCATTCTTTTGTTTGTACATGAGAATGTAACCAGTCTGCTTTACCCAGATGTAAAAGCGAAACGGAGATGTGAATTCAGCCTTAGGGGCACTTTGCACACTGCGACATCGCAGGTGCGATGTCAGTGGGGTCAAATTGAAAATGACGCACTTCCGGCATCGCATGCGACATCGCAGTGTGTAAAGGCTGGATGATACGATTAACGAGCGCAAAAGCGTCGTAATCGTATCATCGGTGCAGCGTCGGCGTAATCCATGATTACGCTGACGCGACGGTCCGATGTTGTTCCTCGCTCCTGCGGCATCACACATCGCTGTGTGTGAAGTCGCAGGAGCGAGGAACGTCTCCTACCAGCCTCACTGCGGCTTCCGTAGGATATGCGGAAGGAAGGAGGTGGGCAGGATGTTTACATCCTGCTCATCTCCGCCCCTCCGCTCTGATTGGCTGCCTGCCGTGTGACGTCGCAGTGACGCCGCACAACCCGCCCCCTTAACAAGGAGGCGGGTCGCCGGCCACAGGGACGTCGCACGGCAGGTGAGTGTGTGTGTGAAGCTGGCGTAGCGATAACTTTCGCTACGCCAGCTATCACCACATATCGCTGCTGCGACGGGGGCGGGCACTATCGCACTCGGCATCGCAGCATCGGGCTGCGATGTCGTAGTGTGCAAAGCCCGCCTTAGGCCGGGTTCAGATGACCACATTTCATGGTCTGTATACGCACCACAATGCCCGATCTAGCGGCAGGTCTCCGGACCCAAACTTACAGCCTCTTATGTGTCTATGTGTTGACTGGAGGAGACCTGCCGTCAGTCCAGTCATTGTGGTTTGTTTACAGACTGTGAAATATGTTTGTGTGAACCCGGGCTAAGGCCCTGTGCGCACTTACCAGTTTTTCCCGTGGATTTCCTGCGGTTTTGCTGCATGTTTCATTGCATGTTATGTTCATAACATCTCTGCAGTGAATCACCAGCAAAACCTATGGAAAAAATGCTATGCGCACTATGCGGAATTTGACAGCTACATGTTTTGCTGCGGGATTTCCGCAGCAAAAACAATTGCATGTCACTTCTTTTCCGCACATCGCTGCGGGATTTCACTCCATTGACTGCAATGTGATCGTGAAATCCCGCAGGGAATAACGCAGGCAGCAAATTCTGTGCGGTTCATTGCGTTTACCTGCATTATTCCCTGCGGTATTTCGCGGTTTACCTGCGGTAATGTACATCGCTGCCTGCGGTTTGCAGGGAAGTGATGTCATTATGACAGGAAGAGGAAGCGGAGCAGAGAGTAAACACACACATCACACTCACAGACATAGAACACACACACACATCACACTCACACACAGACATATAGAATACACATAGAAATCTCAGGCTGGGGAGGGCGAGGGGCAGGGTTAATGTCCCCCGCCTCCCTCCCACCTCCCGCAGCCGAGAATATCAGCCGCAGCTGCCCCAGGACTGTCGCATTCATTATGCGGCAGTACCGGAGTGTCCCCAGCTCTTCTAGATGCCGTGATGCGGTGGCGATCCAGGTAATAAGGAGTTAATGGCGGCGGATTGCCGCCACTAGGTCCAGGCTTGATCATGGCAGCATCTATGTGACAGCTAACATGATCAACCCGTAAGTAAAGTGAAAAAACACACACAAAAAAATCCTTTATTTTAAATAAAACACAAAAAAGCTCCTGGTTCACCCGCTTATTAACCCCCCCGAAACACACCGCTCCGGCGTAATCCACAGCTCCAGCGTAATCCACGTCCTGCGATGCTTGCATCCAGCCGCGACTGACACTGACACACAGCGCTGAATGCAGCCTCGCAGCGAGACAGCAGAGGTAACCACAGGGCATTTCCCATGGCCGGTAATTTGAACTCACTACCGACCATGAGAAATGCAGCGTGTGCTCACAGGGACTCTATCTATCTATCCCTCTATCTAAGGGCCCAGTCACACTAAACAACTTACCAGCGATCCCAACAACAATACAACCTGATAGGGATCGCTGGTAAGTTGCTAGGAGGTCGCAGGTGAGATGTCACACTAAGCGACGCTCCAGTGATCCCACCAGCAACCTGACCTGGCAGGGATCGCTGGAGCGTCGCTACACGTGGAAGCATGCTGCGCTTGGTAACTAAGGTAAATATCGGGTAACCAACCTGATATTTACCTTGGTTACCAGCGCACACCGCTTAGCGCTGGCTCCCTGCACACCTAGCCACAGTACACATCGGGTTAATTACCCGATGTGTACTCTGCTACGTGTGCAGGCAGCAGGGAGCCAGCTTCTGCGGACGCTGGTAACCACGGTAAACATCAGGTAACCAAGAAGCCCTTCTCTTGGTTACCCGATATTTACCTTCGTTACCAGCGTCCACCGCTCTCACACTGCCAGTGCCGGCTCCCTGTTCCCTGCACTCCTAGCCACAGTACACATCGGGTTAATTACCCGATGTGTACTCCAGCTACGTGTGCAGGGAGCAGGGAGCCGGCACTGACAGCTGAGAGCGGCGAACGCTGGTAACGAAGGTAAATATTGGGTAACCAAGGGAAGGGCTTCTTGGTTACCCGATATTTACATTGGTTACCAGCGTCCGCAGAAGCCGGCTCCCTGCTCACTGCACATTCAGTTGTTGCTCTGTCACTGTCACACACAGCGATCTGTGCTTATCAGCGGGAGAGCAACAACTAAAAAATGGTCCAGGACATTCAGCAACAACCAACGACCTCACAGCAGGGGCAAGGTTGTTGCTGGATGTCACACACAGCAACATCGCTAGCAAGTTGTGCCTCAGCAGCGATGTTGCTAGCGATGTTGCTTAGTGTGACGGTACCTTAACTATCTAGCTATCTCTCTATCTATTCTTCTATCTATTTATCTATCTGCTATTTAAGGCCCTGTGCGCACTGGAAAACGGAATTTTCTTAAGAAAATTCCGCAGGGTCTGAAAGATTACCGCACCTGCGGTAAAAAACCGCGGCAAACGGCACCCGAAAACCGCATGTGGTTTGCCGCGGTTTTACCGCGGTATTGTTCGCGGTATTGCCACGGTTTTTCCGCGTGCAGGTTGGTACATGTGCTTTAATGCATTCTATACAATAAAGCACATTGAAAAAAAAAAAAGTCATTAACTGTTAAAAATGAACAACACAATTATCATATAATGTACATGGATTTTGCCACCAATCAGCAGTGATATCTTGAACTATTTTTTCTCCATGGCAATTACATGTTATGTGAATGTATCCTATTATCTCTGTTAACACAGTGCGTTACGACCAAATTCATTGTAGGGGTTTACATAGTAAGAGAAGTAGGACCCTTAATATCTCATGTTATGTGCATGGCCTAGTACATCCAAGTGCGCTTTATGTGGAAAAAAAAAACCTTATCTGATCCATAACTCATTCACAACAGTACATATTTTAATACTGAAACCTTACACTAAATAGGTCCCTGATCCATGGTTGGACTGGACCACCAGAGGACCGGAGAATCCACTGTTGGGCCCAGACACTGGCACCTGCTGGCACTGCATAGATAGGACACTTGTGTGTTAGCGATGCATTCACCATTCATCCAGGCTGTCTAACACTGGGGAGAGCAGCGACATAAGAAACCATCAAGATGGAAGAGCCTCTGTTCCCTACCACTAGTGACTGTCATCTGCAGCAGACTACACAAGCACTGCTTTTCCATGTTGTCTTACGCTGGGAGGGGAGTAGTGACATACTGCTCGTTACTCCTCCCAGCATTAGACAACATCAGAGAACAGTGTTCGAGTCACTGCTGACAGGATCGTCTGCTGCAGATGCCACTCATTAGTGTTAGAGGAAAGACGCTTTTTCGTCTAGATGGCTTTTTACGTCACCACTCTACCCTGCATTCAACAAGCAGGGAGAGCGATGGTGCTGCTGCTAATAGGGCCAACACTGATTAGCCACAGGACAACCAATCAGTGTTAGTTTTGATTGTGACTTCCTCTCCCTTGCTGTACAGCACAGCTCAGGGAATGAGCTGTGCTGTGATTCATAATGCGTGCTATCCCCTCCCCTATAAAATCCCAGGTGCAGTGTAAGCAGCAGGGTGAGATAAACAGCTACTGCACCATTGACTAAAGCTGGAGTCACACACAGCGACAACGACAACGACGTCGCTGCTACGTCCCCATTTTCTGTGACGTTGCAGCGACGTCCCGTCGCTGTCGCTGTGTGTGACATCCAGCAACGACCTGGCCCCTGCTGTGAGGTCGCCGGTCGTTGCTGAATGTCCAGCTTCATTTTTTGGTCGTCACTCTCCCGCTGTGACACACACATCGCTGTGTGTGACAGCGAGAGAGCGACGAAATGAAGCGAGCAGGGAGCAGGAGCCGGCACTGGCAGCTGCGGTAAGCTGTAACCAGCGTAAACATCGGGTAACCAAGGGAAGACCTTTCCCTGGTTACCCGATATTTACCTTCGTTACCAGCCTCCGCCGCTCTTGCTGCCAGTGCCGGCTCCTGCACTGTGACATGTGGCTGCAGTATGCATCGGGTAGGCCTGGATGCCACACTGAGTCAAAGGCATGTTTCGTGGACTTCAAAAAGGCCTTTGACTCAGTGTGGCATCCAGGCCTGTTCCTGAAACTCCTGGAGAGCGGAATAGGTGGCAGGACCTACGACGTGATCAAGAGCTCATACACTGAGAACCGGTGCAGCGTGAAGGTGAACGGAAAGAGGACGGCTTTCTTCCGACAGGGCCGTGGGGTCAGACAGGGCTGCAGCCTGAGTCCAACTCTATTCAACATCTATATAAATGGACTAGCAACAGCTCTAGAGTCCTCCCCCACTCCAGGCCTCAGTCTGCATGACCGAGAGGTGAAGTTCCTGCTGTACGCAGATGACCTCCTGCTACTCTCCCCAACTGAAAGAGGCCTCCAAGATAGCCTGGCAGTACTGGAAACATTCAGCACCACATGGGCGCTTCCCATCAACCAAAAGAAGACCAAAGTCATGGTGTTTCAGAAGAGGAACCAGAACAAAATAAACACTCCCTCCTTCACATTAAATGGCTCCACGCTGGAGAACACCAGCAGCTACACCTACCTCGGTCTGGAGCTAAGCAATAACGGGAGCCTCAAGCAAGCAGCAGAAGCCCTGAAAGGAAAAGCATGCAGAACCTTCTATGCCATCAGAAGACAACTGTACCACCTCAAACCACCTGTGAGAGTCTGGCTCAAGATATTTGACAGCGTCATCACCCCTATACTGCTATATGGCAGCGAGGTATGGGGCCCAGTGACCTACCCAGACCACACAAAGTGGGATTCCAGCCCTACCGAAGTCTTCCACATGGAGTTCTGTAAATATCTCCTCCAAGTCCATCGCAGCACCTCAAACATAGCCTGTAGGGCAGAGCTGGGCCGATTCCCCTTATGGTTCACTATACACAAGAGGGCGCTATCACACCAGGCACACACACAGAACAGCAACCCCAGCTCCTACCATCATAAAGCCCTGCTGAGCCGGAGCCCAGAGCAAGCCAGGAACCCCGGCAGCCAGTCCAGCCAAAGTCAGCAACACCCCCTGACAAAAGCCCAAATAAAAGAGATCTCAGAGAGCTGCAAGATGCAATACATAGAGGACTGGAAGAGTGAATTAGAGAACTCCCAGAAACTCACCATCTACCGGTCACTGCGGAGGGACTACACTCTGGCCCCATATCTGGAAAGGCTACGCCACCCCAAAGACAGGCAGACCCTGAGCCTGTACAGACTGAGTGCCCACAGCCTAGAGGTGGAAACAGGGCGGCACCGACAGACATACAAGCCGCGAGAGAACAGACTGTGCCAGCACTGCCAGCAGGGGGCTCTGGAGGACGAGACGCATTTCCTACTGCACTGTGACAAATACTCAGCAGTGAGGGGCTCCCACTTCCAGAAATTTACCACCCATAGCCCGGGCTTTCCATCCATGGACGAGGACCTGAAACTCCGCTTCCTACTGGGGGAAGAGGAATCAATGGTGGAGATCGCCGCCCAATATGTCACCACATGTCATAAGCTGAGGGGAACCTAAGACCCCTAAATGGACTGTCAGAGCCCAAATTGTGCCCCCCAACTCCCCATAACCCTGATCCCCTCCCACCACACTTACTGTATTTCTCTTGCTTTGGCAACACTAATTGTATTTTGGTCCTGCCAATAAAGCATATTTGAATTTGAATTTGAATTTGAATACTGTAGCAAGGAGAGCAAGGAGCCAGCGCTAAGCAGTGCGCGCGGCTCCCTGCTCTCTGCACTGTGACATGTAGCTGCAGCACACATCGGGTTAATTAACCCGATGTGTACTGTAGGAGAGCAAGGAGCCAGCGCTAAGCGTGACTCCCTGCTCTCTGCACATGTAGCAAAGCGACGTTATGATCGCTGCTTCTGCTGTGTTTGACAGCTAAGCAGCGATCATAACAGCGACTTACAAGGTCGCTGTTACGTCACCTAAAATGGTGACGTAACAGCGACGTCGTTGTCGCTGTCGTTTAGTGTGAACCCAGCTTAAGGGAAGGCCCCCCCCCTGCCAACCTAAAAGTGAGTAAATGTAAATGTGGGGCCTTTAGTCAGAGGTGATGGAGGGGGAAGGGATTAAGTCACTTAGGAATGAGAGTGCCCAAATCTCTCATTTCTCCTTTCACCTGTGAATGACTGAGCCCCCTTCTCCTGTATCAACCCTGACTGATTGCGACCCTTCCCCCTTTATCAACCTGACTGCACTCCCTTCCCCTGTATCACCCCTGACTGATTAAGCCCCCTCCCTGAAATACACCTGAATGACCCTCGCCTGTTTCACCCCTGACTGATTCTGGTTTTCTTCTCCCACCACTATCAAAATTAGGCTCTTCCTAAAAAGATATGGCCTTATAGGTGACAGAGAGCTTTCTGTAAAGTGTATGTGGGATGTGAGGGAAAGCTCTCTTTTGATATCACTCCAATGTGACATAAAACTGATTTAGGACCCTCACCACTATTATTGCATATAGTATGTACATTCACATAATGGATTTGCTGCAAAATTTCTACAATAGAAATACCAGACAAATATTGTGCACATATTGCTGTTTACTAGTATGCAAATGATGCATCTTTATTATTGCCCTCATCCTTTATATTGCAAAGGATGAAATTGGTGGCGACTAGCTGCAGCATAAATTGACACATTGTTCATGTTAATTTCACAGCGCCGGTCAATTCACGTTGTGGACTTTTTTCTACGTATGGATGAGATTGCATAAAATCTCATTCATTAAGCTGGTGCTATAAAATATTGGTTACTAGTTAATACACATCAGGGGACATTTATCATTGAGTTTGCACCAAAGTATGGGCTTCAGCTCTTTCTATAACATTTTGTCACTGCTACAGTGGTGGTATTAACCCAAAGTCCCTGCCAAGGTTTTAGGCCCTGTGCGCACTAGAAAAAGGATTTTTCTCAAGAAATTTCTTTAGCGTCTGAAAGATTAGCGCACTTGCGTTAAAAAAAGACACCAATAACGCACCGAAAAATGCATGCGTTTTTACCGCATTTTTGATGCATTTTTCTGCAGGTTGGTCCCTGCGTTATTTTACCATTATCTATGGCAAAAAACACAGGTACCTGCAGAAAAGAAGTGACATGCTCATTCTTTTTCTCAACAAATTCTGCAGAAAGAATGTTCTTGATAAAAAAAAAACGCAGTGTGCGCACAGGTATTTTTTTTCCATAGGTTTTGCTGGGGAATGTCTGCAGAAAGGTTACAACCATTTTCTCAAGACATTTCTGCAGCAAAAATGCAAAAAAAACCGCTGGTAAAAACGCAGTGTGCGCACAGGGCCTTATAATCACCCTTTGGCATTTTAACCTTTTTTCAGTGTCGCACCAGTCCTGCAATGACATCTTGTTAGCACAACTTCTGACTGTCCAGAACGAGGCTCTCATAGAGTCAAGGTACAAACCCTCAGCTTTACAGTTCAGGTTGACTCATTTCTAATTAGCACACTGGTGGTCTTCTATTAATTTCTATTTCACTACATAGTGGGCCTCAAGAATGATTTTCTCTTATGGGGAAAGGTACTCCAGTCCAATACTGCACTGATCTAGTAACAGCAGCTAGCCTACTGATTGCTCCTACTGGGTAACAGCAGATTTGTTTTCTACAGTGTATAATGTAAAATAGAATTAAAAATGTGAAAGTAGCAGAACAGATATAAATATATGGTTATCTGTCATCCCACTGAGAGCAGCATGATATGGGGAAGTGATCCTGATTCCAGTAATATGTCAATTACTGGGCTGCTTGCTGCAGTTTTGATTAAAAACTGTTTTATCTGCTGCCTGTCTAGTAGTTCTCAGAACGCTGAGCTCTCTATAATCCCACCCACATCACTGGCTGGCACTTCCTGTGTACACTGTGCATAGGTAGATAATTGTGAATCAGTGATTGGACTACATAACATCTTATTCAGTAGTCCTCTATTGATCATCTCCTGCTGATAAATCAATGATTTTTATAGATAACACATTCCTGGAATCACGGTCTGCCTAGATATTATGCTGCTCTCAAATTAGGTAGCACAAACCTGGAGACAGGTTCCCTTTAAAAGTACAAGGAGTACATTTTCTCCTTGTGGAGAGAGCTAAGTTGGCATAGGTAGACTTAGAATTTAAATATGCAAATTTCTTCTTCAGAGAAGAAGAGACAGGATATCTCGTGCCATCTATTGAGGGTAGCAGTTCTAAAAGTCAAGAACAATCCTTGAACTGGCCTTGTCACATAACATAGGGATAAGAAGCAAAATCTGACCCGCTGTTTGTAGACACCTGGCAGGTTGCTGGCTTCTGACACTGATAAGGGGGAAACACCTTGAAACATGTCTGAAAATGGACTGTCTGGTTATCATTCTAAATTATGGGGCAATGCCCTTTAAGGGGTAAACAGTGGCTGTATTTTTGTGTTAGTAAATATAGCTGCCTTTTTTTCTGCTATCTTTTTCTGTTTTTCAGTGTTCTTTTGCTGTGTTTTTGCTTTTTCTGTTCGTGTACAAACTCACAAGACAATGAGGACCCTTGCCATGGGGTGCAAGCAGTGGCGTAGCTAGCGTTTCAGCTCAGGGGGGGGCAAAACATCTGAGTGGGCCCCTTACCAGGTAACCATGATAACTATGGTGGCGCAGACTAATCGTGGGTATAGTGGACCTCGGCAGATGACACTGATGTTACCGCTATATGGTGACTATATAGTGGTAGATATCGGTGCTGCAGCACATACAAGTGGTCACAGTGCAGTTATAGATGGTGACTTACAGCTGACGTTCTTTCGGATGGAGTTGTTCACCTTTTCCGTCTTTTCCATCTGGCCCAGACCGACATGACAACTTCTTCCAGCCACAACTCATCTACAGAAATTACCACAAAGACATATTTGACTCCTCACACTTCCGGCACCGAACCCCATCTAATCCCAACCTGCACAAACTCCTCATCCTGCCGTCACCCCAATACTGAGCCACTGCTGCCGTGTGTGTCCCTATTACTGCACCTGCTGTGTGCACAAAAAACAAAAAACCATGCACCTCTTACTGCCACACATAATAATGCCACCACTGTGCCCCCACATAATAATGCCATCACTGTGCCCCCCACATATTAATGCCACCACTGTGCCCCCCACATAGTAATGCCACCACTGTGCCCTCACATAATAATGCCACCACTGTGCCTCCACATAATAATGCCACCACTGTGCCCCCACATAATAATGCCACCACTGTGCCCCCACATAATAATGCCACCACTGTGCCCCCCCATAGTAATGCCACCACTGTGCCCCCACATAATAATGCCACCACTGTGCCCCCCCCATAGTAATGCCACCACTGTGCCCCCACATAATAATGCCACCACTGTGCCCCCCCATAGTAATGCCACCACTGTGCCCCCACATAATAATGCCACCACTGTGCCCCCCATAGTAATGCCACCACTGTGCCCCCCACATAATAATGCCACCACTGTGCCCCCCCCATAGTAATGCCACCACTGTGCCCCCACATAATAATGCCACCACTGTGCCCCCCATAGTAATGCCACTGTGCCCCCCACATAATAATGCCACCACTCTGCCCCCCATAGTAATGCCACCACTGTGCCCCCCACATAATAATGCCTCCACTGTGTCCCCCACATAATAATGCCACCACTGTGCCTCCACATAATAATGCCACCACTGTGCCTCCCACATATTAATGCCACCACTGTGCCCCCCACATAACAATGCCACCACTGTGCCCCCACATAATAATGACACCACTGTGCCCCCACATAATAATGACACCACTGTGCCTCCACATAATAATGCCACCACTGTGCCTCCACATAGTAATGCCACCACTGTGCTCCGAACATATTAATGCCACCACTGTGCCCCCCACATAGTAATGCCACCACTGTGCCCTCACATAATGTCACCACTGTGCCTCCCACTTAATAATGCCACCACTGTGCCTCTACATAATAATGCCACCACTGTGTCCCCCACATAATAATGCCACCACTGTGTCCCCCACATAATAATGCCACCACTGTGCCTCCACATAATAATGCCACCACTGTGCCTCCACATAATGCCACCACTGTGCCCCCCACATATTAATGCCGCCACTGTGCCTCCACATAATAATGCCACCACTGTGCCCCCACATAATAATGCCACCACTGTGCCGCCCCATAGTAATGCCACCACTGTGCCTCCCCATAGTAATGCCACCACTGTGCCCCCCCATAGTAATGCCACCACTGTGCCCCCCACATAATAATGCCACCACTGTGCCCCCAAATAATAATGCCACCACCGTGCCTCCACATAATAATGCCACCACTGTGCCCCCAAATAATAATGCCACCACCGTGCCTCCACATAATAATGCCACCACTGTGCCTCCACATAGTAATGCCACCACTGTGGCCCCCACATATTAATTCCACCACTGTGCCCCCAAATAATAATGCCACCACCGTGCCTCCACATAATAATACCACCACTGTGCCCCCAAATAATAATGCCACCACCGTGCCTCCACATAATAATGCCACCACTGTGCCTCCACATAGTAATGCCACCACTGTGCCCCCCACATATTAATTCCACCACTGTGCCCCCCACATATTAATGCCACCACTGTGCTCTTTACATGGTAAAATGCCTCATTTGTGCCCTCTAAATGGTAACATTTCCCCCTAGAAAATATTAATGACCTGTGTAAGTGCCCTAGAAAGGTGCCCACATATTGTTCCTAGAAAGTAATAGAGCCCCCAGTGTGCCTTTCACGGTCACAATACCGTGACTGCCCCTATAACAATAATGGTTCCTAAGTGTCCACTTAACATTTAATAATGTCCCTCCCATGTGCAGCTCCCCTATACACAGTATGAAGCCCTTATACCTCCCCTATACACAGTATGATGTTCCCATGGCTCCCCTATACACAGTAAGATGCCTCTACCCCTTCCCTATACATAATATACCTCTACACCTCCCCTATACACAGTATGATGGGCCTACAGCTCCTTACAGACACCTGCGTACAGCCGTATACACATAAACACACCTGCGTACAGCCGTATACACATACAGACACCCCTGCGTACAGCCGTATACACATACACACCTGCGTACAGCCGTATACACATACAGACATCTGCGTACAGCCGTATACACATACAGACATCTGCGTACAGCCGTATACACATACAGACATCTGCGTACAGCCGTATACACATACAGACACCAGCGTACAGCCATATACACATACAGACACCTGTGTACAGCCGTATACACATACAGATATCTTCGTACAGCCGTATACACATACAGACACCTGCGTACAGCTGTACACACATACACACACCTGCATACAGCCGTATACACATACAGACACCTGTGTACAGCTGTACACACATACACACACCTGCGTACAGCCATATACACACACATATATACAGACACCTGCGTACAGCCGTATACACACACATATATACAGACACCTGCGTACAGCCATATACACACACAAATATACAGACACATACACAGATATAGTCACATAGAAGTGTATACATATTTGAAAACATTCACATACAAATAATCATACATAAAAGACAGACACAATCCTATACACAGACACATACTGGAGGTGCTTTTTACTTTTGATGATTGGGGGACACTTCTCTCTCGTGCAGCCACAGACTTGTTTCATGCCATGGTAAATCCCTCTAAGCTAAAGGACCTGTGGTGACGTCACGCCGATGTGATCAGAAGGGGCGGGGCCTCAGCAACGCAGGTGATGACAGAAAGAAACTCCAGGTGTCCTGGAGTTCTTTATGATAGAAGCGGGGACCGAGGTAAGACCTCCAGATGGAGGGTGCAGGGGGGCGCAGGGGGAGAGGGGGGGGGGGCGAAGCATACATGATTATAGTGGACGGGAGGAAACATGGCCATGCCCACTAACAAAGCCGGTCACGCCCACTACCCAGTCAGCTTCTAATCACTGGGATGCAGCCACAACACTGGATGGAGGCAGCGCGCGCTGCATGACGTCATTATAACGACTGTGGCCGCGCACTGTGCATTCCAGCGGCCGGGTCTCCTGTACTATGTGGCGGTCGCACTGTCTGCGCCTGTCAGTGTGGCCGGCCACATCTTAGTACAATAGACACGGCCGCGCGCAATTCACTCTGCGCGGCCATGTGTGTTATAATGACATGCAGCAGGCGGCCCGCGGCCGGCCCTCAACAATAGCTGGGAGAGCAGCCTGGGGGGCAATTGCCTCCCCCCCTTCCCGGCGCTGAGCGATGACGTCACCACGCCGGGACTTTGTGTCCTGTGTGTGCGCTGTCATGTCTCCTCCGCACTGCCGCAGAGGTTAACTATATCGGCGCGCTGTGCACGCCGATATAGTTAATGGTATTGCAGCTCCGGGTGGGCCCCCTCTGAGCACAGGGCCCGGGGCGGCGGCACCCTCTGCCCCCCCCCAGTAGCTACGCTACTGGGTGCAAGTTTGTGTATTTTGGCCAAAATATTGACCAATACCTTTGGATATTATATATACATTTTTTTTTACTACACATTTTTCTTTTCTACACAGGACTCAAACAGACTCATCAATGTTGACCTTGTAAATGGGTGTCAGTCCCTGTGGGGTGCACTTATATAGTATATAGTATAGTTATATGAATCAGGAGTACTGTAAAGGAAAGCTGTCTGATTACTTTTATGCTTCTTGCTGCCTGAGGTTTGTGCAGCATGAATCACACTCTTACGGTATGTGCACACGTTGCTTTTTTTTCCGCGCGGAAAAAAACGCACCCTCTGGCAGAGGGGAGAATTGTAAACAATGCTTTTTGAGAAACAACGCATCGAAAACGCATGCGTTTTTCATGCGTTTTTCATGCGTTTTTCATGCGTTTTTTTAGGTGCGTTTTTTAAGACTTGTCAGTGTTAATAAAGTTGGTTGAACACAGACCTTTGGAAAAAAAAACCTGTGATGTCATTTCCTTCTCCACATTCTGTTTGGATAAATGGGAGGGCTTGGAATGGAAGGAGCACCATTTGAATTTTGGAAAAGTTGAAATAAACTTCGCGCACCAAGCCCCTTAGGTACCTATACGTCAGAAAACCCCCACAAGTGACCCCATTTTGGAATCTGCACCCATCAAGGATTTTATTCAGGAGTATATTAAGCATTTTGAATCCACAGCTACTTCACCCAAAATGTTGCTGTAGCAACAATATTCTCACTTTTAGGCCCGTTTCACACATCAGTGAAAAACACTGACGTTTTTCACTGGCGTGTAAAACACGCACATGTCCCTCCGTGTGCCGTGAATCACGGCACACATGGGTTGTCTAAGTGCAATCCGGGCTTCGTTCTCCGTGGCCCGTGATTGCACTTAGAGATTAACTCACCTGCACCCGCTCCCGCTCTCCATGGTGCTGATCGCTCCCGCGGTGCAGCATCCGGCCGGCGCTGACCCCCGCAGCAGCTGCTTCCGGGTCGGCTGTGTCGTGCATCATGAATATGAGCGACAATAATGAGCCGGCTCAGAAGCAGCAAGCTGCACGGGCTGCAGAGGACATCGCTGGACGCCGGGTGAGTTAAAATGATTTTTATTTTAAAAGCACGTTTTTTTCTGGCACGTGTTTCACGGATCACACCACTGCGTGGTCCGTGGAACATCAGTGATGCCAGAAAAAAATGGACATGTCTCCGTGCGGCAATCACGCACACGCGGGTACGCCGCATGGAGACACGTGCAGTGAAAAATCACTGATGTGTGAGCAGACCCATTCATTATAATGGGTCTGCGTATGTCAGTGATCCTGGTATGTTTAAAAAAAAGCACAAACGTACCAGAATCACTGACGTGTGAAAGGGGCCTAAGGCTATGTGGCCATGGTCCAGCGACACGGCGTCTAGTACAGTGTCAGCCTTCCTGCAGCTGCCCATGCCCACGATTTGGGTTCAGGCTGCTGTGGAGCTCTATGCTACCTGCAGAGAACACTCTCGTCTCCGCAGCATAAATTGACATGCTGAGGCTCGGGAAGCCACGCTACCGGTCAGTTTATGCTGCGGAGAAAAGAAGCACAGTGGGCATGGGATCTCCAAAAATCCTTCCACTGTGCTTCTACTGCTTGTGTTATGGACGCAGGGAAAACACTCAGCGCCCATAACGCTGCAAACCCTGATTGTGGACACACAGCCTAAAAAGCGTCAATGGATGAAGGGATGTCAAATATATAGAACGTCCCACCCCCGCCTGCATATTCTAAGCTGGCACCTTTAGTACCTTTCATGTGGCACTAAAGGGTGCCTAGCTTAGTATTTATCCAATAAAAAAAAAATAAAAAAATGAAAAAAATGGCGTGGGGTCCCCCCTATTTTTGATAGCCAGTCAGGGTAAAGCAGACAGCTGTAGCCTGCAAACCACAGCTGGCAGCTTCATCTTGGCTGGTGATCAATTTGGAGGGCTCCCCAGGCTTTTTTTTTTTATTTATAAATAAAGAATAAAAAAAAAAATAACGTGGGGTCCCCCCAAATTAGATCACCAGCCAAGGTGAAGCTGACAGCTGGGGTCTGGTATTCTCAGGGTGGGAAGAGCCATGGTTATTGGACTCTTCCCAGCCTAAAAATAGCAGGCCGCAGCCGCCCCAGAAGTGGCGCATCCATTAGATGCGCCAATCCTGGCGCTTCGCCCCAACTCATCCCGCGCCCTGGTGCGTTGGCTAACGGGGTAATAAATGGGGTTGATACCAGATGTGTAATGTCACCTGGCATCAAGCCCAGCAATTAGTGATGTCACGGCGTCTATCAGACACCCGACATAACTAATTGACAGCAAACAAAAGCAAAAAAAGACAACAAAAAATTTTTTATTAGAAAAAACACTCCCCAAATCATTCCCTTGTTCTCCAATTTAATAAAAAAAATGGGTCCGCAGAAATCCATTTGGATGTCCCATGTCGGCTCTGGACCTTCTAGAATATGGGGGCACGTTCAGGGAACGTATCCCCCATTTTCTAGGAGGGCAGACCCTCCATTTGAGGAGAGTGGGTGCAAAAATCTGCACCCACTCTCCCCGGGTCACAGCTGCAGTGTGCCGAGCAGCCAGCACAGCTCTCTGAACACTGTGCTGGCTGTCAGCTGCTCTGCTCATGTGACCGGCAGTGAAGGAGGAGGGGGCCGCGGGGGATCAGCGCTGCAACCGGACAGGTATGTATGACACCGGGGGGAATAGGGGGTGAACGGGCAGGGCCTGGGTGCATTTTTCTGTCGCATGTCTCAAGGCACATGCGACAGATAACATAGGAGCAGGGCGGCCGGTGCGCTACTGTGCGCACGGCCATGTTGGATTTTCGGGAGGGGGGTCGGGGGTCGGGGCGGGCACTTTGGCGACACCGGGGGCTTTGCCAGGAAGTGAGGTCAACAGGAAGCCTCTTGACCTCACTTCCAGGTAAATGCCTGCATTCTGGCGTGCCGACAAAGCCCGCGGACCGCAACAAAAAAGCAGGTCCATGCAGTGTAGCTGCGTTCTGACCCCACATCATTGATTTCAATGGGGGAGAGAACGCAGCCACAACGCACAAAAGAAGTGACATGCTTCTTTTCTTTCCGCACCGATTTTTGGCATCCAAAACGCTGCGGAAAGAAACGCAGCATGTGCACTGATTTTTCAGCTTTCCCATACACTTTGCTGGGAAAGCTGAACGCATGCAATTTGCCACTGAAACGCTGCGGTTCAAAACGCAGCGTTTCCGCGGTAAAAAACGCAACGTGTGCACACAGCCTTAGGGGCACTTTGCACACTACGACATCGCAGGTGCGATGTCGGTGGGGTCAAATTGAAAGTGACGCACATCCGGAGTCGCAGGTGATATCGTAGTGTGTAAATCCTTTATGATATGATTAACGAGCGCAAAAGCGTCGTAATCGTATCATTGGTGTAGCCTCGGTCATTACCATGAATTGGGAAATGCCGATGTTACGATGTTGTTCCTCGTTCCTGCGGCAGCACATATCGCTGTGTATGAAGCCGCAGGAGCGAGGAACATCGCCTTACCTGCGTCCTGTGGCTCACGCTGGCTATGCGGAAGGACGGAGGTGGGCGGGATGTTTACGTCCCGCTCATCTCTGCCCCTCCGCTTCTATTGGCTGACTGCCGTGTGACGTCGCTATGGCGCCGCACGACCCGCCCCCTTAATAGGGAGGCGGTTCGCCGGCCAATACGACGTCGCAGGGCAGGTGAGTGAATGTGAAGCTGCCGTAGCGATAATGTTCGCTACGGCAGCTATCACCATGATATCGCAGCTGCGACGGGGGAGGGGACTATCACGCACGGCATCGCAGCATCGGCTTGGAATGTCGTAGTGTGCAAAGTGCCCCTTAGTGTATTATTCCAGCCAAGAATGTTTCACTCTGAAATACTGCAGTGTTTCGAGCAACCATACCTTTAAAAGCTGGCTGGGGAATATGTATCTTGCTCCCCACCCCCTCCATGATTTGGAAGGTCTATGAGTGGTTGTTTCATCAGTATTATGGACCTGTGCTGTCTTTGTCTTTTTCAAGGGGGCTGCTGTATACTGTAGTCCATTACTTTCAATCGGTGGAGCTAGAGTTCACCTTCTCTGTAAAGAGGTTGCTTCCATAATGAAAGGTACTGCATTTTCCATTCTCTCCAATTGATGTTATTGCCAATAAAGGTGGAATTTCAGTTCAACAGAGGTTATTGCACATTGACTTCAGTGGTACAAAGCAAAGTCACCTACATAGATCCTGTATGGCGGCACCTAGTCTTTACTGGTTTATATTACAGTGCAGCTGTATAAAATAGAGGTAAACCTTTATGACAGTGGAGGCACACAGGTATGTTATGGGCTGATCCATAACAATATAATACTTCCAAGTACAGAAGCCTTAACTAAAATCTTAATAGTAATATTGTTACAAGGGCATAAATGTGGGCGACCAACTTATTATATACAAGTCCATTAGAAACATTTCTGTATAACACTTTACAGTGCAAAAGTTTACCTTCAAATATGATTTAACAGTTTAACATACAGATAAAATCTGCATAAAAGATCTTTATGATTTCTGATCATATGATTTCTGATTTCTTTTCTTTACTTACCTTTTACTAACTCTAAAGGGTACTTTACATGCTGCGATCTTGCTAGCGATATCGCTAGCGAGCGTACCCACCCCTGTTGGTTGTGCGACACGGGCAAATCGCTGCCCGTGGTGCACAACATCGCTAACACCCATCACACGGACTTACCTTCCCTGCGACGTTGCTCTGGCCGGCGATCCGCCTCCTTTCTAAGGGGGCGGTTCGTGCGGCGTCACAGCGACGTCACACGGCAGCCGTCCAATAGAAGCGGAGGGGCGGAGATGAGCGGCCGGAACATGCTGCCCACCTCCTTCCTTCTATTCCGGTGGACGCAGGTAGGAGATGTTCGTCGTTCCTGCGGTGTCACACGTAGCGATTTGTGATGCCGCAGGAACGACGAACAACATCGTACCTGCAGCAGCAACAATATTAAGGAAATGAACGACGTGTCAACGATCAACGATTTTTGCCGTTTTTGCGATCGTTGATCTTTGCTCCTTCGTGTTACACGCTGCGATGTCGCTAACGGCGCCGGATGTGCGTCACTGACGACGTGACCCCGACGATATATCGTTAGCGATGTCGCAGCGTGTAAAGCACCCTTAAATCTAAATATCCTCATGTTCTTGTGAACCATACACCTGCCTTCCCCTGACTCCCGGTAAATGTGTATGTACAGGCATGACCGGCCTATGGAGAGAAGAAAAGTGTCTCCCAAATGTCACTGCTGCTGGCTATATCAAACAACTCAATAGAATTGAATGAATTAAACTTCTACCTGTTCAATCTCTGATTTCTCTGACTCGTCAGAATTTGGGGCTCAAACATTGGGAATTACTGACTAAAATCTCATGTTGATGTTCCTCTATACTAGTCACCATTCAGAGTTGCATTCACATTACTCACATCAGATCCCATACTTACTGCTGAATGTACACATCAGACTTCATTCAATCACACTCTATAATGCAGTGTTAGGGCAGAGAGATGGCTCTCAATACAGTTGTGCAAGGAGTGTAATTGTCAACGCACCCTAATAAGCGGCGTATGCAACATAGCTCTCTCCCAGAAAGAAAACAAATATCTTGCCAGTGTCACCTACTCTGTATTTAATTGTATGACCTTATATTAAACTTAACAACATAACCAAGTATATAAGCAAAGCCAGACAAACAGAGCGCTAATTCGAATACCTTTTTTCCCATGGCGCATGGTAAATATGACTTCACACACAGTTGGTCTCCATTCGGAGCTAGGGTCACCTACTGCTTCATGAAGGGCATCTCACTCAGCCAGACTATAACCCTGTTCTCCACTGATGTGGGGCAAGTACCCTGGGAAAGGAGTCTAAGTTTCCCTTAAAAAATAGTTTTTTAATGTAACTATGTATCAATTGGTTTGACATGTTGTGTTAACCCAAACTTGCCTTTCTTCATTTTTCCTGCTCCCTCCAGCTCTTAGGGGCACTTTGCACACTACGACATCGCAAGCCGCTGCTGCGATGCCGAGCGTGATAGTCGCCGACCCCGTCGCAGCTGTGATATCATGGTGATAGCTGCCGTAGCGAACATTATCGCTACGGCAGCTTCACATGCACTCACCTGCCCTGCGACGTCGCTCTGGCCGGCGAACCGCCTCCTTCCTAAGGGGGCGGGTCGTGCGGCATCAAAGCGATGTCACACGGCAGGCGGCCAATAGAAGCGGAGGGGTGGAGATGAGCGGGACGTAAACATCCCACCCACCTCCTTCCTTCAGCATAGCCGGCCGGGACGCAGGTTGGAAATGTTCCTCGCTCCTGCGGCTTCACACACAGCGATGTGTGCTGTCGCAGGAACGAGGAACATCATCGTAACATTGGTCTTTCCCAATTCATGGAAATGACCGACGCTACACCGATGATACGATTACGACGCTTTTGTGCTCGTTAATCGTATCAAAAATGCTTTACACACTACGATATCAAGAGCGACGCCGGATGTGCGTCACTTTCTATTTCACCCCACCGACATCGCACCTGCGATGTCGTAATGTGCAAAGTGCCCCTTAGAAGTTCCCCAGGCGACTTAAAGGTCATATTAGCTAATGTAATGTTGACATCACTTGTATTAAGCCTCGGATGTCCATTGTTATCTCCATACTCAATATTTATAAAATTGGGAAAATTAAACTTGCCGCTGTCGCTTATAGAACCTAATATATCTACAGGGATGTAAGACGAAACTCAATAAATGAGCAATTTGTTTGCAAAACTTAGGTTGATCATACATATAGTGAAGGGAAATAATAATGCATGGTGAATGAATGCTTGGAATTTGGTTTTGATGTATTTTGATGCGATCTGTAGTAGTCATAGCCCTGGGTTTTGTAGGTAAGTGTATTAGCAACATTCTGATTGCATTTTGACATTTGACATCTATATACCACTTGGCACACAAGACATGATGCTATATGACCCTCCATAAATACTATATACTGTATTCTTCCCTATACGTTTTCTTACATTTTATCTCTCATCCTCTAATACATATTTTTTCTGTACATGTGTCATACCTTAAAAGATATATTTCTATTTTTTTTGCACATTCTGTTAATATTTGTGGCTCATGATGCCTGCTAATTTGTGACCAGTGATTACAGGACTTCTCCTGCAATAGTAACATCATTATGACATCTAAACAGGATCTGCCTATTTCATCGTTTCGTATCTCTATGTGTAACCCTGGCTTGATGATATTAAAACATAGTTTTCTTATTTAATTGTTGTTCACGTTAGAAATACGGCTGCCATTTGGCCATAAGCTGTTGGATATTTAGGCCAGCTATCAATGAGCATGACCAAGAATACATTCAGGGCAGCACTAAAGCACTTAGCATCTACCACAAGCAAGGCTCACCGGTAGTTACCAGCGGGCTTAACCGACTGTTAATTTCTCTAACCATGGAGTGCATGTTTTACTTGGCCAGGCATTCTTCCCACTTTTGCACTCTTCATAAGGATACTGGACCACCCCAATCTGACTCTGCCTTACATTGCCTCTGCATAACACAAGCATCATTTCAAGGCCACTGACACAGAACCCTTCTCAAAGTTGTGTCTCACGGCCCTCTAACCCAAAGGACACATTTTGTTTTTACCATGCTGTGTCATGGTTAACTGCTGCTGAGGGCAATCTCCCAGTGCCTCTGGGTCATAGAAAAGGGCACACCCTTTAGAAGAACTAATTCCAATCTTCTGAGTTTTCAGAAAGCACTTCCACGTGTTCACTCTTCACGTGCCGATGTCTCATCCATGCCAGGCATGGCTTCCAAGCTCACCCCATTTTGCACAGCTGAAAAGGAGGCCATGGTGTGGAGCAACATAAGCACCAACACACATAGCTTTAGTCTCGTGTTTCCGAGGCGGGATCCCGCTGAGACCGGCAGCAGAGATGGTTTGTGATGATGATGGTAAGGATGCAGGTGATGGTGTCGATGGTGAGGATGCTGGTGGTGGCGACTGCGGTGTTGGTAATACATGGATTGGGAGTTCAAAGATTTGGTAGATGTGTTGTGGGCGCCGCTTCCCAGGTTGTTGCAGGAATGCCATCGAACATCACAACAAACCGCATCTGTGTTAGACATATGGTTTTCTAGCAAATCTGTTGAAAAACAAAAAATATAGTTAAAACACATTTAGAAACACACAAGTATTAGCATACAATACTTTATGTGTATTGACACCTGCATGTTTTAAAACTGACAAGATTATAGGCCAATTTACATGAGCTGAATGAGATTCTGAAAGAACATACATTCCCAATCAATACCCATAGTAGATAAGTCAACCAATTAATTAACACTTTTTGCCTAAATAGTGTTTACATTGGCCCATGCAAAATGTCCTTCAAATGACCATTGCTCATTAGGGTCATAAAAGGACTAGGTTCACAAGATTTTTGGATAGTATATTAGCATGTTAGATGCACACCTTAAGGCCCAGTCACACACAACGACTTACCAGCGATCCCGAAAACGATGCGACCTGATAGGGATCGCTGGTAAGTCGCTGGGAGGTCACTGGTGAGATGTCACACAGCCAGATCTTACCAGCGATGCAGGAACAATACAGGTCGCAGTAGCGACCTGTATAACGATCTCAGCAGTCACTGTGACCCTGCCACACAGTGTCAAACACAGCGATGTGTCCTGCCCAGCAGGACATCGCCTTTGAAGAAAATGGCCTGGACCATTCTGCAACGACTAGAGATCTCACAGCAGGGGCCTGATCGCTGGTAGATGTCACACATAACGAGATCGCTAACGGGAACGCTACTGCGTCACCAAAACCTCACTAGCAATCTCGTTATGTGTGACAGTACCTTTAGGAGAATGTTGTAGTTTATTACAATTATAGAGTCAGTCACACCTAGTCTCTCATGCAGGTACTAAATAATGTACATCATGTAGTAGACGGTAATGGTACATACACTAACAGCATATTTATGGCAGCTTTGCAAGATTTTCAGAACAAGTTGTTATATAGAGATGGGGAGCGCACCACGATAAAAGAATAATACCAATAGGGGTGCTACAAGTGCAACATGTAAACAATTAAGACAGGAAGGGAAAGACGTTGCACATGAATGAGCACAACCCAATGTAGAAAAATAGCAAACCTTTATTAGGTCAAGATTAAAAGCAGTTAAAAGACAAAGCTGCACAGCCAGTGACCATAAATATACAATATCCCCATATAATAATACAAAGTTGCATAAGAACAACAAAAATGCAAAAAACACAAAAAATATATATATACAGCACCTAACCCACTACACAGGTATATGTAAACAGGACAATTAGACACAATAGTAAATTCCTGTAGAAGAAACTAGGGCAACAGAGGCACTCACCAAGAAAAATAGTTTTTTCTGGACCACTCAGTGAGAGATATAAAAGGCAATCAGTTGTAATCAAGGACATGACCAGTGCATGTGCAATAGCATGCAAACCAACATTATTAAATGCCAATAGGACTGAGGACAGCCAAGTGTAGAAGCAAGTCCCTATACGGGACTGTATAGAGCCGGGGAAAAAAGGCTCAGCATGAAATGGGAAAGGTGAGGCTGTCAAAACGAATGCTCCATGCCCAAAGCAAAGCCCCTGTGAGGGATAGGCAGCTGTGGTGGTTAGGACAGGGGCGGTCACGGGGTGTGCAGCAGCCCAACGCCTATCGCCGCACGTAGGTGGCTTCATCAGGGAATTTACTATTGTGTCTAATTGTCCTGTTTACATATACCTGTGTAGTGGGTCTAGGTGCTGTATATATATATTTTTTGTGTTTTTTGCATTTTTGTTGTTCTTATGCAACTTTGTATTATTTTATGGGGATATTGTATATTTATGGTCACTGGCTGTGCAGCTTTGTCTTTTAACTGCTTTTAATCTTGATCTAATAAATGTTTGCTATTTTTCTACATTGGGTTGTGCTCATTCATGTGCAACGTCTTTCCCTTCCTGTCTTAACAAGTTGTTATAGGCATAATAAGCACTAAAGTCATCGCTGATCATACAGAACAATAGTATATAATAAATAATGTTATGACTGGACACTTTATAAATTCTTTGTGTAAACAAATAATTAAAATTAAGTACATGTTCACATAAATTTGAAGGAAATTGATGAGAGGACTGGTGATAATTGTCTTCAAGTTCGGGAACTAGGGGAAAGTAGATTGCAAAATCCCAGCAGAGGAGATGAGGGCCAGTATATAGAGATCTCACATTGACTCCATGCAGACCCTAGAAATGGAGGGATCAAACAGATAGGTTGACATTTGGAAATTTGATGGCTGGATGTTGGAGCTAATGTAAATGATGATTTGGAGTTAATTGTTAAGATTAACAATTGGAGTTAAGATGGACTTATAAACTTAGAAATATCCAGGTAGACTCCCAAGGACTATCTGTAGCAGTTCAGAACAGATATTATTGTAACAATATGGTAAGTGCTCACAAAGTAAATGAACCCAAATCTACCAGTCTCCGTAAGCTAGGACAACTTAATGAAAAATAACGGACTGTTTATTAGCCCATAAAGTGCAGTGCAACCAGTACAACATTTTGGCTCTTTCATATTAGGCCTTTCTTAAAGGGCACCTGTCACCAGTTTTTTGCCCTATAACCTGCGGCCACCACCACTGGGCTCTTATATACAGCATTCTAACATGCTGTATATAAGAGCCCAGGTCGCTGGGTATAACATAAAAAACCTTTTATAATAATACTCACCTAGAAGGTCGCTCCGATGCACAACAGTTCCCCCGGGACCGGCGCCTCCCCTTTTGGCCATTTTGGTCTTCCTTATTCTGAAGCCGCGGTGCATGATGCGTCTACGTCATACATACGGCATTGAGGTCCTGTGCAGGGCGAAAAACTGGTGACAGGTTCTCTTTAAATAGTAACTATTCACTTTTCTCATTCTGTTCTCAGATTCCAGAGTCAAGTAGAAAGCTCAAGTGATATAATTCCTCTGTTATAATATACAGGGTGGTCCAAAAGTAGGTGGACAGTATGTGTAATAGGGTTATGAAGGGGGAGATTTATCAAACATGGTGTAAAGTGAAACTGACTCAGTTGCCCTTAGCAACCAATCAGATTCCACTTTTCATTCTTCACAGACTCTGTAAAAAATGAAAGGTGGAATCTGATTGGTTGCTATTGAGTCAGTTTCACAGATCCAGTTTTCACAGATAAATCTCCCCCAAATCTGTTTTTCTTTCAGATAATTCAGATAACCCATGATGGCAAATAATTTAAATACAGATCAAAGAAAATGGATTTTAAAAAAGTATTGGAAATCTCAAATTGCTGAAACCATCAGAGCAAATTGGGTTGAAACATTTGGTACTCAAGCCACAAAGAGACAAACCATTTACCGCATTCGTGACAAATTCTATGTCACTAATTCAATTCTTAATGCTCCAAAAACTGGTCGACCCAAAACAACCTGTACATAAAATAATAAAAAACTTGTTGCTGAAACATTTGTTCAGAGTCCAAAAAAGTTCACCAGAAGAATGTCTTTAGAATTGGGAATTTCACAAGTTTCTATCATGCGAATCCTGAAATCTATTGGGTGGAAAGCTTATCGTCCACGTCTAATTCATGGTTTATTGGAGGATGATCCAGACAGGAGGCCGTAATTTAGTGAGATTATGCTTAACAAAATTGAAGAAAATCCAGTACTTTTAGATAACTTTATGTGGTGTGATGAAGCTTCTTTCAAATTATCTGGCCATATTAACAGGCATAATGGTATTTACTGGTATAATGAGAACATAAATTTAACATTAGAGCAACAAGTAAATGAGCCTGGTGTCAATGTTTGGGGTGGTATTTCAAGTTTTGGTGTTTTAGGACCTATATTTTTTGATGGGACAATAACAGGCGATAAGTATCTCGAAATTCGAATGAATCAAGTTGTTCGCCTAATTCAAATGACCTTTATTTCCAACAAGATGGGGCCTGTTACGGGGGGCTGTCTGATAATAAAACCTAAAGGAATGTCAGACAGTCAGGGTCCACCGTGCAAAGACTCTGCTGCAGACTATGGCAGAGGATAAGGGGTATATAAGTGTGCCACTGTAAAAAATAATAGCACAAGTGCAGAGTGCAATACCTCTGTTAAACTCACAGAGGAATATAATTAGAAAATAAAGCAATTCCTCCCTTACTTGGAGGGTGTGTGGAATGGTCTCTGTTAAAGATCACAGAGATAAAAGCAGTGAGTGGGAAATGGCACCTAGTGGTGCCAGGAGATGGACAGCAGCGTAAGCCGCACAAAGCTCCTACCTGCGTTCGCTCCACTAGTGTGCGAGGACACGAACCACTAGATATGGCACCTGCCTAGGTCCGCTCTTCTAGTGGTGCAAAAGAGACGGACAGCAGCGTAAGCCGCACAAAGCTCCTACCTGCGTTCGCTCCACTAGTGTGCGAGGACACGAACCACTAGATATGGCACCTGCCTAGGTCCGCTCTTCTAGTGGTGCAAAAGAGACGGACAGCAGCATAAGCCGCACAAAGCTCCTACCTCTGTTCGCTCCCCTAGTGTGCGAGGATACGAACAACTGCCAGACGCAGTATAAGGAACGTTACCCTAGCGGCAACATCCACCTACGAGTAGAATCACAAGGCCCAGCCGGACCATGTGCCTCAGGCACCTGCCTATGTCCGCTCCACTAAGAGGTAAGGATACGGACTGCAGCCGAAGCTGTAAGGTATAAGAACGCTACCCTGCCGGTAGCGCTCACCTAACATAGACAGAGAGATGCCTAGAGGGACGTGCACAGGGTGTCTACCCTCATGCATGAACCAGGAGGACTGAGCGCCGTGCGGCGTGCGTCAGGGTCTTATATAGACTCTGTGCCTCATCCAAGATGGAGGACACCAGAGCCAATCCGCTGCCAGAATGACAGCAATGACGTCACGCTGGCCTATCACCGAGCAAAGCGTCACAAGCACATGACCAGCGACCAATCGGCATAGAAGGTGTCAGAGACATGTGACCATGTGTCACAAGCACATGACCAGTGGCCAATCAGCTTAGAAGGTGTCAGAGACATGTGACCTCGTGTCAGCGATGATGTCACCCGCACATGTGCAATGGCTCCAAGATAGGACTTAGTCTCCAGAGCTTGCACATGTGCAGTAGCAAGAAATCCAGACATAGTCTCCAGAGCCACAGCAACCGTAACAGGGGCCCCTACACATTATTCAAGAGTAGTCCGCGAGTATCTTGATGAAACATTTCCTAATAAATGGATTGGCCAAAGAGGCCCATTTGATTGGCCGGCACATTCACCAGACTTGACCCCAATGGATTTTTTCTTTTGGGGAGTACTCAAGGACAAAGTTTATAGACGAAAACCAAAAAGTGTCAGTGATTTGAAAAATTACATAAGAGATGCATTCAAGAAATTAATACCCAAAGAGACTTTTGCAAAAATGTTTGTCGAAGCGTAAGAGGAAGATTTCAAAGCTGTGCAAATTGTAATGGAAAACAGTTTGAGCACCTGCATTGATACAATTTAAGGGTTTTTGTATTATTGTTCAGAATAAAATGTAAAGGAGTATACTCCAATGGTAAGTAAACTCTTTAGCCTTTATTTCTAGACATCTTTTAAGATTACTAATACAATAAAAGTGTTACTGATGCGTTTTGTTTACTGTCTTTATTTATAACAGGGAAAAGGGAAAGGGGAAACATAAAATGAGGTGTAAATGAGGTGAGGTGTAGCAAGCATTGAAATTACTTATTTTACAATTTTTGTCATTTTTTAACAAACAATAGGCTTTAGATATAATTTGAAAGGCAACATTAAATAAATAAATAAATAAATAAAAATATACAACTCCAGGATTCCTAGCAACTATTACTATGCAAAAGAAACATACTGCAAATATAAGCCAAATTTTGCAAACAGTAAGAAAATTCAAACAACTAATATATGTAGAAAAAAAAAAACAAAAAAACAAGAGAATAACATCAAAGGTCGTATATCTTAAGGGTTGGGTTAAATTTAAGAGACCACAGATACCACCTCTCAGCATATCTAGAAAAGTTACCTTCCTTCAGGGCTATGTTGTACTCATATATGTTGTGTAAGGAAACCCTATCTATAACTTCTTGTATTGAGGGGACATCTATTTCCTTCCATTTGGACGCTAGTAAAGATTTAATGACCAAAAGAATATGGCAAGTAATTTGTTTACACCGCCTTTTCAACTCCTCCAAACCAATAGATAGGAAAACTAGCTCAGAGGTCAAATGAATTCTAACCGAGGTCACCGTATATATAAGATGTTCTGTGTCTTTCCATAGGGTACCCAACAAAGGACAACTCCAAAAAATATGGAAAAAAGAGCCAGTACAGCCACAACCCCTCCAACAAAGACTTGAATTAGAGGATGAGATGGCATTCAATCTCTGAGGCGTATAATACCATCTACTAAGTAATTTATAGTGTGTTTCCTGCAAATTAGCACAAGCACAATTCGTATATGTGTGTTTCAAGGAAGTTTGCCATCGTTTAAGCGACAATGAGCAATCCAGATCTCTCTCCCAAGATTTCATATACTGTAATTTAGTCAATTGGAGATCATCATTGAGTATTCTGTAAATGTTACTAGTTTTCCAGAAGATCTCATTAGTCGGATTGTGCAAAAGAACATTCAGTAATCTCGGAATCTTGAAGGCAGAAGTTGTTATATCTGCCAAGATTTCACTTATCCTAACCCAATTAATCTTTTCTGTATCAGGCAGATGGTATACCTCAGCAAGAGCCTCAAATCCTAAAAGAGAATTATTTCTTAATAAATTACACGTTTAAAATTCCCTTCTTTTTCCAACCATCTAGTTTAATACGTGGGATTAATAATTCTAATAAATCTAATGAGACCTCTCTAATCTCGCTGAGGGGTTCGCCCTGGCGTAATAAAATATTTTGCAGTAATCTCCACGCTCTTATTTCTGCCTTGGTAGTCGGATTATCCACTAAACGTTTGTTTCTTTTTATTAAATATGACAAGATCACATCCCGTTTATGACGATTATGGCACAGGCCTTTCTCAATGTATATTCAACTATTGTTGAAATGATCCAGTAATGTGTTTTGGGTTTGCTTGACCAAATTCGTCAAATAATAGGCTTGGATATTAGGCCAGACAATACCTCCATTTTTCTTATGCTTAAATAAGGTAAGTTTAGAGATTCTGGGAACCTTCCCCTGCCAAACAAAAGATGAGATCTGTGCTTATATTTTAATCAATATTTGTTTAGGGATAGTCAAGGGCAGACAACGCATTATATACAAAAGTTTTGGTAGAATAAGAGCTTTATAAGAGACTATTTTCCCTACCCAGGCACGCCTGACATTAACCGAAATTATTTTCTGTAAATTAGAAGGGATAATTATACCTAAATATAGAAGCTCATTGGACGACAAGTCGAACGTAAATTCTAACTGCAAAAAATGACGTAAATGTGGGTCTAAATTATACTGCAACATTTTAGATTTGGAATGATCAGATTGATAATAGGAAATATTAGAAAAATCTGTAATAATAGAACTAACACGCCGCAAAGGCTCCAACGGATTGGTTAGCGTCAAAAGAATGTCATCCGCATATAATGAGATCTTGTATTGTCTTCTAATATAATGGATGCCCCTAATATTTTCATCTAATCTAATGGATTCAGCAAGCGGTTCTATCATAAGGGCAAAGAGTATAGGGGACAATGGACAGCCCTGTCTAGTACCATTAGAAATAAAAAACTTATTTGAAAGCAAATGATTCACCAAAATCCGTGCCGTGGGGGTAGAATATAATTTTAAAATTAAATTTTAAATTTTCCCATGAAAACCAAATTTTTCAAGAGTGGAGGACATGTAACCCCAATGAATGCGGTCAAAGGCCTTTTCAGCATCTAAGGAAAGCAAAATGGTGGGCAGTTTCTCTTTTTCTACATGGGACAAAAGATTAAGTAATCTTCTAGTAGCATCTGAAGCCTGTAGATGTTTAATAAATCCAACCTGATCCATATTAATTAAACTAGGGATAATTGGCAGCAATCGATTGACTATAAATTTAGAAATGATTTTGGTATCAGTATTAATAAGAGAAATGGGCCTATATTTAGAAATGTTTAAAGTGTTGTCTGTGCTTTTTGGGAGCAAGATAATGTTGGCTTCCAGAATTTCATCCGGGATATTTGTTCCATTCAGAAAAGAATTTATGATCTTGGTAATATAAGGGCATAGAGTTGTATCAAATGACTTGTAGTACTCATTATTAAACCCGTCAGGACCAGGTGATTTTTCTAACTTTAACTGTTTAATAACAGTCAATACCTCCTGTTCAGTGGCAGGCTGATTAATAATGTCCAAGTCTACCTTATCAATAACAGGAAGATGTAGTTTTTCTAAAAAGGTATTGATCAACTGTGAAGTAGGCTGAAATTGATTGGGGTTGTCTTTCAGATTATATAAATCTGAGTAGTAAGCTGCAAAAGCCTCAGCAATGTCGCCAGGATGTTTGCATAGTGAACCCGACTTGTTGTTAATCGCCAGAATTCTCATTTTTTGTCTATCTTGTTTCACCCTCCGCAACATCAATTTACTTGGTTTATTAATAGAGTGATAAAAACGTGTCTTACTAGCTAGTTGCAACCGATTGAACTCTCCAGCCAAGCAAGATCTCAATTGTAGCCGCAGCTCCATTAGTTGTGAGTGAAGCCTTTGGGTTGGTCGTAGAATCTGGAGGCTCTCTACTTGTGCTATTTCCTTACTTAAAGCTTTGATTTTTTCTGATTTTTTTTTACGATTCCTTTTGTTAAGTTCAATTAAAATCCCTCTGATAAATGCCTTATGCGCATTCCATAACAGGTGAGGTTGGATACTATCTTTGTCATTATTTTTGAAGAACTGCAACAGAGCTGTCTCGATTTCTTTCTTATATTTCTTATTTTGTAATAGATAGCTGTTACATCTCCAAATTCTCGGACAATTATTGGGGAAGACTTCATTAACTTAAAAAATTATTGGGGAATGATCCGACCAGGTTCTCAAGCCTATTTGCATGGATTTAAAAAAATTAATGGGCAATAGAAGTAAGGACTAAATCAATTCTGGAAAAACATTGGTGTGAATGAGAATAAAATGTGTACTCCCTAGATGTTGTATTCAGGCAGCGGAAAACATCCAATAACTCCTCCTTTGCCAGCCAAGAATCTAGAGTCTGGAATCTAAGTTTAGTAGTAGAAGAGGAGTCAACTAACTTATTTGGGATTAAATTAAAGTCTCCGAATAGAATTAAAACACCCTGTGTTTTTTCTTTTACAACTGGCATGAGCCTGTTTAGAAAAGGGATCTGGCCAGTATTAGGTGCATAAAGAGTAACAAGAGTGTAAAGAACATTATTAATTTTACATACCAGAATAATATATTGACCAGAACCATCCTCATGCTTATCTATAAGTTCAAAGGACACCGAGTCTCTAATCAATATCATAACTCCCGCCTTTTTCTTTTCGCCACATGACAAGAATTTATGGGGAAAATGTTTATTCTCAAATCTAGGGATAGCATCTCTTTTACATTTGGTTTCCTGAACACCTATGACGTCCAATTTACTTTCAGTAAGATACTTCCAAAGCATGAATTGGCGCTGAGGAGAATTCAGACCCTTGACATTATATGATCCAATTTTGATTGCCATTAACGAAAAGGATAAGTCAGGTTATCAAAATTACTGAATGCAAACATATGAAACATAGCAAAGTCTCTGAAACAATCAGCATCCTGGAGAAAAAAGAAAACCTGCAAAGGAGGGAAATAAAATGTAAACAGTAAACACAAAAAAAACAATATTAAAGTCACTATAAATGAAACAGTAAATATCACCATCTTCTTCACCTCTTTTATTCAGATGGAGTTACAAATCCTGACAAATACTGACGCGTTTTGAACAAACAACTTAAGCCGGCTTTACATGCTGCAACATCGCTAGCAATATCGCGAGCGATAGCACCCGCCCACGTCGGTGGCGCATCATGGAGTGATCGCTGCCGTAGCTAACAATATCGCTACGACAGAATGACACGCAATTACCTCTTCACCGACGTCGCTGTGGCCGCCAAACAATCTCTCCTTTAAGGGGGAAGTTCGTTCGGCGTCACAGCGGTGTCACTAAGCGGCTGCCCAATAGAAGCGGAGGGGTGGAGATGAGCAGGCGGAACATCCCGCCCACCTCCTTCCTTTCTCATTGCGGGTGACCGCAGGTGATGTTCCTCGTTCCTGCGGTGTCACACATAGAAATGTGTGCTGCCGCAGGAACGATGAACAACCTGCATCCTGCAACAGCAACGATAATTGGGATTAGAATGACGTGTCAACGATCAACGATTAAGTGAGTAATTTTGATCGTTAACGGTCGTTCGTGCGTTTCACATGCAACGACGTCACTAACGAGGCCGGATGTGCATCACGAATTCCGTGACCCCAACGACATCTCGTTAGCGATGTCGTTGCGTGTAAAGCCCCCTTTATTCTCTGTCATAGTTGCCGTTATACACTTTGGTTACACTATATAGTAATTCCAAATAATCACTAATATTAAAATGATATAAAACTCATAGAAGCTAAAGGGGAAATAGAGACCATATATGAGTAATATTCACATTTAACCACATGTCATATATTCAACCAATTATTTCAAGTTAACCTAGCGGTACAGATGAGCAAATAATTTTTATGGGGCATATACAGAGACAACCATTCCAGTATGAACAGAGGTCTACACCTATATATGGTATATCAGGTGCCAGTGGAAAGAAGGAGGTAATCCACCTTGCAACATGTGAAGTGACCCATCTAGCCCATGACACTATGTAATGAACAATAGATATGTATATGTCCAACAAGTTTTCTAGTAAAACCGAAACCTATGATATAAGTTAGAAGCCACATACCTGAGAATTTATGGAAAACTCAAAAGAATTCCATACTACAACATCAGAACAATTTACCAAAGAGAAAAAAACAAACATTAGATGACACTTTGTTGGGTAAATGTGAGGGAAATTTCATTTTGATAAATATTAGTGTTTCCCAAACTATAGTCATCACGGCCCCCAACAGGTCATGTTTTCAGGATTTCTTTATCATTGAACAGGTGATGGAATCATTATAAAGGCATCATCTGGCAATACTAAGGAAGTTCTGAAAACATGACTTGTTGGCGGTCATGAGGACTTGAGTTCAAGCAATTTGTTATGGGACAAAAATCATCAAAATGGACAGATTATATATAAACATAGCCAAAGCCTAGACAGATTTGTTCACATAAGGGGCCGTCACTGACCCACCATCAAACGCTCATACTGAATGATGTTGTAGACAGAAAAACATTCATCTTGGTGTTTCCAGATCCTTTCATGTTTGTCACATGTTCAGCGAATACCTGCTGTGAAGAGAATGTGGCCATGGAGAACCTACCAAGTCTGGTGTCCTATGCCGTTTGCCAATTGAGCAACACAGTGTCCAGTTGTCCTCATGTAACAGAGTGTCCTAGTATGTATTTCATGCACCTGAGACTGTGCTGGGAGATACAGCAATTTTTCTTGTGACAGCACACATGGCTGTGCCATCCTGCAGGAGATAGACTACCTAGACAATCTGAATGTGCTGCAGGTACCACCTCATGCTACCAGCACTGATATGGTCACGTCACTAGCATAATGTTATTCAGAAAGGACAAGAAGACAGTAGTTGGCATTTTGGAGGTTATCCTTCTGTTGCCTCCCCAGTGCTCTTATCGCTTCCATTTGCACCAAAGCAAGTATATTTGAATCACACTTACGCTTCCTATGCTCCAGAAGTTTAATTGATTTGTGGCTGGGTTCAGATGAGCAAATAAAAAATTGTCTGTTTTTAATTCCCAGAAATGGGTCATTTTCATGGGTATTGCCATCTGTATGCCATCCATGTGTCATCTTTTAATTTTTGTTTTTTACATCTGTATGACATGTTTATTATACATACAAGTTAACAAAAATATACACAGATGAATAGTTTCTTATGTTAATAATTTCATGTGGTGAAAAAAGTTGGATGCAATACAGATGATCCTTTTTTGTGCTGCCATAGATTTGAATGGCTGAGTCTCATCTGTAAAATCCATTTTTCTCACACGGATATTCGGTCCATGTGTAATAACTGCCATCTAAACAGCTTTATTGAATAAGCTTTGTCAATGTGATATCAGCTTTTACCATGGACAGTACTCATATGTATTATATGCTCACCTGCAGTGGCGTAACTACAGTCTGATGGGCCCTGATGCAGAGTTTGAGCCTGGGCCCCCCATCCTGGGCCACGTCCTGGTAAATATGTCCTCCAACTTGGTAAGTATGTCCATATCATGGCCCCATCCTTGTGTATAACCCCATCATGGCTACATCCTGCTATATATAGTCCCATCCCGGTATTTATGTCCACAATCATGGCCCCATCCAGGTATTTATATCCCTATCATGGTATATCTCCCCATCATTGACTCATCCTGATGTATGATCCTTATCATGCCTATTGCCTGGTATACACTGTGTGCAGAATTATTAGGCAAATGAGTATTTTGATCACATGATACTTTTTATACATGTTATCCTACTACAAGCTGTATAAGCTTGAGAGCCAACTACCAATTAAGTAAATCAGGTGCATCTCTGTAATGAGGAGGGGTGTGGTGTAATGACATCAACACCCTATATAAGGTGTGCTTAATTATTAGGCAACTTCCTTTCCTTTGGCAAAATGAGTCAGAAGAAAGATTTGACGGCCTCTGAAAAATCCAAAATTGTGAGAGGTCTTGCAGAGGGATACAGCAGTCTTGAAATTGCCAAACTTTGAAGCGTGATCACCGAACAATCAAGCGTTTCATGGCAAATAGCCAACAGGGTCTCAAGAAGTGTGTTGGGCAAAAAAAGGCACAACATAACTGCCCATGAATTGAGGAAAATCAAGCGTGAAGCTGCCAACATGCCATTTGCCACCAGTTTGGCCATATTTCAGAGCTGCAACATTACTGGAATATTAAAAAGCACAAGGTGGACCATACTCAGGGACATGGCCAAGGTAAGGAAGGCTGAAAAACGACCACCTTTGAACAAGAAACATAAGATAAAACGTCAAGACTGAGCCAAGAAATATCTTAATACTGATTTTTCAAAGGTTTTATGGACTGATGAAATGAGAGGGACTCTTGATAGGCCAGATGGATGGGCCTGAGGCTGGATCAGTAAAGGGCAGAGAGCTCAACTCTACTGGTAATGGTATGGAATGGTATCATCAAAGATTAACTTGTGGGACCTTTTCGAGTTGAGGATGGAGTGAAGCTCAACTCCCAGACCTACTGCCAGTTTCTGGAAGACAACTTCTTCAAGCAGTCATACAGGAAGAAGTCGGTATCGTTCAAGAAAAACATGATTTTCATGCAGGACAATGCTCCATCACATGCATCCAACTACTCCACAGCGTGGCTGGCCAGTAAAGGTTTAAAAGATGAAAAAATAATGACATGGCCCCCTTGTTCACCTGATCTGAACCCCAGAGAGAACCTGTAGTCCCTCAATAAATATGAGATACACAGGGAGGGAAAACGGTACACCTCTCGGAACAGTGTCTGGGAGGCTGTGGTGGCTGCTGCACGCAATGTTGATCATAAACAGATCAAGCAACTGACAGAATCTATGGATGGTAGGCTGTTGAGTGTCATCATAAAGAAAGGTGGCTATATTGGTCACTAATTTTTTTGTGTTTTGTTTTTGCATGTCAGAAATATTTATTTCTAAATTTTGTGCAGTTATATTGGTTTACCTGGTGAAAATAAACAAGTGAGATGGGAATATATTTGTTTTTTTTAAGTTGCCTAATAATTCTGCACAGTAATAGTTACCTGCACAAACAGATATCCTCCAAAGATAGCCAAATCTAAAAAAAACCCACTCCAACTTCCAAAAATATTTAAGCTTTGATATTTTTGAGTCTTTTGGGTTGATTGAGAACATAGTTGTTGATCAATAATAAAAAAATCCTCTAAAATACAACTTGCCTAATAATTCTGCACACGGTGTATAATAATAATAATAATAATTTTATTCATTTATATAGCACTGTTAATTCCACAGCGCTTTACATACAATGGCAACACTGTCCACATTGGGGCTCACAATCTAGGTTCCTTATGAGTATATTTTTTGGAGTATGGGAGGAAACCCACGCAAACACGGGCAGAACATACAAACTCCTTGCAGATGTTGTCCTTGGTGGGATTTGAACCCAGGACCCCAGCGCTGCAAAACTGCAGTGCTAACCACTGAGCCACCATGCCACTCATGGTCCTATCCTGGTATTTGGTGTACCTCCTGGTGTATGACGCCGATCATGGATATAGCCTGGTATATATGGCCCCACCCTGGTATATGTCTCCATCATGGTCCCATCATGGTGTATGACCCCGATCATGGATATAGCCTGGTATATATGGCCCCACCCTGGTATATACAGTATGTCCCCATCATTGCCCATCCTGGTATATATGGCCCCATCTGTTACAGGGGGCTGTCTGATAATAAAACCTAAAGGAGTATCAGACAGTCAGGGTCCACCGTGCAAAGACTCTGCTGCAGACTATGGCAGAGTGCAATACCTCTGTTAAACTCACAGAGGAATATAATTAGTAAATAAGGCAACTCCTCCCTTACTTGGAGGGTGTGTGGAATGGTCTCTGTTAATAATCACAGAGACAAAGGCAGTGAGTGTGAAATGGCACCTACCTAGGTCCGTTCCTCTAGTGGTGCCAAGAGACGGACAGCAGCGTAAGCCGCACAAAGCTCCTACCTGCGTTCGCTCCACTAGTGTGCGAGGACACGAACCACTAGATATGGCACCTGCCTAGGTCCGTTCTTCTAGTGGTGCAAAAGAGACGGACAGCAGCGTAAGCCGCACAAAGCTCCTACCTGCGTTCGCTCCACTAGTGTGCGAGGACACAAACCACTAGATATGGCACCTGCCTAGGTCCGCTCTTCTAGTGGTGCAAAAGAGACGGACAGCAGCATAAGCCGCACAAAGCTCCTACCTCTGTTCGCTCCCCTAGTGTGCGAGGATACGAACAACTGCCAGATGCAGTATAAGGAACGTTACCCTAGCGGCAACGTCCACCTACGAGTAGAATCACAAGGCCCAGCCGGACCATGTGCCTCAGGCACGTGCCTATGTCCGCTCCCCTAAGAGGTAAGGATACGGACTGCAGCCGAAGCTGTAAGGTATAGGAACGCTACCCTGCCGGTAGCGCTCACCTAGCATAGACAGAGAGATGCCTAGAGGAACGTGCACAGAGCGTCTACTCTCATGCATGAACCAAGAGGACTGAGCGCCGTGCGGCGTGCGTCAGGGTCTTATATAGACTCTGTGCCTCATCCAAGATGGAGGACACCAGAGCCAATCCGCTGCCAGAACGACAGGAATGACGTCACGCTGGCCTATCACCGAGCAAAGCGTCACAAGCACATGACCAGCGACCAATCGGCATAGAAGGTGTCAGAGACATGTGACCACGAGTCACAAGCACATGACCAGCGGCCAATCGGCATAGAAGGTGTCAGAGACATGTGACCTCATGTCAGCGATGATGTCACCCGCACATGTGCAATGGCTCCAAGATAGGACTTAGTCTCCAGCGCTTGCACATGTGCAGTAGCAAGAAATCTGGACATAGTCTCCAGTGCTCGCACATGTGCAGTAGCAAGAAATCTGGACATAGACTCCAGTGCCACAGCAACCGTAACAGTACCTCCCCCTCAAGGGCCCCCCTCCCGGCGACGCAGGTAATTGGCAACTAAGTCGGGAGCATGGACAGCCTCCTCAGGCTCCCAAGAGCGATGTTCCGGGCCGTAGCCCTCCCAATCTATCAAGAAGAACCTGCGCCCTCTAACCATCTTAGAACCAACTATGGCTCGTACCTCATAGCTAGAGCGAGAGGAATCAGAGGCAGGAGAGTGCACTTAACGAGCGTGAGGTAAAATAGCCTGCTTTAGCAGTGAGACATGGAATTTGTCATGGATCCTAAGATGGACGGGTAACTTCAATTGGTAGACTACAGGATTTACCTGTCGAAGAACCTCATAAGGACCCAGGAAGCGAGGAGCAAATTTGACAGAGCTCACTCTAAAGCCCGCTACACACGCTTCAATATATCTCACAATCCGTCGTTGGGGTCAAGTTTTAAGTGACGCACATCCGGCATCGTTTGTGAGGTATCTGCGTGTGACATCTACGTGCGATCAGGATTGAACGCAAAACCGTTGATCGCATACACATCGTATCTTTGTCTAGAATTGAGCGTTTTGTTGCACGAACCTAGTGAATTGTAACGTGTGACATCCCTCATACGATTTTGGTGTCTGATGCTATGTGCGCAGGTGTGCGCTCTGCACCGCAGCTTAAAAAAGGTCCGCTTCAGAGCGCAGCTGAAAAGCTGCGTTCTGAAGCGCCTCACAATATCTGTCATTCACTAATCTCTGTCAATCGGTCACTATCTCTGTCCCTCACTCTCTGTCCATGTCAGTCTATCCCCCTCTCTCATATACTCACCGATCCCCGATCCCCGGCGCTGCACGGCGTTCACACTGCTCCGGCGGCTTTTACTGTTTTGAAAAAGCCGGCCGCCCATTAAACAATCTCGTATTCCCTGCTATCCCCGCCCACCGGCGCCTATGATTGGTTACAGTGAGACACGCCCCCACGCTGAGTGACAGGTGTCACACTGCACCCAATCACAGAAGCCGGTGGGCGTGTCTATACTGTGTAGTGAAATAAATAATTAAATAATTAAAAAAAACGGCGTGCGGTCCCCCCCAATTTTAAAACCAGCCAGATAAAGCCATACGGCTGAAGGCTGGTATTCTCAGGATGGGGAGCTCCACGTTATGGGGAGCCCCCCAGCCTAACAATATCAGCCAGCATCCGCCCAGAATTGCCGCATACATTATATGCGACAGTTCTGGGACTGTACCCGGCTCTTCCCGATTTGCCCTGGTGCGTTGGCAAATCGGGGTAATAAGGAGTTATTGGCAGCCCATAGCTGACAATAAGTCCTAGATTAATCATGTCAGGCGTCTATGAGACACCCTCCATGATTAATCTGTAAATTACAGTAAATAAACACACACACCCGAAAAAATCCTTTATTAGAAATAAAAAACACAAACATATACCCTGGTTAACCACTTTAATCAGCCCCAAAAAAGCCCTCCATGTCCGGCGAAATCCAGGATGGTCCAGCGTCGCTTCCAGCGCTGCTGCATGGAGGTGACAGGAGCTGCAGAAGACACTGCCGCTCCGGTCACCTCCACACAGCAACTGAAGAGAGCCGCGTGATCAGCTGAGCTGTCAGTGAGGTTACCCGCTGTCACTGGATCCAGCGGTGGCCGCGGGTAACCTCAGTGACAGCTCAGCTGATCGCGCTACGTGGAGCGTGGGGGCGTGTCTCACTGTAACCAATCATAGGCGCCGGTGGGCGGGGAAAGCAGGGAATACGAGATTGTTTAATGGGCGGCCGGCTTTTTCAAAATAGTAAAAGCCGCCGGAGCAGTGTGAATGCCGTGCAGCGCCGCGCCGGGGATCGGGGATCGGTGAGTATATGAGAGAGGGCTGCTCAATTCAGTTACTCGGGAGTTTGGCGGTCACCGGTGAGTCCTTCAGGGGTGACCGCTAATCAGGACGCGACACAGACAGAGCCGCAGCATGACAATGAAGTCGGGTGAAGTTCACCCGAGTTCATTCTGACAGTGCGGCTCTGTCTGTGTCTGCTGTCATCTGCCATTCAGCTCTGCTGCATGGCTGTCTGTGTCTGCTGTCAGCGGCCATGTAGCAGAGCTGAATGGCAGATGACATAGTAAAAACGCATCCCTACACATTACACACGCTTGTCAAGTCAATAAATAAATAAAAAAAAAGGTGCCCAATGCATACGTCACAGAACACATGATCTAAAGGATCGCACACAAAATTGATCAATTTAACATAGACTACTAACGCACGTGTGACAGCAAATGAACGACCTACGTGCAATCTCATAAGATCCCGTATGCAACCTGGGCGTGTCACATCGCAAATGCGATTGTACAACTAATTGCAACATGTAAAGCAGGTTTTAGTCTCACATGTTTTGCAGAGAGCCACACAAAGTCCCCCGGAGAAAAGACAGGAGCCGGGCAACGAAACCAATCGGACACCGTCTTCATACGGTCCATAGCTGCTTGGATCCACTCTTGAGTCCGATCCCAAACCTCTCTGGCATTAGTTGCCCAGTCGGCCACAAGAGGAAGAGGTGCAGCAGCGGGAAACGGTACCGGTACCCTAGGGTGTTGCCCATTATTGAGTACGAACAGTGTCTGCCCAGTGGCCTCAGCCAGCGAATTGTTAAGGGCAAATTCTGCCCAGGGTAGGAGGGAGGACCAGTTATAGTGGTTCTCAGCAACAAAGTGTCGAAGGTATATAATCATGGATTGATTGGTATGCTCAACCAAACCATTGGTCTCCGGATGGTATGCCGAAGAGAGATTCAACTCAATTTGCAGAAGGCTACAAAGATCTCGCCAGAAACGGGAAGCAAATTGTGGGCCTCTATCACAAATGATATGATCTGGCATCCCGTGAAGCCTAAAGACATGCTTGAGGAATAGTTTGGCTAGTACCCTGGAAGATGGTATTCTCGATAATGGTACGAGATGAACCATCCGGGAGAAATGGTCCGTAATGACCCACACAAATCTATGTCCCTGTGAACACGGAAGATCACCCACAAAGTCCATGCCTACCACCTCCCATGGTCTATCTGGCACTGGTAAAGGATGCAAGAGCCCAGCCGGTCTCTGCCATAATGGACGGTTGCTGAAAGGGGGGAAAAAAAGGCGCAAATAGGGTTTTACCCGGTATTAACCGTGTAAGGATGTAGAAAGATACACTCACCTGGAGCGGTTGTGCCAGTCACAACCCCTTGTAAAGCATATGAGTGTCCGCGTGGTTCCAGCAGCAGCCCCGTGAAGACTTAGTGAAAAAAATGCATATATATATATATATATATGTGAGAATCGGGTTTTAGCCGCGCTAAGAAGCCACTGTTGCCAGGATGTAGTTTATATTAAAAAACTCTTTCTTTATTACAGCATCCAACGCGTTTCAGAGACATAAGCCGTCTCCTTCATCAGGGAAAAAGAGAATCTCTTTTTCCCTGATGAAGGAGACGGCTTATGTCTCTGAAACGCGTTGGATGCTGTAATAAAGAAAGAATAATGGACGGTTGCGAGCACACGAGTAGCAGGAACCGACATATCTCTTGACGTGGCTGGCTAAGTGTGGCCACCAATACCACCTCTCCAGTAACTCTCGTGTCCGCCTAATACCAAAATGCCCACCCACCTTTGAGGTGTGGGCCCACGACAGTATATCATTCTGTCGATCAGGCGGAACAAAGGTCTTGCCCGGTGGGATTTGGTCTAACGTCACAGGGGAGAGCGTATGAAAAACCCTGGAGGGAAGGATAAGACGAGGTTCGTCAATCTCTTCCTGGGTAGAAACCATAGAGCGAGAAAGGGGGTCTGCCTTGTTATTCTTACTCCCAGACAGATAGTTGATGGAGAAGTGAAAGCGGGCGAAAAACAAGGACCAGCGGGCTTGGCGAGGATTCAGACGCTGAGTGGTTTGTAAGTACGTCAGATTCTTATGGTCTGTATAGACCTGGAAAGAATGTTTCGCTCCTTCCAGCAAGTGACGCCACTCCTCCAAGGCTAATCTCAGGGCGAGCAGTTCCCTATCCCCAATGGTATAGTTTCTCTCTGCCGTTGAAAAGGTTTTAGCAAAGAAGAAACACGGCCTTTTTCTACCTGCACCATTCTTTTGATACAAGACCGCACCAGCACCCACTGAAGGGGCATCAACCTCCAAGAGGAAGGGCTTATTCTCATCGGGTCTTTGAAGAATGGGAGCAGTTGAAAAGTGTCTTTTTACTGCCTCAAAAGCCTGAGATGTCTCAGTAGACCAGACTTTGGGATTAGCACCTTTCTTAGTCAAGGCCACCAAAGGGGCCACCAAAGTAGAAAAATGGGGCATGAACTGCCTGTAATAATTTATGAATCCTAAGAAGCGTTGCACTGCCTTCAAGGAATGAGGTTCGGACCATTCCAGGACAGCAGAGAGCTTTGCAGGATCCATAGCCAGACCCTCTTGTGAGATAATGTAGCCCAAAAAAGGCAAGGATGACTGCTCGAATACACATTTTTCGAGTTTAGCAAACAATGAGTGCTCCCTTAAACGGGAAAGGACACGAACGACATCCTGACGATGAGTCTCCAGATCAGGAGAAAAAATCAGGATGTCGTCCAGATACACCACTATAGAGGATAACAGTAAATCCCTGAACACATCGTTTACGAAGTCCTGAAATACTGCGGGTGCATTACATAAACCAAAAGGCATGACGAGGTATTCATAGTGACCGTCTCGGGTGTTAAAAGCGGTCTTCCATTCGTCACCCTCTCGAATTCGTACCAAGTTATACGCACCCCGCAGATCCAACTTCGTAAAAACTTGAGCTCCCCTCAATCTGTCAAAGAGCTCCGAAATTAAAGGTAACGGGTATTTGTTCTTTATTGTGATTGCATTGAGACCCCTGTAATCTATGCAGGGACGCAAATCACCCTCTTTCTTCCGAACAAAGAAAAACCCAGCTCCCGCGGGAGAGACAGACTTACGAATGAACCCCTTCTCTAAACTCTCTCTTATATAGGTCGACATGGCCTCCGACTCAGGTATCGACAAGGGGTAAACTCTGCCCTTAGGTGGAACCGAACCTGGGATAAGGTCTATGGCACAGTCATACGGCCTATGGGGTGGAAGAACCTCAGCACCCTGTTTGGAGAACACGTCAGCGAAATCCAAATAGGGTGTAGGTATGGGAGAGAGATCAGTTGATGCAACCGCAACGACCTTAGGTGGTAAGGGAAGACATCGGGACTGACATTTCAAACCCCAACTAGTAATGCTGTCGGACTCCCAGTCAATGTGAGGAGCATGAGTCCGAAGCCATGGGAGACCCAGAAGGACGTCGTCTATACCCTCAGGCAAAACAAGAAAAGAAATCTCCTCTATGTGACCCTGAGACAGGGAAAGGCGCAAGGGAACTGTCCTCAATGTAATGGAGTCAGACAACATAGTTCCATTAACAACACGGACAGGAATAGGCGCCTCTAACATGATAGAGGGAATATTGTGTCTCTTTACAAATCCTGAGGACACAAAAGTCCAGTCAGCTCCGGAATCCACAAAAGCCATAATAGGCCATGTATTCTCAGAGAATGAGAGCTGACCTGGGATACTACACTTAGAGGGTACAGAAAACGTCTCTAGTAACCCCCCTCTAATGGTTACTAGGCCTGGGAGTTTCCCTGACGGCTAGGACACTTGTTGGCATAGTGCCCAGCCTGACGACATACGTAACATATAGGAGGACCAGACTTGCGTAGTCTGGAGGACGTATGACCTAACTCCATAGGAGTGGGAGATGTTTCAGATGCTGAGGAAGATGGAAGTGGACCCTCAACAACTTGAATAGCCCGATGCTTAGGGCGTGAGGAAGAGACCTCGAGTCTACGTTCCCTATGGCGTACGTCGATCCTCGTTGCTACTGTGATCAAGTCTTCCAGAGAAGCAGGGACCTCACGAGTAGCAAGAGCATCCTTGACATAGCCTGCCAACTAGAGTTGAGCGCGGTTCTAGGTTCGTGGTTCTCCAGTTCGCGGCTCGAGTGATTTTGGGGGCTGTTCTAGATCGAACTAGAACTCGAGCTTTTTTGCAAAAGCTCGATAGTTCTAGATACGTTCGAGAACGGTTCTAGCAGCAAAAAACCCAGCTAATTCCTAGCTGGCTTTCCGCTGTAATAGTGGTTTTTTTCCTTGTCTTCCTTCCCTAAGCGCGCGCGTGTAGTGGGGAGGGCCAACATGTCAGCCAATCCCAGACACACACACAGCTAAGTGGATTTTTAGCCAGAGAAGCAACGGCATGTGTGATAGGATGTCCATGTCACATGTCCCTGCATTATAAAAACGAGTATCTGCCCGTCCGGACGCCATTATCTCTTCTGCGTCCTTGGTGTCAGACATCACTGGCGCAGCTCCGTCCTGAGTCCTATCACCGATACTGCTGTATGCGCTCCATACACAGTGCTGGACAGCTTAGGGAGAGCACTTTCTATCAGTCCTTTTAAGGGCTCGTACTGCCAGGATCAGAGCCATAGGTGACAGGTCCTGAAAACAGAGTTTAACAGCTACACAAGATGACAGCGTCTGTGTAGCTAAGGTCAGGGATTTCCTCGCTGCATTTCCCCATTAGGAGGGATAGAAAGGCAGGCTTCCTTTCCTGTACCCAGAGACCCACAACCCTGCCACTGTACCCTCCTGCCCTTTGCACACTCCAACTCATTGTTACTAAGCCATTATACTAACAAACACTGAGTGAACTTAGTGGCATCCTAAACGTGGCTATTGGACTTCTGTATAGTCCCAGTAGTGCACAGATATTTGCAGCACGTCTGCCTGCATTGCACACTCCAACTCATTGTTACTAAGCCATTATACTAGCAAACACTCAGAGAACCTAGTGGCATCCTAAACGTGGCTATTGGACTTCTGTATAGTCCCACTACTGCAAAGATATTTGCAGCACGTCTGCCTGCATTGCACACTCAAACTCATTGTTACTAAGCCATTATACTAGCAAACACTGAGGAAACTTAGTGGCATCCTAAACGTGGCTATTGGACTTCTGTATAGTCCCACTAGTGCAAAGATATTTGCAGCACCTCTGCCTGCATTGCACACTCAAACTCATTGTTACTAAGCCATTATACTAGCAAACACTCAGTGAATCTAGTGGCATCCTAAACATGGCTGTTGGACTTCTGTATCGTCCCACAAGTGCAAAGATATTTGCAGCACCTCTGCCTGCCTTGCACACTCAAACTCATTGTTACTAAGCCATTATACTAGCAAACACTCAGCGAACCAAGTGGTATCCTAAACATGGCTGTTGGACTTCTGTATAGTCTGACTAGTGCAAAGATATTTGCAGCACCTCTGCCTGCATTGCACACTCAAACTCATTGTTACTAAGCCATTATACTAGCAAACACTCAGTGAACCTAGTGGCATCCTAAACGTGGCTATTGGACTTCTGTATAGTCCCACTAATGCAAAGATATTTGCAGCACGTCTGCCTGCATTGCACACTCAAAATCATTGTTACTAAGCCATTATACTAGCAAACACTGAGGAAACTTAGTGGCATCCTAAACGTGGCTGTTGGACTTCTGTATAGTCCCACTAGTGCAAAGATATTTGCAGCACCTCTGCCTGCATTGCACACTCAAACTCATTGTTACTAAGCCATTATACTAGCAAACACTGAGTGAACTTAGTGGCATCCTAAACGTGGCTATTGGACTTCTGTATAGTCCTACTAGTGCAAAGATATTTGCAGCACGTCTGCCTGCATTGCACACTCAAACTCATTGTTACTTACTAAGACATTATAATACCAAAAATTGAGTAAACTTAGTGGCATACAAGAAGTGGCTGTTGTACTCCATTAGTGCCCCACTGGTGCAAATCTATGTGCAGCACCTGTGCAGGACACCCTCCTGCTCTGTTTTTAATAAGCTATAATGATAGCAAAAAATACTGCCATTTAGTGGCATCATAGAACTGGTTGTGGGACTCCTTTATTGTGCCACTTGTGCCAAGCAATCTCAAGCACCTCTGCATTCTACCCTCATGCACATTTAGCTATGCTAATTTTATAGCAAACTCAGGGACTTCCTTGCTGCATTTGATCATTAGGAGGGATAGAAAGTGAGGTTTCTTTTACTGTCCTGGTGCCCACAGAACACGGCCCCTGTACCCATCTGTCCACTTTTGCCACGCTATTTAATTTGCCCAAAGAGCTGACTCTTTTTCTGCCATCCTAAAATTGTCTGGAATACTAAGTTAGTGTTCCTTTGCTGCCAAGCAAGGTACAACACATGTGCATTCTACACTCCTTTCCATTTCTGGAATGCAATTATTAACTGCAGGTAGTCCAGCCAATCTGTGACGAAGGTGCAGGCGTGGATATAATGTAGCCTGCATCCAATGATGGTTCTCTCGATGTCTGACAGCTCAACAATACCTTCTGTGTCCACTTCCAAAACAAGTGATGACCTGCCAATCACACTCCCTGTTGCGGGTAAAGGAGTGGAAGTTCAGTGTGAAAAACCATGTGTGACTGCTGTCCCCACAGTCACAGAGGATGAAGAGCACGCAGATGCACTTGATGGGGCAGGCGGTGGTTGCACAGGCACGCTAGGCCGCATTGTAGCACAGTGAAATTCACATTGCGACTTATGCATCATTTTAAGTTGTGTACAGGGTGGGCTACCCAGTATGCAGCAAAACCAGGCAACAGGAAAAGGACTCTAGGCAGTTGGGTTGATAAATGATTGTTTAACTTTACCAAAACAAACAATAAGAACCATGCATACAATTTAAATAATTGAACAATCTATTCTGTTGCCTACTACCTGCTAATCCCTCTGTGTAACAGTAATTGTGTGTTTGTGCGTGTGTGTGTGTGTGTGTGTGTGTTTGAACACGACTTACCAGTGGCGCATCACAAGAGCTTCCAAGTTATCTACCTAAACATAGTCAAAACACATTACCCCCCCTGAATACCCTTGTTAGCTGAAGCCTCACAGATAATGCAGATGATAACAGTGTGAATGCAAACCACACAGCTCTGCAACACAGTCATGGAAATCTTGAAAAGCAACAGTGAATGCAAACATGTGTCGCTGTCCCTCTATGATTTAAACTGTACGTGACAATTTGACAGTGCAGAGACAGCAAGTTTTATTGTCTATATAGTCGGCCTACCCAGAACAGATATGTGTTTTGCTAATAAAACAAAGTGTTGCGTGCCCGCATTATTGTCTGGGCACAGCCTACCGTACCCGGGTACTCTGATGTCCAGTTTCCAGAAATACAGACTTTACGCTCCTCTCACGGTAAACAGTATAGACAGCACTGTAAGAATGTTGGTCTGTGGCACAGGATGCTGCTCACTGGCATTACGGGGCTCATCATCAAAGTACAACATGACTCCCCTCACAATTGAACGAAGTGTTTCCGCGGTGACTCCTTGCTGTAACACACACCTTTAGCTTTTCCTTCTGTTCATAGACAGCATCTCCAAGTCCACACCCGAAGAGCAATTTCTCCTCCACGTCTAAGTGTGGAGAGGCAGCTAGTGCGCATGCGTGTGCCGATTTACCCCAGCCGCAGCCTAACTACAGTGTTTCGCCTAGTGAGTATGCTCAGCCTGACTGTGCCATTGCTGAGGCTAAGTCTTCATTTCGGGATACAGCGCATGCTCCCACACTTAGTGCGAAAAGCCTCTTTGCACAGGTACTTGCACTCCGTGCCGGGTCTAGGTCCTGTGTTGTGCCTAGACACCATAAAGCTGATAGTCTTTTTTCAGACACTGTATTTCATGCTACTGAGCATGCTCAGGCACTTACTGCATCAGAGACTATGTCCGGTAATGAACTCTTTGGCCCTGCCCCTGATGTGGGGGTCCCATATAGACCACAGGGCATCAGGTGTCCTGACGATGTGGCCAGGCCACTCCCAAATGGCTTGCAGAGGCCCGCCCCTATGACTTGTCACCGCATTATTGATGGTCAGACGATGACTGATGAGGTGTTTGGGTCATGGCAGCCATGAGGTCATCATTGAAGTTGCGGTTCCAAGTAGGACGCTAGTTATGCCACTCATGACGTGTCACTCTGCTTTTGTCTCCAGGAGGTGCATTGTGGTTCACCCTGGTTTGGGGCGGACCCAGGTTATAAAAGGGGCTGGAGCCAACAAGGAGGTGCGCAGTCTTCTATTATGCTCCGAAAGAGCACACCTCCATGTGTTGAACCCATTGCGGCTTTAGGCCAGGGGTAGGCAGGGATAGGGTGTCGATGCCGGCCATCACCACAGTTGGTAACACAGAACGGTTAAGACCAGCTCCTGTCCTACCAGTCCTGCTTGTGCAGCCCAGTGGCATTAACAGGCCTGCTGCTGCTGATGCGCCTGCTGTCCACAGGTGTGCCCCTACGCACACGGTCAGCGTACTCAATGGCCCCTGTGTTGTTAACAGGGAGTTCCTGGGCTGGGTGGGCATGTGGACCCTGTGACGCTAACAGGGCTTCCAGTCTCCAGATCCGAATGGCGTCTAACTCGGTTCAGGCTACTATTAGTTTCATAGCCACACAGCTCTGTATCCTCCACCAAACCTTCCAGTTGCCAACCTCTCCTTTTCCATCTGGGAGCACGGTGGACACTGACTGCTGATGGGGATATATACCTTTCTCTTTCTTTTCTTAATAGTTTTCGGTATATAGCGGTAACATAGTATATACCACCTTATCCAAATCTGCCAGTCCCACTGTAACAGATGGTGTTTCTTCAGCAAATGTTACTGTTTCTTAACCACCAAATCCACGGACAAAAACTTTTTTCCCCTTTCCAACACACCTGTTCCCCTTTCCACCAGCATCTGTCCTTTTTCAACTCATTTTGGTATATGAACAAAAGTGCAACTCTGCAGGGACACCGTACTCAACGCCATCTCAGCACAGCAGCCAGCCCTCGGTCCCTCAGATGTGGACAAGTAAAAGACCATTTCCTCCTATCCATGACAAAGCGTTGAGATTCACTCTGTGCAGCACTGGTGTTTAGTGGAAAAGCAGATCTAAGATTGCGTACCACCTTCTGCAGATACTCCTGTATACGTGCGTCCATTTCTATGGCAGGAGTTATTTTGCCAAATTTTGTCTTGTACCGGGGATCTAACAGTGTGGCAACCCAGTAGTCAGGATTACTTTGAATTCGTACAATCCGAGGGTCATGTTGTAGGTAGTGCAGCAAGAAGGCGCTCATGTGTCTTGTGCATCCAGGAGGACCAAGTCCTTGGTGTGTTTGGTGGCAGAGAGGTGAGAATCGTGCCTCCTTCCTCTGCCCTCTCCCCACAACCTCGCACAACCGAAATGTGAGCAAGCTCTCACTCATCTGCTGAGTCTTCCATGCCCATCGCCAGTTCGTCCTCCATTTCTTCATGAGCTCCTGCACCTTCCTCAACACTTTTTGCTGATACTATGCGCCCTTGTTAATCCCTCTCCCTCACCATGACTGCCGCCTAGGTGCCGCTGACCATCTGGACCTCGTAGATCTTGTTATCCCTTCCGCATATGACTCCTCCTGTACTTCCTCCCCTTCCTCTTGTCCCAACACCTGACTCCGAATAATAATTACAGTGTGCTCCATCATGTAGATGACCAGAATTGTCACGCTGAGAAGGGCATCGCCAGTGCTAAACATCTTCGTCGACATTTGTAAACTGTGTAGAAGGGTGCATAGGTCCTTGATCTGACACCACTCCAGCAGCGTGATCTGCACCACCTCTGGATCAAGTTATCCCAGGCTATATGTCATAACGTATTGCAGCAGGGTTCGGCGGTGCTGCCACAAACGCTGCAACATGTGCAGATTCAAATTCCTGCGTGTCGGCACATTGCATTTCAGGCGTTTAACCACCAGACCTAAAGACTTCTGTAGCGACGAAAGTTGTTGAGCTGCTGTGTGCGCACGATGGAAGTGAGCACATAGCAAGCGTGCCCACTGCACAAGGCCATGTAGGCCGGGATGTTGTTTTAAAAATTGCTGGAGAATTAGGTTCAACACGTGAGCCATACAAGGCACGTGTGTCACATTGCCCTGACGATGGCCCGCAGCCAGGTTTACATCATTGCCGCACACGGCTGTTAAGTCACCAACGGAGTCCGCTCCGTCAATTTGTACTCCGGTCGCCAGGTGACAACGTGTTCCTTTCATGCATAGTGCTGATGAAGGGAGAGGAGTCGATGCCAGCGGCGCAGGTGGACGCAGGTTATGCTCACCCACTGGGCTGCATTACCTTGACAGATGCAGAATCTCTGGCTGAATGTAGCTGGTGGGTATCTCACAGATGAAGTACCATCATTCAGCTACAACCAATGGGAAGACACCACACCCTTTTTTATGCCCATCCTGTCTGCAGACCACTGCCAGACATAGCTATGAACCTCTGGTTACTTTTACCCCCAGTTCAGTTTTATGATTTTGTGTGCTTGTTACCTGACTACTTTTCCTGCTTGCTGTTTATGTACCTTGTTGGCCGATCCGCATTTCACCTCTGCTTGTTTTCTGATTAAGTCCTGGCCGCCCCATTCTGTTCCTGTTCCTCAATTAATGTTTTAACCCTGCCTGACTACTATTCTCTGGAACTGCAGCCTTCCACAGGTATTGATCAACTTGGGCCCTGTGTAATTCCTAATCCCTGTATAGGGGTTAAAGGGTTTCAGGGTTCTAGGGGTCCTGCTTGGTGAGTGGCTTCCCTCTAGCCTATCATTTACAGCCCATCTGAGTGTGTGGATCAAGGAAGGTGTTACACCGTGCTCTCTGCAGAAGGCCATGTGGGCGAGGATAGTGCTTTAAAAATTGCTGGACAACCAGGTTCAACACGTGAGCCACACAAGGCACGTGTGTCACATTGTCACAGCGAAGGGCCGCACCCATGTTTGCATCATTGTCGCACCCGGCCTTCCCTGGCTGCTGGTTGAGTGGAGACAACCATTGATGAAACTCGGTCTCCAGAGCTAACCGTCCACAACTTCTCAGCGGTGTGACTCACATTTCCCATACATTTCAAAGTAAACCTTTGACCGCCTGATGGCATTGAGCTCTGCTGCCAGCATAGTAAGGAGGTGTGTGGTATTCCTTGTGCGCAGTTACAAGGAAGGGTGGCCTGACCACACAGGGTTTGGGCCAAGGTGGAGGACCCACACGAGGTTGAAGAGGCAGAAGCAGTGTATTAACTTCTACATACAGAAGAAGGATTGACACAACTCGTGGGGATGGCAAAACTTGTACAGCAGACCCTTCTCCATCTCTCCCCACAGTAACCCATTGCCCAGTCAGCGACATGTAACGCCCCTGTCCATGCTTACTGGGCCAATTAGGTGAAATACACCCTGTCACACAGAGTTTCTCAAGGAACCAGTGATGTTTAGTGCGACATGCTGGTGTAGCGCGTGCACGCCTTTGTTGGAGAAGGAGTGGCGCCTGGGCATCGGCTCTTGGGGCACTGCGATGGGCATAAGGTCTCGAAAATCCTTGGTTAAAAATGTTGGAAAGGCAGCATTTTAGTAGCCAACAGTTTGCAGATGCTGAAAGTCAACCTCCAAGCCATGTCATGCCCTTCTAAAAGCATGTAAAACACAGCGAGGGGACTCCAACCACAGTCTCCCTCGTTTCCACTAACTGGGCCACACACCCCCCACTTGACTGGCATCAGTTGACCCCCCTTTTGAAAAAGAAAAAGATGCTTTGCATGAAGCACTCTCAAAAATACGCGTGCCTTTCCCATCCCCTGGCTGACCCAGGGGAAGAAAAGTCCTCTGAGATCCATGACTTGTTCATCTTGGTTCTTTTAGAAACACAGCGAGGGGACTCCAAACACAGTCTCCCTCGTTGCCACTAATTGGGCCACACACACCCCACTTGACTGGCATCAGTTGACCCCCCTTTTGAAAAAGAAAAAGATGCTTTGCATGAAGCACTCTCAAAAATACGCGTGCCTTTCCCGTCCCCTGGCTGACCCAGGGGAAGAAAAGTCCTCTGAGAGCCATGACTTGTTCATCTTGGTTCTTTTAGAAACACAGCGAGGGGACTCCAACCACAGTCTCCCTCGTTGCCACTAATTGGGCCACACACACCCCACTTGACTGGCATCAGTTGACCCAATTTTCAAGATGAAAAAGATGCTTTGCATGAAGCACTCTCAAAAATACGCGTGCCTTTCCTGTCCCCTGGCTGACCCAGGGGAAGAAAAGTCCTCTGAGAGCCATGACTTGTTCATCTTGGTTCTTTTAGAAACACAGTGAGGGGACTCCAAACACAGTCTCCCTCGTTGCCACTAATTGGGCCACACACACCCCACTTGACTGGCATCAGTTGACCCAATTTTCAAGATGAAAAAGATGCTTTGCATGAAGCACTCTCAAAAATACGCGTGCCTTTCCCGTCCCCTGGCTGACCCAGGGGAAGAAAAGTCCTCTGACAGCCATGACTTGTTCATCTTGGTTCTTTTAGAAACACAGCGAGGGGACTCCAAACACAGTCTCCCTCGTTGCCACTAATTGGGCCACACACACCCCACTTGACTGGCATCAGTTGACCCCCCTTTTGAAAAAGATGCTTTGCATGAAGCACTCTCAAAAATACACGTGCCTTTCCCGTCCCCTGGATGACCCAGGGGAAGAAAAGTCCTCTGAGAGCCATGACTTGTTCATCTTGGTTCTTTTTTCAAAAGCGAGGGGACTCCAACCACAGTCTCCCTTGTTTCCACTAATTGGGCCACACACACCCCACTTGACTGGCATCAGTTGACCCAATTTTCAAGATGAAAAAGATGCTTTGCATGAAGCACTCTCAAAAATACGCGTGCCTTTCCCGTCCCCTGGCTGACCCAGGGGAAGAAAAGTCCTCTGAGAGCCATGACTTGTTCATGTTGGTTCTTTTAGAAACACAGCGAGGGGACTCCAACCACAGTCTCCCTCGTTGCCACTAATTGGTCCACACACACCCCACTTGACTGGCATCAGTTGACCCCCCTTTTGAAAAAGAAAAAGATGCTTTGCATGAAGCACTCTCAAAAATACGCGTGCCTTTCCCGTCCCTTGGCTGACCCAGGGGAAGAAAAGTCCTCTGAGAGCCATGACTTGTTCATCTTGGTTCTTTTAGAAACACAGCGAGGGGACTCCAACCACAGTCTCCCTCGTTGCCACTAATTGGGCCACACACACCCCACTTGACTGGCATCGGTTGACCCCCCTTTTGAAAAAGAAAAAGATGCTTTGCATGAAGCACTCTCAAAAATACGCGTGCCTTTCACCTCCCCTGGCTGAGCCAGGGGAAGAAAAGTCCTCTGAGAGCCATGACTTGTTCATCTTGGTTCTTTTTTCAAAAGCGAGGGGACTCCAACCACAGTCTCCCTTGTTTCCACTAATTGGGCCACACACACCCCACTTGACTGGCATCAGTTGACCCAATTTTCAAGATGAAAAAGATGCTTTGCATGAAGCACTCTCAAAAATACGCGTGCCTTTCACCTCCCCTGGCTGACCCAGGGGAAGAAAAGTCCTCTGAGAGCCATGTCCATATTGTCAGTGGACAGACACGTGTGCTTATCTGCCAGCAGACCCCCAGCAGCACTGAAGACAGGTTCCGAGAGAACACTGGCTGCAGGACACGACAAGATCCCCAAGGCGTACGTGTCGAGCTCAGGCAATTTATCCAGATTGGAAGCCTAAAATGAGCAGGGCTCAAGTTGCACAGTAATGGCATTGATGTTTCCTTGCATATACTCATATATCTGTGTCTCCTCCTCTTTTTCCTTGTCCAGCTCTTTTGTTTTCGCATGAGTATATGTCCTTGTCACTTTCCCATGTGTTTGTGTTGTGAGTTGTTTATCACCTTTTGGACACCTTTGAGGGTGTTTTCTAGGTGTTTTTATGTGTTTGTGATTGCCTGCCATTGTTTCCTATGCAGTTCGAGTTCGGTTCGTCGAACGTTCAACGAACCGAACTCGAACGGGAGCTCCGTTCGGCGAACCGACCTCGAGCCGAACCGCGACCGGTTCGCTCATCTCTACTGCCAACCCGCTCCAGAAGATAGGAATCAACACCTTCTCTGGCCAATCTAGTTCTGCCACCAGAGTTCTAAAAGCAATGGCATAAGAACTAGTGGATAACGAACCCTGAGATAGATCTAACAGTCTCAGGGCTGCATCATGGGTAACCTGCGGACCTATGAATACCGCCTTAAGAGCATCAAGAAAGTCTTGATGTCTCAGAGTAACCACATCAGAGTGCTCCCATAGGGGAGTCGCCCATTCTAAGGCTTTGTCCTGAAGTAAGGATATGATAACGCCTACTCTGGACCTCTCCGTAGAGAAGCGAGAAGAGTTGACCTCTAGGTGTATCTGACACTGACTAATGAAACCACGACATGATCTGGCATCGCCAGAATATCTGTTTGGCAGAGCAAGTCGAGGATCATGTGCAAATGTCACCATGGTCTGAGGTTTATCCTCTATACTCTTGAGCCGTGACTCAAGTACTTGTATGTAACGGTGTAACTGCTGATATTCTGCCATAACTGCCAGACCCTTGGCTCAGTCCTAATGTTACAGGGGGCTGTCTGATAATAAAACCTAAAGGAGTATCAGACAGTCAGGGTCCACCGTGCAAAGACTCTGCTGCAGACTATGGCAGAGTGCAATACCTCTGTTAAACTCACAGAGGAATATAATTAGTAAATAAGGCAATTCCTCCCTTACTTGGAGGGTGTGTGGAATGGTCTCTGTTAATAATCACAGAGACAAAGGCAGTGAGTGTGAAATGGCACCTACCTAGGTCCGTTCCTCTAGTGGTGCCAGGAGACGGACAGCAGCGTAAGCCGCACAAAGCTCCTACCTGCGTTCGCTCCACTAGTATGCGAGGACACGAACCACTAGATATGGCACCTGCCGAGGTCCGCTCTTCTAGTGGTGCAAAAGAGACGAACAGCAGCGTAAGCCACACAAAGCTCCTACCTGCGTTCGCTCCACTAGTGTGCGAGGACACGAACCACTAGATATGGCACCTGCCTAGGTCCGCTCTTCTAGTGGTGCAAAAGAGACAGACAGCAGCATAAGCCGCACAAAGCTCCTACATCTGTTCGCTCCCCTAGTGTGCGAGGATACGAACAACTGCCAGACGCAGTATAAGGAACGTTACCCTAGCGGCAACGTCCACCTACGAGTAGAATCACAAGGCCCAGCCGGACCATGTGCCTCAGGCACCTGCCTATATCCGCTCCCCTAAGAGGTAAGGATACGGACTGCAGCCGAAGCTGTAAGGTATAAGAACGCTACCCTGCCGGTAGCGCTCACCTAGCATAGACAGAGAGATGCCTAGAGGAACGTGCACAGAGCGTCTACTCTCATGCATGAACCAAGAGGACTGAGCGCCGTGCGGCGTGCGTCAGGGTCTTATATAGACTCTGTGCCTCATCCAAGATGGAGGACACCAGAACCAATCCGCTGCCAGAACGACATTAATGACGTCACGCTGGCCTATCACCGAGCAAAGCGTCACAAGCACATGACCAGCGACCAATCGGCATAGAAGGTGTCAGAGACATGGGACCACGTGTCACAAGCACATGACCAGTGGCCAATTGGCATAGAAGATGTCAGAGACATGTGACCTCGTGTCAGCGATGATGTCACCCGCACATGTGCAATGGCTCCAAGATAGGACTTAGTCTCCAGCGCTTGCACATGTGCAGTAGCAAGAAATCTGGACATAGTCTCCAGTGCTCGCACATGTGCAGTAGCAAGAAATCTGGACATAGACTCCAGTGCCACAGCAACCGTAACACCATCATGGCCCCATTCTGGTATATAGCCCAAATCATGCTATATAGCACACTCATCCTGGTATATAGCCCCCCCACCGCACCGCTACCAGTAAAAAAAAGCAAAAAAAACTTATTTTACTATGTGTTCACCTTCATAATGAGGCATATGGAATTTTGCATAGATAGATAGGATGGAAGTATAGATAGGATATACAGACAGACAAACAGCCAGTATACACACACAGACAGACAGATAGTATACACAGATAGTATACACAGACAGACAGACAGTATACACAGACAAACAGACAGTATAGACAGACAGACAGTATAGACAGACAGACAGTATACACAGACAGACAGTATACACAGACAGACAGTATAGATAGATAGAAAGCTACATACTGCACACTATACAAGACAAACATATCTTATACATAACACATACAGACGGCACACAATACATGATCACCTCCTTCTTGGCCTCCTGGAGTTCAGAGGGTCTTTAGAAGCAGCTTCTCCGGCTGCAAGAGTGCAGGCACCCCTCCCCCTTCTTTCTGTGGTGAAGACGGGAGCAGACAGGATAAAGAACACACAGGAGGAGAGGGCGCCCTGTGCTGGAGCCTATGCACCATAGGAGCAGCAAATAACCATGAACTGCTGCTCCCTGCGGCACCCCATCTGCTGTCTGCTGGAAGGGGCCCTGTGCGACTGGTGGCCATAGTACTCACCTACCCTGCACTCCCCCGGCGTCTTCTTGCGACATTGGGAATTGAACAGTGTGTAAGCGGCACAGCGCATGGCATCTGTATCATGTGCGGCCACTTACGGCAGTGTCAGCTATCAGCATATTCTCTGCTCCCCATTCCCAGGATCGTGCACGTGGGGAGCAATATCCATGGCCTTAATCAGCGGCCCAAAAAAGGAATAGGACCCTGCTTCATCATATAAGTGCTCAGGAGAAAAAAGGGGGAGAATAATAAAGAGAGAACTCCGGCACACTACCTCAATGTAGTCAGACACGTAAAGGTTTCTTTTTATATATTATTTTATTTTTGAAAAAAGGAATTCATGCATAATGATGTCCAAAAATTAACGTTTCAACCATATTATGGTCTTCATCAAAAGTTTATTGATGTATACCAGTAATCACCCCAAACATATGAAGAGATCGTTACCTCTCTCACAGCATATACGTGTCGACCGATTAGTCTCGAATAGCGATACAAGGACTATACGCCACCAGGAAATGAGTAATAGGTTCCTTGAAAGGGGTTATCCCTTTGGGGTGGCTCTAGCCACTCAGCCCAGAACAACCAGATCTTGTGACACCAGTGACCGGATACCGTTCATTAACACCTTTCATCCTTTCTCCCCACTACTAAAACAGATCATATTGAGACATTGGTCCCTACTATCTGCGGCTTATCCACGTGTGACGGAATTTGCCAACCCACCACCTTTTTGCTTCAAGCGATCGGACAACTTAAGAAACAGTTTGGTCCGGGCGGACATAGGTTCCGCCACACACAAATCACGACAGGCTTTTTTAGACACAACACAACGGGGCACATTCCCATGCTTGGGATGTGCTCAATGCTCTAATGTAATTAAGGGTGGGACATTTTCACACCCTAGAACGGGCAAAATCTACAACATTAAAGGCCTATTCACGTGTAACAGTTCCTATGTGGTTTATCTTATCAAATATCCGTGCGGTCTCGGATATGTTGGGGAGACTACCCAACATGTCCGAGACCGCATTAATAAGCACAAGTCTGATATTCGTTGTAGCCGGTCATTATTACCCATTCCCCAGCATTTCATTTCAAAAGGACATACGATTTCACAACTACGCTTCCAGGTGATTGACTATGTAGATGTCATTCGCAGAGGTGGGGACAGGGTTAAACGATTGCATGAAGCTGAGGCCAGATGGATTCATACCTTAGACACTATTGAACCCCATGGGCTGAACCGTAGATACGAGTCAGGATTATAATTGGTTTTTCCCTTGACATTGGTCGTTATGGCTCTGCTCTCGACTCTCTAGTGATGTTGTCTTATGCTGTTTTGGTTCATCCATGTATGACAATACGTTTTCTGATGGAATTACCTTTCTTATGACTCTTTTAGGTACTCATCAACCGTGGGATGTTTTTCAGGCTGGTTAATTTTGTATATAGATGTATATAGTTTAGACTTAATTTGGTCCGCAGGACCCACTTTATTTTCGTATACAATAATAAGGTTCTTCAAACCCCCCCATTCCCCCCACCTTTCCCCCCCCCCTCTTCCTTTCCCTCTCTACCTCTCCTAAGTCTATTTCCCTTGGGATCCTGCATCGATTTATATTAGGAATGATAACATAGAGTATAGCAACATACTGGAGGTCTCTTCATATAATTGTTTATGTTTTTTATATATGTATATATGCTACATACATAGATCATGTGTCCCTTATATCAGTGGACACGCATTATATAGACACACTGACACAGTCTTCATGTGAAATACGATATAAGCAACTTGAGCAAATATCATACTAATTGTAATGATTCTATAGCCAAAATCTCTATTTTAACTTAATTTTTCTTTCTTTCAGAATTATTGACACCACACTCCTGGGCACTATCCCTGTTAAATGTTGCCCATATGCACAGAAGCTTACAGTCATAAGAACGTCACTAATTATCCACCTACTCTGGATTAGGGACGCCCCCTACACTAGCGTCATCCCTGGGACACACCTCCTGGTCTTCCTCTCTTCACTATGGGCATCTGACACCGGCGAATGGAAACCGGAAGTGACGTATCGGACGATCACACAAAACCGGAAGTGACGTATCGGAGGGTCACATGACTTCTGAAACGCAAGCGTCACAGCGTTCCACCCCCTCACTTCCTCATTACGATCACAGGAAGTGATCTACATAGGTCTCCCTTTATAAACCCCCTCTGTCTGGCATTTATCACAGCCACGCAGAGGGAGCAGGTCCTATTGCCATACCACACAGGTTCAGGTGAGTTACAGGGTGATGCCTTGCGGCTGTTTAGCTATGACTTTACTTATGTCCTCCCTCTATCTTTTCTAGATAGTCCGGCACCCGTTAGGTGATATCCATTAACTACTTAGGAACCTAAGCAGGTCTATCATCTATGTTTTGATCCCTGTATTCTAATGATTAAGTTAAATATCCTCATTGTGACTCTCTTTGTATACTAGAAACTCCTTACCCGTGTGTATACACAGCAGCATGTATCCCTGTATAATGCAGTAAATATTACTTAAAGGATATACTATCGCAACATTATTATAGTATACAGGCACGAGTTTAACCTGGATACGGACACTACTCTGCTATACTGTATAGGTAGGTCTCACCATATGGCTACAATATCCTCGGACACACGATTACTTCAGTCACAGTATACTATATATTTTATTCTAGGATACTGGAGCAAACTATTGCCCCTTTTCCACTGCATAATTAGACCCAGTAACAGGACGAGTATATGTGAGTGGTCCCCTTTACATTATGACCAAGTTTATGGATCCATTGGTTTATTGTGTCTTTGTCTTCATGTAGATAAAACGGTGGCTATACCTGAGTATAGAATATGACTGGGCTATACCAATATAGCGGTCTTACATATACTTGTGATCAATAGCTCTAAGGTATCAGTATAAAGGACCTGTCACACACAGAGATACATCTGTGGCAGATCTGTGGTTGCAGTGAAATTGTGGACAATCAGTGCCAGGTTTGTGGCTGTGTACAAATGGAACAATATGTCCATGATTTCACTGCAACCACAGATCTGCCAAAGATTTATCTCTGTGTGTGACGGGGCCTTTAGGCTCATACAGACTAATAATTTGGACTTATATAATCAATTGTTTAGACCTATCTCTGTTTTTTACCTTGATAGACTTTATATTTATTCATACTCTTGAGCATCTTTTCCTTGGTACTCGCCGCATCGCATCGCCTAGTAACAGCTCACCTTGCCTGGTTATCACAGGTAATGTTAGCTTCATCCATTGCACTCCATAGACTATTATCCTCACTATACGGGCACCTCTAAGTCTGTGTCAGGGTGATGGTGTCCTGGTCAAGACACACCTCCTATGTTCTATTTACAATGATCACATCTCCTAATGGATCTCTTCCTCTCCCACCCCAATCTAACCTGAATTCTTGTATTGACAACATATAATTTTTGTCCATCTGCTGTTTATTTATGTATTAATTTGTATCTACACTTGTATTTAGATGGTCCTTTTGATGAAGACCATAATATGGTTGGAACGTTAATTTTTGGACATCATTATGCATGAATTCCTTTTTTCAAAAATAAAATAATATATAAAAAGAAACCTTTACGTGTCTGACTACATTGAGGTAGTGTGCCGGAGTTCTCTCTTTATTAATCAGCGGCCCGACAGATCTCTGTGCTGAGATGTATTTCAGCTAGCTGCGCAGCATCTGACAACACATCTATCTGAATCCACAGTAGCGACCTCTGCTACCGCGGTAGTTACACCTCTGCTCACCTGAATGTGCCCTAATTTTAAGCTGTGTATAATGTATATAGGCTCCACAAAATTGCAATTGCAACACTTTGAAGGAAAAGTCATGGATGTATGGATATTATTGAATCGATAGACATGTTAATGATCTGTAAATGCCAAAGTGGGTAAATGTGTATATTTATGCATGTAGTGCTCATACTTAATATTGAAGAAATCGAGATATTTTGAAAAAAATGTTCAGTTTTTTCATGATTTGCATATTAACCTGTCTATCCACCCTGAGATTTCATTATTCTACCACTTTTCCTTGTCTGTGTTGAAATATCAGTGCTGAGGAGTGTAGACATCAGTTGACCTCAGTCTAAGGCCTCATTCACACGTCCCATGTTTAAACATGTAAGATCACTATTAATGGGCGAGAGTGCTTGGCACTGCTAGGTACTCGATCGAGCATTGGGGTGCTCAAGACGGTTGATACTCAATCGAGTAACTGAATAGGATAACTGAAGTGAGCACTAATATATATATTCTGAGTGCAAGCCAAAAAAATACATACTATACAAGGATAAAGCTGCACATCAAACTTAGATAATGGTATAATGCCTCAAGCATATGGAAAAATATTGGAAAATACAATGAAAAATGCTACTTGCTAACTTGAACATGTGAATAATGAATTGCATACCTGCCATGAATATTAGGAAAAAGGAGATATTTAGCAATCGCATTGATCAATGTAACTGAGCCCCAAAACCTCGTCAAGGTATATCTCTATATTGGGGTCCCTAGCTCTGTGTCATCTCATTGCAATTAAAAACTGCTGTGGGTGGAGAGGGGTAACCAAGGACTGTCTTATATAGGAGATGGAAAAAACATGGCCGAAAGGGGCGGAGCTGTGTTCACATTCAGAAAAAAACTACATATAACTGAATAGGATAACTGAAGTGAGCACTAATATATATATATTCTGAGTGCAAGCCAAAAAAATACATACTATACAAGGATAAGGCTGCACATCAAACTTAGATAATGGTATAATGCCTCAAGCATATGGAAAAATATTGGAAAATACAATGAAAAATGCTACTTGCTAACTTGAACATGTGAATAATGAATTGCATACCTGCCATGAATATTAGGAAAAAGGAGATATTTAGCAATCGAATTGATCAATGTAACTGAGCCCCAAAACCTCGTCAAGGTATATCTCTATATTGGGGTCCCTAGCTCTGTGACCCTAACTGTGTGTCATCTCATTGCAATTAAAAACTGCTGTGGGTGGAGAGGGGTAACCAAGGACTGTCTTATATAGGAGATGGAAAAAACATGGCCGAAAGGGGAGGAGCTGTGTTCACATTTAGAAAAAAACTACATATAACTGAATAGGATAACTGAAGTGAGCACTAATATATATATTCTGAGTGCAAGCCAAAAAAATATATAAAAAAAATATACATACTATACAAGGATAAGGCTGCACATCAAACTTGAGTTAGCAAGTAGCATTTTTCATTGTTTTTTCCAATATTTTTCCATATGCTTGAGGCATTATACCATTATCTAAGTTTGATGTGCAGCCTTATCCTTGTATAGTATGTATTTTTTTGGCTTGCACTCAGGATATATATATTAGTGCTCACTTCAATTATCCTATTCAGTTATATGTAGTTTTTTTCTGAATGTGAGCACAGCTCCGCCCCTTTCGGCCATGTTTTTTCCATCTCCTATATAAGACAGTCCTTGGTTACCCCTCTCCACCCACAGCAGTTTTTAATTGCAATGAGATGACACACAGTTAGGGTCACAGAGCTAGGGACCCCAATATAGAGATATACCTTGACGAGGTTTTGGGGCTCAGTTACATTGATCAATGCGATTGCTATATATCTCCTTTTTCCTAATATTCATGGCAGGTATGCAATTCATTATTCACATGTTCAAGTTAGCAAGTAGCATTTTTCATTGTATTTTCCAATATTTTTCCATATGCTTGAGGCATTATACCATTATCTAAGTTTGATGTGCAGCCTTATCCTTGTATAATATGATACTCAATCGAGTGTCATGGTACTCAGGCACCATGCTCGACTCTTCGCCCTGCATGTTTCGCTGCTTGTTTTCAGCCACTAAACATGCAGCGATTGCCTGCCAATCACAGTAATGCCGTAGTCATGTTTGATACTGGCATTACTGTGATTGGCCGGTCCCATTGGGTCTATATAAATTCTGGTGATGCTATGCTCAGCGCACTGTTCTTGGAAATAGTGTAGGGAGAGGTTTTGCTCAAGAAGGGACAGTGTGTTATAGTGTGACAGTACCTACATGTAGACAGAGATTCTAGCCTTATAGACCTTGCTGCTACGTAAAAAATCAATTCTGTTCTACAATAATACATCTCTTATCTGCATTTAGTGTAGGGAGAGCTGCTGGAGAAGGGATTGTATATGAGAGGCATTGTAGGCAGGGATTCTAGCCTTAAGGCCACTTTACACGCTGCAATCTCGCTAGCGAGATCGCTAGCGTGCGTACCCGACCCCATTGGTTGTGCATCATGGGCAAATCGCTGCCTGTGGCGCAGAAAATCGCGCGGACCTGTCACACTACTTACCTGCCTAGCAACGTCGCTGTGACCAGCGTACCGCCTCCTTTCTAAGGTGGCGGTTCGTTCGGCATCACAGCGACATCCCTAAGCGGCTGCCCAATCAAAACGGAGGGGCGGAGATGAGCGGCACGAACATCCCGCCCACCTCCTTCCTTCCTCATTGCTGGCGGGACGCAGGTAAGGTGAGGTTCCTCGTTCCTGCGGTGTCACACATAGCGATGTTTGCTGCCACAGGAACGACGAACAACATCGTACCTGCAGCAGCAACGATAATTGAGATTAGGGGGGGATGTCACCGATTAGCGATTTTGAACGTTTTTGCAACGATTCAAAATTGCTAATAGGTGTCACACACAACGACATCGCTAACGCGGCCGGATGTGTGTCACAAAATCCGTGACCCCAACGACATCACTTTAGCGATGTTGTAGCGTGTAAAGCAGCCTTTACAGTCCTTGCTGCTGCAACATAAAATTAAAACTCCTTTTCAGGCCTGTATCTATTCTATTCCCTATTAATACCACAGTTGACTACATTCAGTGTAGGGATAGATGCCAGAGGAGGAATAGTTGTGAAATAGAGGCCTATAGACAGGGTATGTTGCTTTACAGTCCATCTAGAGGTACACCGCTGCAACCTAACTGCGTTGGTCAGGGCAGGGGTGATGTTATGGAGCACTTTCTGGTGTAAAGCGGGTATGGAACACTGGAAAATATAGTGGTGGCTGGGGACTGAGTACCATAGAATGGCAGCCGCCATGAGCTTGCGGAATGCCTCAGAGTTCACTAGCCTTAACTGCAACATTTCCAGGGCAAGCAGTCAAAATTTGTAAGCACGTGGGACCCAGTGTACTTTCTACTGTATATCTGCACATAGTTTGCACAAATAGCTTCCTCTTTAATTGTGAATACCAAGTATTTGAGTAGACACAGAAGCTGTAAGATTATGCTGATTACGACATCATTACCACTCACCATCTCATCTGATTCCTCAGAGTTTTGGAGAACTGCACAGATGTCAGACATCCATGGCCATTAGTCGGTGCTTATGTGCGAAGGCTGACTGGAATAAGCCTTGCCAACATACAAAATGTTGAGTTCCAGCATGTACACAGGTTGCAAACCTGTTGGTGAGTTGGCATTTACAAACGTGGCTCAGTACTGTCAGGCAGTTGTAGCTGACTTGTAGAAATGGGTGCACACATTTTCAGAAAGCACTGAACCACTAAGCTGAGCACGTGGGCCAGGCATGGTATGTGTGGCAGCTTGCCAAGCTTCAGAGCCGCCACAAGGTTACAGTCATTATCACCCAAGAGCAAACCTGGTTGGAGCTTCCGTGGCAAGAGCCACAGAGCCTGTTGCTCCTTCCCCGAGGCGGTGCAGCAGTGCATTCAGCTTCCAACTAATAAGGACAACAATTCAAAGATGGATTATATAAAGGATGAGGAAGAGGAGGTGCAGGAACTGCTGTAGAAGGTGGGGGAAACCATGATGTAACTAGGACCTGTAATTCTAGGTGTTGCCTGACTGGAGGTTCAGCAGCGAGAGCCACACATCTGTCTAGTCTCTTAAATCTTTCAACAGCTCAGTGGCGGTGTGCTGTTTGCCACCTAAATATATCAGTTTCAGCAGAGTCTATTTCCGTTTCACTGAGACAGTGCTGCAGCGCTTCCAGCTTGCGACTGATAGGGATGACAAATCGGAGATGGAGTATGAGGAGGAGGAGACGGGGACAGAAACTGGTGTAGGTAGTGGGAGAAACCCTAATGGAACTAGAACCATAAATTCTAAGTCCCACTTGCGGAAGTGCTGTCCCATAGCCAGACTCAGTTCCGTCCTCCACAAGGTTCGGCTAGTGTGCTGTCAGGGAAATGTAGTATCCCTGGCCACAAGTCAGTGGACTTTCCCAGTAACTGCATTGGTCAGGGCACGGGTGATGTTATGTGACATGTGCTGGTGTAAGGCAGGGATGGCACACATGGACAAATAGTGATGCCGGGGACCAAGTACTGAGGAATGGTTGCCGCCATCAGGTTGTGGATAGCCTTAATGTCTACAAGCCAAAATGGCAACATTTTGAGGGTGAACAGTCTGGAAATGTGCGCCCTCAATCCGTTAGGCAGTTTAAGTTTTTATCTATTTAGCAGTTTTTGTTATTTTCCTATTTTTACACATTCTACCCTAATCTACATGACATGCAATTATCTGGTATCTTAGCTGTACACTTAATTCCTTTAGTGTTACAGGTTTCCTTGATGGGCAGGCGCAATCACGGCAAACTTTATAAATATCTAGCGTGAGCATAGGTGGGCAGTCCCTGATGAAGAAGGCGGGTTTGAGCCTTTGAAACGCGTTTGATCACTTTCTCCCCTAACAGGCTCCTGTAGCCTGAACTAAGTTTTTGTGACGTCACACACTCTCCTCATGCGTGCTGTCGGGTAACCAGGCTAGCAACCGGATGGGGCTCCTGGATACCAGTGTCAGCTTCCTGCCGCACGCCGCTCATCCTGCTGGACAAGGGGAAGCCCCGATTCTTCTGTTCCTAAAGCCCACACACATTTGCATAATTTGCATCTGCTGCCAGCCCCATAGTGGACACTTTCAGTGCAGGCAATCACACCATTCAAGTGCTTGTAGTGCATCAAGGACCTCCCGCTGAGGACAGTTAATTACAGTTAGGTCCAGAAATATTTGGACAGTGACACAATTTTCGCGAGTTGGGCTCTGCATGCCACCACATTGGATTTGAAATTAAACCTCTACAACAGAATTCAAGTGCAGATTGTAACGTTTAATTTGAAGGTTTGAACAAAATTATCTGATAGAAATTGTAGGAATTGTATACATTTCTTTACAAACACTCCACATTTTAAGAGGTCAAAAGTAATTGGACAAATAAACCAAACCCAAACAAAATATTTTTATTTTCAATATTTTGTTGCGAATCCTTTGGAGGCAATCACTGCCTTAAGTCTGGAACCCATGGACATCACCAAATGCTGGGTTTCCTCCTTCTTAATGCTTTGCCAGGCCTTTACAGCCGCAGCCTTCAGGTCTTGCTTGTTTGTGGGTCTTTCCGTCTTAAGTCTGGATTTGAGCAAGTGAAATGCATGCTCAATTGGGTTAAGATCTGGTGATTGACTTGGCCATTGCAGAATGTTCCACTTTTTAGCACTCATGAACTCCTGGGTAGCTTTGGCTGTATGCTTGGGGTCATTGTCCATCTGTACTATGAAGCGCCGTCCGATCAACTTTGCGGCATTTGGCTGAATCTGGGCTGAAAGTATATCCCGGTACACTTCAGAATTCATCCGGCTACTCCTGTCTGCTGTTATGTCATCAATAAACACAAGTGACCCAGTGCCATTGAAAGCCATGCATGCCCATGCCATCACGTTGCCTCCACCATGTTTTACAGAGGATGTGGTGTGCCTTGGATCATGTGCCGTTCCCTTTCTTCTCCAAACTTTTTTCTTCCCATCATTCTGGTACAGGTTGATCTTGGTCTCATCTGTCCATAGAATACTTTTCCAGAACTGAGCTGGCTTCCTGAGGTGTTTTTCAGCAAATTTAACTCTGGCCTGTCTATTTTTGGAATTGATGAATGGTTTGCATCTAGATGTGAACCCTTTGTATTTACTTTCATGGAGTCTTCTCTTTACTGTTGACTTAGAGACAGATACACCTACTTCACTGAGAGTGTTCTGGACTTAGTTGATGTTGTGAACGGGTTCTTCTTCACCAAAGAAAGTATGCGGCGATCATCCACCACTGTTGTCATCCGTGGACGCCCAGGCCTTTTTGAGTTCCCAAGCTCACCAGTCAATTCCTTTTTTCCCAGAATGTACCCGACTGTTGATTTTGCTACTCCAAGCATGTCTGCTATCTCTCTGATGGATTTTTTCTTTTTTTTCAGCCTCAGGTTGTTCTGCTTCACCTCAATTGAGAGTTCCTTAGACCGCATGTTGTCTGGTCACAGCAACAGCTTCCAAATGCAAAACCACACACCTGTAATAAACCCCAGACCTTTTAACTACTTCATTGATTACAGGTTAACGAGGGAGACGCCTTCAGAGTTAATTGCAGCCCTTAGAGTCCCTTGTCCAATTACTTTTGGTCCCTTGAAAAAGAGGAGACTATGCATTACAGAGCTATGATTCCTAAACCCTTTCTCCGATTTGGATGTGAAAACTCTCATATTGCAGCTGGGAGTGTGCACTTTCAGCCCATATTATATATATAATTGTATTTCTGAACATGTTTTTGTAAACAGCTAAAATAACAAAACTTGTGTCACTGTCTAAATATTTCTGGCCCTGACTTTATTCATCTGTCTGGCCTGCTACTCTTTACAGGCAAGTTTTTAACCTTTACTTATCATCAGTATGCTTAGTGATGTTTTCTGAGCACTGTAGCACTGTTGTTTGTTATCACCATCCTTTATTGGATTAAAGGTACCGTCACACTAAAGGCCCCGTCACACTAAGCAACATCGCTAGCAACATCGCTGGTAACGAACAACTTTTGTGACGTTGCTAGCGATGTCGCTGTGTGTGACATCCAGCAACAACCTGGCCCCTGCTGTGAGGTCGTTGGTTGTTGCTGAATGTCCTGGGCCATTTTTTAGTTGTTGCTGTCCCGCTGTGAAGCACAGATCGCTGTGTGTGACAGCGAGACAGGAACAACTAAATGTGCAGGCAGCAGGAGCCGGCTTCTGCAGAGGCTGGTAACCAATGTAAACATCGGGTAACCAAGAAGCCCTGTCCTTGGTTACCCGATATTTACCTTTGATACCAGCCTCAGCCGCTCTCACTGTCAGTGCCGGCTCCTGCTCTCTGCACATGTAGCTGCAGGACACATCGGGTTAATTAACCCGATGTGTGCTGTAACTAGGAGAGCAAGGAGCCAGCGCTAAACAGTGTGCGCTGCTCCCTGCTCTGTGCACATGTAGCTGCAGCACACATCGGGTAATTAACCCCATGTGTGCTGTAACTAGGAGAGCAGGGAGCCAGCGCTCAGTGTGCGCTGCTCCCTGCTCTGTGCACATGTAGCTGCAGGACACATAGGGTAATTAACCCTATGTGTGCTGTAACTAGGAGAGCAGGGAGCCAGCGCTCAGTGTGCGCTGCTCCCTGCTCTCTGCACGTGTAGCTGCAGGACACATCGGGTAATTAACCCGATGTGTGCTGTAGCTAGGAGAGCAGGGAGCCAGCGCTCAGTGTGCGCTGCTCCCTGTTCTCTGCTGTTCTGTAGCTCCGTGCACTGGTAACCAAGGTAAATATCGGGTTGGTTACCCGATATTTACCTTAGTTACCAAGCACAGCATCTTCCACGTGGCGCTGGGGGCTTGTCACTGGTTGCTGGTGAGCTCACCAGCAACTCGTGTAGCCACGCTCCAGCGATCCCTGCCAGGTCAGGTTGCTGGTGGGATCGCTGGAGCATCGCAGTGTGACATCTCACCAGCAACCTCCTAGCAACTTACCAGCGATCCCTATCGTTGTTGGGATCGCTGGTAAGTTGCTTAGTGTGACGGTACCTTAAGCAACTTACCAGCGATCCCAACAACGATAGGGATCGCTGGTAGGCTTGCTAGGAGGTTGCTGGTGAGATGTCACACTGCGACGCTCCAGCGATCCCACCAGCAACCTGACCTGGCAGGGATCGCTGGAGCGTGGCTACACGAGTTGCTGGTGAGCTCACCAGCAACCAGTGACTAGCCCCCAGCGCCGCGTGGAAGATGCTGCGCTTGGTAACTAAGGTAAATATCGGGTAACCAACCCGATATTTACCTTGGTTACCTCTGCACGGAGCTACACGTGCAGAGAGCAGGGAGCAGCGCACACTGCTTAGCGCTGGCTCCCTGCTCTCCTAGTACAGCACACATCGGGTTAATTACCCGATGTGTGCTGCAGCTAAATGTGCACAGAGCAGGGAGCAGCGCACAATGCTTAGCGCTGGCTCCTTGCTCTCCTAGTTACAGCACACATCGGGTTAATTAACCCGATGTGTGCTGCAGCTAAATGTGCACAGAGCAGGGAGCAGCGCACACTGCTTAGCGCTGGCTCCTTGCTCTCCTAGTTACAGCACACATCGGGTTAATTAACCAGATGTGTCCTGCAGCTACAAGTGCACAGAGCAGGAGCCGGCACTGACAGTGAGAGTGGAGGAGGCTGGTATCGAAGGTAAATATCGGGTAACCAAGGACAGGGCTTCTTGGTTACCCGATGTTTACATTGGTTACCAGCCTCCGCAGAAGCCGGCTACTGCTGCCTGCACATTTAGTTGTTGCTGTCTCGCTGTCACACACAGCGATCTGTGCTTCACAGCAGGACAGCAACAACTAAAAAATGGCCCAGGACATTCAGCAACAACCAACGACCTCACAGCAGGGGCCAGGTTGTTGCTGGATGTCACACACAGCAACATCGCTAGCAACGTCACAAAAGTTGTTCGTTAGCAGCGATGTTGCTAGCGATGTTGCTTAGTGTGACGGGGCCTTAACACTCACGCAGAGTTTTTCAACTACTAGCTGCTCCAGTACAATACCTGGGTTAGGGGTACTTCTCACATAGCGAGATCGCTAGCGAGATCGCTGCTGAGTCACGGTTTTTGTGACACACCAGTGACCTCATTAGCGATCTCGCTGTGTGTGACACTGAGCAGCAATCTGGCCCCTGCTGTGAAATCGCTGCTCGTTACACACAGTGCTGGTTCATTTTTTGGATGTTGCTCTCCCACTGTGAAGCACACATCGTTGTGTTTGACAGCGAGAGAGCAACGATCTGAATGTGGAGGGAGCAGAGAGTCAGCGTCTGACAGCCTGCGGTCAGCTGTAACCAAGGTAAATATTGGGTAACCAAGCGAAGTGCTTTGCTTGGTTACCCGATATTTACCTTGGTTACCAGCGTACACCGCTCTCAGGCTGCCAGTGCCGGCTCCCTGCTCCCTACACAAGTAGCCGGAGTACACATCAGGTAAATAAGCAAAGCGGTTTGCTTATTAACCCGATGTGTACTCTGGGTAGGAGTGCAGGGAGCCAGCGCTAAGCGGTGTGTGCTGGTAACCAAGGTAAATATCGGGTAACCAAGCACTTGGTTACCCGATATTTACCTTAGTTACCAAGCGCAGCATCGCTTCCACGCGTCGCTGCTGGCTGGGGGCTGGTCACTGGTCGCTGGTGAGATCTGCCTGATTGACAGCTCACCAGCAACCATGTAGCGACGCACCAGCGATTCTGACCAGGTCAGATCACTGGTGGGATTGCTGGAGCGTCACTAAAGTGTGACGTACCCTTACCTTAAACATTGTATATGACTCACGGTTGGGACATACAGTTCACAAGCTTCAACTCATTAACTTTAGTAGGATAATTTACTTATATATCTGAGCGCTGGTGTATTATACTTTTTATCTTACTCTTCATCTTTTTCAGTGTGGAAATGTTGTTTATTGTTTGGGCCTTTGGGTGGGTGGCTGGGTAAATCTGCTTCCAAGGCCGGTGGTAGAGACAGCTGAACACCACAGTGGGACAAGGAAGTGGAGGTGGTTGCAAATATGTGACGACAGGTGTAGGGCAGAAGGCACCTACATCTGCGTTCTGGACAGGGGATTGGCCAACAAGTACCAAAGGGGAAGTTGCAGTGGTGTTAACCGCAGACACTGATTGTGGACCCAGGCATCCGGACCAACTAATCAGGTGCTTGGATGACATGTGCCTGAGCATGCTAGTGGCGGTCAGGCTTGTAGTGGTCTGGCACGTTGAGAGGGCAGAAGAAGCTAGAACTGGACAGGTAACAGCTCTTCAGAGTGTTCAAGTGTGGGGTCACTTGTCTCCTTGCACTCGCCATGATAGGTGAAAGGAGGATCAGGGTGATGATTATGTGGTACAGACTCTTGGCTAGTAAGACTGGACTGTGTGTCCCCACTGCACAGTGGGACAAGAAGATAGGTCTAGATGATGCATGTGTTTGGTGTTCTCCCGCAGCAGGCCCAGTTTGCCGCGTGGCCTCTATGTTCACCATCATCAGTGGGACGTCCACTTCCCTATCTCTTACAACACTCCTTGGGCATTTTAAAATATGTATGCAGCTAAAAGTGGTCTTATTAGAGAATAGAATCTATATACATTGGCGCTGAAAGGACTTTGGGTTGTACGTGGCAGCACCAAGGACTGTAAGGCAATAATCCCTGAATAGATGCCTCAAATATGCTATCCCTACTTGAGCAGCTAGCCCTACACTCAGTGAAGCTAAGAGTGGTGTAGACACAGCTGAACACCGCAGTGGGAGAAGAATAGAATATTTGAATTAGCCCTGAAAAGGACTGTTGGTTGAACATGGCAGCACTAAGGACTGTAAGGCAATGACCCCTGCCTAAATCCTGTAATACGCTATCCCTACTCCAGCAGATAATCCTACACTAACTGCAGATACGAGCAGTATTAATATAGAAAAGCAATCTATTTGAATTAGCCCTGAAAAGGACTTTTGGTTGGACATGGCAGCACCAAGGACTGTGATGCAAAGAACCTTGCCTAAATGCCTGTAATACACAATACCTACTCTAGAAGCTAACCCTATACTAATTTCAGTTAAGAGTGGTATTTGAATCAACCCTGAAAAGGACTGTTGGCTTAATGTTGTAATAGCAGGTACTGTAACACCATAACACACTCTAGCTTCTCCAGCAGATACTCTCCCAAAACTATTTCCGGGTACAGTGTGATGAGCATGTGTCACCAAGTCTTATATAGCCCTGATGACGCTATGCTGCTGGCAAATCAGAGTAATGCCATTAGCCAACATGGCTACAGCATAAGCGTGATGGGCAGACAATCCCTGCAAGTTTAGTGGAAGTGGATGAAAATTAGCTGCAAAACATGTGGGGCGGGGAATCAAGCATAGCGCCAGAGCAGGATACTCGATTAAGTACTGAGCTTCTCAAGCACCAGGATGTTCGAACCATACCAAGCAGGGCCGAGCTCAGTTGCCCATCACTACCTTTTATCCATTGTGAAAATGACAAAAATTGGGGTTAAAGCAATATTTTAGTGGAAAAATTTTAATGTTTGATTTTCTCATGTATTTTGCATTCATTCCTGTGAAGCACCTGATGGGTTAACACATTTCCCAACAGCAGGTTTAAATAATTTGTGCAGTTTTTAAAATGGTATTACTTTAAGAAGTTTTCCAGTATATAGTATAGCCCCTCAAAGTCATTTCAAACCTCAATAAGTTTATAAAAAAAAAATGGATTTATACATTTCTTTGAAAAAAATTAAAATTTGTTGTTAATTTTAACTCTTCTATCGTCCAAACAAAATAAAATGAAATTTGAAAACTGGTGCTGATGTAAAGCAAATATATGTGAATTGTCTATTAGTTTGTGTGGTCTACAAGTGCATCTCAATAAATTAGAATGTCATCAAAAAGTTAATTTATGTCAGTAATTCAATATAAAAAGTGAAACACATATATTATATAGAGTTATTACACACAGAGGGATCTATTTCAAGTGTTTACAGCCAATGAAAACCCAAAAGTCATTATCTCAGAAAATTAGAATATTATACAGTCAGGGCCAGAAATATTTGGACAGTGACACAAGTTTTGTTATTTTAGCTGTTTACAAAAACATGTTCAGAAATACAATTATATATATAATATGGGCTGAAAGTGCACACTCCCAGCTGCAATCTGAGAGTTTTCACATCCAAATCGGAGAAAGGGTTTAGGAATCATAGCTCTGTAATGCATAGCCTCCTCTTTTTCAAGGGACCAAAAGTAATTGGACAAGGGACTCTAAGGGCTGCAATTAACTCTGAAGGCGTCTCCCTCGTTAACCTGTAATCAATGAAGTAGTTAAAAGGTCTGGGGTTGATTACAGGTGTGTGGTTTTGCATTTGGAAGCTGTTGCTGTGACCAGACAACATGCGGTCTAAGGAACTCTCAATTGAGGTGAAGCAGAACATCCTGAGGCTGAAAAAAAAGAAAAAATCCATCAGAGAGATAGCAGACATGCTTGGAGTAGCAAAATCAACAGTCGGGTACATTCTGAGAAAAAAGGAATTGACTGGTGAGCTTGGGAACTCAAAAAGGCCTGGGCGTCCACGGATGACAACAGTGGTGGATGATCGCCGCATACTTTCTTTGGTGAAGAAGAACCCGTTCACAACATCAACTGAAGTCCAGAACACTCTCAGTGAAGTAGGTGTATCTGTCTCTAAGTCAACAGTAAAGAGAAGACTCCATGAAAGTAAAAACAAAGGGTTCACATCTAGATGCAAACCATTCATCAATTCCAAAAATAGACAGGCCAGAGTTAAATTTGCTGAAAAACACCTCATGAAGCCAGCTGAGTTCTGGAAAAGTATTCTATGGACAGATGAGACAAAGATCAACCTGTACCAGAATGATGGAAAAAAAAAGTTTGGAGAAGAAAGGGAACGGCACATGATCCAAGGCACACCACATCCTCTGTAAAACATGGTGGAGGCAACGTGATGGCATGGGCATGCATGGCTTTCAATGGCACTGGGTCACTTGTGTTTATTGATGACATAACAACAGACAAGAGTAGCCGGATGAATTCTGAAGTGTACCGGGATATACTTTCAGTCCAGATTCAGCCAAATGCCGCAAACTTGATCGGACGGCGCTTCATTGTACAGATGGACAATGACCCCAAGCATACAGCCAAAGCTACCCAGGAGTTCATGAGTGCAAAAAAGTGGAACATTATGCAATGGCCAAGTCAATCACCAGATCTTAACCCAATTGAGCATGCATTTCACTTGCTCAAATCCAGACTTAAGACGGAAAGACCCACAAACAAGCAAGACCTGAAGGCTGCGGCTGTAAAGGCCTGGCAAAGCATTAAGAAGGAGGAAACCCAGCGTTTGGTGATGTCCATGGGTTCCAGACTTAAGGCAGTGATTGCCTCCAAAGGATTCGCAACAAAATATTGAAAATAAAAATATTTTGTTTGGGTTTGGTTTATTTGTCCAATTACTTTTCACCTCCTAAAATGTGGAGTGTTTGTAAAGAAATGTGTACAATTCCTACAATTTCTATCAGATATGTTTGTTCAAACCTTCAAATTAAACGTTACAATCTGCACTTGAATTCTGTTGTAGAGGTTTCATTTCAAATCCAATGTGGTGGCATGCAGAGCCCAACTCGCGAAAATTGTGTCACTGTCCAAATATTTCTGGACCTAACTGTATAAGACCAACTGAGAAAATGATTTTAAACTCAGAAATGTTGGCGCCTACTGAAACGTCTGTACAGTAACTGCCCTCAATACATGATCAGGGCTCCTTTTGCATAAATTACTGCATAAATGCAGCATGATATGGAGGTGATCAGCCTGTGGTACAACTGAGGTGTTATGGAAGCCCAGGTTGCTTTGATAGCAGCATTCAGCTCGACTGCATTGTTGGGTCTGGTGTCTCTCATCCTCCTTTTGACAATATCCCATATATTCTCTATGGGCTTTAGATCAGGCGAGATTGCTGGCCAATCAAGCACTATGATAACTGTGGTTATTAAACCAGATATCGGTACTTTTGGCAGTGTGGACAGGTTCCAAGTCCTGCTGGAAAATTAAATTTCCATCTCCAAAGAGAGGAAAGCATGAAGTGCTCTAAAATTTCCTGGTAGATGACTGTGCTGACTTTGGTCTTGATAGCACACACCAGCAGATGACATGGCTCCCTAAGCCATCACAGATTGTGGAAACTTCATACTAGAACTCAAGCAGGTTGGATGTGGCCTCTCCACTCTTCCTTTAGACTCTGGGATTTTGATTTCCAAATGAAATGCAAAATTTACTTTCATCTGGAAACACCACCTTGGACCACTGAGAAACAGTCCAGTTCTTTTTCTCCTTGCCCAGGCAAGACGCTTCTGACGTTGTTTATTGGTCATGAGTGGCTTGACACCAGTAATATGACACTTCTAGCCCATGTCCTGGATATGTCTGTATGTGGTAGCTCTTGAAGCACTGACTCCAGCAGCAGTCCACTCCTTGTGAATCTCCCCCAAATTTTTTAATGGTCATTTTTTAACAATCCTATTAAGGTTGCGGTTATCCCGGTTGCTTGTGCACTTTTTTCTACCACAATTTTTCCTTCAACTCAACTGTCCATTAAAATTCTTGAGTACAGCACTCTGTGAACAGTCAGTGTAGCACCCCTGAACCCGTCAGGGCACTACAAGGTACTGCATCCTGTCAAAGATGCAGGGCCTACCCCCAGGGACCTGGAAGACAAGTGCCGGTTACATCAAAACACATAAACATCCCCAGTTTCCCCCTCTCCCAATCATGGGTGACTGACTAGTTTGGGACCTAATGGATGGCCACCCAAGGGTGTAACCGATCCAGTCCACTATCCGACAACCAGGGGGGGGAGGAGTCAGTCTGTGGTGACAGTTGTAAGAGACAGACGTGTCTTCAGACGGGGTCGTATAGCAGTGACCTGGCTAGTGAAGAGGAGTGGTTGCCAGGGAGGGTACGACGAGGTACCCCTGGAACCATAACACCGACAGGGCACAGGGCCCTAGGTGAGGCGAACGCTTCAGGCTACCTGACAAATACCTGCACAGTGGGGGGACCATCCAGGACCTCACTGACCCAAAAATCTGGGGGCACCAGCAGTAACGAGAGAGCCAGGGAGCAGAACAAAACACCGACCCTACAGGGTTCACACTTCCCGTCGTATGGACCAGAAACTGAACGACAAACAGGAGGGGACGCCCAGATGCTCCAAGCTACGGGGTTCCTCTAACCAGTGAGAGGTGCAGGGGAAAGAAGCCACCAGGTTACCACATTGGCACTGGAACAAAAGGGACCAGAGGTCGAAACCAGCTGTCCTCAATTAACCAGAATTACCACCGCTGTGAGTAAACACCAGTTGCACTACATTCCCATCGTGTGGTCTCCCTTCTTTCGATGCCGAACTCCATCATTAACCCCCTGGCGATCGGCCCTACTTGCGGAGGGCCCATCATTCAGGCTGCCATCCCCACCAGCCCCAGTGGCAATAAACTGTGCAGCGACGGCTCCATCTACCTAGCCGTAACCCGCAAGTGGCGTCACAACATAAACTCTCTAATCTCCCTTGTATATAACCCCTGTTCAAGTGACCCCCAGGGTCACGGAAGCGGGCATCGGCCGTTACACACCCGTGACACAGCATCCGGTACTGGTACCAAGTACCCCATAGCCCTGGGGCGGCTCATCAGCTTCTTTAGCAATGACCTTTTGTTGAGTCAGCAGTCTTTCCCATTATTATGTAGTCTACTGAACCAGACTAAGGGGCCATTTTTATACGCTTAGGAAGCTTTTGCAAGTACTTTGTGGTAATTATTCTAATTTTCTGAGATAATGACTTTTGGGTTTTCATTGGCTGTAACCAATAATTATCAACATTAACAGAAATAAACACATGAAATAGATCAATCTGCGTGGACTGACTCTATATAATATATGTTTTTCCCTTTTTGTATTGAATTACTGAAATAAATTAACTTTTTGATGATATTCTAATTTATTGAGATGCACCTGTATGTGGTGTAAGGATATAAACATTCAAACTTTAAAAATTGCTAATCTTATTTCATTTTCAAGAAATTTCAGTCACAAAAAAAATATTTTCAGACTCACTAGGATATTATGAGAAATATGGGGCCTGGTTTATTAACCCCTTCACCCCCAGACAATTTTCCATTTTTTCAAGAGCCATAACTTTATTTTTCTATCAATTTAGGCCATATGAGGGCTTGTTTTTTTGGGGACAAGTTGTACTTTTGAATGACATCATGGATTTTACCATACAGTGTACTGGAAAATGTGGAACAAATTCCAAGTGCTGTGAAATTGCAAAAGAAAAAAGTGCAATTCCACAATTGTTTTTGTTTATTATTCATTTACCATGTTCACTATATGTTAAAACTGACCTGGCTGTCTGATTCCCCAGCTCAGTACGGGTTTGTAGATATCAAACATGTATAGATTTTATTTATTATTTAAGTGGTGAAAAAAACCCCCAGAAATTTGTAAAAAAAAAAATTGCGCTTTTGTCGCCATTTTCTGAGACTCATAATGTTTTAATTTTATGGATGTGGGGATATTATTTTTTTGTGTCCTGAGCTGACAGTTTTAGTTATCAATTTTTGAAGTTTTAATCGCCTGTTATTGCATTTTATTACAATGTTGCGGCAACCAAAAAATCCTAATCCCTGGCTGTCATAACAACCCACCAGCACCCTGTGATCACATCACAGGGACACCGATGTTGGAGGGGAATGATGTGGTGTCAGAGTTTGAGATCGTGATCTAACTAGTTAACAGGTGCAGGTGGATCTCCAATCCAGCCTCACCTGTTCGTTGCACATGTTGGTTGATCAAATCAGCTGTCATATGAAGAGAAAGATCCAAGTTCAGCTCATGAGCTCGCATCAAAGTCAGGGACACAACCAATTACATATAGGTACGTCCTTGGTCGTGAAGGGGTTAAAGGAGTTCTCCAGTCTCAAATGACAAGTCTGCAGTCAGTCTATGTGTCTTTCTATGTGACTGCAGACTTGTGAATACATACTCACGCTTTGTGCGCTGCGAGGATTCACTAGTGTCAGAGCCAGGAAAGGTGGCCACGTGACCACAGGTATGCAATATGGAGGCTGCTGGCCAGAATCCGACTATAGGCCTATGGCCTCACTCAATGCAAGTGTGTTGACAGAGGCAATGCCAACTAGGTTACCGAGCCTACCTGTCTGACACGCCCATTCCACTGATATCTTTATGTGACATACGGTTGTATTGAGAGAGGCCGCACCCACTAGTTGGGTTCTGCATATCGCAAACTTGTGGTAACGTGACCACTGTTCCTGGCACACAGTGTGCGCAATGTGAGGATTCATAAATCTGCAGTCACATAGAGTGACTGCAGACTTGACATTTTAGACGGACAACCCCTTTTAAGGCCAAACATGGCTTGGCGATTGAGGGGTTGATAAAACCAAATTGTAAAAATGATCTTTAGCACCCAGAGGAAGACATCCCCGTTCAAATCTACTTATGTGTGTTCTGAATATAGCATCCTTTGTTAGCGAAAACTAATTGAACATTTTGCTGCTGTTTTTCCTTCTCGAGACTTCATACATGGCATATTTCGATGCCGTTATATCTATATGGATTTGGGATAACAAGTTTTAGCTCACCCAAGTTTTTTAAAACTTTATTCTCAATTTTGATAGAAAGGTCAGATTTTAAATTCTAGCACTAGAAAAAGTTATAAATGATACGTAAATATTGCTGTTTTAAGTGTAGGAAATACAACAGAGAGAAGTGAACATAAAATATGAACACAATGATTAGTTACAGCAACACACCCAGTAATGATTTTTCCAAAATCCTTTCGAAGTTCCAATGCAGTGTAAGTGCACTAAAATGCTTATCGATCACCGTCTTCACTGATTACCAGTGGTGGTCCAGTCCTCTTCTGGACCATGTACGTTACCGCTCTTCAACTTTGCCGGCTCACACAGCCTAGATTGTCTGTAGCATTAATGCTTTTCTAAGGTAAGTGTATGAGCCTTAGAAGGACGTTTCATAGATTTACATTGAAAAAGCAACTTCTTCTCCACATATAAACCTGTGTGAGCCCCATAGTCTAATTTCAGGTCATGTAGTCCGGTAATGGCCTGAAGCGGGGCTGGAATTTGAGGAAGGCAGCGATCAATAACACACTACCCCATATACATTATTTAGAGAGGATTAGATTAAAAATAATTCCTGGAAGGGCTACTCTTTAAATCACGAGCCTTCAAATATGGTTTTCCAGAGACTTTGGTCCCAATTCATCAGACAGTGTTTCTCAGAATTCTGGCAGTAACTGTTTAAAAAGTAGTAACATTTTCACAAAGCTCATAGTACAGCAAAAATATTGTGAGTTCTGGCATTTGTATACCAGTTCTGGCCGGGTGCACCACATTTTTAAAAAAGTGGCAGATCTTAGCCAGGAGGAGGCCTGGATGGCGGCAGTGCATGGCATCTGAAAGATGAGGCAAATCAATTAAAAGGCGAACACCTCTTAATAAATTTGGCACATTGTACTCCAGTGAATAGTTCATCCATACTGCTGTACAAAACACTAGCTTTGATTATTCAGGGCACATTTCTGTTTTTAAGTTTCAATCTTTTGTAGGATGAAGTTGTTGAAGTAATTACTAAGCAGCATTCTTGGACATACACGTTGCAATCACTTCATTTGTACAAGGGATTTTTTTTTCAGACTTTTCAAGTTTCATCATTTAAGCTGCACACAGGCACTCCTAGATTGAGTGAAGAGTTTGCGTTTAACTTCATGGAGCATCTTGTCCTATACCATGCCGCCCACATATAGGACACCATGTTGAATGTGTAAGGCTCCCTTTAATCGGAATTGTACACATCTGTATGCAGTGAACTCCCGCTATTAGCAACTGTAGGTAGTCAATATAATAGTGTCATGGTACTCAAGGAAACCTGATCCATATTGTCCCACTTCCAAAGCAGTTGTTCAAACTGTCATTATGGTAGGTCTACCACTGACATGTCAGCCACTGTATTTTTTTCTGATACTTTTCGTGGACACAATTTTCTCTATCAATAAATTCTCATTGTTTCTTACCTGTACAGATGAAGCCTGGTAACCCTCCATAAATTACGTCATCGTTGTCAGGTAGTATGAAGGGACAGCGGGTCTGCACTTCCAGGCAGTACTGCTTGCAGGGGATGCCATTTCGACACTGTCGTTGGGTCACATTAAAATATTCTGAGCACAGCCAGGCTTTGTAGACAGCCTACGGATGAATAATTAGAAAAATGTCAAAAATTCGCAAATTTAATCAGTTAATTATCTGACATTGTGGTCTACTCTATTTTACTTACTACTCTACATGTGAGGGGCCAATAAGGATTCCAACCCAAAAGCCCATCAGTCATTTAACTCATCATCACCTCTATAGTCACAAAATTGACAATGCCATAAACAAAGGCTAGAATGCAGTATATAGCACCCTCCTACTAATGACACCAGTTTAGTGATCTATCGTACAGTATGATGGGAATGAGATTCAGAATTAAAAGAGTTATCCAACTTTAAGTATTGAAAAAAAAATCTGCACATGTTATGAATTAACAAGTTTTTCCTGGTTTACAAGAGGTTGGCATATAACCCACCCAGTGGCATAGTATTGGGTTGCCAGGACCAGTGACAAGGCAAATATCTAGTGCCCCCTAACCTGTGGATTATTATTTCTCTCTGTGTCTTTTCACCAGTCCAGTATTGACCCCTTTTTCCCCATATGTTTTACACTTTAATAAAATACTGATGTAATTTATATCTTGCACTTTGACCCTCCATTTTTCTGTTGTTTTTTGTTTGCTGTAAACTGACATAAAATGTTAATAACAAAGGTATATATTGCTAGAATATGTTTTTCTTATGTTCTCTTTATTATAATTTTGTTTTTTATTTTATTACTCTTGCCCTAAACCTAGCCCTATCACTAGCTCTAGCCCTAGCTCTATCACTACCTCTAACCCTAGCTCTATCTCTAGCTCTAACCATAGCCCTATCACTAGCTCTAACCATAGCCCTATCACTAGCTCTAACCCTAACTCTATCACTACCTCTAACCCTAGCCCTATCACTAGCTCTAACCATAGCCCTATCACTAGCTCTAGCCCTAGCTCTAACCCTAACCCTATCACTAGCTCTAACCCTAGCCCTATCACTAGCTCTAACCATAGCCCTATCACTAGCTCTAACCCTAGCCCTATCACTAGCTCTAACCATAGCCCTATCACTAGCTCTAACCCTAGCTCTATCACTAGCTCTAACCAAGCTCTATCACTAGCTCTAACCCTAGCCCTATCACTAGCTCTAGCCCTAGGTCTAACCCTAACCCTATCACTAGCTCTAACCCTAGCCCTATCACTAGCTCTAACCCTAGCCCTATCACTAGCTCTAACCCTAGCCCTATCACTAGCTCTAACCATAGCCCTATCACTAGCTCTAACCCTAGCTCTATCACTAGCTCTAACCAAAGCTCTATCACTAGCTCTAACCCTAGTTCTATCACTAGCTCTAACCCTAACCCTATCACTATCTGTAACCCTAGCCCTATCACTAGCTCTAACCCAAGCCTTATCACTAGCTCTAACCCTAGCTCTATCACTAGCAGCCCTAACACTAGTTATCATTAGAAAAAGTATGTAAAAAATATAAAATTTATCATAAGGCTATGTTCACACTAGAAAAATGATTTTTCTTATGAAATTTCTTAAGAAATTTCTTGAGAGTGAAGGATTAGCGCACCTGCGTTAAAAAACGCACCAATAACATAACACACCAATAACATAGGTGCGTTTTAGGGCGTTTTTGGTGCGTTTTCGTTGTGTTTTCGGTGTGTTTTTGGTGCGTTTTTTTCAGGTTGGTCCCTGCGTTTTTTAATGCCTTTACAACAATAAAGCATGTTGAAAATGAAAAAAAAAAATAGATAATACAAAGATAGATAGATGATAGATAGATAGAGGGATAGATAGATGGATTGATAGACAGATAGATATAGATAGATAATAGATATTTAAGGGAATAGATAGTTAGATAGTAGTGATGAGCGAGTATGCTTGTTACTACTCGGTACTCGCACGAGTATCACTGTACTCGGGCTACTCGGCGGGGACCGAGTAATCTCGCGATACTCGTGCTGTACTCGTGGTCTTCATCCCTGCATGTTGGCGCTCTTTTGTGAGCCAGCCCTCATGCAGGGATTGGCTGGCAGACCACTGCAATGCCACAGCCCTGTTAGTTGTGGAATTGCAGTGATTGGCCGGCCTGCACAGCGTGACCGAGCCTTTATACCGGCGGGCGCGCTGTGCTCTGCACACAGCCATCCAGACAGTCAGTGCAGGGAGAGTGTTGCTGCTTCAGGGAAAGGTTTGCGGCCCATTATAGTTATTTCCGTAGCAGGGCTGCAAACAGTGTGACCAGAAGTCCTTCTCAGGACTATAATAGTTGTATACAGGCAGGCAGGGTATAGCCAGGTCGGAGTACTGTAGCAGAGTCCTTCTCAGGACTATTGTTGCTGTATACAGGCAGAGTATAGCCAGGTCGGAATACAGGCTAGTGACCAGAAGAGTCCTTGTCAGGACTATTGTAGCAGTATACAGGCAGGCAGGCAGGCAGGCAGGGTATATAGCCATTCCTAGTGGTGACCGTATACCAGCCTTCATCATATCTGGGGCTGGTGTACACAGTCTAAAACAGTCCAGATAGTGTCAGACTTCTCAGTAATTGTCGCTCCTAAAAACCTGTTAGGTTCTTAGTGCGTCCGTGCTTGCATTTAAAAACCGCACGTGTGTGCCTGTCGGTGGCAGCGTACAGGTGCACGTTTTGCACAAACTATTATATAACGCACAAGTCTAGTGAATAATACACGTCAGTCAGCAGTGTCTGATAGTGTCAGACTTCTCAGTAATTGTCGCTCCTAAAAACCTCAAAGTGGAGAGGGAGAAGGGGTTAAACCCGCGCAATCCGCCAGTAATCCAGAAGGAGATGTTGATAAATTAAACAATCTTTTATTCCATGGGTCTACGCGTTTCAAGGTCTAAGACCTCTTCTTCAGGACCAGTAAATCAACACTGCATGTACAGAGAGGTGAACCCTTTTATACATATGGTATCTACAAAGTACCGCCTCCCGGCACTTTGAAAAAAGTCAGAAAAAAAAAAAAAAAAAGACCTCTGCATGCATGATGCAGCACTTTCTGCAGACATAACAAAACTCTGTTAAATGTTCATAGACTGGTCATCATAATAGTTTACATGAAAAATAAACAATAATTGGATGAAAAATCAAGAAAAAAGAAATAAGAAATGAGAGGAATAGTATGAAAAAATGTCAATTTTCGGGACAAGAACTCCAAAGTAGCAGTCCCTAATTATAAGGTAAAATTCGACTTTTAGTGGTGAACGCCACCAGTGATTTTTATATCTGTGTACCCATAAATATGTAACACAGGTAAATTATATTGACATCTAGGTGAAAGAAGAAAAAAATATATATATAAATATATGTATGGCAAAACATATTTTATAGAAAAAACTATAAAAAGTAATAGATAATAAATAATGAAAAAATAAAATGCTGTGATATGTTGAATAAAAATTGTAAAGGAATTTTTTGCCCAGGAATAAAAATATAAATATAAAATTGTAAAAAAGTGATGTGAATCTTTATTATTTGTATTGTAAAAGGGATAATAAGGATAAGATAAAAAGAGGCAGGATGACCATCTCAAAAATTTTTAATACAAAATCAGTAGAAGAGGTCTGTCACTTCATTAAGTCCTATCGGTTTTAGTGTATTTAATCTATAAATCCAGAATGTCTCTTTTTTATTTAGAGCCTCAATTCTGTTAGGAGTATTAATAGGGATTTGTTCAATTGGTGTTATAGTGATGTCTGCCTTTTTACCATGTATTAACGTACAATGTCGGGACAGACCATGCAAAAGGAACCCTTTCTTGATTTTGTGTCTGTGGGAATTTAATCTATTATGTAGGGGCTGTCTGGTTCTCCCTACATATTTTTTTCCACATACACAATCAATAAGATAGACAACAAAATCAGAGTGGCATGTGAGGTGTCCCTTAATAGTGTATTTTTCTGGTTCTTCTGCTGGACCAAATGTCTTTCTTTTATGCGCAATGGATGTGCAGCATAGACAGTTTTTACTAAAACACTTTGAGACCCCGATTGAGCATTCCCTTTTGTTACAATTGATAGGGAATCTCAGCCTACTGGGTGCCACAATATTCCTAATGGTGGGGGCTCTCCTGAAAGTAATGCCTGGAAAAGGTGGAAGGATGTTTTTAAGCACAGGGTCCCCCAAAAGGATCTCCAAGTGCTTAGTAAGTGTCTTTTTAATAACAGCGTTGTCATGGCTAAACGGTCTCAGTTCTGGCATTTACTCCGTACCGCTACTCTATGTGTCCTCATGGCAGGTTCAGGAGCATGCGTATAGATGCTTTTTCCACGCTTATGTCCGATAATAACCTAGAGTCCTTTTTTGCTTGGGCCTCTCCAGGAATAATGAATACAAATATGTCCTCCTGCTCCTAACTGTTTGGAGTGACTATTTTAAAAGTTTTTTAACCCACAATACAAATAATAAAGATTCACATCACTTTTTTACAATTTTATATTTATATTTTTATTCCTGGGCAAAAAATTCCTTTACAATTTTTATTCAACATATCACAGCATTTTATTTTTTCATTATTTATTATCTATTACTTTTTATAGTTTTTTCTATAAAATATGTTTTGCCATACATATATTTATATATATATTTTTTTCTTCTTTCACCTAGATGTCAATATAATGTACCTGTGTTACATATTTATGGGTACACAGATATAAAAATCACTGGTGGCGTTCACCACTAAAAGTCGAATTTTACCTTATAATTAGGGACTGCTACTTTGGAGTTCTTGTCCCGAAAATTGACATTTTTTCATACTATTCCTCTCATTTCTTATTTCTTTTTTCTTGATTTTTCATCCAATTATTGTTTATTTTTCATGTAAACTATTATGATGACCAGTCTATGAACATTTAACAGAGTTTTGTTATGTCTGCAGAAAGTGCTGCATCATGCATGCAGAGGTCTTTTTTTTTTTTTTTTTCTGACTTTTTTCAAAGTGCCGGGAGGCGGTACTTTGTAGATACCATATGTATAAAAGGGTTCACCTCTCTGTACATGCAGTGTTGATTTACTGGTCCTGAAGAAGAGGTCTTAGACCTTGAAACGCGTAGACCCATGGAATAAAAGATTGTTTAATTTATCAACATCTCCTTCTGGATTACTGGCGGATTGCGCGGGTTTAACCCCTTCTCCCTCTCCACTTTGAAGTCTGAAACACGTGGGGCCGCTGCAGCTGCCATTATCTCATGCTATCTGTGGTGGTTGTGACCTCTCACAACCTCAATCGGTGAGTGCATTTACCATTTGCTAACCGTGTGTTTTATCTGGTAAAACCCTATCAGCGCTTCTCTTTTCTAGTTTAGCTCCTAAAAACCTGTTAGGTTCTTAGTGCGTCCGTGCTTGCATTTAAAAACCGCACGTGTGTGCCTGTCGGTGGCAACGTACAGGTGCACGTTTTGCACAAGCTATTATATAACGCACAAGTCTAGTGAATAATACACGTCAGTCAGCAGTGTCTGATAGTGTCAGACTTCTCAGTAATTGTCGCTCCTAAAAACCTGTTAGGTTCTTAGTGCGTCCGTGCTTGCATTTAAAAACCGCACGTGTGTGCCTGTCGGTGGCAGCGTCAGGCTCCATATTGTCCCTGGATAGAGACGTGCATGATGGCCTGTAAACCTGAAGTGCCCATTGTAAGGAAGTGGGTCTATTGTAGTAAAGCCCTTAGGCAGGGCAGCCAAAAATTTGGAGGCTCCACATTGTCCCTGGATAGAGATGTGCATGAGGGCCTCAAAACATTGTTCACATTGCAAAGGAGCGGGTCTCCTGTCGTTGTAATGCCCATTCTGAAAGAATGGGCGAAAAAATTTACCACTGGGGGTATACCTGAAACAACAGCCTAACTATTGTAACGGTCATCATGATGGCACATGAGGAGAAGGAGGAGCAGTCCAGCGATTAGCCAAAGTCCAGAAGTGTGTTACCATGGGTGAGTGTAGTTACATGGCAAATTCCCGTTACAAACTTTAAATTCCGCTGTCATTTGCTGGTGGTGTGGTGAAGTCTGGCCCAATCCAACCCTTGTTCATCTTGATCAGAGTCAGCCTGTCAGCATTTTCAGTTGACAGGCGGGTGCGTTTATCTCTAATGATTCCACCTGCGGCACTAAAAACACGCTCTGACAAAACGCTAGCGGCAGGGCAGGCCAGGATTTCCAAGGCGTAGAGAGCCAATTCATGCCACGTGTCCAGCTTGGATACCCATTAATTGTAAGGCACAGAGGAATGTCGGAGTACAGTTGTTTGATCTGCAAGGTACTCCTTGAGCATCTGGGCAAACTTAGGATTTCTTGTGGCACTACCCCACACCTCAGGGGCTGTGGTATGTGAGGGGCTGAGAAAACTGTCCCACATCTTAAAGACTGTTCCCCTACCTCTGGCGGATTGGACTTGTGCCCGTCTCGGCTGTACGCCTTGGTTGTCCACTGATTCCTGACCTATGCCGCTAGCGTTTTGTGAGGGGAATGCTTTGCCTACTTCCGTGACTATGGCCTTCTGGAACTGCTGCATTTTGCCTGACCTCTCCGCCTCGGGAATAAGAGACATAAAGTTCTCCTTTTAGCGTGGGTCTAACAGTGTTACCAACCAGTAATGATTGTCAGCCAAGATGTTCTTAACGCGAGGGTCACGAGACAGGCAGCTTACCATAAAGTCAGCCATGTGTGCCAGACGATTAACAGCCATCACTTCAGTATCCTGACCAACACGATGACTGAACATGCTGTCCTCCTCCTTCTCCTCATCATCTTTCCTGTCCTCCTGCCAGCCACGCTGAACCGAGGATATGACTGCATGTCATATCCTCAATTTGGCCGGAGAGTTGCTCCATGTCTTCATCCTCCTCCTCGTCATAGTCCTCCACTGCACGTTGTGATGAGACGAGGCTGGGCTGTGAGTTATCACCCACATCCACTACTGTTTCTTGCTCCAACTCATCGCGCTCCGCCTGCAATGCATCATGTTTGTTTTTGAGCAGAGACCATTTTAGAAGGCAGAGAAGCGGTATGGTGACGCTAATAATGTCGTCATCGCCGCTCACCATCTTGGTGGAGTCCTCAAAGTTTTGGACGATGGTACATAGGTCGGAAATCCATCTCCACTCCTCAGGTGTTATGTGTGGAGTTTGACCCATTTCCCTACGGCTTAGGTGATGCAGGTACTCAACAACTGCCCTCTTCTGCTCACATATCCTGACCAACATGTGCAGAGTTGAATTCCAACGCGTGGGGACATCACACACCAGTCTGTGAGCCGGAAGATGCAAATGGCGCTGAAAGCCGGCAAGGCCGGCTGAAGCAGTAGGTGACTTTCGAAAATGTGCAGACAGGCGGTAAACTTTTACCAGCAGATCAGACAGCTCTGGGTATGACTTTAGAAACCGCTGAACCACGAGGTTGAGCACATGGGCCACGCATGGACCATGTGTCAGCTGGCCCCGCCTCAAAGCCGCCACCAGGTTCCGGCCATTGTCACACACAACCTTTCCTGGCTTTAGGTTCAGAGGTGTGAGCCAGTGATCTGCATGCTGTTTCAGAGCTGTCCACACTTCTTCTGCATTGTGGGGTTTGTCACCTATGCAGATTAGCTTCAGCACAGCCTGTTGCCACTTCGCCGAGGCAGTGCTGCAGTGCTTCTGTGTCGCCCTGGACAAGGCAGGGGCCACAGAGCACAACACTTACACACCCCACACTCCCTGCAGACACATCATAGTCAAAACACAAAATCCTTGTTGCCTTCCCCAGGGGCTGTTGTCCACACCAGGGGGTGGAGCCAGGCGGTTGGTCTCCACCCACCAAGGAGTTCACAGTCCTGGAGGAGGGAAAACACAGGCAGTGAGAGTTAAGCTAAGGAAGTGGAAGGAGGAAAGTAGTAGAGAGGAGAAAAGTGACAGCAAAGAGCCTGAAGTTGGTCCGGGTGTGTGGCCCGGACAGGACAGCAAGGTTGGCAGGATGTGGTGACCGTCTGCAGTGGAGGCCGATTGGAGTCTGCCGTAAGGACCGTGGACGGGTGGTGACCCGGCGGCACCGTACCGGTATACAAAGAGAAGCCAGCACCATTGGCAGGGGCCTTTCGGATCCCGGCAAGGCTTGGTGTCGCCGTGAATTTGCCAAATCTGTTAGTGAAGGGGACCTCCGGGTTTCCAAACAGCCAAGTCCCGATAGAAGGCAACCGTCCAACCGTGAAGGGGAGACACCGCCACCGCCAAGGGCAACCGTCTCCCAGGGCCAGCGCCTGTGGGCAAAAGGGGCTCCTCCGGCCCATATCCAGGTCGGGGAGCGGGTTACCGGTGGGAACCCATCGCTACCAACACTGAACTTAGGTGCAGGGAGAGACAGTCATCACTAACCTGCAGGGAGGAACAACCGCAGCCGTCCGAGGGACCCGTCCATCCAGCCGCTTGTTTTACCGTGAACTGTGTCATCATCATTGGGCTGAGTGAGTACCTCCGTGCCGTGCGGCACAGCGCTGCCCCTACGACCCTGCACCTCATCAGGCCCCGCAACCCGCCTGTCATCCATCTCTACCCCATCACCGGGTCCCGGGACAACCAACCCCCCTACCCACGGAGGGGAGAAATAACAACAAAGCTGCTCCCTGTCACAGGCTCCCGGGATCCCCGTCCAGAGCAGCGGTGGTGTCCACACAATCACCACAACCGTGGGTGGCGTCACGGACAATATCCCCAAAACCCAAACCACCCCTTTTCACTCACGGGCGAGGAGCGCCGCTCGAGTCCCCGGGATCCGGCCATCGCTCGAGCCACCGAGAAGCAGCAGCCCTAGAGCAGCGGCAGCCGGACCCGAGCAGTGGGAGAGCGCAGCGTCCCCTCCTCCGCCCGCGACACTTCCAGCTTGGGACTGGTGTGGAGGGTAAAGTGGATGAGGATGCGCAGGAGGAGGAGGAGGCTGAGGAGCATGACATTCCGGAGCTGTAGAGTGTGGGTGAAACCCTGACTGAGGTAGGGCCTGCAAAACTTGGTGTGGGAAGGACGTGTTCCGTCCCTCGCTCAGACTGGGTCCCAGCTTCCACAATATTAACCCAGTGTGCCGTCAACGAGATGTAGCGGCCTTGCCCACAAGCACTTGTCCACGTGTCTGTGGTTAGGTGGACTTTGGCTGAAACAGCGTTGTTCAGGGCACGTGTGATGTTTTGTGACACGTGGTTATGCAATGCGGGGACGGCACACCGGGAGAAATAGTGGCGGCTGGGGACCGAGTAACGTGGGACAGCTGCCGCCATCAGGTCGCGGAATGCTTCTGTCTCCACCAGTCTAAAAGGCAACATTTCCAGCGCAAGCAGTCGCGAAATGTTAGCATTTAGAAGTGTGGCATGTGGGGCGTTGGCAGTGTATTTGCGCCTGCGTTCAAAGGTTTGCTGAATGGATAACTGAACGCTGCGCTGGGACAAGGACGTGCTTGATGATGGTGTTATTTCTGCGTGGGCAACTGCAGGTGCAGGGCCGGAGGAGGCTTGTTCGCAGGCAGCATGGGCAGGGGATTGGCTCGCATGCACAACAAGCGAAGACGTAGCAGTGACATCATCAAGCACTGCTCCTCGACTCTGTTGTACATCCCACAAAGTCGGGTGCTTGGCTGACATGTGCCTGATCATGCTGGTGGTGGTCAGGCTGCTAGTTTTGGTACCCCTGCTGATGCTGGCATGGCAGGTGTTGCAAATGGCCTTTTTAGAATCATCTGGAGCCAACTTAAAAATTTGCCAGACTCGGGAAGACCTAACATTTGTACAGGCACCTTGTGTCGTGTTGTTGTTCCGGGGAACGGTTGCCTGACGTCTGCCTGGGGCCACCACCCTGCTTCTTACTGCCTGTTGGGATGCTACGCCTCCCTCCCCCTGTGCACTGCTGTCCTCGCTCTGCATATCCTCCTGCCAGGTTGGGTCAGTTACTGGATCATCCACCACGTCGTCTTCCTCTTCCGCACCCTGCTCCTCCTCCTGACTTCCTGACAATTGTTTCTCATCATCGTCCACCCCTTGTTGAGACACGTTGCGAACTCCGTGAGAACGTGGCTGCTCAAATATTTGGGCATCTGTACATACAATCTCGTCATGGCCCACTTCAACAGGAGCTGGCGAGAGGCCAGAATGTGTGAATGGAAACGTGAACAGCTCTTCCGAGTGTCCAAGTGTGGGATCAGTAATGTCCGTGGACGTGTACTCGGCCTGGTGGTAGGAAGGAGGATCAGGTTCTGAAATGTGCGGTGCAGTATCACGGCTACTGACACTTGACCGTGTGGAAGACAGAGTGTTTGTGGTGGTGCCAATCTGACTGGAAGCATTATCCGCTATCCAACTAACAACCTGTTGACACTGGTCTTGGTTCAAGAGCGGTGTACTGCTGCGGTCCCCAAGAATTTGGGACAGGACGTGCGAGCGAGTAGATGTGGCCCTTTGTTGTGGCGAAATTAGAGCTTGCACACGACCTCGGTCTCTGCCTGCACCACCATCACGTCCACTTCCTTGTTCGTTGCCAACGCCCTTGCGCGTTTTGCAATGCTGTGCTGATGTGTATTCACTAGACTTGTGCGTTATATCCAAGTTTGTGCAAAATGCACACAAGTGCACCTGAACGCTGCCACCAACAGGCACACACGTGCGGTTTTTAAATGCAAGCACGGACGCACTAAGAACCTAACAGGTCTCTATCCAGGGACAATGTGGAGCCTCCCAATTTTTGGCTGCCCTGCCAAAGGGCTATACTTCAATAGACCCACTTCCTTACAATGGGCACTTCAGGTTTACAGGCCCTCATGCACGTCTCTATCCAGGGACAACGTGGAGCCTCCCAATTTTTGGCTGCCCTGCCAAAGGGCTATACTACAATAGACCCACTTCCTTACAATGGGCACTTCAGGTTTACAGGCCCTCATGCACGTCTCTATCCAGGGACAACGTGGAGCCTCCCAATTTTTGGCTGCCCTGCCAAAGGGCTATACTACAATAGACCCACTTCCTCAAAATGGGCACATTAGACTCAAGAGGACTTCATGTACGTCTCTTCTCAGGGACATCGAAGTGCCACACAATGTTTTGACGTAAAATCTTTCATGTAATCTCCAAAAGTAACATACACCAGCTCTATCTCACTATTGGGTATGTGCCCTTAACATTTCCGCCATGAAAATTCATTTTGGTGTAATTTTGGAAGGTTTTCTGTTGAGTCCGTAAAAATGGCGTAAAACGCGGACAAAATTGTTCACAGCTGTGACTTTTGAGTGATAAATGCTTCAAGGGGTCTTCCCCATGCTGTTGCCATGTCATTTGAGCACTCTTCTGAGACTTTTGTGACATTTTTAGGGTTTCTACATGCTGCCGGGGGTCATTTCATAAAAATACTCGGGTCTCCCATAGGATAACATTGGGCTCGGTGCTCGGGCCGAGTACACGAGTATCTTGGGATGCTCGGCCCGAGCCTCGAGCACCCGAGCTTTTTAGTACTCGCTCATCACTATAGATAGATAATAGAGGGATAGATAGATAGATATAGATAGATAATAGTTATTTATGGGTATAGATAGATAATAGATAGATAGATGGATAGATAGATAGATATTTAGGGGAATAGATAGATAGATAATATAGAAAGATAGATAATAGATAGATAGATAGATAACAGATAGATATTTAGGGGTATAGATAGATAGATAATATAGAAAGATAGATAATAGATAGATAGATAGATAATAGATAGATATTTAGGGGTATAGATAGATAGATAATATAGAAAGATAGATAATAGATAGATAGATAATAGATAGATATTTAGGGGTATAGATAGATAATATAGAAAGATAGATAGATGATAGATAGATAGATAGATAGATAATAGAGGGATAGATATCCCAGCTTTATTTATGATGTTTCCCCCCACACATACTGCACTTCTTGCGGCCGGTAGTGTGTCCACATCAGCGGCCGTGAGAAATGTCCTGCAGTCACCTCTGCACTTCGCTCAGGAGCCGCATTCAGCACTCGCTCTCTGACCGAGGCTGCGTGGAGAACTGTCACACGTGGCTGGAGCAGAGCTGGAAGCGCCGTAGGACATCGCTGTGGATTACGTCGGAGCTGTGTGTTTCGGGGGGTTTAATACAGTGGAGAAAGAGGGGCTTTTTGTCTTTTATTCAAAATAAAGGATTTTTCGGTGTTTGTGTTTCTTTACTTTCACTTACAGATTAGTGACAGCGTGTCATAGACACTGCCATTACTAATCTTGGACTTAGCGGCAGCTATTGGTTGCTGTTAATTCCATATTACCCTGATTGCCACTGCATCACGGCAACAGGAAGAGCCGGTAACACGCCGGGACTGCCACATAATGGATACGACAGTCCCGGGGCAGCTGCGGGCTGATATTCTGGGCTGCGGGAGGGGGGCATTAACCCTGGCCCTTGCCTTCCCCAGCCTGAGAATACCGGGCCGCCGCTGTGTGTTTACCTCGGCTGGATGGTAAAAATACAGCGAAGCACACGCTTTTTTTTGTCTCTTCTTCTTCCTCTTCTTGTCCTAGTGACATCACTTCCGTGCAAAACGCAGGGTAGGGATGTACACTATGTCGCGAAAACGTGAAATAACACGGGAATAACGCAGGTATAACGCAGGAATAACACAGGAATAACGCACATCACTTGCTACCTGCGTTATTCCTGCGCTATTTCATGATTACATTACAGTCAATGGAGTGAAATAACGCAGTTAGCTGCAGAAAAGAAGTGACATGCTCATTCTTTTTCTTAAGAAAATATTTTTTTTGCCATAGGTTTTGCTGGGAAATGTCTGCAGAAAGGTTACAAGAATTTCTCAAGAAATTTCTGCAGCAACAATGGACCAAAAACGCAGATAAAAAACGCCGTGTGTGAACATAGCCTAATAGTGTTTTATTACATTATTTAATTTGGCACATCTCATCCAGCAGGTGTTTGTATTTCCTTTTACAAAGTTACAAGTGAGAGGACAGTGAGAGAGCTGCGAAAGATCACAGGGCACCACATGTGTGGCTGAGCTGCTCTGTGCAGTAGAGATTTCTGGGAACTGGTTGTCTTTATGATTTGACAAAAGGGGGTGTGCTGACCAAACTTTTGCGCTTTCTTAGAATTAGGCGCCTTGGACAAACAACTTTGTGCTTCTCATTCTATGCCAATATGACCGCTGCAGCCAATCACTGGCCTCAACAGTCACATGTTATACTGCTGGCATCATGACTTCTATCACTTAGTAGTAAAGCCAAAAAGTACAGCATTCGACTTCCTGCCACAGTTTGATTGTAGTGTTCACATGCTGTCCACTTTAAACAAAACAAAGAGGATGACTATAAACACAGCACTAAATTGCCAAGGAAAAGAAGTGTTGAACATTCTTTTATTATTTTAGAACATTCTTTTTTTAATTAAAGGTTAGATAATCCCAATAATAAATGTAATTGGCGAAATGTATAAAAGTTTCATCTAATACAGGCCAGCCTTTATCAATGATCAGCAAAGTGTTAATCATTAGGATTTGGTTGGTAATGGCTCAGATTTTATTCAGTAATGTCTAAAAGTCCTATACAATTCATCCAACTAATCGTACAATGTTCCACGTGCGTCTTATGATTCAAAGCTTACATGAAAATTATACACTTGGAAATTAAAGTCTGTTGCTACAAGTTTTGTATCTGGTGATAATACATTTAGCAGGTTCTAACCATAACAGTGTATTATATATGTTAATTATTAAAAATCACATACAAAGGATATAAGAAGTCTACACACCCCTGTTAAATTGACAGACTTTTGTAATTTAAAAAGTCATCCCAAAATCATTTCAGAAGTTTTTCCACCTTAAATTATTTCAGATTGAAATAATTTTTGAGGAGAAAAAGAAAAGTAACAAACCTAAAATTATGTTGTTGCACAAGTGTGAACACTCTCTTATGTTTGGGGATGTGGTTGAGTTCAGAATTAACCACTCACGTTTATACTCATGTGACATAGTAGTCAGTTCATGGCTGCCATTATTTACAGGGGTGTTGATAAACCTCATATAAAGTTTAGCGGTTCTAATAGGATTTCTCTATTTTTCATCAAACACTCATGGAAAGACAAGAAGAAAATTTGTCTGGGAGGTTGCCAAAAGGCCTACAGCAACATTAAAGGAGCTGTAGGAATTTCTGGCAAGTACTGGTTGTGCACTGCTCATGACAACCATTTTCAGATTCTTTATGTGTCTGGCCTCTGGGATATAATATGGCAAGATAGAATCTTTTTCTTAGAAAGAAAAACATCTAAACTTGGCTATATTTTGCCAAAACCTTCATCAAGTCTGCCAAAAGCATGTGGGAAAATGTGTTATGGTCTGATGAGACCAAGGTTGAATTTTTTGGCCATAATTCCAAAAGGTGTGTTTGGTGCAAAGCGAACATTGCCCATTAAGAAAACAACACTTTACCCAAAGAGAAGCATGGTGGAGGCAGCATTATGTTTTGGGACTGTATTTTGGCAACTTTAGTCAATGTGCAGGGAATTATGAACAATTTGAAATATCAGTCAATTTTACAACAACACCTTCAGACTTCTACTAAAAAGCTGAAGATGATTTTTTTTTATTTTAGTGCAACAATAACTATAACCATACTATCAAATCAACAAAAAATGGCTTCACCAGAAAAAATATCAGCATTTCGGAATGACCTAGCCAAAACCCAGACCTGAATTCAATGGAAACTTGTGGTGACCTGTAGAGAACGCTGTACACAAAAGATGCCCTCACAATTGGACAGATTTGGAGCACTAATGTGAGGAACAGTGGACAAAGATTGCCAATTCTACATGTGTTGTGCTGATAGACTTCTAGGTAAAAGACTGAATACTGTCATAAATTCAAAGGGTACTTGAACAAAGTGTTAGTCTATTAGTCTATGGATGTGCATATGTATGCAACCACATAATTCTAGATTTTTTTATTTTTAATTTTCCACCAGAAAAGATATTAGTTTATTTTTATTGTACAGATTATATGTGATATTTAAAGGTGGAAAAAATTCTGAAATGTTTCTCCTTGGTGTGCTTTTGTTACAAGACATTAACAGTGGTGTGAAGTCTTTTTCTATTCACTGTACATCTGTTTAGATCATATTGTCTGCATATAAGACAATGACTTGGCACTTATTATTTTATCGTGAGCGTGACTACATTGCTTTAAAAATAAAGACAACAAATGCCACCTTGTGGTAATAAACCTTAAGTGCATGAACACAGGTAAAGCATTGAAGCTTAGGATACCGCAATATAAGGGCACTATATTTCATTTTCAGCAAGGATGTTATATTAATTCTACTGTAACCCCTTGTAAACCGAGAGATGCAGATATTCTGCTTCTTTTCTTTTTGTGCAATGTTGACTGTACAAGTTTAGAGTAGATACTTCTCCCCTAGCCATTATTAATGGCATGATTGATAACATGAAATGCATGAGCTGGATTGGGATTGTAAGGATAACAAAAAGCGATGCTTCCACAGGTTTACTGTTTTGAAATTAAAAAATAAAGGAGAAGTTTTAATCTTTTCTCGGGTGGTGCTGGATTACCAAACCTTTATTATCAACTCAGAACCTAAGTAGGGAAATGTTTCTTCTGTGCACCACCACTATTCACTCTTGTGGGAATTCATTGTAGATAGTGAACTGATAAGTTTATATTTATTCATTTTCTTTTTCACCATATGATTAGCATTATTTGTTACCAAACTAGTCTTGTTTAGCAACAGGTTAGCTAAATATATACAGTAACCACACAGATCACACATAACGGGTTGTCTCATCTTCTTAAATGTGTAACATTGCAAAGTGTTTGTAAAAGCAAGTAAATGTGCGATTTACCTCCGCTCTGTTCTGAAGAAAGGAGGGATTTGTGATTTTATGTTGCCGGTTTGAACTATCAATTATTGGAACGGTCACTGTCCCATCATGCAGGACGCTGAGAGGGAGCTGGTGGGGAGTGATACACTCCTTAATGATTGAACATAAGACAACCCCTTCACACCTTAACGACCTATGATGTACCTATCCATCATGATTGGGAAGGGGGTTCCCAAACCCTGACATATGGGAAAGTCATAACGATCATGCGGCCACCGTGTGTGAAGGCACAGTGATCGCATAAAGGTAAACCATATAGAAAAAAAATCTCCTTCAAAGGTTATGTTTGTTAGTAATATTTAAAAACTTTTTTCTATAATTTAAACACTTCCAAATATTATCAATGTATATGCACGGTGAACCGAAGGTACAGAGTCCAAAAAGTGTCCAACTAGCCCTAGTCAGCCCTAGCGAATTGTTAATCTGCCTAACGCCAGAGTTAGCAGCCTGGAGATTGACTTGGCGCCCCAACTTCACAATGATCCCAGTGAACAGCTATGTCAAAAGCTTATTTAAGATCATAACCATTAAGATTCAGACAATAATCCCTGTTATAAGCCCCACAAGTGGAACGATATAGCCATTCACTGTGATCAATACCTGACATTAGGTATGGAACATTGGTTTGGTTCAACTGCACATGTCTATACAGGGTGATACTAAGGTGTCCAGGGTCAGCAGGGGCATAATGATTGTAATCGCAAAGGTCGTAACCACCACCGGTCCCAGGGGTATGGGAGCGCCAGCTGATACCAGAGCATATTTCAGCTGGATGTGCATCCTTGGACACACATTGAGCTGAAATGTATTGCTGCGCAGAGACCTGATAGGACTCTGTAGTGCAAAACAAGCTGCCGGCCAATCAGAGGTCGGCATCTGATGTCCTGCGCCTCTGTGACTAGGTGCACATGGCAGTGTTGTCATGTGCAACTCGTTGTTTACACGCTAAAGTTAGTTGGCGGCAACAGAAAAGGACGCCGCGAGCAGGGGAGATGAGGGAAGGTAAATTGAATTGTTTCATTTTTTATGTGTAATAAATAAGCAGCACAAATATATATTAGGTATGTATATACCTGTCATGGTACAGTGATTGAGGGAAGAGAGGGACGTAGACCCACTGCTCTCAGAACCAGTTTTACCCTGAGAGGGGCATGACTAAGTGCCTACTCAGTTTTTACCAAAGCATCTGATAGTGAGGTTAGACTTGTCTGACAATAGGCACCAGGTACAATACAGGGCAGCTCCTAGCTGTCGCGCGCCACCAAGGGGGCTGTTCGGTACAAGGAAAGATGGGTGAAGGGATTCTCTGCCCATATCAAAAGAAACGAAAGAACATCCCTGACACTTAACCTAAGCAACCATAAGCTCCCTGATGTCCATGGATGGCTTCTCTGATCGCATACGGCTATGTCCCTATTCCTATCTTTCCCTGAACACGGCCCTGTCTAGTGTGCAGGGTAGCAGGTACACTAGTCCCGCTCTAGGTTAAAGACACAAAGGGACAGAAAGGGATAAAAGAAACAACAATCGTACGGGGCACACTAAACTACAGGAAGGAGTAAAGGGAATGGAACAGTGAGGTAAACTGAAATAGGACTAAATGAAGGGAAAATATCACACAACTTCCATGCAGCAATCTCCAGCTACAGCTCCAAAAATGACTTTTTATTCTGCTGCTCACAATTCCACTCCTGAGGCCTAGGAACAGTAAAGCTGTCACTGACACCTCCCTCAGGTAAGAGGAGCGTATTTATAGCAGAGGGGAATGAGAAACTCAGAACAGCTGAGTATCTGCCTTTCATTCTGAATTAGGAGACCAGACAAACTGCTTAACCCTTGCGGCACCAGATCAAGGAGAATCTGCACAGCCAGTAGTATTAACCTCGGCAGTGTGTGTGTGTATCCCTGCCTTGTGATCTTCTGACAAATGAAATTGAGGGGACTACTCTCCGTCTTGGTATGCTCATGAAAATGCCAGGGTGAGGGACATATATACAAGAAAGGGACACATGATGAAGAACATATATACCAAAATTGGCCCAGAATGGGGCACATATATACCAGGATTGACCCAGGATTGGAAACATATATACAGTGCCTGACAGAAGTTCTCTCGCTTATCCATGTTATGTAAATAAAAGCTTATTACCTGACTTTAAATTCATCCATTGGTTTCATAAATTACTCTTTTGAAAGCTGAAACCCTCCCAAATTTGGTTTAGGTTATGAAAATAAAGTTGCTGCAAAGCTGAAATATTGATTATTTAATGAACACAGAAAGGTCAGACTTTTGCAAGACAAAAGTTTTGTCGCCTTGTCATATAATGCACCCAATCCTAGTTTACATCCTCACCTGTGCTCACTAAATGATTGGTTAATTAGTGGGTCTGTATAAAAAGAAACCCAGCACCCCAGACCTTCACTTGAACTGCAACTTGACCTCTGACAACATGCCAAAAATCCACCCTGCGAACAAAGCGTTATCAAGAGGCTGAAGAACAGATCCACTGCAGAGGTGGCTAGCACATTTAATGTGTCTCAGCGTCAAGTATAAATAATTAAAAAAAGATTTGAAGCGACTAGAGATGTTTTTGACAAGCCCAGGTCTAGCAGACCCTGCAAGAAAACTGCTCAGGAAAAACGTTTGTTGGTAAGAAAATCCAAAGCCAGCCCCTCTTCCACTGCAGCAGAGCTCCAAAAGACCTGGTCACCTAAAGTCCCTATGTCAACTAGAACAGTTTGTAGGATTTTGTCTCGAAATAGCCTCCATGGTCGAATCAGTGCCCAGAAGCCAGCACTAAACAAAAGGCAATTAAAAAACCGTGTGGCATTTGCCAAGTCCCACAGCCTGCTAAACAGATGGACGCTGGAAAAGTGGCAGAAGGTGGATTTCTCCGATGAATCTTCAGTTCAATTACACCACAGCCGCCACAAATACTGCAGGAGACCTACTGGAGCCCGTATGGATCTAGAAAATAGTTAAGTTTGGTGGCGAAAAGATCATGGTCTGGGGTTACATTCAGTATGGGGGTGTGCGAAGCATTTGCAAGGTGGAAGGCAATATCAATAGCCTAAAATATCAAGAAGTATTAGCTACCTCTTACATTCGCAATCATAAAAGGGGGCAAATTCTGCAGCAGGATGGTGCTCCATCTCATACATCCATCTCTACAACAAAGTTCCTCCTGGCAAAGAAGATCAAAGTGCTCAAGGACTGGCCAGTCCTGTCACCAGTCATGAACATCATTGAGCATGTTTGGGGTAGGATGACAGAGGAAGCTTGAAAGACAAAACCAAAAAATCTAGATGAACTCCAGGAGGCATGTAAGACTGCATTCTTTGCTATTCCTGATGACTTCATCAATAAATTGTATGAATCATTGTTGAACCGCATGGAGGCAGTCCTTCAAGCTCATGGAAGTCAAACAAAAAATTAAATATGGCTCTGATAGCACCACAACTTCATTCACCAAAGTTATTCAACATATCTTTGTTTTAGAAGTTAATTATTTAAATTTCACATTACTTTCTGTGGGCGACAAAACTTTTGTCTTGCCAAAATCTGACCTTTCTGTGTTCATTAACGCCTTCCCGACCTTTAACGCACCGTATGCGTCATGGCGGGTTTCCGTTCCTGCAGCGCTGGTGACCGGGTTTACTGAAATGTCACCAGCGCTGCAGGTACATAAGGACTTGTAGTTGAGCCCAGGGTGGGGTGGCTTTACCCCCCGTGGCTACGATCACTCTGATTGGCTGTTGAAAGTGTCACTTTCACTTTCACATTCAATCAGAACGATTGTAATATTTCACCAATCAAACTTGGTGAAATATTACAATCCAGCCATGGCTGATGATGCAATATCATCAGCCATTGGCTGGAGCAGGGAGAGCTCCGTGTAATGCCCCCCCCCATCTGATTTGAGGTAGCGTCCATGTGACGCTATCCCTCCAATTAGATGTGGAGGTGCGATGTGACCGGTGGGTGCCCTCCCCCTTCAGCTTCATCCTGACCGTGGACTGCGACGCTGAAGAGGAGGGTCACCTGCTGCCGTTGCCACCGCGATCTGCCACCACCGATCACCATCCGGTAAGTTTTTCTCCCCTCTTTGCTGTCTTTCCCTTCGTTTCTATGCTGTCTTCCCCCTCCCTTCTGTGCTGTCCGCGCTCCCCTCTGCTGTCTTCCGTTCGCCCCCACGTTGTCCGATCCCACCCCCACCCCGACCTCCGCTCCCCCCGCCGTACGATTCTACCCCTCCAACCCACACTGACCTCCACTGCCTTCCCCGACCTCCGCTTCCTGTGATCACTCTCCGCCGGTGTCCTGCTTCTGACACCTGGCTGATGTGAGTGACTGCTGCTGCCGCTGCCAGTGATTAATCCCCTGCCCTGGTGATCACTTGGCAGCAGGGGGCTGATAACTGGGCAGCAGGTGGGTGATCACTGGGCAGCAGGGGGCTGATCACTGGGCAGCAGGGGGGTGATCACCCGGATCCCCCCTGCGCCCCTGCGATCTGCGCCCCTGCAATCGCCCCACCTGCGCCCCTGCTATCTGCTCCCCTGCGATCGCCCCACCTGCGCCCCTGCAATCTGCGCCTCTCGATCTGCGCCCCTGCGATCGCCCCACCTACGCCCCTGCGATCGCCCCACCTGCGCCCCTGCGATCGCCCCACCTGCGCCCCTGCGATTGCCCCACCTGCGCCCCTGCGATCTGCGCCCCTGCGATCGCCCCACCTGCGCCCCTGCGTTCTGCGCCCCTGCAATCTGCGCCCCTGCGATCTGCACCCCTGCGATCGCCCCACCTGCGCCCCTGCGATCGCCCCACCTGCGCCCCTGCGATCTGCGCCCCTGCGATCGCCCCACCTGCGCCCCTGCGATCTGCTCCCCTGCGATCTGCGCCCCTGCGCCCGCCCCACCTGCGCCCCTGCGATCTGCGCCCCTGCGATCGCCCCACCTGCGCCCCTGCGATCTGCGATCGCCCCACCTGTGCCCCCTGTGATTGCCCCACCTGCGCCCCCTGTGATCGCCCCACCTGTGCCCCCTGCGATCGCCCCACCTGCGCCCCCTGCGATCGCACCACCTGCGCCCCTGCGATCTGCGCCCCTGCGATCGCCCCACCTGCTCCCCTGCGATCTGTGCCCCTGCGATCACCCCACCTGCGCCCCTGCGATCGCCCCACCTGCGCCCCTGCAATCTGTGCCCCTGTGATTGCCCCACCTGCACCCCTGCGACCTGCGCCCCTGCGATCGCCCCACCTGCGCCCCCTGCGATCGCCCCACCTGCGCCCCCTGCGATCGCCCCACCTGCGCCCCCTGCGATCGCCCCACCTGCGCCCCTGCGATTGCCCCACCTGCGCCACTGCGATCTGCGCCCCTGCGATTGCCCCACCTGCGCCCCTGCATTCTGCGCCCCTGCGATCTGCGCCCCTGCGATCTGCGCCCCTGCGATTGTCCCACCTGCGCCCCTGAGATCTGCGCCCCTGCGATCGCCCCACCTGCGCCCCTGTGATCTGCGCCCCTGCGATTGCCCCACCTGCGCCCCTGTTATCTGCACCCCTGCGATCTGCGCCCCTGCGATCTGCGCCCCTGCGCCCGACCCACCTGCGCTCCTGCGATCTGCGCCCCTGCGATCGCCCCACCTGCGCCCCTGCGATCTGCGATCGCCCCACCTGCGCCCCCTGTGATCGCCCCACCTGCGCCCCCTGCGATCGCCCCACCTGTGCCCCCTGCGATCGCTCACCTGCGCCCCCTGCGATCGCTCCACCTGCGCCCCTGCAATCTGCGCCCCTGCGATCTGCGCCCCTGCGATCGCCCCACCTGCACCCCTGTGATCTGCGCCCCTGCGATTGCCCCACCTGCGCCCCCTGTGATTGCCCCACCTGCGCCCCCTGTGATGGCCCCACCTGCGCACCCTGCGATCCTCTCACCTGTGCCCCTGCGATCTGCGCCCCTGTGATCGCCCCACCTGCGCCCCTGCGATTGCGTCCCATCTGCGCACCTGCGATTGCGTCCCCCAGGCGATTGCGTCCCCCTGCGATTGCATCCCCCTGCGCCCCGCTGATTACGCCCCTGTGATTATGCATCCCTGCGACTGCGCCCCTGTGATTATGCGCCCCCCTGCGCCCGGTAATTACACCCCTGCAATTGCGTCCCTGTGAATGCATCCCCCTGTGATTGCGTCCCCCTGCGCCCCGGTGATTGCGCCCCAGTGAGTATGGCTCCTACATCTCCTCAGCCCTCTCCTGCAGTAGAAAGTTTCACCAAACACTTGCACATACACACACACACTAAAATAAAGTTTAGGGTTTGGGGTTTTTTTGCACACGCGCACACAAATGTCCTGCTCGTCCCTCCGTAGCTGATAGTGAGGGAGAGGGTCCCACTTTTCTCTATTTCTCCCACTCTTCCTCCTCCAGTGACACAGACTTGACGTCGCAGGACAAGAAATCGTCCGGAGGCCGGGAGGAGAAGAGCCGGAGGCCGGGAGGAGAAGAGCCGGAGGCCGGGAGGAGAAGAGCCGGATGCCGGGAGAAGAAGCCAGAGGCCATGGAGGAAGACCCACAGTAAAGTGTGAGTAACCCCCAACCTAGCGCTAGTGCACTAAACCACACACACCAAAATGAAGTACATTACACCACACTAACCTGAAATACACTACGTCAGGTTAGTATGCGGTGTGGTATAGTGTACGTCAGGTTGGTGTGTGTGTTGTAGTGTACATCAGGTAGTGTGTGTGTGTGTGTGTGTGTGTGTGTGGTGTATACTACACCACACATCAACCTGACACACACCAACCTGAGGTACACTACCCTATACCACACTGCACACCAACCTTACTTAGTGTATGTTAGGTTGGTGTGTGGTGCATGTCAGGATGGTGTGTGTGGTGTATACTACACCAAACATACCAACCTGACATACACTAAACCACGCACACACATCAACCTGACCTGCACTACACCACATACCAACTTGACATACATTACGTAGGTAATTGTTGGGCAATTTCTCCTGAGTACATAGATACCTCATATGTGGTCATAAGCCACTGTTTGGGTGCATGGCAGGGCTCGGAAGGGAAGGAGCGCCATTTGACTTTTTCAATGGGAAATTAGCTCCAAAAGTCAAATAGTGCTCCTTGCCTTCCGAGCCTTGCCGTGCACCCAAACACTTGATTTCCACCACATATGAGGTATCTGTGTACTCAAGAGAAATTGCACAATACATTTTATGGTGTAATTTTTCCTGATACCCTTGTGTAAAAAAAACTACCTGGTTGAAGTAACAATTTTGTGGTAAAAAAAATATAAATATTTTCACGGCTCAACGTTATAAACTTCTGTGACGCCCCCAGGGGTTCAAAGGGCTCACTAAACCTCTAAAAAAAATTGATGGGTCTAGTTTCCAAAATGGGGTCATTTGTGCAGGAGTTCCATTGTTTAGGTACCTCAGGGGGTCTCCAAACGCAACATGGCATCCCCTTACGATTCCAGACAATTTTGCGTTTGAAAAGTTAAATGGCGCTTCTTGCCTTCCGAGCCCTGACGTGCACCCAAACATTTGATTTCCACCACTTATGAGGTATCTGCGTACTCAGGAAAAATTGCACAATAAATTTGATGGTGTAATTTTTTCTGATACCCTTGTGAAGTGCTACATTTTATGGCTAAAGTAACATTTTTGTGTAAAAAAAGTAAATTTTCATTTTTTCCTTCCACATTGCTTTGATTCTTGTGAAGCACCTAAAGGGGTAATAAACTTCTTGGATGTGGTTTTGAGTAGCCTGAGCGGTACAGTTTTTAGAATGGAGTCACTTTTGGGTATTTTCTGTCACCTAGGCCTCCCAAAGTCGCTTCAAATGTGATGTGGTCCCTAAAAAAAGTTTTTTTGTAAATTTTGTTGGAAAAATGAGAAATTGCTGATGAAATTTGACCCCTTCTAACTTCCTAACAAAAAATTTTTTGTTTTGAAAATTGCGCTGGTGTAAAGTAGACACGTGGGAAATTGTATTTAGTAACTATTTTGTGTGACATATTTCTCAGATTTATGGGCATAAAATTTCAAATTTTGAAAATTGCGCAATTTTCTAAATTTCCGAAATTTTCAAAAATGAACGCAAAAAATATCGGCCTAAATCTACCACTTTCATGAAGTACAATATGTCACAAAAAAACAATGTCAGAATCGCCAGGATCCGTTGAAGCGTTCCAGAGTTATAACCTCATAAAGGGACACTGGTCAGAATTGCGCAAAATGGCTAGGTCAGTAAGGTCAAAATAGGCTGGGGGCTGAAGGGCTTAAATGATCAATATTTCAGCTTTGCAGCAACTTTATTTTCATAACCTAAACCAAATTTGGGGGGGTTTCAGCTTTCAAAAGAGTAATTTATAAAACCAATGGATGAATTTAAAATCAGGTTATAAGCTTTTATTTACATAACATAGATAAACGACAGAACGTCTGTCAGGTACTGTACCAGGATGGGGTACATATATACCAGGTTGGCTCAGGAAGCGGAATATATGTATCAGGATGACGTAAAAATATACCAGGATGGGCCAAGTATAGGGCACATAAATAACAGGATGAGGGACATATATATTAGGATACACCAGGATGGTGAACATATATACCAGGATGGAGAATATAAATATCAGGATGAGAGACATGTATACCAGGATGGGCCTGGGATGGGGAACATACAGTTGAAACCAGAAGCTTACATACATTATCTAAAAAGACACATATGCATGTTTTTCTCACTATCTGACACGAAATCGGAATAAACCTTTCCTGTTTTAGGTCAACTTGGATTACCAAAATTTTTTATATTTGGAATATGCCAGAATAATAAGAGAGAGAGAGAGAGAGAATGTTTTAAGGCATTTTTATTACTTTCTGCAATTTCAAAAGTTTACATACACTAAAGCGGGCTTTACTACACGCTACGATATTTCTAGCAATTGCTAGCGATATCGTACGCAAAAGCACCCGCCCCCGTCATGCATGCGATATCGTGTGATCGCTGCCGCAGCAAACATTATCGCTACGGCAGCGTCACACGCACTTACCTGGTCGGCGGCGTCGCTGTGACTGCCGAACACTCCCTCCCTCAAGGGGGAGGTGCGTTCGGCGTCACGGTGACGTCACTAAGCGGCCGGCCAATCAAAGCGGAGGGGCGGAGATGAGCGGGACGAACATTCCGGCCACCTCTTTCCTTCCTCATTGCGGGCAGGACGCAGGTAAGGTGAGGTTCCTCGCTCCTGCGGTGTCACCAACAGCGATGTGTACTGCCGCAGGAATGAGGAACAACATCTTTAAACAACCATTAACAATTTTTGGTTTTAGGACGACCTCTCCATGGTGAATGATTTTCACCACTTTAGAGGACGTTTAAGGTCGCTGGTAAGTGTTACATGCTGCGATACCGTTAATGACGCCGGATGTGGGTCACTAACGATGTGACCCCGACGATAAAACATTAACGATATCGTAGCGTGTAAATCCCCCTTAAGAGTCCTATGTCTTTAAACAATATTTAAACAATAGGGGACAGCTCACATGATGATGTCTTGTCTTTGGAAGTTTCTGATAGGTTTATTGGCAACATCTGAGTTACCGTATTTTTCGCTTTATAAGACGCACCTGATTATAAGACGCACCCCCAAATTTGGTGAAGGAAAAGATAATTTTTTTTTTAATGTTAAATGGGGTCCATCTTATAATGCCAGTGTCTGTCTAACAAATCATATAGGGTATATGTCCCTCATAGCACCCCATCCTAAAATTAGCCCCCTTAATCTGGATATGGCCTCCTTAAATTGAATATAGCCCCCTTGTGTTGGCACATGTTCCCCTGTGCTGCCTATGGCCCCCTATGGATTGCACACGTTCCCTGTGCTGCCTATTGCCCCCTATGGATTGCACACGTCCCTCTGTGCTGCCTATGGTCCCCTATGGATTGCACACATTCCACTGTGCTGCCTATGACCCCCTATGGATTGCACACGTTCCCCTCTGCTGCCTATGGCCCCCTATGTATTGCACACATTCCCCTGTGCTGATTATGGCCCCCTATGGATTGCACACGTTCTCTTGTGCTGCCTATGGCCCCCTATGGATTGCACACATTCCCCTGTGCTGCCTATGGCCCCCTATGGATTGCATACCTTCCCCTGTGCTGCCTATGGCCCCCTATGGATTGCACACATTCCCCTGTGCTGCCTATGGCCCCTTATGGATTGCATACGTTCCCCTGTGCTGCCTATGGCCCCCTATGGATTGCACACATTCCCCTGTGTTAGATATCGCCCCCATGCTGCTGCCCATAGTAAAATAAAACACTCTTTCCTTACCTCCTCCAGCGCTGATCTCCCTCCTGTCTCCCTCGGTGCTTCTGTTCCCCCACTTCCTGGTTCTTGGTGCCGGTCATGTGATCGGCACAGCAGAGTGACTTCATCTCTGCGTGCCTGATCACAGTGGAAGCAGGGACACTGGGGAGAAACGCTGGAGGAGGTAAGTAAAGATTTTTTATTTTAGGATGAGCAGCGGCATGGGGGTCATATCTAACACAGGGGGGGCATGTGCCATCACAGTGGGACGCAGGCTCATATAATATGCACCGCTGCCCCAGCCCGTCACTGCGGTGCGGTTTCAGCACCACGGTGATGGACAGCGGCTGTGCATATTATATGAGCGGGAGCAGGAGATCTAACGCTGCCGCCCACAGCGTTCACCTGCCCCAGCAGCGCTCCAGAGCGGACCCTGCAGTGTATATATATATATCTATATATATAATTGCCTTATTCTGTCTGTCTGTCTGTCTATCTGTCTGTCTATCTGTCTGTCTGTCTGTCTGTCATGCTCCGAAATTGTGTCCTTACGGTGACACAAAGCTGATTGGCCGCTGGGCTCGCCATGGCCCCGCCCCCCCACACGGATTGGCCTCTCGCCCCGGCTCTCTGCAGGCCCCGCCCCCCTCACGCAATGCACGCTCGCTCTGCCCCAACTGACACGGAGCCGCGACTCCCAGGTGAGTACACACACATCAGATCACACTCACTCTCACACTCACTCTCACACTCACTCTCACACATCACATCCACACACTCACAACATGCTGGGATATCGCTTGCTTCTACACCGGCTCCGTCACGATCCCAGCAGCGCCACACATAACCTTGCGATGCTGGCATCTTGACGGAGGCCGTGAAAGCTGGTAACCATTATACACATCGGGTAACTAAGGTCCCTTAGTTACCCGATGTGTATCATAGTTACCAGTGTACACCGGCTCACACTCACTCTCACACACATCACATCGCATCCACACATCAAGGTCCTGCAACGGCGGAAAATACAGACACATAACAGCACACACATAACAGCACACACATAACAGCACACACACACATACACACACACACACACAAATCAGATCACACACACCTCACACATCACATCGCATCCACATACTCACAACATCCTGGGATATCGCTTGCTTCTCGGCGGCGGGACTGTGCTGTTGTGAGCTTCCAGGACCTGCGGGAGGATCACATGGCCAGAAGCATGTGATATCCCCGGATGTTGTGAGTATAAGCGCGTATGTGCGATATCGTCAGTGTCTGTGTGTGTGAGTGGATGCGATCGGGTGTGTGTGAGTGGATGCGATCGGGTGTGTGTGAGTGGATGCGATCGGGTGTGTGTGAGTGGATGCGATCGGGTGTGTGTGAGTGGATGCGATCGGGTGTGTGTGAGTGGATGCGATCGGGTGTGTGAGTGTCGGCAGAGGAGCACGGCGTGCTGGAGGAGGCTGGGAGCAGAGAGGCTGATCATGGGGAAGGCTGGGAGGAGAGAGGCTGATGCTGGGGGAGGCTGGGAGGGGGAGGCTGGGACGAGGGAGGCTGATGCTGGTGGAGGCTGATACTTGGGGAGGCTGATGCTGGGGGAGGCTGGAAGGAGAGAGGCTAATGCTTGGGGAGGCTGATGCTGGGGGAGACTGGGAGGGGAAGGCTGATGCTGAGGGAGGCTGGGAGGAAGGAGGCTGGGAGGAGAGAGGCTGATCCTGGGGAAGGCTGGGAACGGGAGGCTGATGCTGAGGGAGGCTGGAAGGAGAGAGGCTGATGCTGGGGGAGGCTGGAAGGAGAGAGGCTGATGCTGGTGGAGGCTGATGCTTGGGGAGGCTGATGCTGGGGGAGACTGGGAGCGGAAGGCTGATGCTGAGGGAGGCTGGGAGGAAGGAGGCTGGGAGGAGAGAGGCTGATCCTGGGGAAGGCTGGGAAGGGGAGGCTGATGCTGGGGGAGGCTGGAAGGAGAGAGGCTGATGCTGGTGGAGGCTGATGCATGGGGAGGCTGATGCTGGGGGAAACTGGGAGCGGAAGGCTGATGCTGAGGGAGGCTGGGAGGGGGAGGCTGGGAGGAAGGAGGCTGGGAGGAGAGAGGCTGATCCTGGGGAAGGCTGGGAAGGGGAGGCTGATGCTGAGGGAAGCTGGAAGGAGAGAAGCTGATGCTGGGGGAGGCTGGAAGGAGAGAGGCTGAGGCTGGGAGGAGAGAGGCTGATGCTGGGGAAGGCTGATGCTGAGGGAGGCTGGGAGGGGAAAGCTGATGCTGGGGAAGGCTGGGAGGACGGAGGCTGGGAGGAGAGAGGCTGATCCTGGGGAAGGCTGGGAGAGGGAGGCTGATGCTGGAGGAGGCTGGAAGGAGAGAGGCTGATGCTGGCGGAGGCTGATGCTGGGGAGGCTGGGAGAGGGAGGCTGATGCTGAGGGAGGCTGGGAGGAGGGAGGCTGGGAGAGGTAGGCTGAGAGAAGAGAGGCTGATGCACACACACACACACACACACACACACACGCGCGCGCACTGCACAACACACCACACACACACACACACACACACACCGGGAACCACAAACAACTGCCCTACACAGACACCCACACACACAGACAACGCTGCACACACACAACACCCAACACACAAACACCGCGGCACACACAAATATACGCACATACCGCACAACACACACATTGCACAAAACATACCTCCCCCCAAAACACACCACACACACACAAACCGCGCAACACACACACAACGCTACAGACACACAGCGCTCCACAAACAACACAACACACGCAACACACATACAACACCGCTCTCACCCCCGTCACACCCAGACAACACCCAGAACATGTACAGCGCCTACACAAACACTTGGTAACTACAGACAACAACATCTCTCTATATATATATATATATATATATAACAAAAATCATACATGAACTACACAATACGTAAATTCTAGAATACCCGATGCGTAGAATCGGGCCACCTTCTAGTATATATATATATATATATACACACCCCCGTGTATTCGGCTTATAAGACGCACCCCCTAATTTCCCCCCAAATTTGGGGGGACAAAAGTGCGTCTTATAAAGCGAAAAATACGGTAATTAGAGACACACCTGTGGATGTATTTTAATGCACACCTGAAACACACTGCTTTTTGTAGCATCATGGGAAAGTCAAAAGAAATCAGCCAAGATCTCAGGAAGAGAATTGTGGACTTACACAAGTCTGGTTCATCCTTCAGTGCAATTTCCATATATCTTAAGGTGTTTTGTTCATCTGTACAAACAATTATACATTAGTACAAACAAGATGGGGATGTCCACCCATCATAGCATTCAAGAAGGAGACGGGTTCTGTGTACCAGAGATGAACGTGCTTTGGTCAGACATGTGCATATCAACCCAAGAACATAAGCAAAAGACCTTGTGAAGATGCTGGCGGAGGCTGGTAAGATTGTGTCAATATCCACAGTGAAACGAGTACTGTATCAACAGTAAAGGTCACTCTGCTAGGAAGAAGCCATTACTCCAAAAGAAACATAAAAAGCCAGATTAATGTTTGCAAATTCACACAGGAACAAAGACCTTGATTTATGGAGACATGTCCTGGGGTCTGATGAAACTAAAATTGAACTGATTCACCATAAAAACCATCTTTACATTTGGATTAAAAAGAGAGAAGCTTTGAAGCCTAAGAACACCATCTCAACTGTGAAATACATGGGTGGTAGTATCATGTTGTGAGATTGTTTTGCTGCAGGAGCGACTGGTGCACTTCACAAAATAGATGGCATCATGAGGAAAGAATATATGGGCAATACAGAAGCAACATCACAATACATCAGCCAGGAACTTAAAGCTTGGGCAGCAATGGGTATTCCAAATGCACAATGACCCGAAGTACACTGCCAAACTGGTTACAAAGCTAGTTAAGGATAACAGAGTCAATGTTTTGGAGTGGCCATCACAAAACCCTGATCTCAATCCTATTGAAAATTTATGGGCAAAACTGAACAGGCAGGTGTGAGCAAGGGGACCTACAAACATGGCTCAGTTACACCAGTTCTGTCAGGAGGAATTGGCCTAAATTCCTACCAACTATTGTGAGAAGCTTGTGGAAGGATATCCAAAACGTTTGACCCAAGTCATACAGTTTAAAGGCAAAGGTACCAAATACTGATGAAATGCATGTAAACTTTTGACTTTGCAGAAAGTACTAAAAATACATTACAACATTTTCTCACTCTCATTATTCTGGCATTTGGCAAATATAAATTATTTTGGTTCCTAATTGACCTAAAACAGGGAAGGTTTATTCTGATTTCATGTAAGATAGTGAGAAAAAACTGCAGATGTGTCTTCTTAGATTGTGTATGTAAACTTCTGGTTTCAACTGCATATAACAGGATGAGGAACATTAATACTAGGATTAAGTGATATATACACTACCTGACAGAAGTTCTGTCGCTTATCCATGTTATGTAAATAAAAGCTTATAACCTGACTTTAAATTAATCCATTGGTTTTATAAATTACTTTTTTGAAAGCTGAAACCCTCCCAAATTTGGTTTAGGTTATGAAAAAGTTGCTGCAAAGCTGAAATATTGATCATTTACGGTAATGGACACAGAAAGGTCAGATTTTGGCAAGACAAAAGTTTTGGTCGCCAACAGAAAGTAATGTGAAATTCAAACAAATAATTAACTTCTAATACAAAGATATGTTGCATAATATTGGTGAATGAAGTTGTGGTGCTATAAGAGCCATATTTAATATTTTGTGTGACTTCTATGAGCTTGAAGGACTGCATCCATGCGGTTCAACAATGATTCATACAATTTATTGATGAAGTCATCAGGAATAGCAAAGAATGCAGTCTTACCTGCCTCCCAGAGTTCATCTTGATTCTTTGGTTTTGTCTTTCAAGCTTCCTCTTTCATCCTACCCCAAACATGCTCAATGATGTTCAAGTCTAGTGACTAGGCTGGCCACTCCTTGAGCACCTTGATCTTCTTTGCCAGAAGAAACTTTGTTGTAGAGATGGATGTATGAGATGGAGCACCATCCTGCTGCAGAATTTGACCCCTTTTATGATTGGGAATGTAAGAGGTAGCTAATACTTCTTGATATTTTAGGCTATTGATATTGCCTTCCACCTTGCAAATGTTTCGCACACCCCCATACTGAATGTAACCCCAGACCATGATCTTTCCACCCCCAAACTTAACTGTTTTCTGGATCCATACGGGCTCCAATAGGTGTCCTGCAGTATTTGTGGCGGCTGGGGTTTAATTCAACTGAAGATTTATCTGGTTTCACAATGGACATGCAGATTTTGTTGCAGATTTCTGAAAATCTGCGTCAAAATATGCAGAATGGGCACAGGGTCTTACAGACCATAGTTTGTGAAGTTATACTTTACACTGGGACAGATTCACATATTAGATGAAATGTCAATAATACTTGTTAGGGCAGGGGTCTCAAACTCGGCTGGGTGTATGGGCCACACACAGGAAAAAAATAATTTGAGGGGCCGCATTCCTTTCAGAACAAAGTGACATTGGTAGTGGTACCATTTTTTCTTTCTATACACCCTTGAATCACTGTTTTTGAACATTTTTCATTTGTCCATTATAACAAATGTGTAGTGTGTGTGTGTATGTATGTATATATATATATATATATATATATATATATATATATACACACACTTTTTTTTACATTTTTTCCCCTTTTTGTAAGTAATACAGTTTTACAATAACCACCGCATAGTAATTTTGGCCAACATCTTGTAGTAATGTGCCCCATCTTGTTTCCCATTCTGTAAAAATGTGTGCATCCTTGTCCCCTTGTAGCAATGTGCCCCAGCCTCAGCTAACACACACACACACACACACACACACCCACCCTGTGCAGCCTCAGCTAACACACACACACACGCGCACCCCCCCTGTGCAGCCTCAGCTAACACACACACACCACCACCCTGTGCAGCCTCAGTTCACACACACCCCCCCCCACCCTGTGCAGCCTCAGCTCACACACACACACCCCCACTCCTGTGCAGCCTCAGCTCACACACACACACACACACACACACACACCCACCCTGTGCAGCCTCAGCTCACACACACACACACCCCCACCCTGTGCAGTATCAGCTCACACACACACCCCCCCACCCTGTGCAGCCTCAGCTCACACACACACCCCCCACCCTGTGCAGCCTCAGCTCACCCCCCCCCCCACCCTGTGCAGCCTCAGCTCACACACCCCCACCCTGTGCAGCCTCAGCTCACACACACACCCCCCCACCCTATGCAGCCTCAGCTCACACACACACACACACACACACACACACACACACCCTGTGCAGCCTCAGCTCACACACACACACACACACACACACACACCCACACTGTGCAGCCTCAGCTCACACACACACACACCCACCCTGTGCAGCCTCAGCTCACACACACACACACACCCCCACCCTGTGCAGCCTCAGCTCACACACACCCCTACCCTGTACAGCCTCAGCTCATACACACCCCCCCACCCTGTGCAGCCTCAGTTCACACACACACACCCCCCCACCCTGTGCAGCCTCAACTCACACACACACACACACACACACACACACACACACCCACCCTGTGCAGCCTCAGCTCACACACACACACACACACACACCCACCCTGTGCAGCCTCAGCTCACACACACACACCCCACCCTGTGCAGCCTCAGCTCACACACACACCCCCACCCTGTGCAGCCTCAGCTCACACACACACACACACACCCACCCTGTGCAGCCTCAGCTCACACACACACACACACACACACCCACCCTGTGCAGCCTCAGCTCACACACACACACACACCCCCACCCTGTGCAGCCTCAGCTCACACACACACACCCCCACCCTGTGCAGCCTCAGCTCACACACACACACACACACCCACACTGTGCAGCCTCAGCTCACACACACACCCCCCCACCCTGTGCAGCCTCAGCTCACACACACACACCCCCACCCTGTGCAGCCTCAGCTCGCTCACACACACACCCCCCCACCCTGTGCAGCCTCAGCTCACACCCCCCCCCCTGTGCAGCCTCAGCTCACACACACATTCCCCACCCTGTGCAGCCTCAGCTCACACACACACACACACACCCACCCTGTGCAGCCTCAGCTCACACCCCCCCCACCCTGTGCAGCCTCAGCTCACACACACACACCCCCCACCCTGTGCAGCCTCAGCTCACACACCCCCCCACCCTGTGCAGCCTCAGCTAACACACACACCCCCACCCTGTGCAGCCTCAGCTCACACACACACACCCCCACCCTGTGCAGCCTCAGCTCAAACACACACACACACACCCACCCTGTGCAGCCTCAGCTCACACACACACACCCCCACCCTGTGCAGCCACAGCTCACACACACACACACACACACACACACCCACCCTGTGCAGCCTCAGCTCGCTCACACACACACCCCCCCCACCCTGTGCAGCCTCAGCTCACACCCCCCCCCTGTGCAGCCTCAGCTCACACACACACACACACACACCCTGTGCAGCCTCAGCTCACACACACACACACCCCCACCCTGTGCAGCCTCAGCTCACACACACCCCCCCACCCTGTGCAGCCTCAGCTCACACACACACACACACACACACCCACCCTGTGCAGCCTCAGCTCACACCCCCCCCACCCTGTGCAGCCTCAGCTCACACACACACACCCCCCACCCTATGCAGCCTCAGCTCATACACCCCCCCCCTGTGCAGCCTCAGCTAACACACACCCCCCCACCCTGTGCAGCCTCAGCTAACACACACACCCCCACCCTGTGCAGCCTCAGCTAACACACACACACCCACCCTGTGCAGCCTCAGCTAACACACACCCCCACCCTGTGCAGCATCAGCTAACACACACCCCCCCACCCTGTGCAGCCTCAGCTAACACCCCCACCCCCACCCTGTGCAGCCACAGCTAACACCCCCCCACCCTGTGCAGCCTCAGCTAACATACCCCCCCACCCTGTGCAGCCTCAGCTAACATACACACCCCCCACCCCCACCCTGTGCAGCCTCAGCTCACACACACACACACACACCCACCCTGTGCAGCCTCAGCTCACACACACACACCCCCACCCTGTGCAGCCTCAGCTCACACACACACACACCCCCACCCTGTGCAGCCTCAGCTCACACACACACACACCCCCACCCTGTGCAGCCTCAGCTCGCTCACACACACACCCCCCCACCCTGTGCAGCCTCAGCTCACACACCCCCCCTGTGCAGCCTCAGCTCACACACACATTCCCCACCCTGTGCAGCCTCAGCTCACACACACACACACACACACACACACCCACCCTGTGCAGCCTCAGCTCACACCCCCCCACCCTGTGCAGACTCAGCTCACACACACACACCCCCCACCCTGTGCAGCCTCAGCTCACACACACCCCCCCTGTGCAGCCTCAGCTAACACACACCCCATCACCCTGTGCAGCCTCAGCTAACACACACACACACCCACCCTGTGCAGCCTCAGCTCACACACACACCCCCACCCTGTGCAGCCTCAGCTCACACACACACACACACCCACCCTGTGCAGCCTCAGCTCACACACACACCCCCCCACCCTGTGCAGCCTCAGCTCACACACACACACACACCCACCCTGTGCAGCCTCAGCTCGCTCACACACACACCCTCCCCACCCTGTGCAGCCTCAGCTCACACCCCCCCTGTGCAGCCTCAGCTCACACACACACACACACACACACCCTGTGCAGCCTCAGCTCACACACACACACACCCCCACCCTGTGCAGCCTCAGCTCACACACACACCCCCACCCTGTGCAGCCTCAGCTCACACACACACACACACACACCCTGTGCAGCCTCAGCTCACACCCCCCCCACCCTGTGCAGCCTCAGCTCACACACACACACCCCCCACCCTATGCAGCCTCAGCTCACACCCCCCCCCCTGTGCAGCCTCAGCTAACACACACCCCCCCACCCTGTGCAGCCTCAGCTAACACACACACCCCCTCCCTGTGCAGCCTCAGCTAACACACACACCCCCACCCTGTGCAGCCTCAGCTAACACACACACCCCCACCCTGTGCAGCCTCAGCTAACACACACCCCCACCCTGTGCAGCATCAGCTAACACACACCCCCCCACCCTGTGCAGCCTCAGCTAACACCCCCACCCCCACCCTGTGCAGCCACAGCTAACACCCCCCCCCACCCTGTGCAGCCTCAGCTAACATACCCCCCCACCCTGTGCAGCCTCAGCTAACATACACACCCCCCACCCCCACCCTGTGCAGCCTCAGCTAACACATACACCCCTGAAACCTGTCCAGCCTCAGCTAACACACACCCCCCCACCCTGTGCAGCCTCAGCTAACACACACCCCCCACCCTGTGCAGCCTCAGCTAACACACACACCCCCACCCTGTGCAGCCTCAGCTAACACACACACCCCCACCCTGTGCAGCCTCAGCTAACACACACCCCCACCCTGTGCAGCATCAGCTAACACACACCCCCCCACCCTGTGCAGCCTCAGCTAACACCCCCACCCCCACCCTGTGCAGCCACAGCTAACCCCCCCCCCCCACCCTGTGCAGCCTCAGCTAACATACCCCCCCACCCTGTGCAGCCTCAGCTAACATACCCCCCCACCCTGTGCAGCCTCAGCTAACATACACACCCCCCACCCCCACCCTGTGCAGCCTCAGCTAACACATACACCCCTGAAACCTGTCCTGCGTCAGCTAACACCCCCCCACCCTGTGCAGCCTCAGCTAACACACACACACACACACACACACACACACACACTCTGTGCAGCCTCAGCCAGCAACAGAAACACACACACCACACACACGAAAACATTCTTCTCACCTGCTGTCAGCGGCATGCAGGCACGTGGACTCGGTGAAGCCTCAGCTGCCACACACACACACACACACACACACACACAGTGCAGCCTCAGCCAGCAACAGAACCACACACACACACACAGTGCAGCCTCAGCCAGCAACACAGAACCCCACACACACGAAAACATTCTTCTCACCTGCTGTCAGCGGCACGCAGGCACGTGGACCCGGTAATGATCACAGCTGCTGTCATCGCTGAACTTTTGGCCGGGGCGTGCAGAGCAGTTCTCACTCCACAACAGCCACTGGCCAATCACAGGCAATCATCTGAGGTCATGCAGCAGGTGCTTGCCTCTGATTGGCAGGTGGCTGTTATTGCGTTCTGCAGCGAGAACTTCACTGTGCGCGGCAAAGACAAAACTGTAGGCTGAAATAAATAACTGGCAGCTGCGGCCCCTGCACCGGTCGCCATCTTTACCAGGTCCACGGGCCTGCGGGCCGCAAGAAGCCACCTGAAGGGCCGCATGCGGCCCGCGGGCCGCGTGTTTGAGATTCCTGTGTTAGGGTATATTCCTAGGTGGGACATTTCTTAAAGAACGTCCTGAGAATTTTCTGTGACTACAGTAATGGAAAAAAAATTTTGTTGCAGAAATTTCTGCAACAAATCATCCAAATCGGATTGTCTATGTGCCCATGATGAGTTTTTGACGCTGTGTATTTTCTCTGCATCAAAAATGCATCGTCTTACAGTACTAGAAAAGTGGATGGGATTATTATAGATCTCCTGCCCACTGTGCTTGTTTTTTTTTTTTTTTTTATAAATTTAACTTTTATTAACATTATCAATAACACAGGAAACACCCTATTGTACAGAGTAAAGCACAATGTCAGAACACAAGCATTGTATCGAGGTATTGTTAGCAGATCAATTCCTAAAATATGGGGAGATACAAAACTCAAGACTGTATAAACAACGATGAGAATTGTAACCAACTACTGTCGGAGGATCAACATAAAACCTTTTTATACTATATAACAAGGCCACCTTAGAGGAGTGAACAAAACCGGGGCCGAAACTCAAGTGTGAGTTGGCAGAATAGAAGATACTGAGTAAAACATGAACAAGAGAGAAAAGAAAGTCAGAGAAGAAAAAGGTGGGAGGGTTGGGGTCAAAAAGGGTAGGTGAATTTGTCAGGATGGAGATGGAGGTGGAGGTGGGGGGGGGGGGGGGGGTTCCAGACACTGACAGTGCAAATTCAACCTGTCTCCAACAGTGAAATGTAATCATCAGAGCCCTTAAACTCTGTCCAGTTATTCCAGGTTCTAACAAACCGGTCTTGAGAGTTGTGAATTATGGAAGTGAGGTCTTCGAGCAACATCGTCTCGTTTATCCTGGCGAACCACATTGCCATCGTAGGAGGGTTATCTTTTATCCACAAGAGAGGTATGCAAGCTCTGGCTGCCGTGATTAAGTGTTGTAGTAAGGAATTCTTGTACTTTTTCGTTGAGATGTCACAATGATGTAAAAGGACAAGGGCTGGATCCAGAGCGGTGGTCAAGCTAGTAACTTTATGTATAACTGTTTGTACATTCTCCCAAAACGGGGCAAAGCGCCTACATGACCAGAAAATATGCATCAGACTACCATCCTCCTCATCACATCTCCAACAGAGTGGGCTCACTTCTGGGAAGATTGAGTGCAGTCTAGTAGGAACTTTGTACCATCTGGTGAGCAACTTAAAACTTGCTTCCTGATCACGGGACGAGATAGAGGATCGATGGGTCAGAGAACATATCTTTTCCCATTGGGCCTCAGAAAACTGGATTTGAAGATCGTCCTCCCATTGTGATTGAAATTTGGTTTTAGTGTTCCCAGTGGGTGTGTTAATAAGATTATATGCCATAGAAAGGGTATGTCTAATGGGACCCGTGCTCATACATTCCTTTTCAAAAGGTGTCAAAGAGTTAGAAAAATGGGATCTAGGAGGAAGGGATTTCAAGAAATGTGTCAATTGGTTGGCTCTCCATACAACTCTCTCATGATTGACCGGAAAATCCAGTCTTCCACCCCAGGCGGAAAAAGCGGATTTCCCAAAACCGGAAACAATGACGACGATTGGGGGAGTATGTGTGATCTAATGAATGAATTATCGCAACATGCCAAAGTAGCCCCGATTGTGGGGTGATCTCTCAGATGTTTTACTCTGCTGGAACCCACCCATGGAATGCCCGGTAAATATACATCTGTGAAGTCTTGTTCCACTCCTACCCAGGCCTTCATCTCACCGTTCCTACACCAGTCCAGAATTCTGGAAAGATGAGTAGCTAAGTAATATGATTTGAAATTAGGAAGTGTGGTCCCTCCAGCCGTCTTGGAGCGGTGCAGGATCTTTCTGCTAATTCGTGGTGGTTTGTCTCCCCAGATGAATTTAGTTTGGATTGATGTGAGGCTTTTAAAGAATGATGAAGGGACCATAATTGGGAGTGCTTGAAGGTTATATAATATCCTGGGAAGGATGTTCATTTTAAAAATTGCAATCCTCCCAAACCATGTGAAAGTGTTCTTCCTCCACCTCGAACAATCATTTTGGACTTCCTGTAATATCTTAGGAAAATTTAGGGAGAAGGTCTGGCGGGTGCCCCTCGGGAGCACAGTGCCTAGGTACTTGATCGAAGTGTTCGCCCAGTGAAACTTGTAAGACCTCTTCAATAGTGCCTAGGCAGTGTGAGCTGAATTAATGTTTAATGCCTCTGATTTCGCTAGGTTAATTTTAAAATTGGATAGCTTCCCGTGCAATTCAAATTCAGTCATGAGAGCTGGTAGAGTAGATAAGGGGTTGCTGATAAAAAACAATAAATCGTCTGCATAAGCGGCAATTTTGTATGGTGCGCCTTTAATCATGGGGCCTTGTATGTTAGTGTTATTTCTGATCTTCCGGAGGAATGGTTCTATCGATAGTATGAAAATCAAAGGGGAGAGTGGGCACCCCTGCCTTGTTCCATTAAATATAGAAAAATCAGAGGAGAGGAATCCATTCACTTTCACCTTGGCCGACGGTTTTGAATATAAAGCTGAGATCCAGGCGAGCATGTTAGGTCTTAGGCCAATTCGACAGAGTGTCTCGAACATAAATGTCCAATTCACCCTGTCGAACGCCTTCTCTGCGTCAGTAGCAAGCAGCGTCAGGGGTAGAGATTTCAGCTTTGCTCTGTAAATAAGGTTTAGAGCCTTAGTTGTGTTATCTCTAGCTTCTCTACCACTCACGAAGCCTGCCTGATCAGGGTGAATGAGTAATGGTAAAGAAGGAGCCAATCTAGATGCTATCATTTTCGCAAATAGTTTGATATCTATGTTGAGAAGTGATATCGTCCTGTAATTGGAACAGAGGGCAGGGTCTTTACCTATTTTATGAATGACCGAAATGTGGGCTCTCAAAGAGTCTACTGGCAGTCTCGACCCATCAGGGATAGAGTTCAGGCACCTGATAAGGTGTGGAGACAGGGACTTCAGAAATAGTCTGTAATAGGGGAGTGTAAGACCATCAGGACCCGGGGCCTTCCCTGGTTTAGTGTTCTGAATTGCCATGGAGAGCTCCTCTTCTGAGAAGGGCTGTTCCATGGCCACTGCCTCGTCACCTGACAACGCTAGCATGCCCGATTCCTTAATGTATTTTTGAATTTGGTCTTTAAATTCATCTCCTTGTGTCTCCTCCTTACCCTTATCTATTGAGTAAAGTGCCTCGTAATAGTGTTTAAAGGCATCCGCTATGCCCGAAAGTGTCTGAGTATGTTGCCCTGACTGATCTACTATAGTTGGTACGTACGTATTGGAACGTTGGGCTCCCAGTGCTCTTGCTAGTGCTTTGCCACTTTTATTGCCGAGTTCATAATAGAAGCGACGGCACTTGGTAAATATTGCCTTTGCTTTGTGGGTCAGTATAGAACGTAGGGATTCTCGCCTGGCCAACAGGGTTTTTCTCAGGGACTCATCGGGGGATTTTTTGTGAGAGCTCTCCAAGTGATGTATTTCTTTTAATAAATTAGATATCTTCTCTCCACGTTCCCTCTTCACCCATGCCCCATGTTTGATATAAATTCCCCTGATCACGCATTTGTGTGCTTCCCAGACTGACCAAGGATCTGTGTCCCCTTTCATATCGGTGGCAAAGAACCAATTTAAAGTTTCTTGAATTTCTGTTGTTACGACAGGGTCATCTAAAAGCGACACGTTCAATCTCCAAAGACATTGCTTTGGTCTGAACATCGACAAGAGTATGGAGATACTGACAAGCGCATGATCGGAAATTATTATGTTATCAATATCAGCGCTACGGAGAAGGGAAACATCTTGGTGTTTAATGAAAAAGTAATCGATCCTCATGTACGTGTCTTGGGGAGCAGAATAGTATGAGAAATCCCTATCTGATGGGTGCATTAGTCGCCATGTATCGAGCCATTGGTGGTTACGGATGCAGGAAGTCACGCGCTTTTGAACGGAAGGAGGTGTGGAAGAGATGCCTCTGGAGTTATCCAAGGCAGGGTCCAGAATCATATTGAAATCTCCGCCCAGGATCAAAAGGCCCTCCGTTAGAGAGTCCAACAACTCTAAGTATGTGTGAAGCGCCCTATCCTGCCCCGTATTTGGGAGGTACAAAGATGCCAGTGTTACCTTTTGGGAAGCAATATGTCCCTTGACCACCAGAAAGCGGCCCTCTCCATCTGTGTGAGATTCAAGGAACTCCCAGGGGATCGCTTTAGAAACAACTATGCTCGAGCCTCTAGATTTCGGATCCGGTGGATCTATGGACTATGATATGCTGCAGTAAACCTGGAATCAGAAAGCTTAAAAAGTTTAGTTAGACAGTAATGAGTTTCCTGAAGGAAGGCAATATCTAAATTCCTTTTATGCAGAAGATTTAGGAGGGTAGACCGTTTTCCTGGGCTATGCAGCCCCTTTACGTTTAATGAGCCTACCCTCACTTCTGAGTATGGGTTTGATACCATTGTGATAATTGTTTGTGGTAGATAGTACACGTCTGTGTCAAGATATCTTAGGGGAGGGAGCGGGAAAAGGGAAAATGGGGATGGGAAGAAGGTAATGTAGTGGAAAAAAGATGAGTAAGGGTGTAGCTTACTAGAGAAGAAAAAAGAAGGGAGAAAGAAGAAGGATTTGAGAAACTAATGTTAAATCCTGAGGTACAAATCTCAAGTCGGCTCCAGACAGCAAAGTGTTAGGGAGTCTCAAGGGGATAGAGTAAGAAGTAAAGAAACGACAGTAATACGTTGAGGAAAGAGAAAAGAGTAATGTGTAAGAAAGCTAACGCAGTGTACCCAAGAAAATTCTTAGGCAAGCTCCAAAAAGCGGAGCATTGGGGAATCAGAGGGTTAAAAACAATAAAGATAATTAACACACATGGGGGGGACATAGCCATGGGTGCCACAACCCCCTGAAGGCAAAGAGGAGTGTAAATGTACTGTTGCCAGGTTGAATAACATCGTCCTCCCTGGTGTAACAGGGGAAGGACAATGACCAAGTCTAAAAGGCCATTAAGGAGGCCAACAGCTCCTCCCTGCTTATTCTATGCTAAAGCATTAACCTTATCATTGCCATCTAAAGAACAAAATACATATTAAACAGCAAAATAAGTGTCTCCCATTTGGTCTGTGTATACCATATTTGTGGATCCCCGAAATGGTTACAACTGAGTCATTTATGGCCCTCCTCTTGTCACCTTCAGGATACATGTGGGAGGGATCCCAAAATGGTTACCACTGGGTCATATATGCCCCTCCTCCTATCGCCTCTCATGGTACATGTGGGAGGAATCAGTATGGGAGACACAAATTAAAGAGCAAAATCTCAAATCAGACTGCGCTTGATGGATAGCGCATCAGGGAGATGAAGAAATGTTATCCTTTAGCGAAGGCTGATGGTGGCGACGTGCTCCTCTTCTCGGCTTCTGCTGAGGTGTACGGAAGCCCTCCAATGACAGACAGTCTAGAATCGGGACTGGCACCACATTGAGAAGATCAAACAGTGCAGGGAGATCGTCCAGTGTATGAAGGTAGAACATGGTGTCTTCTTTTCGGACGATGAGGTGGAATGGGTGTCCCCACCGGTATGTTGCTCCGGCATCTAATATCTTCACCAAGAGGGGATGAAGAAGGTGCCTCATGTACAGATTGCGAGCGGATATATCTGTAAATATCTTAATAGGAGAGTCATTGACAAAGATCTGGCCAGACTTCCAGGCCTCCCGTAGAATGTCTTCTTTGTCTATAAAATAATGGAGTCTACACAAGATGTCTCTTGGCTTGGCAGGATCTAATGGAGAACCTTGTGACACGATGCACTCTATCAAACTGATAGCGGTCTTCTAGAGCTCGACCAGTCACACTTTGGAAAAGTTTCTGCACTTTAGATTGTAAGTTCTCCCTTCCTTCTTCTTCAGGGAGCCTCTTTATCTGAATGTTGTTTCTCCTCCCTCTATTTTCTTGATCATCGAGGAGGAGAGCCATTTCTTGTAATCTTGAGTGCATTGTATCTTGTTTCTCGGAGAGAGCGAGGACTTGAACCAAAATGTCTTTAAGCGAGACCTCAGTCGCTGATGTCCTATTTGTGAGCTCCGCAACCTCTCCCTTAATATAGTCTATAGCCTGCTGATGGGATGTTTCAATTCTTTCGGCAAGATCAGCGAGGTCTTGTTTAGTGGGGAGAGCCTGAATCAAGTCCTTCAACGCGTGAAAGTCTAAATTAGCCTGCGCATGAGCTGACCTAGAATATGAAGGATCCATATCGTGGGGAAGCAGTATTTTTTGTGAAGAGGAATTAGAGGCGTCTTGTGTGTGGGAATCTGGAGAGGCGTCTTTAGATGTCGATGGCGGAGAATGCTCCGAGTGAGAGGTGGAGGGCAGCCTTTTAGGGGTGTCTTTGTTTTTCCTTGAGGTGCCTTTAGTAACTTGTGTCGAGTTAGGCATTGATGTTCTTGCCTTCAGATGCGAGACATCATTTGCTGTAGGCGCCGGTTTGAAGTAATGTCCTATTGTTTTGGAGACTTCTCGTGTAATGTGGGGAGAAGAAGGTAGCAAGTCTGCGGTGACAAGCTGGCGTTTCCCTGGCATTCCACTTTAAGATGGCAATGTGTTAAATAGACATCAGGAGGCCGGCATCCCACGTTAGCCCCAACCATGTCTGTGATTACATCATTTTCAGTCAGTGAGGAAGTTTGGGCTCATGCTATATTAGGAGCCCCCACATGGGGCATTAGTGAGCTTAGTGTAGAATAAAGTGTAATTTCAGCCTTTGACCACCGGAGGGCAGATGATGAAGACAGATAGCAGGAGTATGTGAGCAATAAACAAGATTAATATCCTTGTCCACCAGTAAAGGAATGTCTCTTATACAGTGGTTAATAATCCACCTGAAGCAGACTTGTAGGAGAGACCACCAGGCTGCCAGTTATTTCAATTTGTGTCCAGGCCCTATGTCTTAGGCTGGGTTCACACATAGCGACTGCGACAACGACGTCGCTGTTACGTCACCATTTTCTGTGACGTAACAGCGACCTTGTAAGTCGCTGTTATGATCGCTGCTTAGCTGTCAAACACAGCGACGCAGCAGCGATCATAACGTCGCTTCATGTGCAGAGAGCAGGGAGCCGTGCACACTGCTTAGCACTGGCTCCTTGCTCTCCTAGCTACAGTACACATCGGGTTAATTAACCTGATGTGTACTGCAGCTACATGTGCAGAGAGCAGGGAGCCGGCACTGGCAGCGAGAGCGGCGGAGGCTGGTAACGAAGGTAAATATCGGGTAACCAGGGAAAGGGCTTCCCTTGGTTACCCGATGTTTATCTTGGTTACAGCTTACCGCAGCTGCCAGATGCCGGCTCCTGCTCCCTGCTCGCTTCATTTCGTCGCTCTCTCGCTGTCACACACAGCGATGTGTGCGTCACAGCGGGAGAGCGCCTTTGAAGAAAACGAACAAGGAGGGCTGTGTGTAACGAGCATCGATCTCACAGCAGGGGCCAGATCGCTGCTCAGTGTCACACACAGCGAGATCGCTAATGAGGTCACTGTTGCGTCATCAAAACCGTGACGTAGCAGTGATTTTGGTAGCGATCTCGCTATGTGTGAAGCACCCCTTATATCTGACTGCCAGCTGCAGATATATGTGTTTATTGATAAATCTTATCAGACTCCTCAGGCCACTATCAGCGAGGAAACAGTGCTTGTTACGGTTGCTGCGAGCACTGGAGACTATGTCCAGATTTCTTGCTACTGCACATGTGCGAGCGCTGGAGACTAAGTCCAGATTTCTTGCTACTGCACATGTGCGAGCGCTGGAGACTAAGTCCAGATTTCGTGCTACTGCACATGTGCGAGCGCTGGAGACTAAGTCCAGATTTCGTGCTACTGCACATGTGCGAGCGCTGGAGACTAAGTCCAGATTTCGTGCTACTGCACATGTGCGAGCGCTGGAGACTAAGTCCAGATTTCGTGCTACTGCACATGTGCGAGCGCTGGAGACTAAGTCCAGATTTCTTGCTACTGCACATGTGCGAGCGCCGGAGACTAAGTCCAATCTTGGAGCCATTGCACATGTGTGGGTGACATCATCGCTGACACGAGGTCACATGTCTCTGACACCTTCTATGCCGATTGGTCGCTGGTCATGTGCTTGTGACGTCTTGCTCGGTGATAGGCCAGCATGACGTCACTCCTGTCGTTCTGGCAGCGGATTGGCTCTGGTGTCCTCCATCTTGGATGAGGCACAGAGTCTATATAAGACCCTGACACACGCCGCATGGTGCTCAGTCCTCTTGGTTCATGCATATGAGTAGACGCTCTGTGCGCGTTCCTCTAGGCATTCCTCTGTCTATGCTAGGTGAGCGCTACCGGCAGGGTAGCGTTCTTATACCTTACAGCTTCGGCTGCTGTCCGTATCCTTACCTCTTAGGGGAGCGGACATAGGCAGGTGCCTGAGGCACATGGTCTGGCTGGGCCTTGTGATTCTACTCGTAGGTGGACGTTGCCGCTAGGGTAACGTTCCTTATACTGCGTCTGGCAGTTGTTCGTATCCTCGCACACTAGGGGAGCGAACAGAGGTAGGAGCTTTGTGCGGCTTACGCTGCTGTTCGTCTCTTTTGCACCACTAGAAGAGCGGACCTAGGCAGGTGCCATATCTAGTGGTTCGTGTCCTCGCACACTAGTGGAGCGAACGCAGGTAGGAGCTTTGTGCGGCTTACGCTGCTGTTCGTCTCTTTTGCACCACTAGAAGAGCGGACCTAGGTAGGTGCCATTTCGCACACATTGCCTTTGTCTCTGTGATTGTTAACAGAGATCATTCCACACACCCTCCAAGTAAGGGAGGAATTGCTTTACTTACTTATTATATCCTTCTGTGAGTTAACAGAGGTATTGCACTCTGCCATAGTCTGCAGCAAAGTCTTTGCACGGTGGACCCTGACTGTCTGATACTCTTTTCGGTTATTATCAGACAGCCCCCCGTAACATTAGGACTGAGCCAAGGGTCTGGCAGTTATGGCAGAATATCAGCAGTTACACCGTTACATACAAGTACTTGAGTCACGGCTCAAGAGTATAGAGGATAAACCTCAGACCATGGTGACATCTGCACATGATCCTCGACTTGCTCTGCCAAACAGATATTCTGGCGATGCCAGATCATGTCGTGGTTTCATTAGTCAGTGTCAGATACACCTAGAGGTCAACTCTTCTCGCTTCTCTACGGAGAGGTCCAGAGTAGGCTTTATCATCTCATTACTTCAGGACAAAGCCTTAGAATGGGCGACTCCCCTATGGGAGCGCTCTGATGTGGTTACTCTGAGACATCAAGACTTTCTTGATGCTCTTAAGGCGGTATTCATGGGTCCGCAGGTTACCCATGATGCAGCCCTGAGACTGTTAGATCTATCTCAGGGTTCGTTATCCACTAGTTCTTATGCCATTGCTTTTAGAACTCTGGTGGCAGAACTAGATTGGCCAGAGAAGGTGTTGATTCCTATCTTCTGGAGAGGGTTGGCAGGCTATGTCAAGGATGCCCTTGCTACTCGTGAGGTCCCTGCTTCTCTGGAGGACTTGATCACAGTTGCAACGAGGATCGATGTACGCCATAAGGAACGTAGACTCGAGGTCTCTTCCTCACGCCCTAAGCATCGGGCTATTCCAGTTGTTGAGGGTCCACTACCATCTTCCTCAGCATCTGAAACATCTCCCACTCCTATGGAGTTAGGTCACACGTTCTCCAGACTACGCAAGTCTGGTCCTCCTATATGTTACGTATGTCGTCAGGCTGGGCACTATGCCAACAAGTGTCCTAGTCGTCAGGGAAACTCCCTGGCCTAGTAACCATTAGAGGGGGGTTACTAGAGACGTCTTCTGCACCCTCTAAGTGTTGTATCCCAGGTCAGCTCTCGTTATCTGAGAATACATGGCCTATTATGGCTTTTGTGGATTCCGGAGCTGACGGGATTTTTGTGTCCTCAGGATTTGTAAAGGGACACAATATTCCCTCTATCATGTTAGAGGCGCCTATTCCTGTCCGTGTTGTTAATGGAACTATGTTGTCTGACTCCATTACATTGAGGACAGTTCCCTTGCGCCTTTCCCTGTCTCAGGGTCACATAGAGGAGATTTCTTTTCTTGTTTTGCCTGAGGGTATAGACGACGTCCTTCTGGGTCTTCCATGGCTTCGGACTCATGCTCCTCACATTGACTGGGAGTCTGACAGCATTATTAGTTGGGGTTCGAAATGTCAGTCCCGATGTCTTCCCTTACCACCTAAGGTCGTTGCGGTTGCATCAACTGATCTCTCTCCCATACCTACACCCTATTTGGATTTCGCTGACGTGTTCTCCAAACAGGGTGCTGAGGTTCTTCCACCCCATAGGCCGTATGACTGTGCCATAGACCTTATCCCAGGTTCGGTTCCACCTAAAGGCAGGGTTTACCCCCTGTCGATACCTGAGTCGGAGGCCATGTCGACCTATATAAGAGAGAGTTTAGAGAAGGGGTTCATTCGTAAGTCTGTCTCTCCCGCGGGAGCTGGGTTTTTCTTTGTTCGGAAGAAAGAGGGTGATTTGCGTCCCTGCATAGATTACAGGGGTCTCAACGCAATCACAATAAAGAACAAATACCCATTACCTTTAATTTCGGAGCTCTTTGACAGACTGAGAGGAGCTCAAGTTTTTACGAAGTTGGATCTGCGGGGTGCGTATAACTTGGTACGAATTCGAAAGGGTGACGAATGGAAGACCGCTTTTAACACCCGAGACGGTCACTATGAATACCTCGTCATGCCTTTTGGGTTATGTAATGCACCCGCAGTATTTCAGGACTTCGTAAACGATGTGTTCAGGGATTAACTGTTATCCTCAGTAGTGGTGTATCTGGACGACATCCTGATTTTTTCTCCTGATCTGGAGACTCATCGTCAGGATGTCGTTCGTGTCCTTTCCCGTTTAAGGGAGCACTCATTGTTTGCTAAACTCGAGAAATGTGTATTCGAGCAGTCCTCATTGCCTTTTTTGGGTTACATTATCTCACAAGAGGGTCTGGCTATGGATCCTGCGAAGCTCTCTGCTGTCCTGCAATGGTCCGAACCTCATTCCTTGAAGGCGGTGCAACGCTTCTTAGGATTCATAAATTATTACAGGCAGTTCATACCCCATTTTTCTACTTTGGTGGCCCCTTTGGTGGCCTTGACTAAGAAAGGTGCTAATCCCAAAGCCTGGTCTACTGAGACATCTCAGGCTTTTGAGGCAGTAAAAAGACACTTTTCAACTGCTCCCGTTCTTCAAAGACCCGATGAGAATAAGCCCTTCCTCTTAGAGGTTGATGCCTCTTCAGTGGGTGCTGGTGCGGTCTTGTATCAAAAGAACGGTGCAGGTAGAAAAAGGCCGTGTTTCTTCTTTGCTAAAACCTTTTCACCGGCAGAGAGAAACTATACCATTGGGGATAGGGAACTGCTCGCCTTGAGATTAGCCTTGGAGGAGTGGCGTCACTTGCTGGAAGGAGCGAAACATCCTTTCCAGGTCTATACAGACCATAAGAATCTGACGTACTTACAAACCGCTCAGCGTCTGAATCCTCGCCAAGCCCGCTGGTCCTTGTTTTTCTCCCGCTTTCACTTCTCCATCAACTATCTGTCTGGGAGTAAGAATAACAAGGCAGACGCCCTGTCTCGCTCTATGCTTTCTACCCAGGAAGAGATTGACGAACCTCGTCTTATCCTTCCCTCCAGGGTTTTTCATACGCTCTCCCCTGTGACGTTAGACCAAATCCCACCGGGCAAGACCTTTGTTCCGCCTGATCGACAGAATGATATACTGTCATGGGCCCACACCTCAAAGGTGGGTGGGCATTTTGGTATTAGGCGGACACGAGAGTTACTGGAGAGGTGGTATTGGTGGCCACACTTAGCCAGCCACGTCAAGAGATATGTCGGTTCCTGCTACTCGTGTGCTCGCAACCGTCCATTACGGCAGAGACCGGCTGGGCTCTTGCATCCTTTACCAGTGCCAGATAGACCATGGGAGGTGGTAGGCATGGACTTTGTGGGTGATCTTCCATGTTCACAGGGACATAGATTTGTGTGGGTCATTACGGACCATTTCTCCCGGATGGTTCATCTCGTACCGTTATCGAGAATCCCATCTTCCAGGGTACTAGCCAAACTATTCCTCAAGCATGTCTTTAGGCTTCACGGGATGCCAGATCGTATCATTTGTGATAGAGGCCCGCAATTTACTTCCCGTTTCTGGCGAGATCTTTGTAGCCTTCTGCAAATTGAGTTGAATCTCTCTTCGGCATACCATCCGGAGACTAATGGTTTGGTTGAACGTACCAATCAATCTATGATTATATACCTTCGACACTTTGTTGCTGAGAACCACGATAACTGGTCCTCCCTCCTACCCTGGGCAGAATTTGCCCTTAACAATTCGCTGGCTGAGGCCACTGGGCAGACACTGTTCGTACTCAATAATGGGCAACACCCTAGGGTACCGGTACCGTTTCCCGCTGCTGCACCTCCTCCTCTTGTGGCCGACTGGGCAACTAATGCCAGAGAGGTTTGGGATCGGACTCAAGAGTCGATCCAAGCAGCTAAGGACCGTATGAAGACGGTGTCCGATAGGTTTCGTCGCCCGGCTCCTGTCTTTTCTCCAGGGGACTTTGTGTGGCTCTCTGCAAAACACGTGAGACTTAGAGTGAGCTCTGTCAAATTTGCTCCTCGCTTCCTGGGTCCTTATGAGGTTCTTCGACAGGTAAATCCTGTAGTCTATCAATTGAAGTTACCTGTCCATCTTAGGATTCATGACAAATTCCATGTCTCACTGCTAAAGCCGGCTATTTTACCTCACGCTCGTGAAGTGCACTCTCCTGCCTCTGATTCCTCTCGCTCTAGCTATGAGGTACGAGCCATAGTTGGTTCTAAGATGGTTAGAGGGCGCAGGTTCTTCTTGATAGATTGGGAGGGCTATGGCCCGGAACATCGCTCTTGGGAGCCTGAGGAGGCTGTCCATGCTCCCGACTTAGTTGCCGATTACCTGCGTCGCCGGGAGGGGGGCCCTTGAGGGGGAGGTACTGTTACGGTTGCTGCGAGCACTGGAGACTATGTCCAGATTTCTTGCTACTGCACATGTGCGAGCGCTGGAGACTAAGTCCAGATTTCTTGCTACTGCACATGTGCGAGCGCTGGAGACTAAGTCCAGATTTCGTGCTACTGCACATGTGCGAGCGCTGGAGACTAAGTCCAGATTTCGTGCTACTGCACATGTGCGAGCGCTGGAGACTAAGTCCAGATTTCTTGCTACTGCACATGTGCGAGCGCCGGAGACTAAGTCCAATCTTGGAGCCATTGCACATGTGTGGGTGACATCATCGCTGACACGAGGTCACATGTCTCTGACACCTTCTATGCCGATTGGTCGCTGGTCATGTGCTTGTGACGTCTTGCTCGGTGATAGGCCAGCATGACGTCACTCCTGTCGTTCTGGCAGCGGATTGGCTCTGGTGTCCTCCATCTTGGATGAGGCACAGAGTCTATTTAAGACCCTGACACACGCCGCATGGTGCTCAGTCCTCTTGGTTCATGCATATGAGTAGACGCTCTGTGCGCGTTCCTCTAGGCATTCCTCTGTCTATGCTAGGTGAGCGCTACCGGCAGGGTAGCGTTCTTATACCTTACAGCTTCGGCTGCTGTCCGTATCCTTACCTCTTAGGGGAGCGGACATAGGCAGGTGCCTGAGGCACATGGTCTGGCTGGGCCTTGTGATTCTACTCGTAGGTGGACGTTGCCGCTAGGGTAACGTTCCTTATACTGCGTCTGGCAGTTGTTCGTATCCTCGCACACTAGGGGAGCGAACAGAGGTAGGAGCTTTGTGCGGCTTACGCTGCTGTTCGTCTCTTTTGCACCACTAGAAGAGCGGACCTAGGCAGGTGCCATATCTAGTGGTTCGTGTCCTCGCACACTATTGGAGCGAACGCAGGTAGGAGCTTTGTGCGGCTTACGCTGCTGTTCGTCTCTTTTGCACCACTAGAAGAGCGGACCTAGGTAGGTGCCATTTCGCACACATTGCCTTTGTCTCTGTGATTGTTAACAGAGATCATTCCACACACCCTCCAAGTAAGGGAGGAATTGCTTTACTTACTTATTATATCCTTCTGTGAGTTAACAGAGGTATTGCACTCTGCCATAGTCTGCAGCAAAGTCTTTGCACGGTGGACCCTGACTGTCTGATACTCCTTTCGGTTATTATCAGACAGCCCCCCGTAACAGTGCTGCTCAAGCTGGAGTGTCAGATTTCCTGCAGAGTCTTAAAAGAGTCCTAAAGAGGCACCGCAGCTCAGTACCTCTGCAGCAGGTGAGGAATTCCCTTGTTATATAATGGTACAGGAGGACAGGACACACAAGCTCCCTGCAGTCACAATGGGCCCGCTCAGCAATCTCTTTTCTCTCTCCTCCCGACTGTAACAGGCAGCAGCTTCTACAGGTAAGGCATCAGAGAGGGGGTAGTGAGAGGCCTGTAATGGCTGATGGCAGCAGACCCCATGGAATGCTGCATGTGTGTCGCCCTGGGCAAGCCAGGGGACACAGGTCACACACCACCACACCCTACATCCCAGTTAGGAACACCAAAGCTAACCAAAAATCCTTGTTGCCTTCCTCCAGAGGCTGATGATTCACACCAGGGGGTGGGCCAGGCGGTTGGCTCCGCCCACCGAGGAGTTCACAGCTTTGGAGGCGAGAGAAACCAGGCAGTTGAGTCCAGAGAGGGACATGAAGGAGTAAACAGGAGAGTAGCCCAGGCAGGGCTTGAGTAAACAGCTAAGAGGAGTTAAGGAAGTGAAAGTAGAAGGAAGTAAAGTGGTAAAGGAGGAAAGCAAGAGTGGTGACAGAGAGAAAGCCTGAAGTAGTCCAGCTGTGTGCAGGACAGGTCAGCAAGGTCAGCAACAGCGGTGACTGTCTGGAGGGGGACCGTTTGGAAGTTCCTGGAAGGACCGCGGACGGGTAGTAGCCCGGCGGTCTGGAGCAGTGTTCCGAAGGACAGTCAGCACCAGGGCAGGGGCCTCTCGGACCCCGGCAAGGCTAGGAGTCGCCATAATTTGCCGAATCCGTCAGTGAAGGGGACGTAGATCCCCCAACAACCAAGTCCCGATTGAAGGCAACAGCCCAACCAGAGTAGGAGAGACACTGCCACCGCCAAGGCACCAGTTTCTCAGGGCCAGCGCCTGCGGGCAAAGAGTAGAGCTCCTCCGGTCCAGCTTGAAGCCGGGGAGCGTGTTACCGGTGGGAACCCATCGCTACCAACACAGAAACAAAGGTGCAAGGAAAAGGGACATCACCGTCACCTACTGGGAGAGCAAGTGCAGCCGTCCGTGGGAACCGTCTTTCCAGCCGTGTGGTTTACCGTAAAACTGTGTCAACGTCTCAGGCTGAGTGAGTACCACAGTGCCGCAAGGCACAGCGCTGCCCCCACATCCCTGCGCCCACCAGGCCCTGCACCTCCCTCACCATCACTGGGCCCCGGGATCACCAACCCCTACCCACGGAGGGGCAACACAACACCTGGCTGCTCCGCATCACAATCCCCGGGATCCCCATATTGAGCAGCGGTGGTGAAATCACCACAACCGTGGGTGGCGTCACGGACAATAAACTATTCCCACACCCAACTACCCCCTTTCACTCACGGGCGAGGAGTGCCGCTCGAGAACCCCCGGGATCCGGCCCACCGCTCGAGCCACCACTGAGCAGCAGCCGCCGGACCCGAGCAGAAGGGGTGAGCGTAGTGTGCTGACACCCTCCTCCCCGCCCGCGACAACTTGGCGTCACGAACAGGATCTTACCGCTCTGCCATCTGGTAGAGGTGCGCCTTGTTACCGCCGGAGGTATCCGGCAGAAAAATTTCAGAAGCCGCCATCTTTGGCGCGAAAAGTTCCCGCTCGAGCGTCTTCTCGAGTAGTAGAGGCGCGAAGGCCAAAACCCCGCCCCGAGAGAGGAGGGGCCGGAAAGAGCTAAGGGGGACGCGATGGCGGCTGGACGCATGTAGCTGCAGCTATAAAAGCAGGGACACCAGGACTCTGCAGACATACCGTTCCTGGAAGAAGAAGCCATCATGTGGATGCCGTCCCGCGACACCGTAGCCCCCGCGCCTGGAACCGCGGCGTGGGTGGAAATCCGGACCGCGCAGCTCTACCAACGGCTGCAGGTGAAGATGCAGCTCCTCATGGAGGAGTGGGAGGCCGACATGGCGGATGTTATAGCCACCGTGCGGAGACGCGAGGAGGAAGCGGAGAAAGGGAGGGTGAGTGACCCACGTCCCGATGCCCTGGAAGGGCCGGTCATCGCGGCTGCGGGGCCCGGTCCAAGCCCTCTCCCCCCGTTGCCTCCCTCGCCACCCGTCTTGGAGGCCGTGACCCCGCCACTAGGCCTGCTACCACCGCAACCGGTAGCAGTACCCAGCGTCCCCGCCCAGGCGGGCCAACCTGTAGCTGGAGCTCGTAGTAAACCGGAGGTGTTACCGTGGAAGATTCCGAAGGTTGAACCGGAGGCATCCCCTGAAAAATCCCCCGAGCCGGAGCCGATGACCCGCTCCGAGCCGAAGGCCCAGCAGCGGAAAGCCCCTATGCCCATCCCCCACACCTCGGCTGAGGTAGCGCCGGGTTGTTGCTGCAAGGCAGCGCCCAAGGCCAAGACACCGCGGGACACGCCGCCCAGATTCCTGACAGTGGGCAACGTCCAGAATGTCCCGCGGGGCCCGACCCGTGCGCCGGCGCTGGCAGCAGCGCCGTATTGGGATAGGGAGCCGGTACCGCTGGGCCTGGAGATCACTGAGAGGGAACGAAAGAAGGCTGAGCTGGTGGCCCGAGCTATCAAAGAAAAAGAGAATCTCCGCCAGGCCACGTTCCGTGTCCGGGGTCCGTTGTACGAGGGGCAGGTGAGGCGGTTTGATGTCCGCCGGGGCTACGGGTTCATCTACGAGCCGGGCCTGGAGGCCGAAGTGTTTGTAGCCCGGCGGGATGTGAATGCCCACCTGCCTGAGGAGCATCCCGGCCGCAACCTAATGCCGGGAGACATCGTGCAATACACCCGGCACTGTGGGGAGCGGGGGTGGTTCGCGCTGGACGCTAAGTTAAGGGGCCGCCAAGAGTCCCGAGTGAGCGCCGCGCCCCCTCCCTTGGAAGGAGCACCTGAGCCTGAAAGTCTGGAGTAGGGCAGCGGGTGCCCGCAGCAGCAGTCCCCGTTGGGACCACCATTTTGTTTGTTTAAAAAAGTTTGAAAGTTCTGCTAATGATGAAAATGATACCGAGTACCTCACCTGATTAACTGTGTGATTGCAACCGGCTGGAGCCGGCACCGTTGTCCCAGTGGGGACCGTTTAAAAGTTTTGCATGGAGGACTTTCCATGGACAAGCCCGTGAACTTGCAGGGCAACCACAAACGTTAAGTGGCTTGTAAATAAGTTGTTTGCCGTTACCGTTTTCCGCAATGCCGCCTCCGGAGAGGCAGGTTGAAGGGAGGGCCCTCAGCGGAGCAGGCTGGGGCCCAGCCACCAAAGGAACCGGTGGCTACCCTCTGGAGGGAAAGGACAGATCCCGCTCGGGTACCGTGTGCTGGACTGTGGGTCAAGGGGTGCTGCCTGGGCTTTAGGGGCAGCATCAGGGCCAGGTTGCTTGGGTGGGAGAGAGCGGAAAACCGTAACCGTGAACCGTTATGCAACGTTAAAGAAATGTGCCTCCCGTTATGGGAAGATTCATTAAAAATGTACATATGTTATTTTACCATGTTATCTTTTACAGAAAAATAAATCCGGTGTTGGACGGCAGCCCGCGGACGGTCTGCATTTTGCTAAGGGGGAATGTGTCGCCCTGGGCAAGCCAGGGGACACAGGTCACACACCACCACACCCTACATCCCAGTTAGGAACACCAAAGCTAACCAAAAATCCTTGTTGCCTTCCTCCAGAGGCTGATGATTCACACCAGGGGGTGGGCCAGGCGGTTGGCTCCGCCCACCGAGGAGTTCACAGCTTTGGAGGCGAGAGAAACCAGGCAGTTGAGTCCAGAGAGGGACATGAAGGAGTAAACAGGAGAGTAGCCCAGGCAGGGCTTGAGTAAACAGCTAAGAGGAGTTAAGGAAGTGAAAGTAGAAGGAAGTAAAGTGGTAAAGGAGGAAAGCAAGAGTGGTGACAGAGAGAAAGCCTGAAGTAGTCCAGCTGTGTGCAGGACAGGTCAGCAAGGTCAGCAACAGCGGTGACTGTCTGGAGGGGGACCGTTTGGAAGTTCCTGGAAGGACCGCGGACGGGTAGTAGCCCGGCGGTCTGGAGCAGTGTTCCGAAGGACAGTCAGCACCAGGGCAGGGGCCTCTCGGACCCCGGCAAGGCTAGGAGTCGCCATAATTTGCCGAATCCGTCAGTGAAGGGGACGTAGATCCCCCAACAACCAAGTCCCGATTGAAGGCAACAGCCCAACCAGAGTAGGAGAGACACCGCCACCGCCAAGGCACCAGTTTCTCAGGGCCAGCGCCTGCGGGCAAAGAGTAGAGCTCCTCCGGTCCAGCTTGAAGCCGGGGAGCGTGTTACCGGTGGGAACCCATCGCTACCAACACAGAAACAAAGGTGCAAGGAAAAGGGACATCACTGTCACCTACTGGGAGAGCAAGTGCAGCCGTCCGTGGGAACCGTCTTTCCAGCCGTGTGGTTTACCGTAAAACTGTGTCAACGTCTCAGGCTGAGTGAGTACCACAGTGCCGCAAGGCACAGCGCTGCCCCCACATCCCTGCGCCCACCAGGCCCTGCACCTCCCTCACCATCACTGGGCCCCGGGATCACCAACCCCTACCCACGGAGGGGCAACACAACACCTGGCTGCTCCGCATCACCATCCCCGGGATCCCCATATTGAGCAGCGGTGGTGAAATCACCACAACCGTGGGTGGCGTCACGGACAATAAACTATTCCCACACCCAACTACCCCCTTTCACTCACGGGCGAGGAGTGCCGCTCGAGAACCCCCGGGATCCGGCCCACCGCTCGAGCCACCACTGAGCAGCAGCCGCCGGACCCGAGCAGAAGGGGTGAGCGTAGTGTGCTGACACCCTCCTCCCCGCCCGCGACAACTTGGCGTCACGAACAGGATCTTACCGCTCTGCCATCTGGTAGAGGTGCGCCTTGTTACCGCCGGAGGTATCCGGCAGAAAAATTTCAGAAGCCGCCATCTTTGGCGCGAAAAGTTCCCGCTCGAGCGTCTTCTCGAGTAGTAGAGGCGCGAAGGCCAAAACCCCGCCCCGAGAGAGGAGGGGCCGGAAAGAGCTAAGGGGGACGCGATGGCGGCTGGACGCATGTAGCTGCAGCTATAAAAGCAGGGACACCAGGACTCTGCAGACATACCGTTCCTGGAAGAAGAAGCCATCATGTGGATGCCGTCCCGCGACACCGTAGCCCCCGCGCCTGGAACCGCGGCGTGGGTGGAAATCCGGACCGCGCAGCTCTACCAACGGCTGCAGGTGAAGATGCAGCTCCTCATGGAGGAGTGGGAGGCCGACATGGCGGATGTTATAGCCACCGTGCGGAGACGCGAGGAGGAAGCGGAGAAAGGGAGGGTGAGTGACCCACGTCCCGATGCCCTGGAAGGGCCGGTCATCGCGGCTGCGGGGCCCGGTCCAAGCCCTCTCCCCCCGTTGCCTCCCTCGCCACCCGTCTTGGAGGCCGTGACCCCGCCACTAGGCCTGCTACCACCGCAACCGGTAGCAGTACCCAGCGTCCCCGCCCAGGCGGGCCAACCTGTAGCTGGAGCCCGTAGTAAACCGGAGGTGTTACCGTGGAAGATTCCGAAGGTTGAACCGGAGGCATCCCCTGAAAAATCCCCCGAGCCGGAGCCGATGACCCGCTCCGAGCCGAAGGCCCAGCAGCGGAAAGCCCCTATGCCCATCCCCCACACCTCGGCTGAGGTAGCGCCGGGTTGTTGCTGCAAGGCAGCGCCCAAGGCCAAGACACCGCGGGACACGCCGCCCAGATTCCTGACAGTGGGCAACGTCCAGAATGTCCCGCGGGGCCCGACCCGTGCGCCGGCGCTGGCAGCAGCGCCGTATTGGGATAGGGAGCCGGTACCGCTGGGCCTGGAGATCACTGAGAGGGAACGAAAGAAGGCTGAGCTGGTGGCCCGAGCTATCAAAGAAAAAGAGAATCTCCGCCAGGCCACGTTCCGTGTCCGGGGTCCGTTGTACGAGGGGCAGGTGAGGCGGTTTGATGTCCGCCGGGGCTACGGGTTCATCTACGAGCCGGGCCTGGAGGCCGAAGTGTTTGTAGCCCGGCGGGATGTGAATGCCCACCTGCCTGAGGAGCATCCCGGCCGCAACCTAATGCCGGGAGACATCGTGCAATACACCCGGCACTGTGGGGAGCGGGGGTGGTTCGCGCTGGACGCTAAGTTAAGGGGCCGCCAAGAGTCCCGAGTGAGCGCCGCGCCCCCTCCCTTGGAAGGAGCACCTGAGCCTGAAAGTCTGGAGTAGGGCAGCGGGTGCCCGCAGCAGCAGTCCCCGTTGGGACCACCATTTTGTTTGTTTAAAAAAGTTTGAAAGTTCTGCTAATGATGAAAATGATACCGAGTACCTCACCTGATTAACTGTGTGATTGCAACCGGCTGGAGCCGGCACCGTTGTCCCAGTGGGGACCGTTTAAAAGTTTTGCATGGAGGACTTTCCATGGACAAGCCCGTGAACTTGCAGGGCAACCACAAACGTTAAGTGGCTTGTAAATAAGTTGTTTGCCGTTACCGTTTTCCGCAATGCCGCCTCCGGAGAGGCAGGTTGAAGGGAGGGCCCTCAGCGGAGCAGGCTGGGGCCCAGCCACCAAAGGAACCGGTGGCTACCCTCTGGAGGGAAAGGACAGATCCCGCTCGGGTACCGTGTGCTGGACTGTGGGTCAAGGGGTGCTGCCTGGGCTTTAGGGGCAGCATCAGGGCCAGGTTGCTTGGGTGGGAGAGAGCGGAAAACCGTAACCGTGAACCGTTATGCAACGTTAAAGAAATGTGCCTCCCGTTATGGGAAGATTCATTAAAAATGTACATATGTTATTTTACCATGTTATCTTTTACAGAAAAATAAATCCGGTGTTGGACGGCAGCCCGCGGACGGTCTGCATTTTGCTAAGGGGGAATGTGTCGCCCTGGGCAAGCCAGGGGACACAGGTCACACACCACCACACCCTACATCCCAGTTAGGAACACCAAAGCTAACCAAAAATCCTTGTTGCCTTCCTCCAGAGGCTGATGATTCACACCAGGGGGTGGGCCAGGCGGTTGGCTCCACCCACCGAGGAGTTCACAGCTCTGGACGCGAGAGAAACCAGGCAGTTGAGTCCAGAGAGGGACATGAAGGAGTAAACAGGAGAGTAGCCCAGGCAGGGCTTGAGTAAACAGCTAAGAGGAGTTAAGGAAGTGAAAGTAGAAGGAAGTAAAGTGGTAAAGGAGGAAAGCAAGAGTGGTGACAGAGACAAAGCCTGAAGTAGTCCAGCTGTGTGCAGGACAGGTCAGCAAGGTCAGCAACGGCGGTGACTGTCTGGAGGGGGACCGTTTGGAAGTTCTTGGAAGGACCGCGGACGGGTAGTGGCTCGGCGGTCTGGAGCAGTGTTCCGAAGGACAGTCAGCACCAGGGCAGGGGCCTCTCGGACCCCGGCAAGGCTAGGAGTCACCATAATTTGCCGAATCCGTCAGTGAAGGGGACGTAGATCCCCCAACAACCAAGTCCCGATTGAAGGCAACAGCCCAACCAGAGTAGGAGAGACACCGCCACCGCCAAGGCACCAGTTTCTCAGGGCCAGCGCCTGCGGGCAAAGAGTAGAGCTCCTCCGGTCCAGCTTGAAGCCGGGGAGCGGGTTACCGGTGGGAACCCATCACTACCAACACAGAAACAAAGGTGCAAGGAAAAGGGACATCACCGTCACCTACTGGGAGAGCAAGTGCAGCCGTCCGTGGGAACCGTCTTTCCAGCCGTGTGGTTTACCGTAAAACTGTGTCAACGTCTCAGGCTGAGTGAGTACCACAGTGCCGCAAGGCACAGCGCTGCCCCCGCGTCCCTGCGCCCACCAGGCCCTGCACCTCCCTCACCATCACTGGGCCCCGGGATCACCAACCCCTACCCACGGAGGGGCAACACAACACCTGGCTGCTCCGCATCACCATCCCCGGGATCCCCATATTGAGCAGCGGTGGTGAAATCACCACAACCGTGGGTGGCGTCACGGACAATAAACTATTCCCACACCCAACTACCCCCTTTCACTCACGGGCGAGGAGTGCCGCTCGAGAACCCCCGGGATCCGGCCCACCGCTCGAGCCACCACTGAGCAGCAGCCGCCGGACCCGAGCAGAAGGGGTGAGCGTAGTGTGCTGACACCCTCCTCCCCGCCCGCGACACATGCAGGAGGCCTCTAGACACCAGGGGCACCCCCAAGAAGTTCACTGTGCTTATTTTTAACTCCTCATTAACTGACCTATGGTGCGTGTTTCAAAACAGCAACATGGCCATTTTTCTTGCAGGTACTCTGAGTTTTTTGTGCAGATTTTCCTCATAGATTTGCATTAGATGTGGAAAATCCATAGGTAAAAAACACACGTTTTTAGTGCATTTCCTCTGCGAAAACACACTACAAATGCATGTAATCTGCACAAAATATCAATAAAGTTTTATTAAAGTCAAACACCAGGAAGTGTCAATAACACTGAAGATTTGTTTAAAACATGACATACCAATAAGAGGTAAAAAATGCAGACAAAAATGCAATAAAAATGCATGGAAAAATAACATACACAAAAATGCAAGAATTCTAATTAACATAATAACTACAGAAATGGTGCAGAAATTCTTCAATGTGAAACACTTACCCAATGCATCTAATGCAAGTCTATGGGAAAAATCTGAACATAAAACTCAGCATAACCCCAAGAGAAATGGAGATTTTGAGAATTTGAAATGTGCAGTTTACACAGAGTTAATAAAACACAGTGGGCATGAGATTTCTAGAAATCCCATCCACTTTACTGGATCTGTAAGACACTGCATTTCTGACCTAGCGAAAATACTCACTGTGAAAAATTCACTAAAACTCATCATGAGTGGCGACACAGCCTAATATCGTCATACACATGGTCCTACTGTGCCCCTGTAATATTATTTTGTGGACATTATACCACTATTTTAATACGTTTCTCTGGGACCGTGGGCTGAATTCTGCCCGAAAAGAATTGCTCTATCAATGTTTCCCTTTTTTCTTTTCAATGTTTTGTTTATTAAGTTTTCAACACATATAACATAACATTTCTCACTGGAACATATGCGTATCTCATCAGAATGAATATCAGAGAAGAAACAGTGAGTGACAGCATATATTGCTTCAGACATTGGCCATCGTTAGTTTGGTACTGAAAAATCTCAAAAATGGACTTAGCATATAACTAGATCAATTATCAACCAAATAATCAATTCAGTAAAACTTCACAGAAGACAAAGGGAAGAAGAGGGATGAGTAGGGAAGGGTAGGGTGTGGGAATAAGATGTGGGTAGACTCTGAGAGCATTCAAGTGAGAAAGAAGATGTTTGGTGAGGAAAGGTACGGCTTATCATCTATGAACATCACCCGAGTGTTTACTCTTCTGCTGCAATTATTGAAAGATATTCTGCGGATTTCCTAAAGGTCATCCAACGGTTCCAAACCTTGTGGAAGGAATCTGAGCTAAGTTGAGAGAAGGAGGCCAATTCCTCAGTGCGAAATAAGAGGTCTATTTTGCTAAGTACCTGCTTTTTAGACGGGATATTGGGTGTAAGCCAAAGGGTGGGGACCAAAAGCTTACATGCTGCCACAACAAAGGCCGTCAGTTTTGACAGAGTGTTAATAGAACGGCCAGATCGGAAAGTTGAGTAGGACCATTTCTGGGATGAGCTGGACTTTACCACCCACAAGAGACAAAACAAGCAGTGAGATGTCCTGCCAAAAGGAACTAATTATTGGGCAACCCCACCATATGTGAATGTACGTACCCTCCTCCGCACCACATATCCAGCACAATGAGGAAGAGGATGGGTACCATTGGAGCGACTGCACTGGTGTAGTGTACCCCCTGGTTACCACTTTATATGAGTTTTCCTGAATTCTGATGCAGCGCGAAGGACCGTGTGATCGCCTATAAATAAGGTTGACCTGTGAATCAGAAAAGGTAGTGCCTATGTCCTTCTCCCAGTTTCCCACAAAGGCCCTCTTCTTGGGTGTACTATCAGACTAAAAGACTATAAATTTGTGAAAGGACCTTCGTGGGAGACCTCAATTGAGAACATAGTGCCTCAAATTTCGTGAGTGGCCTTGGTGGGCTCCTTTCTAGTTGCAGGTGGTGAACTAAGTTCTTTATTCTATTATAATGAAGAAAAGTTAAGTTTGCAAGTCTAGGGAAAGTACACAGTTCGTGATGTGTTAGTAGAGCACCATCTTTCATTAACTCATGTACGGGGATAGCGAGGTTAAGGAGCCGATTATCAGTATTTGAGCCCTTGTGTGGGTGGCGGAGGCACAGAATATTTGAGATATGGGTTAAGGGAGATCCGTATGGAGCTAGTACTCTTGCTAGGTTTCTCCATTCTAGGAACGTGACCCTCGTAAGGATATTACAGATTTTCCTTTTCGGGTCGAGTCTAGGGGGTAGAAGTAAGAGGGAGCGGAGGGGAATTGGGGCCAAACAATCCTCTATATGAACCCATGCCTTTTCCTTGGATCTCCAGATCCAATCCAGTGCTCTAGTAGCTAGTACTGCATGATAATAAAAACGAATATTTGGTGACCCCATTCCACCTCCATATTTGGGTAGAGACAGAGTATGGAAGTTTATGTGAGATCTATTGTTGTTCCATATAAATTTTCTAATAAGTGAGTTGGCCTGGGCTAGGAAGGATTCTGGGACCTGAATTGGTAGCATTTGGAATAAGTAAACGAATTTTGGAAGGATTATACTCTTTATCAAGTTTTTTCATCCTATCCACGACAAATATGGGGCCCTCCAGGAATTAATACACTCTGAAATCTTTGGTAATAAGGGTTTGAAATTGAGCTCAAAAAGGTCTTTGGGATTCTGGCCAATCTTAAGGTATGTAATATACTTTGGTGGCCAACGAAAAGGAAAGTTAGCTTTAAGGCTAAACCAAGGGCTTCCGACTTAGATGGATTTATTTTAAAATTAGATAAGGAGCTATATTCTTCCAGTATTGTCATGAGCGCTGGTTAGCCTGTGGAGGGTTGTGACAAGATGACAAGGAGGTCATCCACAAAAGCCGCGGTTTTATGTGTTGTGCCGCCTACTTTTATTCCCTGAATATCCCCGCAGTTTTTAATGGCTTGTATCAGGGGCTCCATCACCAAGACAAAGAGAATAGGGGACAGTGGGCACCCCTGCCTAGTCCCGTTCTGGATATCAAATGGGTCAGTTAAGGAATTGTTGAGTTTAATTCTTGCTGATGGGTAGGTGTACATTTGCATTATAGCCTGGATAAGGTGCTGGGGGAAAAGTAGGTGTGTAAGGGTCCCCTTAAGGAAAGTCCAGTCCACCCTGTCAAACGCTTTCTCAGCATCTCATCAATGTTTCCCAACCTATTAAGAGAAATGAGAGAACCTGAAAAGTAAAGTTCGGTGTTTGTACCAAACACAGACTTTACTAAGAATCAGTGTTTGAGTTCTGCTGCTTTGCATATGATGACCACTCAAACAAGCATCGCTGTGCTTGGGTACGCTCGGTGCTCATCGCAGTGCTAGCCGCTTGTAGTGTTTGAACTGCTTACACTGGGGATAACAACAGAATTATGGGATGTAGTATGGATCCTAAAAAAAATTGAAACACCTTGCCCATCCACTCCTGGAATGAGATCTGTTTATGGCTGGCTGTATGTGAGCGGAGAGCCGAACTGCACAATTAGTGACTTCCATTGGGGTTCAGGTCAAGTCCAGGTCCAGAACTGAAGTTCCACAGCTCTGCCCATCTCTAATTAAGACCTTAGACACCACTACCAAATATGTTTTTACAAATGTGTTCTCTGAATATAAAAAAATCAAGCAAACCACTGCCCCTGATAATTAAAAAACAAAACAAAACTATGCACCTTGCATATATAAAACTATAGACTGTTTTCCTTTAGTATGGTCATGGCCGAAAGTGTTGGCACCCTTGAAATTATTCCAGAAAATGAAGTATTTCTCGCAGAAATCATTGCAATTACACATGTTTTGTTACACACATATTTATTTCCTTTGTATTCGAACAACATAAAAAAAACAGAGGAAAAAAAGGCAAATTGGACATAATATCACACAAAACTCCAAAAGTGGGCAAACAAAATTGTTGGCACCCTTAACTTAATGTTTGGTTGTACACCCTTTGGAATAAATAACTGCAATCAATCGCTTCCTATGACCATTAAAAAGCTTCATACACCTCTCAACTGGAATTTTGAACCACTCTTCTTTTGCAAACTGCTCCAGGTCTCTCAGACATGCCGGCTGTACTAGTGGATTCAGCATGTCTTGGTTCACATTAGACTTGCCAGTCGTTATTTTAACCGATTATGTTCCCTGATGGTATGCACACATGTATTAATGCCCTTCTATTTTGAAGCTATATGAATTACTGTATATATGGAGGTACATTTTTTAATTATTGGTGGTATATTTTCTAGTGTTTTCCTCCTCCCCTTTCCTATCACATTTGAACCATGTGTGTTGCGGCAGGTTGGGTTTTCATGGCAACGCATCTCCTTTACCTCCCACCTCCAACCCTCTCTCCCTGGGGTCTTGGACATGTGTGACTGAGGACATCCTCCTGTTACCTTACACTTCCAACCCTCATTCCTAGGCTCTAAGGAATGGGGCAGAGAAGTATGATGTGGGATGCGTCCTTTCTGAGTCCTGTCCTCTCTCCCTGGGGTCCTGGGGAGGGGTGGGGAGGTGTGACTCGGGAAGCTGAGTCATGGTTCTCGCCCACCTGCTTAATGAGGACAGCTTCTCTTTCACAGCAAACTTCCCTCTTATTTGAGCTGTGTGCGCTGCGCTTTGTTGCAGGAGGACCGGGTTCCCATGGCGACGCATCCTTAGAACCTTCCACTCCCAATCCTCTCTCGTTGACGTCATGGGGAGAGGCGGGGAACTGTGACATGGGACGTCGAGACAGGAACCTTCACTCACCCGGACAATGGCGGCAGTGCTGATTATACAGCTACACCTGGGTGGTTTCTTATATAAAGCTGTACCTATCTGACCACCGTACGCCGCTCAGGAAGAAGCATAAACGAAACGCGCGTCATTGGACACTCCATGGGTTTGAGCAGGTCTCTTATATAGTATGTGCACTTTGATTTGGTATTTTTTGGCCACCTATTTGTTTATTCAACATGTGTGCATGCCTATACTGAGTACTATATTTGTCAGTTTGGCAATACACGGTAACCATTAAAGGAATTTATGGATTTATTCATATAAATTTAGTGTGACTATTTCTGTGCTTACATATATTACCTTCATAATGTCGACAAGACTAAGGTCTGCTTTAATTACTGTTTAAACATTGATAATGATTTAGGATTTCTATAAATGCACAGGCACTTTCCCACAGACATTTGAACACTATACTATTCCATTAATGTTTGCTAAGTCACTTTTTGTATTTTGGTCAAGATATTTGATGTCTGTTTACATATGTGCACAGGAACCTTTTTGTTATAAATTGATGTATGATATTTACAGTAGTTTTTTTTCAAACATTTATGATTATCATTTTTTGAAATCCCGGTTGAACAAATATCAGTACCGTACTATACATTGTTACAGTGAGTCATATATAGATTATACATACATTTTATACTTGCCTACCTATTGCGGCATTTTACTGCAATTTTCAAGCCTTTTTAAATTTGTGTGATATGTTTTAGATAATATTAAAAAAATATATATTTTTTATTATCCTCATATATTTGAAGGGTGCCTTTTCCTAAGGCTAGTTTCACACTTGCGTTGGACAGCTTCCGTAGCATTGCGTTGTGTGACGGATGCAACGGATGCGTTGCACATAGTGGCACAACGCAATGCTACGGATCGTACAAAATAACGGAAAGCGTTATTTATTTATTTATTTTTCTTCTTTACAGTACCGGCAGCCGACTATTGTGAACGATCAGCTGATCGCTCTTAATAGCCGGCGGCCGAGCGCTCTCACACGCCGGCGGCCGAGCGCTCTCACATGCTGTCGGCCGAGCGCTCAGCTGAGCGCTATAACATGCCGGCGGCCGGGCGATCAGCTGAGTGCTTTGACATGCCGGCGGCTGAGCACTCAGCTGAGTGCCCTGACATGCCGGCGGCCGAGCGCTCAGCTGAGTGCCCTGACATGCCGGCGGCCGAGCGCTCTGCTGAGTGCCCTGACATGCCGGCGGCCGAGCGCTCAGCTGAGAGCCCTGACATGCCGGCGGCCGAGCGCTCAGCTAAGTGCCCTGACATGCCGGCGGCCGAGCGCTCAGCTGAGTGCCCTGACATGCCGGCGGCCGAGCGCTCAGCTGAGTGCCCTGACATGCCGGCGGCCGAACGCTCAGCTGAGTGCCCTGACATGACGGCGACGTGAACCCAAGTCCAAGGGAGTTGTCATTCAACAGATTTACGAAGTTGGTAAAACTGCCAGGGTCACCTCTCCAAATCACAAACACATCATCAATGAATCTGGTCCAGAAGACCACCCTGTCCACTTCAAATTTGGAATCATCACAAAAAACCATAGTTTCCTCCCACCAGCCCAGGAGCAAGTTGGCATAATTTTGGCATAGCTGTTTCCTTTAATTTTAGGGACAGTGTTAGTCTAGTTAGGGAAAGCCGCCGCGGAATGGGGGCATCGCTAACGTTAGGATGTGTCAACTCCGTTGCCAGGTAGGGCAATCTCTAGGGCCCAGTGTCAGCTTTATTCTCAGGGCTTTTCTCACCCTTCTCATTATTTGTAGATCTGTCTCCCTGATGTCATCACACATCCGTACGCTTATTAAATCCGTTCCCTTTGGTTCGTCCCCCCCCTCTGTTTCCAATCGGTCCCTGTTCCTCCTGTCAATTACCCATGAGCTTTATTCATGTTCCAATTTTGTTTTGGTTCATCATAGGCCAAAAACAATTATTATCAGCGGGCAATATTTTTGCCCAATTTTGATATAGATATTGTTTTTTGTTAGCCTGTTCTGTCCTTAGGGGTGATTCTTTTGTTTGTTATGTGACCTCATTACTTCTACATTATCCCTTTGTGCACTTCTTTAAATTGTTTGCCCTACATAACGTTGTCTGGCTATTTACATGATTAATTCACGTTGTAGTGATGGGTGGGCTTCTCGTCGCTTTATTTAATGCGGTGCCATATGAGTGGGGCGTTCTTGCGCTGTTTCTCTGGCTCAATGTGTGGTTGCTATTGCTACATGACTCATCGGTGGGACGTGCCGCCTGTCTATGTTAGCGTCCCACGTGTCTTTGTTGTCATGAGCGCTGCCGCTGCATCTCCCAGACCATTTGAGCACGCATGCGCTACTCCGTCCCGGCTCCCTGGCCGGGTGTGCACGCGCGACTAGCCCCGCTGACACGGGTCCGCACATCATTATTTGGGTGCGCTTGCGCTGTTGCATCCCGGTCGGGTGCGAATGCGCGATTAGCCCCGCTGACACAGGCTCGTACATTATTATTTTGGTGCGCATGCGCTGCTGTATCCCGATCGGGGCGCATGCGCGAATAGCCCCGCTTTTCATCGGACCCCGCTGTGTGCACAATTGTTTTACTTAAATAAAGCGTGCAACATATCATCGCACGCGGTCACAATGATATGAACAGTACTATTTATTATAGTTCTACACTTCCTTTTTGGACGCATGCTCAGTACATGCCTTATACCTCATGAGGTCACATGATTCGGATCAGCCAATGAGAGCACAACTGGTATTCCCCGCCTCTATTTAAACTTTTGATGCACTTCAATTTGGTTAGGCGTCTACCTCTGCACAAGAGGTGTTTTACTCTTGGCTCTTCAATCCAGAAAAGCTCCCCTGATGAGTATTAGACTACGAAATGCGTAGGGAGACTGGAGCACGCCACCAATGGATCTCAACTAGAGGGGTTTGTGGTAGCTAGACATTGAATAGCTCCCCCTCTGCGATCCCATTTTTCACCAGGGTGCTGAACAAAAGATATACCGGTGAGACCATTTTATTTTATTTGCCTTGTATCTCTAGGTAATTGCTAGCCTCTGCAATTTCTATTGTCAGTTGGCCTTAAGTGTGATTTTCCGATATAGGTCTGCTGATCTTTGCTGTGTTCAATTATTCATTATCGGATCATCACCTGTTGTGTGTTATGTTTGTGGTTTTCCCCTGTTTTTAAAGGTACAATTAAAAGTTACATTTTAATATTTACTCTGCTAACTTTCATTCCTATTCATTGGATATCATCTCTTGCTATTGCTACATTTTTTAATCAATTTCAAGGGTGCCAACACTTTTGGCCATGACTGTATATGCTGTGACCACTGAATATACTGCGCCTAAAACAAGTATTGAACACGTCAACAATTTTCTAAGTAACTATATTTCTAAAGGTGCTATTAATATGAATTTCTCACCATGTCAGTAACAACCCATCCAATACACACGGGCACAGATTTCCATAAACTTAGTTATGTCTGTGGCTTAGTATTCTGCTTGTGACGCGGGCGGTGGGGAGGCGCTCACCATGCTCGGGTCCAGAGCTTTTGCTGCTGCTGCTCGGTGGCTCGAACGGTGGACCAGACCCGGGGACTCAAGCAGCGCTCCTCGCCCGTGAGTGAAAAGGGATGGTTTGGTTAGGGAGATTGTTCGTGACGCCACCCACGGGACGTGGTGATGATGGCACCACCGCTGCTGGTAACGGGGATACCGGGAGAGATGGTAGGGTGCAGCTAGGATGTTGTCCCCTCTGTGGGTAGGGGGTTGGTGATCCCGGGGCCCGGTGGGGTAACGGGGAGGCTGGATAGCTGGGGTGCAGGGACTGCGCGGCGCGATGCCGGACAGCACTGGTGTACTCACTCAGAAAATCACTGACAGAGTCGTTGCTAAACCAAAACGGCCGGATGGACGGGTCCCGCAGCCGGCTGCAGTGTTGTTGTTGTGCTTTCCCCGGACAGCAGATGGTGGCTGTCTTTCCCTGCACCTTTTAGAAATGTTCTGACTCCTGTGGTTGCCCACCGGTAGTCCGCTCCCCGGCGTATAGGTGCCGTAGGAGCCCGTTTTGCCTGCAGGCGCTGGCCCTTGGATCTCTAGCCTGTGGCGGTGGCTGTATATCCTCTCTGGGTGGACGGTTGCCTTCAATTGGGACTTGGTTGTTAGGAAACCCCTGGGGTTCCTGTCACATTCGGATTTGACTATTGACGGCGGCTCCAAGCCTGGTCGGGGTCCGATGGCCCTGCCTGTGTGCTTAGCTTCAGTCTGTTCCCCGGTCCGGTACCGGCGGGGCGACGCCCGACCCCGGTTCTTACGGCTCTGTGGAGTTCTACCAACTCCTGCAGACGGCCACCACTGTCTGCCAGCCTTGCTGTCAGTGCCTGGGCTCCTACCCAGACACCTCAAGTGTTTACTCCTCTCACTTTCCCCTCCAAGACTGAACTGACACTTTTCCCGCCTCCAGGCCTGTGAACTCCTCGGTGGGTGGGGCCAACCGCCTGGCTCCGCCAGACCTGGTGTGAACATCAGGCCCTGGAGGGAGGCAACAAGGGTTTTTGTCTGACTGTTGTAACTGCCTAGGGTGGGGGTGTGTATGTTGGTATGTATGTGACTACCTGGCTAGTCCAGGGCGTCACACTTGCACTCCTTCGGAAAGACGCTGGTGACCCCAGCGTTATCTAGGAGATGACATAAGGGCATTAGGCAAGAAAACAAATGTTTCCTTGCAGCACCATTTCTTTATTCAATTTTATATGTGCTTTTAAGCACTTCAATAAATTAGTGGAAATGGCATTGCAGGAAGTCATGAACTGCTTCCTGCCTAACAACATGTGCAATGCTCCCTCTGCACCCCTGGGGTGTTTCAACAGCACCACAGTTGGGAAACACAAGACAACACAGTACTGTGCAAAGGTTCCCTACCGCAGCACAGAGTCTAGGGAACAGTAGGGACTTCAGGTACCAAAATACAGGCTCTGTACACATGACTGGGCATGAGGCCTAACAGTAATTAGCGACCTTCAAATTGCAAGGGAGACAGCTTAACTAACCTGTTATACAATCAGTGCCACTTGCCAATGGTAATATATATTCCGTTGTCGTTCAATTGCTTTTTAAGAGCCCGAATACCATATTCTACATCTCTTAGGATCTGTCATACCTATCATGGCTCCACTAATACAAGAAGCCATGGCGCTAATGTGAACTGAGGCTGAAACAAATGATGTTCACAGTGCAGAATCTCACAATGATAAATAACAGCCATTAATCATGGTCAGGCCTAAAACACACTCCCTTGATAACCACGCATGTGTAATACGGGCCGTTTTTCATGTCCGTAATCCGTTTTTTGGTCCGTAAATAACGCACGTGTGGTGGCTGTGTGTCCGGCGTATGGTAACCACGTGTGCGTGTGGAATGGCCGTGTGTGCGTGTGAAACTTAACTGACGTGTGTGTGTGTTGTCCGTGTGAAATGTCCGTGTGTGATGTTAAATGTCGTTGATACATGCCGGCTGACAGCAGACAGAGTCGCGCGCTGAGAATGAACTCGGGTGAACTTCACCCGACTTCATCCTCATACCACGGCTCTGTCTGTGTCGCGTCCTGATTAGCGGTCATCAGTAAAGGACTCACCGGTGACCGCTAATCACCAGAGTGACTGAATGGAGTACCCCTCCCACTGTTCCCCGATCACCGGCGCGGCGCTGCACGGCTGTTCGCTAAACTCCGGCGGCTTTTCCTCTTTTGAAAAAGCCGGCCGCTCATTAATCAATCTCGTATTCCCTGCTTTCCCCACCCACCGACAAATATGATTGGTTGCAGTGAGACACGCCCACACGCTGAGTGACAGCTGTGTCACTGCACCCAATCACAGCAGCCGGTGGGTGTGTCTATACTGTGCAGTAAAATAAATAAATAATTAAAAAAAACGGCGTGCGGTCCCCCCAATTTTAATACCAGCCAGATAAAGCAATACGGCTGAAGGCTGGTATTCTCAGGATGGGGAGCCCCACGTTATGGGGAGCCCCCAGCCTAACAATATCAGTCAGCAGCCGCCCAGAGTGGCCGCATACATTAGATGCGACTATTCTGGGACAGTACCCGGCTCTTAACGATTTGCCCTGGTGCGTTGGCAAATCGGGGTGATAGGGAGTTAATGGCAGCCCATAGCTGCCACTAAATCCTACATTAATCATGTCAGGCGTCTCCCCGAGATACCTTCCATGATTGATCTGTAAATTACAGTAAATAAACACACACACCTGAAAAATCCTTTATTAGAAATAAAAAACACAAACACATTCCCTGGTTCACCAATTTAATCAGCCCCAAAAAGCCCTCCATGTCTGGCGTAATCCAGGATGGTCCAGCGTTGCTTCCAGCTCTACTGCATGGAGGTGACCGGAGCAGCAGAAGACACCGCCGTACTGTAATTTACTCCTTATTACCCCGATTTGCCAACGCACCAGGGCAAATCGGGAAGAGACGGATACTGTCCCAGAACAGTCGCATCTAATGTATGCGGCCATTCTGGGCGGCTGCTGACTGATATTGTTAGGCTGGGGGGCTCCCCATAACGTGGAGCTTCCCATCCTGAGAATACCAGCCTTCAGCCGTATGGCTTTATCTGGCTGGCATTAAAATTGGGGGGTACCGCACGCTGGTTTTTTTAATTATTTATTTATTTCTATACTCCATAGTGACACGCCCACTGACTGCTGTGATTGGGTGCAGTGAGACACCTGTCACTCAGCGTGGGGGCGTGTCTCACTGCAACCAATCATAGGCACCGGTGGGTGGGGAAAGCAGGGAATACGAGATTGTTTAATGAGCGGCCGGCTTTTTCAAATTAGAAAAAGCCGCCGGAGCAGTGTGAACGCCGTGCAGCGCCGGTGATCAGGGATCGGTGAGTATGAGAGAGGGGGGGACACTTCAGTCACTCGGGGGATTAGCGGTCACCAGTGAATCCTTCACAGGTGACCACTAATCAGTACACGGCACACAGACAGAGCCGCGGCATGACAATGAAGTCGGGTGAAGTTCACCCGAGTTCATTCTCATCCCGCTACTCTGTCTTCCGTCATGTAGTAACGACATTTTGCATCACACACGGACATTTCTCACGGACAACATAACCACACATCCGTGCAAGGAACGTTTTATTTGGACTCCCATAGGCTAACATTATGTCCGTGTGTGAGTGCTCCGTTCCAAAAACGAACATGCTTCTGTGCCAAACGGAGCAAAAAACGTGGGACGCACACGAACACACGGAAAATCAAATAACACGCACGTGTGCCTTTAAACATAAAAAAACATATGTGCACGTTTGGTCGTATCTCCGGTATGTACGGAAACGGACCATACACGCATGTTTTAAACGGATGTGTGTTTCAGGCCTTACACAGAGGGGCAGAGGCTCACACCAGAATAGTGAGAGATCAATCTCACTATTATTCAAGATAGACTTTTCAATGGATCCAAACAAGCAGTTCATGATGGATCAAAAAGAGTTAGTACACACACACACACACACACAGAGACACACACACACACACACGCACACACACACACACACACACACACACACACACGCACGCACGCACACACACACACACACACACACACACACACACACCATCATATCTAGGTTTTGTATATTGCTATGTGATACATAGAGCCTGGGATCCCTTACTTTAAACATTAACATGATCATGATTGTAGAATATTTTTCCAATTCAATAATTTTAATATCCAAGAATATAATATCAAAAATTAACTTTTCAGGCTGGAAATCATTTTGTTGTATTGCTACTGAACAGGCATTTGCTTATTTAAGGATGCCAGCACAGCAGGAGGCCTCTAATGGAAGATGACAAAAGACAATTGCATGCCCAAATAAGAATTCCTGCAATTTCAACTGCTAATTTCTGTTATGGATGGGAAACCTTTGCATTCTTATTTGTGAAGGTTGCACGTTAGCTTCCAATGCTGATCAACCAGTGTTTTAATGCTAATGCATTTTTAGAGTTACATAAACAGCGGAGAAACCTGTGGTTTGGTTTCAGGTTGGACAGTAAGAAGTGCTGCAAACAGCTCCGAAATGTGCAGAAACACTTAGAAGCATGTAATGGTCTAGGAATATACGTACATTGGATGAATGTTACATTTTCCCCCATTAGGAGTTAATGCACAATCTCAGGACGACTGCAGAGAATTGAGGGGACTACTGGAGGAATCAGAGAGTGAAGGGCGCTGAGGGGGAGGAAAGGCAGAGATACTGTACAGAACAAAGTGGGAGTATACAGGGAGAATTTGGATATGATCTGTGACGAAGAGGGCCTGAGTCACACACAACCTAGAAAGAAAGCCATGGACCCCATAGGGGGGAGGGGCGACATGACCAGAGGGAAGGGAGGGAGTGAGGGGTTAAAAAAGGTATAATGAGGGGCATTATGGGAAGGTATAGGGGATTGGTGGATAAAAGGATCCCTGTAGGGGAGGGGGGGGGGAGTATAAAAGCGATGAGGGAGGGTCTTACCTCCCCTTTTGGAATCCGGACGGCGACAGATTGAGAGACCCAGGACCAGGACCACAAGGACCAGCATGGCGGACCTCCAGGAGCTGAATCGGCTGATTAGAGCGGCGATGGCAGTGCACGGGGCCCAGGCAGTGCAATCCCACGTCAGGGCTGCCTGTGTGTCCCCGTCGGCACCTGCCCCTTGTTCCCCCCCCTCGCCGTGGGCGGCGTTCCAGGCCCCCTGTCCGGTACTCTCCGGGTGCGGGGGGAGCAAGGAGGCCAAGTGAGAGCCCCCCCCGGGACCCTCCGCGGCGGGGCGGGCAGCGGCAGCTCCTTCTTCCTGTCTCAGGCCTCGGGCTGGAGTGCAGAGCCCAGCGGCGTCTCCCGGCCGGGAGCGAGCCCGGCGATTGAATGAGGCCAGCGGTGGCCTGGATGGAGGCGGGCCCGGCCTGGGGCCTACTTCCGGTCCCAGGCCGCGGGCTCGAGTGAACAGGCCGGCGGCAGCCCGGGGACCGGGCCGAGCCCTGCATGAATCGGAGGCACGGAGAGGGGGCGTGTCCAGCCTGGGGCCCGCTCCGGACGCCGGGCCCCCGGCGGTGGGGCACGTCCCGGCGGCTGCTCCTGATCAGGAGCGTGCCCGGCTGATGGAGGCCAGCAATACCCCCCGGGGACGTTGGGGGGGCCGGGCGCAGGCAGCCAGCAGGGGGACCGGTGTGGGCAGGCGCCACCCGGATACCTGCACGGCTGCAGAGGAGAGGAGGGACGGTGGGACCCCCGCAGGGCGCGCCAGGTCCCTCAGGTTATCAGCTCTGCGCCCGGCGGACGCGGTCTCCCTCGGGGGGGGGAGGACCCAGCGGGAGGTCTCGGTCGGAGGCCCGGGAGGGCGGGAACCGGCGGTGGGGAGCCCCCTGAGCTCGGGGAGAGGCTCCTCCAGGAAGAGGACTCGGTCGGCGGCGGCCCAGGGGACAGGACGGTCTTGTGGGCTGTCGCCGCAAAGAAAGCAGCGGACGCCCACCGCCAGTGCCCACGCGGCTGCCCAGGAGGGTGGCTGTGGTGGAGGGGACGCATCGGCTGCGTCCTCTGGAGCTGGGACGGTGGAGGACGGCTACAGCGAAGAAGAAGAAGGAGCCCTCAGGTCGGGGGATGAATTCGAGGAGCCGCTGGCGGACGACATCGCAGTATCGAATTCCGTCTCCGCGTCACGGTCGGGTGAGCTAGCCGTGGATTCGGCATTGCTTGCGGCGCGGGGTGCGGGTGCTGGGGAGGTGGCTGCGGGCACGGCAGCGCCAGAGGGGTCAGTTTTACTTAGCCAGTTGCTGGGGCTTTTGCAGGGTTTAGCGCGAGCGCCGGCGGCGGCGACGGCCTGGACAGGGTCGGCGGTGGATGGCGCGGCGGCGGCTAGCGGCGAGAAGGTGCCGGTGGGGGCGGGTGTAGGTAGCGGAGTAGTGGAGACTGCAGGCGAAAAAGCGGGAGAAAAGGAAAAGGAAAAGGAAGATGAGGTGGTGCGGCTGGATGATAGGGCTAAGAGCGAGGTGTATGTGTGCTTTGAGGGACCGCTAGGGGCGCACCTCAAAAAAGAGGTGAGGGAAAAAATTTGGAAAGGGGAGTATGTGGAGATATTCTCCCTGCTGCCCCTGGAGAAATTTAACCTGGACAAGGTGAAGCCGAGCGATTCCAAGAAGGAAAAGGAGGAGGAAGAAAAACGCCGTTATAGGCTCATTCCTCGTTCCTTTTCCAATTGGTTGCAGGCGTTCGCAATTTTGGCTAGCGTGGTGGGGGAAAAGGAGCCGGAGCACTGCTCGGCTCTATTTGGCTATATGGATGCAGTCGGGGAGGCGTATCGCACGTACGGGGGTTTGGCATGGCTGCGGTATGATGAGCAGTTTAGGCAGCGGAAGGCGTTGCGGCCCGGCATGCGGTGGGACCATAAGGACATTTCCTTATGGATGCGCTTAATGGCGGCCCCGAGCCAGCCCTTTCGTGGCGGTGCCGGGGGACCGGGCGCCGGGCCCTCGGGGATTCAGAAAAAGGGATTGTGCTGGCAATTTAACGAAGGCCAGTGCAAATTTGGCGCAGCGTGTAGGTTCAAGCATGAGTGCTCCGGCTGCGGGGGGGGACATAGCTTGTCCAAATGCTTTAAAAAAGGGAGAGGCAAGGCTGGGGACGGGTCTGGAAAAAGGGAGGACGCCGGTGAAAATAGAGGCGATGGCGCCGTTTTTAAGTAGGTACCCGGACGGGGCAGCGGCGTCGCTTTTGCGGTTTGGTTTTTTGTACGGTTTTCGGATTCCGTCGGCGGTTGAGGCGTTGCCTCCGGTTTGTCGCAACTTACGGTCGGCGAGGGACCACCCTATGGTTGTGGGTGAGAAGTTGGGTAAAGAGGTTGAGCTGGGCAGGATGGGGGGGCCATTTGAGAGCCCTCCGTGCAGTAATTTGGTGGTGTCCCCGCTGGGGGTGGTGCCAAAGAAGGAGCCGAATAAATTTCGGCTCATTCATCATCTTTCATTTCCGGAGGGGTCGTCTGTGAATGACGGCATTGCGCCGGAATTGTCGGCAGTGTACTACGTCTCGTTTGACAAAGCGTTGGACTTGGTACGGGCGGCAGGACGCGGTGCATTGATGGCAAAGGCGGATGTAGAATCGGCGTTTCGTTTGTTGCCGGTGCATCCGGAGAGTCAGCACCTTTTGGGTTGCTGGTGGAGCGGGAAGTTTTATGTTGATCGTTGTTTGCCCATGGGCTGTTCGATTTCTTGTTCATATTTTGAGGCGTTTAGCTCCTTTGTTGAGTGGGTGGTGCGGGACGTGTCCGGCTTGTCGTCCATTATTCATTATTTGGATGATTTTCTGTGTGTTGGTCCGGCGGGTTCCACGGTTTGCGCTGGTTTGTTGTTCGCCTTGCAGAGAGTGGCGGATCGGTTCGGGATCCCTTTGGCGCAGGGAAAAACGGAGGGGCCGGCGCCGGTTATGCGGTTCCTGGGGATTGAGATCGACTCGCTGGCCATGGAATGTAGGTTGCCAGAGGACAAGATTGTGGACTTGCGGAGTGCGGTTGCAGCAATGCTGGCAGCAAAAAAAGTGCGGCTTAAGGTGGTGCAGTCTTTGCTTGGAAAGCTGAATTTTGCATGCAGGATTATGCCGATGGGGCGTGTTTTCGCCAGGAGGTTGGCGGCAGCTACGGCAGGCGTACGGTCATAGGCGCATTTTGTGCGGGTCACGCGGGAGATCAAGGCAGACTTGTTGGTTTGGGACGTCTTCTTGCGACATTTTAACGGCCGCACTTTGTGGTTGAAGAAGGTGGTGCCCAATGATGCTCTGGAACTATATACGGATGCGGCCGGGTCGGCGGGTTTCAGCGCCATTTTTCAGGGTCATTGGTGTGTGGGAAGGTGGCCCGAGGATTGGCGACAGGGTGGCCTTGTCAAAAATCTGGCCCTGCTCGAGTTGTTTCCAATCGTGGTGGCGGTGGAGTTGTGGGGGTCGCAATTTTCGGGACGAAAGGTGTGCTTCCATTGCGATAATCAGGCAGTTGTACATGCAATCAACAGCTTGTCAGCGAAATCTGGACCTGTAGTAGCATATTTGCGGCATTTGGTGCTCAAGTGTTTGCTGTGGAATATTCATGTGGTTGCAAAACATGTGCCGGGGGTGGATAACGGGGTGGCTGACGCTTTATCTCGTTTTCAGTTCCACAGGTTTCGGGAGTTACTGCCGGGGGCGGACGAGGTCGGAGCGGTGTGCCCAGAGGAATTGTGGAGCCTGGTGAGGCAGTGATTGCGGGTTTGATTAGGAATTCGGTGACCGAGGTGACTTGGTGCCGTTATGCTAAGGTGTGGGTTGAGTGGCAGGCAGTGCTGGGTGAGATGTTTGGTAACGGGCGAGCGGATTATTTAATGGCGCTCTTGGCATTGGTGAGTGAGGATTTTAGGGCTGGGAGGTCAGCGTCGGCGGTGGCGATTAGGGTGGCGGCCGTGGCCTTCTGGTTAAAGGTTAGGGGTGAGCAGGACGTTTCAAGGGACTTTCGGGTATGGCAAGCATTGAAAGGTTTTCGGAAAGGGGTGAAGGTGCGGGACACTAGGCGGCCCATTTCATTGGACTTGTTACGGCGTTTGGTGGATGGTTTGCAGGGGATTTGTATCTCAGCGTATGAGACGGTGTTGTTTAAAACTGCTTTCGTGTTGGCTTTTTTCGGGGCTTTTCGGATAGGAGAATTGGTGAGCCCGTCAAGGGTGATTGGGGGTGGTTTGCTATTCGAGGATGTGTCGGTAGAGGGACGGAGAGTGGAGTGTCGGCTTCGGCGGTCCAAGACGGACCAGATGGGTCGGGGCAGGTTGGTAGTGTTGTATGCGGTGCAGGGGGATGGCTTGTGCCCGGTGCAGGTGGTGAGTCGGTTTTGTGGTCTGCGGGGCGGTCTTCCGGGCCCGCTGCTACGTCACGAGGACGGGGCTTGGTTGTCTCGTTATCAGTTTGTGGCAGTGCTGAGGAGTTGTTTGCGCTGGGCGGGTGAGCGCCCAGAGGATTATGGGTCCCATTCGTTCAGGATTGGGGCGGCTACCGAGGCTTCTCGTTGGGGCCTTGGAGATGACATGGTGAGACGGATTGGTCGGTGGGAGTCCTCTCGTTTTCGTGGTTATGTGCGCCCGCAGTTATTATCTCGTTGAGGGTTCTGATGGGGAGTTGTTTGTTTTGCCGTTAGGTTTTGTTGTTCTTTGTTGCACTATGGAGTGCTGGTGTTGTTGTTAAAATTGTTTCCTTTATTGTAGGAGTGTGTCTGGTCTGGATCCTGGGGCACTCGTTCGTTTTTTGGGGGGCCCGTCGGGCCGACGCTCGCCCGAATGGTCGGCAGTTGGGTCTGGACAGGTCGCTGGCGTCGGTCAAGTGGATTGGAGTGCGGGGCATGGAATGGAGCAGGGTCGTGCCGGAATTCGAGTACTATTGCAGGATGGATAGACCCCCGAACGTGTTGGTTTTGCACGTGGGGGGGAATGACCTGGGTTCGCGGGCATCCCGCGATCTGATTCGGGACATTAAGATCGACCTACTGCGGTTGTGGGCAAGGTATCCGGGCCTGATAGTGGTGTGGTCGGATATTGTGGCCAGATTATGGTGGAGGGGGGCCCGGTCGGTTGAGAAGATTAATCGCGCCCGGGCACAAGTGAACAGGGTGGTTGCGCGTTTCGTGCGGAGAAACGGCGGCGTGGTGGTGAGGCATGTGGACCTGGAATCGGCGAAGTGGCAGTTTCGGAGAGGTGATGGGGTTCATCTTAATGACATTGGTTCTGATTTATGGGCCCTGGGTTTGCGGGATGGTGTGGAGCAAGCCTTGGGCGTGTGGCGGGTCCAGGCCACGTAAGGTGTCACGTGTCCTGTCCTGTGGCGGGGGTAGGTCTGGTCCAGAAGCGGTTGGAAGGGATTTGTAGCTGGACCGAGAGGCACTGTCTTGGTATGGTGTCTCTGGGTTCCGGGAAATTGCAGGCACGGGGTTCTGCAAAGTTTGGGGGGTATTAATCCGTGGGGTGATTAATACCTCATCTCTGGGTCGGAGTGTTGCGGCCAGGGATATTGGTGTAGGAAAGGGTTTCTGGACCGGGCCTACATAGGGTTTCATGTACCGTTTATTATTATGTGTTACCTATTATTGTGTGTTTGGGGTCGCCCGTTGGACGGCGCCCCCTTTGTGGTAGTATGTTAATAATAGGTAATAAAGGCTGCTGTGGCCAATTTGTTTAACCAAGTCGCATGCAGTCGGTGTATTATTTTTAGGTTAAGTTTTAAGGGGTATAGTAACCATCACGACCGGAAAATCCTTCCTCAGTGGTCAAGAAAGCCATGGACCCCATAGGGGGAGGGGCGACATGACCAGAGGGAAGGGAGGGAGTGAGGGGTTAAAAAAGGTATAATGAGGGGCATTATGGGAAGGTATAGGGGATTGGTGGAGAAAAGGATCCCTGTAGGGGAGGGGGGGGGAGTATAAAAGCGATGAGGGAGGGTCTTACCTCCCCTTTTGGAATCCGGACGGCGACAGATTCCCGCCCACCCTCCCTTTTTTTGCGTTTGTGAGTTTGTTTAACTATGTTCAAAAAAAAAAAAAAAAAAAGGAATTATTATAAAAGGAATGTATGTTTTGTCGCAGCAGCGGGGGTAGGTCTGGTCCAGAAGCGGTTGGAAGGGATTTGTAGCTGGACCGAGAGGCACTGTCTTGGTATGGTGTCTCTGGGTTCCGGGAAATTGCAGGCACGGGGTTCTGCAAAGTTTGGGGGTATTAATCCGTGGGGTGATTAATACCTCATCTCTGGGTCGGAGTGTTGCGGCCAGGGATATTGGTGTAGGAAAGGGTTTCTGGACCGGGCCTACATAGGGTTTCATGTACCGTTTATTATTATGTGTTACCTATTATTGTGTGTTTGGGGTCGCCCGTTGGACGGCGCCCCCTTTGTGGTAGTATGTTAATAATAGGTAATAAAGGCTGCTGTGGCCAATTTGTTTAACCAAGTCGCATGCAGTCGGTGTATTATTTTTAGGTTAAGTTTTAAGGGGTATAGTAACCATCACGACCGGAAAATCCTTCCTCAGTGGTCAGGAATCTTGCAAACCAGAGAGGCAGCCAAAAAAAGACAAGCTAGAAGAACGTAGGTCCGGAAATGATGACAAACTGTGATTTAGGTTTTTTTGTGTACAAACACAATATGGTTGTATCTTAAGGCCACGTCTCACTAAGCAACATCGCTAGCAACATCGCTGCTGAGGCACGACTTTTGTGACGCAACAGCGATGTTGCTAGTGATGTTGCTGTGTGTGACATCCAGCAACAACCTGGCCTCTGCTGTGAAGTTGCTGGTTGTTGCTGAAAGTGAAGTGAAGTGAAGCACACATCGCTGTGTGTGACAGCAAGAGAGCAACAACTGAATTGCAGTGAGCAGGGAGCCGGCTTCTGCGGACGCTGGTAACCAATGTAAATATCGGGTAACCAAGAAGCTCTTTCCTTGGTTACCCGATATTTACCTTCGTTACCAGCGTCCGCCGCTCTCACGCTGTCAGTGCCGGCTCCCTGCACACATAGCCAGACTACACATCGGGTAATTAACCCCATGTGTACTCTGGCTAGGAGTGCAGGGAGCCAGTGCTAAGCGGTTGGTTACCCGATATTTACCTTAGTTACCAAGCGCAGCATCGCTTCCACGCGTCACTGCTGGCTGGGGGCTGGTCACTGGTTGCTGGTGAGATCTGCCTGTTTGACAGCTCACCAGCAACCCGTGCAGCGACACTCCAGCGATCCCTGCCAGGTCAGGTTGCTGGTGGCGTCGCTTAGTGTGACGGTACCTTTACAGTGATGCATATCAGGGCTGTGCTAGCATAATGATAGGCAGGAGCAAAGACAGATATGGGATAGGGTCCTCAGAGGAAAGTTACTCACATCACTATTCCTACCTTAGGCTAAGTGCGCACTAGAAAATGGACTTTTCTTAAGAAAAATCCGCACCCTCTGACAGAATACCGCACCCGCGTTTTTGCCGTGGGTTGGTCCCTGCATTTTTTTACCATTTTTACCATTACCTATGGCAAAAACCGCAGGTACCAGTGTGTGCACAGCATTTCTTTATACCCATTTTGCAGGGGAATGACTGCAGAAATGTTAGACACATTTTCTGCAGCAAATCCGTGGCAAATCTGCGGTAAAATCCATGGTAAATCTGCAGTGTGCGCACACAGCCTTAAAGGGAATCTGAGAGCAGCATAATGTAGAGACAGAGATCTTGATTCCAGTGGTGTGTGACTTATTGGGCTGCTTAGTGTAGTTTTGATAAAATCACTGTTTAATCAGCAGTAGGTTATCATTAGAGGACCACTTGGCGTGCCGCCAGGTAGCCCAGCATATTCATGAGCTCTGTATAACTGCTAGATCTGCAGCAGAGAAAACATTGATCTTATCAAAATGATAGCAAACAGCTCAGTAAGTGACACATTGCTGGAATCAGGGTCTCTGTCTATATATTATCAGATGAGGTAGCAAAAAGCTGGTGACAGATTCCCTTTAAGGTATTATTCTTTAACAGAATCCCTTTCATAAAAGTATATGCATTAAAGGGGTTGTCCCCTTTCAGAAAATGTTTGCTTGTCGCCTCAATTTGTTGTTAAAAAAGAAAACAAAAAACAAGACAAAGGTGCTGCACATTACATATTCTCCCCAGTCCAGTGCTGTGTCCAGCACTAGCCCAGTCTCAGGTGTTTGGCTGCAGGTGTGACATCATGTAGACAGCGATGTCGCTAATCACTGGTCTCAGCGACTCTGTCAATGTAGCATGAGCTAATGTTGACAAGACTTCATCACTGCAGCCAAAAAACAAAGGCATAGTGCTGGACAAAGACAGGATAAGTGAAGTGAGGTTTGCGTTTTTATCAGGTGTTGCCAGTTTCGAAGAACATTTTTTGTGTGTCGATTAGTGTTGGGTGAGCATACACTTCACTGCTCAATACTCGATTGCGCTTTGAGGTTCTTGGGCGAACGCTATACTCGATACAGTATCCCTGGTGCTCAAGTGTCATTCTTAAATCCCTGACCTGCATGTTTTGCAGCTGTTTTTCAGCCACTAAACATGCGAGGATTGCCTGCCAATCATGGTAATGTCGTAGTCATGTTGGCTACTGGCAATGCTGTAATTGGCTGGTCGCATTGCGTCATTGGGTCTATATAAGACATGCCGTTCTGCTCACTCTACCCTGAAAACAGCGCAGAGAGCTGCTAGAGGAGGCATAGTGTATTACAGTGATTTATACCTAGTCTTTGCTGCTGCAATGTCAAAAATCAATTCTCCAATAATACCGCAGTTAGCTGCACTTAGTGTAGGGATAGCTGCTGGAGAAGGGATAGGGTATTAGAGGCATCTAGGCAGGGATTCTAGCCTTACAGTCCTTCCTGCTACAACGTAAAACCAAAAGTCCTTTTCAGGGCTAAGTTTAATCTATTATATTTTATAATAATAATACCGCTGTTAGCTGTACTTAGTGTGGGGCTAGATGCCGGAAAAGGGATAGTGTATTACATGCATCTAGGCAGGGATTATAGCCTTACAGTCTTTGTTCCTGCAATGTAAAACCAAAAGTCCTTTTCAGGTGTAAGTCTAATCTATTCTCTAATGATAACACACTTAGATGTATTTAGTGTAGGGAGAGTTGCTAGTGAAGGGCTCACTTTGCATTAGAGACATTTAGGCAGGGGTTATTGCCTTACAGTCTGTGCTGCTGCAGTGTAAAACCAAAATATCTTTTCAGGCCTATATCTATTTTATTCTAGTCTCTATTAAAACCACTCTTAATGGTATACCTAATTTAAAATGTGCAAGGCGTATGGTAAGGAACGGAGAACTGGACGTCCCGCTGATGGTGGTGCATGCAGAGGCAATGGCCATGGGCCACGGCAAACTGTGCCTGATGCAGAAGCACAAAAACACACTCATCATCTAGACCTAGCTTCCTGTCCCACTTTGCAGCAGTGGGCATGGGACAGCACTGTTGAAACCAGGACAGTGCGAACAGGTGGTGGGTTGGATGAAAGATAATAATTCTATTCTGCTTCCAAGTACCACCCTCTCTTCCACACCGTCCAGTCTCACTAGCCAAGAGTGCAGACCACATAATCCTCAACCTAATCCTCCTTTCTCCCACCATGGTGAATGGTGAGTCCCAGGAGACAAGTGATTCCACACTATGCCCGGAAGAAAGAACGTTTTGACCTCTTAGGCTCAGTTATTGTTACCATGTTATTTATTAAAAATGTCATTGTGTGAAATTGTCGGTGAAATAGTGTATAGGACTGTATATGTATTGGGGAGATATATCTGAAATTAGTGTGTGTTTCACTGATAGGCTTTACAGGACCCAGCAGCAGAGGCAGTGACTTGGACCCCAGGAGCAGCTCTTGGAAGCTGTTCGGTAAGCAATGTGGTGTCTGCTGGGTGGTGGGCAAATATGAAAGTGTGGCGGCCCTGTGTACTTGGTCAAGAAGGCCTAACTTAAGGAAGGGGGGAATGTAGGGGAATTAAGGGTTTGGCCCACCCCTGCATCTGTACCGCCACACTATGCCCTGTTTGATAACTGTAAAGTAAAATGTTAAAGTGTAAATCCTTCTGTAAAACCACCACCAGGTGGCAGTGCTACAGCACGAACATACTGGCACCTGGGTGGGGAGGAGGAGGAGAACAGAGACTATATAAGGGAGAACTAGTGGGAGAGGGAGGAGGAGATTTCCCAGGAAGATGAATTAGTGAGAACCCCCAAGTAGAAGATTCAGACCCTGTGGGTCACACCAGTAACCGCGGCAAACGGGATCTGGTCCGGTGTGGAGAACCACGTCCCCAAGGAAAGGGGTATAGTCGGACGGTTGGGGGCCTGGTGTTGGTATGTACTGGTTGAAACTCAATGAATTCCACACTCACAGAAAGGTCAGTGTGCCCTCAGGCATCAGGCAGAAGGGTATGTCTGTATGGCTTGGGCACAGTTGAGATAGCCTGTTTGGTGGCGGAACCCCCTGGTGCTTGAATGAAGTGTAGTCTGGAAGGAGAAGCCTGGAGGTGACATAGGGTACCCAGGTGTCAGTGATATGGACTGCTGTTAAATTATGTAAAGCATTGAAGAGTGTATGGAACCCCCATGGGATGAGAATCGGTACCGGCGAGATGCGGACCTAGTTGATGTGGAGGGTACAAGAAAATAAAGTTGGCCTGTTTAAGAAATGAGATTAAGTTTGAACTTTATTTCCCTGAAGAAACTGTTAAGGAGTCCTCCTGTGTGTGATGCGGCGACGTGGAGGTGAGGGGTTAATGACAGGCTGAGCTCTGACCTGTTGTTTCCCCCTGCATGCACGACTACTACTGCTGACTGCCCAGTGCCCTCCACCACATATGTATTGATTCTGGCCTCTCGCTATGCACATTTCAAGAGGGACATGAGGATATCTTGTGCAGTGATGCCCAAATATTTGAGCAGCCACGGTCAGAAGAAGATGATGGTGAGGAACGACAATCACTGTCTCAAGAGGTGGATGATGAAGAGATATAGTTACCAATAAGTCATATTGTTAAGTCAACAAGTCAGGAGGAGGACCAGAGTGCAGAAGTGGAAGATGAGGTGGTTGACGATGAAGTCACTGATCCAATCTGGGAAAGTATCATGCAGAGCGAGGACAGCAGTGCAGAGGGGGAGGGTTCCACAGCACCACAACAGGCAGGCAGAGACAGTGGGGGTGGTCAAAAGGAGTCGGCATTATAATGTTCTCCATAGCACACATATGCGGAAAGTTTCAAGGCCTAGTTGTTCCCCAGTATGGCGCTTTTTAAAGAAAATGTGGACAATAAAGACACGCACGGTCATTTGCAAACTGTGCCATACCAAGATCAGCAGGGGCCTGACCACTACAAGCCTGACAACCACCAGCATACTTTATTATTGTCATCAAAGCACCCGACTAGGTGCGTCAAATGCCTGTGTCCACAATCAGTGTCTGCGGGTGACACCACTGCCTCTTCCCTTGTTCTATGTGCTTTCCAATCTCCTGTCCAGGACACAGGCGCGGATGCCTTCCGCCTTGCACCTTTCATTGCACATTCGCAACCACCATCAACAACCATGTCTGATTCTTTGTCCCAGTGCAGCATTATTTTTGTCCCTACCCCAGGCCTTTGAACGCAAGCAGAAATACACAGCCAACGAAAGGTCCCAACACTAAACACTTGCACTTAGTGCATAGACTTTACCACTGTAGGAGTCATACTCTTTATAAAATTGTCAAATTATGTATTTTGATTTCCTTCTCTACTTGTCTTCTATGGTGTATTGCAATCCCTTTTTTAACCCCTTAAAGACCGGCGCTATGCCTTTTAACGACGGTCGTTCATGGGCCACATTCCTCAGCACCGCTTTTTAACAGCGCTGATAAATAAGTAAATACCGCCGCACGGCTCGTGGTAATCCCACAGGTATCAGCTGTGCATGACAGCTGACACCCACGGACATTGGCTTCGACCAGTTTTGGAGCCAATCGAGGCCAATGAACCCATTAAATACTGCTGTCAATCGTGACAGCGATATCTAAGTGGTTAAACAGGGTTAAAAGACACCCTAGGTAGGATCGCCTCTGTCGATTATAAACATGGGTGTTGACTGTTGCTATGGTACCTTGGTGTCATCCGATGAGCCCACGGTATGGTGACCTGAAAGATCCAACTGTAAGCTAGGTCTTACAAGCAATCAGTGAGTAACTGACACAGATCTCATGTGCTGCTATGCAAGAGTACAGCAGTACGAGATGAGTGATAAGAGTGAGAAAAAAATCATGTCCCACAATGTGACTAAGTGAAAAAAATTAAAAAGTTAAATTAAATGTGTAAAATAGTAAAAAAAAACACACAAAAAGGCACACTCAAATCACGAAAACCAATCAAACAGAAATAAATACAAAAATACATTCATAATTAGTATTAGTACAGCAAGGATTAAAATATAACTTTTAATATCAATTGTCTAAAACCGACAGATCATAAAGTGCAGTGCATAAATAATAAATAAAGGATGGGTGTCACCCGATACTTCTCCCGAGTAGATCAGACACCACCGGAAAACCAAAGGCGGAAAAGGGCAGAGTTGGAAAATGGGGGGGGACAAATTCAATAAATCCTTACCCCTGTTGTGCCCATGCAAAATACTTCCGCCCTTACAAGGGCAGCACCCAAGTCAGGATAAACTACCCCAATGGGAATACAACCCCTCCCAATGCGTTCCCCTCTCCACGTTATCAGAGAGTTCATCAGGGGAGAACTAGAACGTATAACCTGCAATGGCAGGTATATACAACACAAAGCACGTTTGTGGCATATGTGTTCACACACAGCTCACTTTCTGCATGTGTGCTAATGGCCAGTGGTACCTTTTTGTCTGTGAAGCACGATTGCTTTTCTATTCATAATTAGTATTGCCGCATCTGGAATGACTTAATCTATAAAAATGTCCCATTACTTATTCAGTGTGGCAAATACCATAAAAAAATAAAATAAAAAGCACACCAAAAATGGTATTTTTGGGTACTATGGGTACACTATGGTGTGGTCCGTGAAACACGTACCAAAAAAATACGGACATTGAAAATAAAAAGAATTTTTAACTCACATTCTCCAGCAACGCTCTATCCAGTGTCTGCCAGCTGCTGCTTCAGAACCAGCTGCTGCTTCAGAACCAGCTGCTTATTCTCATAAATATTAATGTATGCAGCCACAGCCGACCCGGAAGTAGCTGCAGCTGGGGCGGAAACACAGCAGAGTCGGAGAGTTCAGCACCACGGACAGCAGGAGTGGGGACAGGTGAGTTTATCTCCATGTGCAATCAAGGATGATGGATCACGTCTCACGGATTACTCATGGACAACCCACGTGCGCCGTGAATCACGGAACACGGAGGGACATATGCGTTTTTAACACGTCAATGAAAAGTCTGTGTTTTTAACTGAAGTGTGAAACAGGCCTAAAGGAAAGAATGTCTCCTTACACTTTTTCTTGTACAATCCATTTTATCTTCGGTTTTGTATGTTTTATTGTCACTAAGATTGCTGAACAAAAGCTGTGATTTTTTATTTTGAAACCCTTAGAAAGTGAAAAGAGCACAGATGTTTCAGGCCTGCTGCCCTGACACAGTGGTGAACACCGCAGGCTCCTTATCAGCGACTATGACACTAAGCCACAAGTGAACTCCAGCATGCACATTAATGAAGGTCTGAGGTATTAGGACCGAAAGGTCTGTGCTCTATTCCCTTTGTAAGGATTTCAATATAAAAAGGCTCAGCTTTTGCGCAGCAATCTGAGTGCCAAGTCTCTCTTTCATACCATTATTCAGAGCAGCGACCTGTGAGTCAGAGATGTGTACAGGTGACTTCCCCATGCTATTCCCATTCCATTTGAGTTGTGATTACATCGATTTAAGTGATTTTACTGCACCCCCCAAGCCCTCCTAAGAGAGTCTGCAGGAAAAATGCTTGCGTTTCCCATTGACTTCCTTTATACTCGTTACTCAAGTCAAGCTGGTCCGAGTGTCCAGCCTGCTAAATATGAGTAAGGCTAGAGTCACACTTGCACGTGACTTGCGTGTAGCTCGTGCGAGTCTCACGTTGCATCACTTGGCACGGCTGCACAATCTCCTGACAGGAGTGGGTCAGCAGCATGTATTTCTATGCAGTTGAAACACTCCTGTCTGTATAGCGGCAGACCGTGTCAGGTGATGTAACGTGAGACTCACGTGAGTCACTCACAAGTGTGACTCCGGCCTAACAAGCACTTGAGCCTTTTAGTGCTCATTCACCACTAGTTGTGATCCATTCCGTACTGTGTGTGAATTTAGGACATCACATATCAAGCCTAAGGCATTAAATAATGTCTACACAAGCCAACAGAAGGCATTTGCACAACGTTTAGCTATGAGCAAGACGTTCAGCTATGGATATTCCTTCGACCTCATGGCACTGCTCTCAGAGGTGTAGATCAAAATGTCAATATAATGAAGGTCTATCCTCTTAAGAGATGAGTCCTGCTTTCATGTTGGGTGCAGTAATATCTGGAGACCATACGGCCAACACTGTGAAGAGAGAACTTCATGAGGGAATGTGAAAGTGTCCCAAGAGTCGTTGCTTAACTCAACAACACCAGACCACATGTTGGTCGTGGTACTGTGAGTAGCTAGCATGGCCTAAATGTGCTGCCATGGCCTGCAGTGTCTCCGGACTCTCTTATTGAGCACATCTGGAATGTCATTGGTCGGACACTGCAAATGGAGCTGCCAGCTGCGGATCTTGATGATTTGGCATACTGCATTCAGCGTGGCAGACTATTCCTCATGCAGTCATGAATAACCTCATGCATTGCAGCCACGGCATGTAAGTGCGGGGATTTCTGCATGTGCTGCTCATACTCCATACTCCATACTGAATAAATTAAGATGTGTTGAAAACTTTGTTTCCATTTTTTAATCATTGGCGTATCAGAAACATGTCTATCCATCCTGTGGTTTCTGTAATTATATGACATTTTTTCTTATTGTTGAATATCAATGTGGAGGAGCCTACATCTTATTTACCTGCCAGGAATATTCCGTTCCAAGGTACCATTCCATTATGCATTGACTGAAATGAAAAAATTTTAATTTATCATAATGCCGCATGAATCTTTAATCATTGATATTTCATTACATATTATCTGCATAGATTATGCTAAAAGGACTCCTTTATCTTGTAAACGTAAAGGCCTAGAAACATATCAGGGAGTGATAGAAATTACCCAGCCTGTCACAGGAATACGCTACAAAAAGATGTCTGTCAATCATTTATAAGCAATATACTACACCAGGAGAGCCCTGCGGGGATCCTCTGCACTTTATTTATTAAAACTCTTGTAACAACCCCTAAATGAAATAACGAGGCCTAACTAACCCACTGACACTTCATTACAGTAATGTGCGGGTTACCTGGCAACAGCAGAGCCATGACATAAATGCATAGGAATAGGGCTGCGCTGCGGTGATAGGCAGCAGTTTACATATCTGATCATAATTATTTTAAACAAGCTTTTATCATGTTTTCCTCCATATTAACAGTAACATCTTAGGTTACGTTCACATTTCCGTTTTGAGGAGCAAACACATGAAATTCAGGTGGAATGCTGTCACGGTCAACTAGTGACAGATTCCGGGTTGGAATCCCTCATTTCCATCTGGGATTCAACATTTAAAAATGGTTTCATTTCTTTCAGTGCCTTATGAGTTAATGTTAGTTTAATGATTATCTTTTCTCTGCTGGAGATGGCCAGCGGGCCGACCAGATCCACAGCCACCCTCCTGAAAGGCTCATCGATGATGGGCAGAGATACCAGTGGGGCTTTGGGGCATGGCCCCGCCTTCCCCACTTTCTGACAGATGTCACACGAACGGCAGTAGGCAACCACATCGGCCCCCATTTTTGGCCAGTAGAAATGCTGGTTTAACCTGGCCTTGGTCTTAGCGATCCCTAGGTGTCCGGCCATCGGCATTTCATGTGCGATCCGCAACAACTCCGTCCGGAACGGATAGGGTACCATCAACTGTCGGTCCCTGGGCCACGCCTCCGGTGAACCCTGCTGGACCGTGACCCGATACAGCCGTCCTTGGTCCCAGACCACTCGCTCCGGGTTCGAGTCAGGCTGTGCCGCCTGCTCCTTAAGAGCTTTCAGGCTGTCGTCAGCTTCTAACGCTGCCTGAAACTCCTGACTAGATGTGGCCAGACTCGACGAGACTGCCACATCTTCGGTCAGTACCCCGGGACCTGTGTCCTGGCCTCCGCCTGACTCGGCTGCCACTTGGTCAGAAGGGGAAGAGCTATCGGACCTCCGGGAGGCCCCTTGGCTTCCAGCACTCCCACTGCAGGTGACAGCGGCCACAGCCGCTGCAACCGTGGGTCGTGCCTGCTCCTCCTCTGTTCCTGACCAAGTCGCCGGTTCAGGCAGACCTACCTGGTTTCCTGACACCCCGGTTGTAGGGGAACCATGCACCGAGATCTTACCTGGGAGCACTTCCGCTCCTGGACCGGCCCCAATCTCACCTGCCTGTTCCCCCCCTGCAGCAACAGAACCCCGCTGTGAAATCTCTGGGGACCCCACATTTGCTGTGGCAGCCCCCACCATACACACTGGTTCTCCCCCTGCAGCACCCTGCTCTCTGCTTATCCCTGCAGAGGGCAACAGATCCCAGCTCACTGGCTGATTACTTGTAGAGGCTTTGTCACACCTTTCTCTGACCCCCCTGCCCTGTCACAGCTGCCACTGTGTGTGTGAAAGAGAAAGACCTCCATCACCTCTCATAGGTGCTCAAGACAAAAATAAAAATAAGTAGAGAATAACTCCGGCACACTAGTAATTTCCCATAAGTACCAAAAGAGGACACAGTGATTTGATGTCAAAATTCTTTTATTTTATTTTGTTGGTGACAAACGTGAAAAAAGGTTCTATACAATTGTCCGCCAGGTGACGTTTCGGCTAACACGCCTTCATCAGGTCGGACAAACTGAATACAATATATACAGATGTGAGACAAAAAACAAAGAAAGGAGATCAATCAATTAGGATCATAATTGCATATTTAAGGTACATAAGGCAAAATAGTAGATCAGAGAAATCATGAAATGACAGAATCGTAGAGTCAAGGGTACGCGACACAATGCGATAAAGATAGAATTTGTAGTGTATCGGGTGTCAGGTGGAAAAAAACAGTTGAAGTAGCTGTGACCTAGCACAGTGGATACAGGTGATGCTGGCATGTAGGGACAGCTCCTACATGCCAGCATCACCTCAGGACTCCATATATGGTAGGTCCACATGAACATTACTATCTGAACTCTTATGATCACTTTCCTATCTCACCTTATTGTCCTCCCTTCCTCTCTTACCAGTTTCCACACGGTGAGTTCTTTATGATTACAGGTATCCTATATACTCACCCGGCTCTAGAACCTGTTTAGGTCAAGGTGAGCTACCTTACCATGTCTTTCACGCCTGACGGCCACTCTGCATCACCAACCTTCCTGTATCCACTGTGCTAGGTCACAGCTACTTCAACCGTTTTTTTCCACCTGACACCCGATACACTACAGATTCTATCTTTATCGCATTGTGTCGCGTACCCTTGACTCTACGATTCTGTCATTTCATGATTTCTCTGATCTACTATTTTGCCTTATGTACCTTAAATATGCAATTATGATCCTAATTGATTGATCTCCTTTCTTTGTTTTTTGTCTCACATCTGTATATATTGTATTCAGTTTGTCCGACCTGATGAAGGCGTGTTAGCCGAAACGTCACCTGGTGGACAATTGTATAGAACCTTTTTTCACGTTTGGCACCAACAAAATAAAATAAAAGAATTTTGACATCAAATCACTGTGTCCTCTTTTGGTACTTATGGGAAATTACTAGTGTGCCGGAGTTATTCTCTAGCCACTGTGTGTGTGTCTATGCAAGCAGAAAAATCAGAGTTCACTCCCTCCTCCCTTACATCATTCATAGATAACACATTAACATTGTCAGGAGGCATGTCATTACTGGCTGAAGGTTCAGCCCTTGGGGGGGGCCCAAACTGGGAGGTTATCTGCCCCAAATCTGTCCCAAGTAGCACGTTTGCGGGGATCCGATCAGTTACCCCCACCTCCCTCACCCCTCGTCCTGCGCCCCAGTCCAAATAAAGCTTGGCGACGGACAGCGTTGGGTCAGTGCCTCCAATTCCGGAGACAGCGAGGGTTTTTCCAGGTACCAAGTCTTGGGGGGACACCATCTGAGGCCGCACCAGAGTCACCTCCGAGGCGCTGTCTCGCAGTCCTATGGTCGTAGACCGGCCGACGGTGACAAGTTGGAAGCTGTCCAGGGACCTACCACCACCCCCACCCACACACATCACCGTGGACGTTTTTTGGGACGGGGACGGGGCCTTGGGGCGCTGAGGGCACATGGCCTTGAAGTGTCCAGGTTGGTTGCACTGGTGGCACCGTCTTGGTTCTGCCACGGGCCTGGAGAGGGGAGTTGAGGGGGACACCCCATGCAGTCTAGGGGCAGGTGGGGCAGTCGCAGCATTCATCTTACCCCCTCTCCAGGTGCTGCTGGTGGCCGCTCTCTTGGCCTCCGGGGCCCGATTGTTGGTGTACTCATCCACGAGGGCAGCTGTAGCAGTGGACCCCTTTGGCTTCTGGTCTCGGATGAACTGGCGGAGATCCTCTGGGCAGTTCCACAAGAGTTGCTCCGTGATGAACAAGTCCAGGATCTCCGGTCCGGTGGTAAGCTGCAGGTCTTGGGTCCAGTGGTCGGCAGCTCGGGCAAGTGCCCGCCGGTGGTCAGCCCAGGAGTCCTTTGGTCCCTTCTGTAGGCTCCGGAACTTCTTGCGGTAGGACTCCGGAGTGAGGTTGTACTGTTGGATCAGGGCCCACTTGATGGTGTCATAGCCCTGGTCTGCCTCAGCAGGCAAGTCCCCAAGGATATCCAGGGCCTTACCCCTTAAATGGGGGGTCAGGTATTTGGCTCACTGGTCCTTGTCCAGATGGTGCTGCCGGCAAGTCCGTTCAAAGGCAGTCAGAAAAGGGTCCAAGTCTCCATCCTTCTCCAGTACTGGGAAGTCCTCAACACGGACCTTTGGAAGTTTGGTGTCTCGAAGGTCACGGGTGGCTGATGAGGGCTGGAGCTTGGCTAGCTGCAGCTGGTGGTCGCGGTCTCTTCACGCACTGCCTGCCGCTCCGCAGCCTCAGCCTCACACGCTGCCCTGCGCTCTGCCATGAGGTCCTTGTAGCCCTCCCGGTCTCCAGCCTGGAGTAGGGCCCTAGCAATTTGTAGAAGGCAATCCGAGCCTGCCAGGCTCAGTGGAATGGCACGTGGTGATCTGCGGCATGCTGCCAGGCAATTCACTGTCCCATTCAGAGCGGAGGACTGGCAGCTGGCTCGTTGAGGACCCTTGGGCGAGCTGCTCCTCATCTTGTCCAGAAGTGCCAGGTTGTGCGATGTCCTCTGCAGGTCTGTTCTCTGGCGCCGGGCTCATAGAGGGCTCGTGGACAACCTCCTCATCGCTGTCCACCGCACCGTCCTCCATCCCCTCGCCTCGGGCCAGAGCCTCAGCCAGTTCTTTAGCTTTGCGGCCCCTGGTGCTCTCTGCCATTCTTGCAGACTTTGGTCACTGACACAGAACTGACACCTGATGCGCCCACACACCTTACAGTATCTGCACTCTGACACTCTAGTGTTGGTCTGTTCTGAAGACCCCAGAAGCCACAGCTGCTACTGGCAGTCTTTAGTGTCTGGGAGTATGGGTCTGTTATGAACAAGGCGTGTGGGAGGGCACCAAGGATAAAGAAAAATACAGATGGGATCAAAAAGCCAGTAGCACATTTTAAGAGAACAATTTAGTTGAACAAAAGAGGAAGAAAATGTGCAAAAAAGTGGGATCACCAAATATAACAATGCAATGATATTTATTATGAAAAAAGACATACAGAAACACAGATGTAAGATAAAAACAATTAAAAAAAGCCAAAAGCTTATACAAATATTTGGTGCTAATGGTATATGCCACCAAAATACACCCCACCCTCTCAACAAGCCACAAAACCCCAAGATAATATGCCAAGGAAAATATGTAGAATAGCCAAGCCCAGAATTGTTCAATCTATAACAAGCAGTAGATATAGTGCAATGAATTACGCTCAAACAAGACAGACGAAAATACTGCATACAATTACATCAAAGCCATACAATAATGACCTGCCTGAAAGACACATGCATAGAACCAATTTAGAACCTAGCACATACCCAGAGAGGTTACAAGGGGTGGAGGGCAAAAAAGGTGCATGAGAGGGGTAGGGTGGTGACCCCACGCGTATCGCTACATAAAGTTGTAGCTTCCTCAGGGGAAAGTGAGGCATACCGTGGTTAGTATGTCTTAAATATCCAGTTTAATCAAGAAAAATTGCTTACCAGCATGAACAAGGAGGGAGGAGAGGAATCGCCATGCGACCAGGGGACGCCGGTGGGCGCCGCCATTGTGTGCCACGTGACCTGATCATGTGGTCATGTGACGTAACTGTTCCAGCCAGAGCGCATGCGCCAGAGTGCCGGCGCTACACATGCATGAGATGATCACAAAGTTTCAAGACAGAATGGAGGCGCAGGCGCAAACCGGCCTATCCAAGTGCATATATCCTAATATCGCAAACTCATAGTCAATGCGCACAGAGCAAAAAGTATGCATGCGCAAAAAAGGTATCGCTGCAAATTATGCAAATTCTTATTCAGATAGCCCCACATACAAATGCGCTTGCGCAGTAGCCATAAGGTGTCCCTAAGAAGGACATTACCACATAAAAGATAGATCCTGCATGGAAACAATACAGGAATGCACAGTACATGAACAGGTCACGAGGCGTTGCTGAAAGGGCATAAGATGTAATGCAGTCGCAAAGGCGGCAGTCATTCACTTACGCAATACTGACATATCAGAAAAACCTATTATGCCCTGTGTCTCAAGAAAGGGACATCAAATTTTCAGTACCAGTGTGCCAACACCACGAATAAGATAATTTAAACCATATACGTAATGGCACATACAAGGCAATCAATTCTTACCCCAAAACGGGGGCACATACATAAATAATGCAGATATATCAGATCACATGACAAAGAAACAACAGGGTGTAATGTCCAACATCTGTAAGAAATGGAGTCCTGTTTAGACAAATTTCTTCAAAAAGAATTGGCAGCTTGAGTGTAATATCAATCAAAAAGAGGAATGCTCCACTTTAGGCCATGATCCAGACGATCCGTTAAATCCCGGAACCAGAGAAGGAGGACGTAAAAAAGCAAACTTCAATCAATACGCCGGAATGCAGGCATCAGGTAGAAATCTATGGGTCTCACACTCACACACACTATTTTCTCGATCCCACCGCTTGCCACCAATATGTCAAGAACACCGGGGGGGTCACTCAGAAATCCCCCGTGCTGGCCACCAATGTCACGATCGGGGGGTAACAAGCAGGAGTCACACCCCTCCTTTATACCTCCCGACCGACAGACAGAGCACGTGACGCACTCTCTAGCGCCTCTCTTATAGTCAGGCCAATTATGGAATTACCCGAAAATAAGCAAGGAGGCCGCTATTCTCCTGTGCCGATGATTGAAGGGTTCCCGGTGAGAGCAGGGTATATATTCCTCCGACCTCTGCGGACGGAATATATAAGAACCTTCTCGCCTCTCACTGGCCACCCCAGAATGATCCTTGGCACAAACTCGCTGTTACCAACCGTTTCACGGTAACTATTAGCCGAACACACAGACGTGGGATTCAAGATCGAGATAACAGAACAGCCCAAGATTAGTTATATAATTTAATCGGCCTAAGCCACACTAGAAACTACAATATATACAATAGGGGTTCTACAGAATATATACATAGATGAGTCAGAGTACATTTACAGATAAAGCATGGTTTACAAGCAGGTATACAGTTCAAGCAGTTACCTTGTGCATCTGGCCACAGGGGGCGCTGTAGACCAGGTTTCAGGGAACTTTCTCACAGGTGTTTCCTACACGTGGCCCCCGAGCAAAGAACCAGCTAAAATGTCCGAACTGAGTTTATCAATCTTGTGGAATCCCCGTCCCCTCCTACCTTTGTGACCTCAGAGGGAAGCACTGCCACTCCCCCCGCTTTGAGTCAGATATTATCCAGAAATGGGATATTGGCCATTACTTTGCCTGGGAACGTCGTAGGCGGATGCCAATGCTCTCATTGTGACAGTTATGAATTTAGCTGCAAAACGAGAGGACTCATGACTTGTCTGCTAGTTCCCCACCGGCCTATATCACATTTGGGGTATTTCCCAAGGTCCTGCTCCCATATAAAATATGGGCCAGCACCGTCCGCATGCGGGGACGTCATTTTTATGCTTGCCATATTTATGGGAAATATGGTTCACGAGACATTAACCATATTTTACCGGAGCCGTTCTGTCTGGTGGCTTCCATAGCCTTATAATGAGATACAAACTCTTGTTACAGGGTCACGGCAGGGGGGCATCCTGTGTCCACTGTTCCCAGCTCATCTAATCTCCATATCACAGGAGATGGCCATTGGATGTGTTGCTGGGATGTGACACCTTCCCAGATGTTGGACATCTGAGAACAAGAAGGGAGGGGGCGCTACCATGGAATGATGAGAGCAATTATGACTGGAAATCATAATTCCTCTTCATATCCCAGGATTTTCCTCACAATTTGTATCTATAGATTAATATGATTTGTATTTATTTATGAAAATATCTGAAGTTTGAGGAAAATGTTGAAAAAATAGCAATTTTCATACTTTGAATTCTTATGCTCTGAGGCCGAATTCAGACATCTATGTATCACCATTAGTGATGGGCAGAAGTGAATGGGTGGCCGCAGGAGCAGTTACAACAGTGCCGGAGACTCGATGAGTATAGTGCGCCTGCTCCTATCCCCCTATCCCTTCTACCACTATTTTTAATCGCCAGATTCTGGTCCCCATAGACTTATATGGCCAGATACCTGAGATAAATCCCGGGCTGGAACCAGATTTTTATTTTTATTCCAGTTAGGTTCGCTGGTCCCAGTTATCTGCGAGTCCACACATCACTAATCACCATGTATCGATACAGAATTGTGATACTCGGGACTGCCTGGGGTTCGCTTGACCTGAACTTGACAGCTTCACAGATATATGTATGCAGCTGTCAAATTCAGGACAGGAGAACGATGGCCAGTCCATTCATCACAATCTGTACTCATAGCAAAATACATGGAATCTGTCAGCAGGATCATCCCTTCATGCAGGTCATAGAAAGGTGAATAAAATAATACCTTGATATATGCCATGTGATGTATTTTTTAGAAACATCCATGTTTTTTTCTTAATATAGGTTTTTAAGATCTGTGGGCTTGACACAGATCTCCCTGAGAATCTGGCTCCAGAGCTTATTTTAATTGAAAGGGAGACTTGTAGGTTGAGAGAGCAGACTGTAAGTCATTACATGCCTCTTATGCGGGTGTCACACGGTACGATCTATCGTGTGATCGCATGAGCAATCGAACCCGCCCCCGTCGCAATTAGTTGCCCGTGGCGCACAAAGTCGTTAAACCGCCGTCACACGTACTTACCTGCTGAGCGACCTTGCTGTGGGCGGCGAACATCCACTTCCTGAAGGAGGAGGGACGTTCGGCGTCACAGCAACGTCACACAGCGGCCGGCCAATAGAAGTGGAGGGGCGGAGATGAGCGGGACGTAAATATCCCGCCCATCTCCTTCCTTCCGCATAGCCGGCGGGAGCCGCGGGACGCAGGTAAACTGTGTTCATCGTTCCCGGGGTGTCACACGGAGCGATGTGTGCTGCACCGGGTACGATGAACAACCGGCGCAAAGAAAAATAAACGACTTTTTAAAAATAAACAATGTGTCAACGATACACGATTTGCGAATGTTCTACATTGCTCGTAGGTGTCACACGGGACGACGTCGTAAACGATGCCGGATGTGTGTCACGAAAACCGTGACTGCGACGACATATCGCACGATAGATCGTCTCGTGTGACGCCCGCATTAGTTGAAATGATCCTTTTGACAGATTCCCTTTAAATCAGATCTTCATACTCCACAATAGGTGACAACTAACATTTAACAGCTACTATTTTAAATTGGAATCATTTTTAAAATGTCCTTTCATTTTGTTAGAATGTTTCAATGCTTAGAGCTTTCTAATTTTCATGTCATAAAGAGAGTCCTAAATATCAAGAAAGAGAAAATTATGTTATTTAGTACTAAATAGTAAAAAGCCAAAGAATTAAAAATATCATTTTTAAGGTTCATAATTTACTAAATATTTGATTCCTTAATGGAACAAAAAACCCAGGAGACAGCTGTAACTAAATGTTTGTATTTGTAAAAGGCAAAAATCGTAACCTGCACAGGTCCTAGAATATAAGGGGCCACAAGCCTTCAGCTTTCCCCATGTAAGTAAATTCATGTTCATTTAAACAGTATCTGTTCTTTTAATTTTTATTTAATAAATCAATAGTAGTCATAAAAATAAGCAACTGTGCAATATACAGTATCTTATTAGCAAAATCCTTTTTATCCTCGTCTAGGACTGATCATTAATTCTCAAAATTCTGAATCCTGAGATAAAATCTGTATTCTGTGAAGACTTTCCCATGACTGAGATACTCGGCAGTTAGTGCTCATAAGGTTCTATGGAGAACAGTGTCGTTTCAGGAGAACTTGGAGCAGACGGTCCATGTCTGCCTCCAGCTCCTCCCTCCCTCTCTACTGATTCTCATTTCCTATCTCAGTATTATGAAATTTGTCTTCATTGACCACAGATATTATCCCTGAATTGTGAGCGATCAGTCCTGGAACAGAGAGAAGTAGATTTCTTTGATAAGATATATTACAAAAATGCATATTTTCATGTGGACTATTGATGTATGAGATAAAAAAATAAAATAACAGCTACTATTTAAAAGTTTACAAGCATTTTTTTGTATTTTTTTAAGGACATTTACACAACATACTTTTTTAGGGCCCACTTCTATTTTTTTTTTTTTTAAACCGAAATGTTTTTATTAAAGATTTTATACAATACATAAATCAGAAAAAATCGTGGTTAATATAACCCCAAAATCCCCATCTCTCCCTCCCCCCAAGTGAAAAGAAAATTAAAAAATCACGTATTTGACTGTTCCCCACATGTGATGAATAGATGTCGTAGTTCTCTTTAGACCCACTTCTATTTTTTAATTGACTTTGAAAGGCTACATGTCAGAAACTCACAAATAAGACTCCAAACTAAACCACTCAGGGGATATGAAACCACAGTCAGGAGGTTAGTTAACCCCTAAGGTGCATCACAGGAATTAACACAAAGGGGAATGAAAATATGAAAAATGTAATTTTCCCACTAAAATGTGAATTGATTTTTTCATTCTCACAAAGTAAGAGAAGAAAATGGAATCCACAATGTGTAAAGAAATTTCTTGTATACATAAAAATACCCGATATGTGGTTTGAAACTTCTGTTTGTGCACACAGTACTGCTGTGAAGGGAAGGAGTGTTATTTGTTTTTTTTGGAGCACAAATTAGCTGGAATGGATTCTGGATCACATGTCACATTGGTAGACCCCTGAGGGGCCAAAACAGCAGTGGCCGCGGGTAACCTCAGTGACAGCTCAGCTGATCGCGCGGCTGTCTTCAGTTGCTGCGTGGAGCTGACAGGAGCGGCGGTGTCTTCTGCAGCTCCGGTCACCTCCATGCAGCAGAGCTAGAAGCGACGCTGGACCATCCTGGATTATGCCGGACATGGAGCGCTTTTTGGGGCTTATTAAATTGGTGAACCAGGGAATTTGTTAGTGTTTTTTATTTCTAATGACATGATTAATCTAGGATTTAGTGGCAGCTATGGGCTGCCATTAACTCCTTATTACCCTGATTTGCCAACGCACCAGGGCAAATCGGGAAGAGCCGGGTACAGTCCTAGAACTGTCGCATCTAATGTATGCTGCAATTCTGGGCGGCTGCTGACTGATATTGTTAGGCTGGGGTGCTCCCCATAACGTGGAGCTCCCCATCCTGAGAATACCAGCCTGCAGCCGTATGGCTTTATCTGGCTGGTATTAAAATTGGGGGGAACCGCACGCCGGTTTTTTAAATTATTTAATTATTTATTTCACTGCACAGTATAGACACGCCCACTGGCTGCTGTGATTGAGTGCAGTGAGACACCTGTCACTCAGCGTGGGGGCGTGTCTCACTACACCAATCATAGGCGTCTGTGGGCGGGGAAAGCAAGGAATACGAGATTGTTTAATGAGCGGCCGGCTTTTTCAAAATAGTAAAAGCCGCCGGAGCAGTGTGAATGCCGTGCAGCGCCGCGCCAGGGATCGGGGAACGGTGAGTATGAGAGAGGAGGAGAAAATGACCGACAGACTGTGAGAGAGGGACAGAGATAGTGACGGACCGACAGAGAGAATAGAGACCGAGAGGGAGAGACCGACTGACAGAGAATAGTGATTGACAGACATTGTGACACATCACTTGTTTCCAGTGTTTTAGGAAACATACGAGAAATGTATTTAGAAAATCGGATGTCACTAGGATGGTGTGAGTGCCGTCTCGTGACATCCGATTTTTTACACGCTCCCATAGACTTGCATTGGAGAGACTCGCAGTAGAAAGTCGCAAAAAAGCAGCATGCTGCGATTTTTTTTCTCAGTCCGATTTGGACTGAGAAAAAAATCGCAAATGCGAGCTGAATCATTGACTAACATGTGTCCGATTCCAATGCGAGTTTTTCTCGCATTGGTCTACTGCGAGAAACTCGCAAGTGAGAAGCAGCCCTTAGGCAGTGCTCCTGTAGTATTTGTGTTGGGCTCCGCTTCTGTGCCTACACAATCACTATGACCTGCTGGTACATCCATTTGTGTAAACACTATCCCAAAAATGGGAAATGTTAATATGTCCAATCCACCAGTAGTTGTGAGCAATGGTATATTTTAGCTGAGTCCCTTACATGAAAGGATCCTGTCAAAAACATAGCAGAGGCCCCTAATGTGCTAGCCTATGCTGCTGACCCCACGTCACCTCCTTCCCATCTTGCCCTGAGGCAGGAAATAGATGGGAAGGAGGTGACGTGGGGTCAGCAGCACAGAACGCAGAACAAAGGACGCCGAGGGGGAAAGCGCGATTATGGGCGGTTGCTTGGTAATAAACATCACAGCACCGCCCATAATCTAAAGCCTGCGCGCACGCCACCAGCGGTGACACTGGGCACGGTGCTCATCCACGAGAGATAGGCACTGGGCATGCGCGGGGACCTGTGGAGCACTGGGCGGCATCCACAGCTATGGAAATCAGCGATGGGGGACGGCCTAAAGCGGCAGGAGGCAGAATAATGGCCATCAGGCAGCCCGCCCCCGTGTCACATTTACAGAATCTGAATACAAAAAGGTACCACTTTATAAAGTCTTTATTTTGGTCAGAAAGGGGGCACAATAATAACAGGGACCTTTCTAGAATGCAGCCCAGGAGCTGCAGAGGGGGAATCTTTTAGGTTTTGGGCAAAATTTCTGCTGACAGGTTCCCTTTAATAGTGTTAAACAATAATTACTATGTTTTCTGCTGTTTCCACATTGAGTAAAACCGTGGACCCTGTTGTCACAGGTGTGTCATGAGTGACAGACAGTCATGTGGTGTCTGGCAGTAGACGGTCACAATGTTTGGCTGCGCAAAATGCTCCCTGACTTTCTGTTCTTCCTGCTGTTAGTATTCATTCTACTAGGTAGCGTTCCTGCTGGATTTTCATCTATTCCCCTTTAGGACCCAGGGGAGCTAAACCTCTGTCCAGATTATCAGTATTCCCCTTGTGCTTATGTGACGCCCTGGACTAGCCAGGTAGTCACAGGTAGGCCCTTGCATAACACTCGTACCCTAAAAAGGTGTCATCAGCCACCCTTAAAACCCTAGTTGCCTCCCTCAGAGCTTAATAAACACACCAGGGGGGCGGAGCCAGGCGGTTAGCACGCCCACCGAGGAGTTCAGAGGGCCTGAGGCAGGAAACTGTCAGATGAGTTGTAGTTTGAGAGTAGAGTGGAGTGAGGAGTGAAGTGCAGAAGGCCTGTGGTGACAGGTCTGCAGCGGAAACTGACAGGTGCCAGGGTCATAGCCCTGGTACCTTGGCTAGGAGGTATACGGTGGCCTTAGCCTGCAGGATCCGGGAAGACGGCCAGGTCGAACCGTGGTGGACTGGGACAGGGTAGTGACCCGCCGGTACCGACCCGGGGAACTGACTGGAAACCGGAGCACACAGGGGGGGTACTCAGACCCTGAAACGAGGTCCAGAAGCCACTGGACTGAGTTAATTCACTGATTGAGGTCTGGACTATAGGTCCTTTCCCATCCAAGTCCCGACTGAAGACAACAGCCCACCGAGGGGGATAGAAAGCCACCACACAGGCAGAGAGATCCCATGGGCCAGCGTCTGCGGGCAAACGGGCTCTCCCGACACACATACCACCGTGGAGAAGACTCCCGTCGCTGAAGCGAAGGCAGCCTACATACACACTACACGGTGCAGGAGAAAGGCAAAGACCACCAACCCGAGTAGGGGGAACCAGACGGAGCCGGTTGCGGGCACCGACCACCATCATCTTGATTTACCAGAGACTTTTGTGCATCAATCATAGTGAGTACAACTGTGCCCTCGGGCCGCGCACCGCCCTGCACCGCCAAGCACCGACATACCATCCCAATCGGGTCCCGGGGCCATCACCCCTGCCCACGGAGGGGTTAACACCTTTGCTGCGCAACATCTCCCTTGGGGTGCCTAGTAAACAGCAGCGGTGGGTCCACATTCACCACTGCCCGTGGGTGGCGTCACAAACTTAACTAAAAACCGCAGCCCGGCCGTAAACCTAACCCCTACGTAGCGCCAGCATTTTTTCAGAGCGAAGTGACCCCAGGTCCGGAGGCGCTCGAGCCACCCACCAACGAGCCCAGAACCAAGCGGCTCGGCTGTAGCCGAGCGCGGGGCGGTACACTTAAATACTCCCATCTTCACTGGACTTGTGCTGGTGATATTATTCACTCCAATCAAGCTCTGGTTGCTAGCAGGTGGCTTGTACTCATGTGTAGTATTGTTGCTGAAGCTTTGCTAAACTCCTGCTTGAGTCATCTGTGGATAATTAGTTCATACAGTTTTCCCCTGTGTTTCCTCATTGTGTCTGCCTTTAGCATTTAGTGGGGTTGAGAAAGAGCTCATTACACCCATTCCGTATTTATGGTCCAGCACAAGGGATGTCTAGGCTCAGGTATCCGGATCCGGCTTGGTGCATAAGTGTGGAACCTATCTAGGGTGGTGAGGGACCTCAGGGACCAGCAGTAGGTTTAGTCAGGGGTCACCATTTCCCCCTTCCCTAGGCACAGGGGTCCCCTTCTCTTATATTTTGTCACTTACTTGGTACTTCCCCGTACCTAGTGTGACACCTGTCTTTTCGATGACTACTATCCTTTCCTGCTACTGATTTCTATACCAATCGACCTTAAAGTTTCTAGAATCATTCATTTCAGAATGTGGTGCGATTATTTCTCTTACTAAACTCTGCTCCAAGGTCTGAGATGTACTGAAAACCATAGCCTCACTGCTGACTTATGAGGTGGAAGAATCAATATTAGGGTCTTGGGAGCTTAGACCGGCATCTTTGGGTACACCCAACAAGGCTACTTTTCATTACCAAGTATTGGATAATAGCAATGTTCCCTTTTTCTGAATATACAATGAATAGATTTGGGATGGCAGCATTTCTGTGCTTTTCCAGATGTATTTGATCTAGCAGTTTTATTTGGAATATAACAATACAAGTGTGAGATTCATGCAAATCATGTGATATCATCAGTGCAGGATCCTAGATTCTGCATTGTTTATCCCTGGAAGGGCGCCATGCTATCATGGGTACTTTACAATGTTTAATAACATTTTTTTCCCCTTCTTTGTCAGACTTCATGACTCATTTTAGATTAAAAGTGTGTTTGTCATCCTGAAAGATACACTAAGGGGAAACAGACTTAAATATTTATATTGCATGACAGTACTCTCATTGATAGAAGAATAATGGGGTGGTTTCCTGTAGCCGGCTTATAAGGAGAACTTATATGATGTACATTGAGATGACAACATATCACAAACTGTACTTAGGATGACAGATGCTTTAAAATTATCCAAATATATTTTTGGGAAATAAATCAGATTTTCTCATTCTCATTTCGAGTTAACATGTGATGAGATATACATCCACATTCAGACAGGCATGTTCTGTTTGTATGTATCTGTCTCGAATTGCCCGTATTCAACGTGAAAAGGCTTAAATATCCTATGGCTTTTCTGAACTCACAGCTTACAGCTCCTTTGTATGCATACATCTCGCCAGTCTGAATAGACCTAAGCAATATCTTCATGTGTCATAAAATAATACTTCTTTTAGACCCAGAAGAAGAGGTGAACTTATTCCTTTAGACACTATCATAATATTTTAAGCATTTTGTCTGTGAGAACCTACGTATGTTTAGTCAGATGCGTAACTATTGATGCTGCGCTCAGTTGGCAACTACAAAAACTTGAATACTTCTACAAACATCTCCACTGGTGGTATACATACATATGTCCCTCCTCCGAGGAGTATGACTGCTTGCCCCCATGTTGACCAGCATTGCATTTGCTTGTTAATTACTGTATAGAGGTGTAGGCAAGTTTGCCCACCTGAAATATAACTAAGAGAAAAAAAGGTGGTCATACCCAAGGTGACCTGAAGGTTGGAAGACTCTACAAATAATCATATGTGAGCGTTCCTGTAACGCCTGCCTGGATCCACAGACTCCGATGGGCTGTAATGGACAGGCTAGAGGGAAACCACTTCACCAAGCACGACCCACAGAACCCTGAAACCCTTTAACCCCTATACAGGGATTTGGAATAACACAGGGCCCAAGGTGATCACTACCTGTGGAAGGCAGCAGTCCGAGAGAGTAGTCGTCAGGCAGGGTCAAACCAGGAATTGCAGAACAGGGACAGAATCGGTAGGCAAGGACGTAATCAGAAAACGTAGCAGAGGTCAAATCCGGTTCGGGCAGCGAGGTACATAAACAGCAGGCAGAAGGGTAGTCAGGAAACAAGCAGAAGTCAGAACATCAGAATCACAAAACAGAAAAGGGAAGAACCGGAGCCAAAATATCAGAACTATCTCTGGCAGTGGTAAGCAGACAGGAGGGGAATTAAGAAGGGTGTGGTGTCTTCCCATTGGCTGTAACTGAATGATGGTAACTTCAGCTGGAAGACACATGCCACCTATAGTCAGCCAGTGGTACTGCAGATCCCAAGGAAACCCAGCCCAGTGGATGAGCGGAGCCTGCGCCCACCGGCGCCGCTGGCATCGACTCCTCTTCCATCACCAGCACCATCCACGGCAAGAACATGGCGTCGCCTGGCGATCGGAGTAGAAGTCGCTGGAGTGGACTTCGATGGTGACGTAACAGTTCCCAGGTGGAAAAGCAAAGGGCTTAACACTTTGGTAAGAATGCAGTCATTGTACAGATGAAAATGATACCTAAAAGACCCCAGCCTGGTTAAAAATAATAATAAAGTAATAACTCCACTATACCCGACAGCTCTGGTTTCAATGATCATCCAGTTAGTTGTCGCTGCTCTGTGCTTCCTTGTCCTCAACAAACCAAAATGGAAGGAAATGGCAACAAGGCCAATCACTGGCAGAGACAGGTCACTGGTGAAGGAACTGGAGTAATAAGGTAGCACTGCAACCCCGTCATTTAAGATCACTGTTTTTTATCTCGTTTTTAAAACCATTATGGCACCTACATAAAGGAATTCATAGGTCCTTCCTTTATACTCAGCCTTCCTTTTAAATTCACTCCTGGATTGGGCTTCATATTTTGGCTTCTAGCATTTCTGGAGTCAGTGGCATAATAAAAGCGTAGTATTTACCTCCATGAGCTTTCTAATGTAGCTTTACAAATGTTTGTCCAAGAAGACACTAAAATATAGGCTTTAATGTACTATTAAAATTTTTCTGACTGAAAGGTTTTGGAAGACATTTTGAACACAGTTGAATATTTGTAGTAGAAAATCCAACCAAAAAAGTTGTATGGAAAAAGCATATGGACTAAGCCTTCCAATCCAAGGGGGCAACGTTTACTAGCCAAACATATGCCAATTCATATGTATAATCACAGGAGCATCACCGCTAGAAGAACCGTATGCTATCTTAACCCTTTATTGGCAGATAGAAAAAAGATCTACGATCATATTTTATTTTGGATTTGTTGAATGTACCTTTAATGACATTTATATAATTAAATTCAACAGTCATTACTTCTGTCATATTATTGACAAGGAGGGTAATTAGTGGGCGATATGTGGCATTTATATACTATGCCAGCGCACATGACATGTCATTAAATGTCACAAATCAGGGAAAGGTTTTATGTTGCTTGTGCATTTGCTCGTTTTGCACTATATCAAGGCTGGATTAAGGTGCAGAAGTCCTTTATAGGGCTTGGTATTCCTTGACACTCAATCTAAAGCAAACATATGTGCCCATACATCCATGTGCCCCTATTTTCTGTAGCTTATGATGGTTACAGAGACAATCAAACCAGATCATTAACTCATGACTCAATTTTTATTTAGATGTTAAATACATGACCACCACTTACATGAGCTGTGTATACTCCACACGTATAAGAATGCCCTTGCAAACATGGCACAATTGGAGGGTGCCTTCAGCCACATGCTGGTTGTATCCTCAGTATAATACTGCCGTCACAACTACTGTATATGACCTTGTTGGATTTCTTATTCAAAAACTATGGCTGTTAGTATGAAGTTTGGCTCCAGCTACAGCACACAACTTCATGTTACTGGGAAGGCTTTCCATATTATTACTATAGCACCATTTACTCCATGAAACTTTACATGTGAAATATGCAATAATTATGAAAAATACAAGACACAGACTGGTACGACTGGTACAGGAGCACAGAGCTCCCTGCCTGCGAGGGCTCACAGTCTTAAGGTGATGGGTGAGGATACAGTCGGTGAGGATAGACTTGGTTATTCAACGGTACAGTGGACTGAGGGTTACTCCAGGATGTAGGCTTGTTGGAAAAGGTGGGTCTTCAGGTTCCTTTTGAAAGTTTCCAAGGTAGGAGTCTGATATGTTGGGGTAGAGAGTTCCAGAGTATGGAGGAGGGACAGGAGAAATTTTATATGCAATTGTGGGAAGAGGAGATAAGATGGGAGGTGAGAAGTAGATCTTGTGAGGATCGGAGGTTGTTGCAGGTAAGTACTGGAAGTCTAGGTCACAGATGTATGCAGGAGATAGGCTGTGGATGGCTTTGTATGTCATGGTTAGGGTTATGAACGGGAGTCTTTCTGCAGTGTGAAGCCAGTGAAGGGATTGAAGTGAAGGATTGACAAAGTGGAGAGGGAGGGGGGAGAGATGGATTAGTTGGGCAGCAGAGTTTAGGATCGATTGAAGGGGTGCAAGAGTGTTTGAAGAAAGGCCACAGAGCAGGAGGCTGCAGTAGTGAACAGATTCACTAGTGTTTTTGATGATTCTTGGTTAAAGAATGTACAAGTCCGGGAAATATTTTTGAGGTGGAGTCAGCAGGAGGTGGAAAGGCCTTGCATATGTTGCTTGAAGGAGAAAGCAGAGTCAAGGGTTACCCCAAGGCAGCGAGCTTGTAGACTGGGGACAGAGAAGAGCCATTGACTATGATAAATAGGTAAGTTGGGGGGGGGGTTGAGTGAGATGGGGAAAGATAATAAATTCTGTTTTGTGCAAGTTAAGTTCAGAAATTGGAGTTATAGGGTATTGGTGTGCACTCAGCTAGAGTATGGTTTCATTAGAGGTGCTAGTGTGGGGTCAATAGTCCCAGAACGTATTATATAATAGACACTGCACTCTCTTGTTGATAAAATGAAGACAAAAAGTTTTTTTCTTTGCAAAAAAGTGATTATTTATTTGATGGCGACAAGAGATGGTGGACGTTTCGGCCCAACGGCCTTTATCATGTATAGTCGCTGTGAAGTGAGAAATAAAGAAATCAATATTTACATATATTACATAATATACAACTATATACAATAGATACCATGTGTGAGCGTATTATAAAGTATGCATGGCTCACAGTATATCACGGTTACAATCAGAATATAGGGGTAATACATTCTCGCATACCTCCACAAGAGGGCTGTTTCAGAAGAGAAGAATATAATGGAGCAGGATGGAAGGAGTACCACCAAGAATAGTTTATGATACAAGATTTTCCAGAGGATGAAGTCTGCAGAGGAAGGATATGTGTTAATTGATTGTAAATGACAAGTTTATTGTGTATACAGATGATAAGGAACCTTTATCATTGATTTTATGAATAATATTTCAATCAGTGTTATATGGGATTGTTGGAGCACCGGCGATTTCAAGGGGTGAATATCGCAAACAATAGGGAGCAGTGATTGAATAGATCTTCTTTACATTCACCTTGAATGGATTTTTTTTTTAAAGTATATATATAAAACCAAAGAGACATCAATATTTACTATATTCCAGCCTCTATGCACATACCTAGAAGCAGGTTAGATTTCCTTTGGCTGGAAGGAATTCGTGTACATGTATTCCAATGGAAGAGATTTCCAGCTAAAATTAGAATAGATCATGCATTTTTTAGTACTATTAATTCATAGGCTTATATAGTGCTGGGCAGTTATAGAGTAATATTTGGCAGGTTTATATAGTGTTGAAAGAGACTTTTACAAGTACCTTTTATCTTTATATATTCATGTGAATCACATAGAAGTTTGGGTGGTTGTAAGAGGACATGTAGATAAACACCATCTGTAATTAGGTTGCATATAGTGATAAAGGGGTTAAATGCAGAGACATGTTACAGGCATCTACTCTATTAGCTGCAGGCTTAGGCTCCTTTCACACATCCGGCTTGAGCTCTGCGGCTCAATCCGGCTGTGCAAGCTATGCAACGGATGCGGTGAAAACACTGCATCCTTTGCATAAGTTTTTCCCATGCGGCCCGTCCGGTTTTTGCCGCTTGCGGCATGCTACTGAGCATGTGCAGTGGCAAAAAACGCATGTGGCGGCCGGATGCGGTTTTTGCCGCATCGCGCCGCATCCGGCCGCCATAGGCATGCATTGATAAATGCGCCGCATTATCTTTATATATTCATGTGAATCACATAGAAGTTTGGGTGGTTGTAAGAGGACATGTAGATAAACACCATCTGTAATTAGGTTGCATATAGTGATAAAGGGGTTAAATGCAGAGACATGTTACAGGCATCTACTAGATTAGCTGCAGGCTTAAGGCCCCTTTACACACTGAAACTTTCTAGCGATCCCACCAGCGATCCCAACCTGGCCGGGATCGCTACAAAGTCTCTGGTGAGTCGCTGGTGAGCTGTCAAACAGGCAAACCTGGCCAACGACGCAACAGCGATCCGGACCTGCAGAATGACCTAGCTAGTCATTGGGGATGTGGTAAAGCAGCTTTTTGAAAGGGAAGTCGCTAACGAAGTCGCTGTAAAGTCCCCTTTACACAAAGGACCAAAGAATGGTCCTGAACGATTTGTAGCGATCACAACTTCACAGCAGGGGCCAGGTCGCTGATGTGTTTCACACACTGCAATGTCGCTGGGGAGGTCGCTATAACGTCACAAAATCGGTGAAGTTACAGCGATGTCGTTTGCGATGTTGCAGTGTGTAAAGCCACCTTTAGGGTCATATACCTGATAAAGGCTCCTGCAGACTTCTCTCATATGGAGGAAGAGGTTTTAGACATTGGTGGGGTGGATATTTTCCTTCTGTAGGTAGAACGTTACATAAGCAATAAAGGACTTTGGTATTTAGTGGAGGAGGGGTGAGTTCAGCAGCAGCGCTGGTGTAGTTGTGTCTTACCTGCACGCCACCTTCCCAGGATCTGGCCGTCAGTAGCACTATTCAGTGCTGTGATGGCTTTTGGATCCATACCCTTCAAACCCTGACACCAAAAGGGTTAAATCGAGAAATAGATTGGTTATTATAATATGATGATCATATTTTAACTTTCTTATTATATCCTTTCCAGAAGCCTTGATGAACTTCACCTCTCCTTCTCCTTTCCTCCACCCTTGCATATATGGTAACGTATACCCTCCGTCCCTTGAACCCCCCCAAACCATTCCCCCCCCTTTGTTTTCTCCCTTTCTCCTCAATTACTTATTTGTAACTATATCCCATACCAATGTTTTAACTACTCTGTATACTATGACCTCCTTTTGTTCCTATGATTATCCATCTTGTATGGTAAACTTTGGTAGTACGGGACCCTTACTTAGAGCAATGTACAATTTATATGTCTATCCTTAACACCATACCTCCCAACCGTCCCGGATACAGCGGGACTCTCACGCTTTTGAGCCTTTGATCCCGAGTCCCGCCCGTGGGCCTGAGTATCCCATGGCTCCACCCACCCACTGTAGCCCCGTCTCGCTGTTTCTCCCTTCTATTCATTACAGAGTCGAGCGCGCACCTTGAAACTCCTGTGACTGCTGCTGAGGTATGAATCACCCCCTGCAGCAGAGCCGACATCCCCAGACCCAGAGCGGATCCCCTGCAGCAGAGCCGACCCCCCCCTCCCCCAGAGCGGACATCCCCAGCCCCGGAGCCTGCGCTTCTCTGCAACTGTTCTCTCTGATTCCCCCGTGTGTGGCTTCTCACTGCTGCAGACACACGGGGAATCAGGAAGCTGAGGAAAAAGTGCAACCAACACTTCTCTCTCCTGCAGATAGCACTGACAATAGCAATAACCTATGCAGAGTTACATCTGCAGACTTCTATTAGTTTACCGATCACATGGTCTCCTGCCTGTGGAGATGCTGGGTCCTAGCTGTCCAACAGGTTCAGCTCTACTTTATCCTGGCTCCCCTACCAGTTAAAGGGAACCTGTCAGCAGAAATTTCGCAATAAAACTAAAAGATTCCCCCTCTGCAGCTCCTGGGCTGCATTCTAGAAAAGTTCCTGTTGCTATTGTGCCCCCTTTGAAACCTAAAAAAGTACTTTATAAAGCCTTACCTTTTTGTATGCAAATGTTTTTTTATGGTCACGGGGGCGGGCTGTCTGGCGTCCGTTATTCCCCCTCCTACCGCTTTACGCAGTCCCCCATTGCTCATTTCCATACATGAGGACGCCTTCCTCATGTAACTGTCCTCCCGAAGTTTTGCGCATGCCCAGTGGCACTCTCGCGGGACTGAGCACTGTGCAAAGTGTGAACGCTTTTGAGGTGATTGCGCAGGCGCGAGATTATGGGCGGCGCTGTGATTGTCATCAGCAGCGTTATCCAAGTACCCGCCCATAATCTCGTGCCCGCACTTTTCCCTCTGACTCCACTGTTATGCGCAAGCGCTGGCCATATGAACCATGTTACCTATTACCGCTTGCACGAGATTATGGGCGGGTACTTGGATGACTTTGCTGATGACAATCACAGTGCCGCCCATAATCTCGTGCCCACGGTAATAGGTAACATGGTTCATATGGCCAGTGCTTGCGCATAACTGTGGAGGCAGAGTGAGAAGCGCGGGCACGAGATTATGGGTGGGTACTTGGATGACGCTGCTGATGACAATCACTGCGCCGCCCATAATCTCGCGCCTGCGCAATCACCTCAAAAGCGTTCACACTTTGAACAGTGCTCAGTCCCGCGAGAGTGCCACTGGGCATGCGCAAAACTTCGGGAGGACAGTTACATGAGGAAGGCGTCCTCATGTATGGAAATGAGCAATGGGGGACGGCGTACAGCGGCAGGAGGGGGAATAACGGACGCCAGGCAGCCCGCCCCCGTGACCATAAAAACAGATTTGCATACAAAAAGGTAAGACTTCATAAAGTATTTTTTTAGGTCTCAAAGGGGGCACAATAGCAACAGGAACCTTTCCAGAATGCAGCCCAGGAGCTGCAGAGGGGGAATCTTTTATTTTTTTTGCTAAATTTCTGCTGACAGGTTCCCTTTAAAGGGAACCTGTCAGGTGCAATATGCACTCAGAGCCAGGAGCAGTTCTGGGTGTATATTGCTATTCCCTGCCTAACTGTTTCTGTATATACTAGCATAGATAAAGGCATCTATAGAAAAAGTATTTTTAAAGAGCTTATATCTTATGCTAATTAGCGCGGCGACTAGTCCCAAGGGCGTTACTTCACTTGGCTAGTCGGCTCACATAGCGTGTTAGTACTCACACAGGGGCGTAATAACATGCTAACATGCTATGCGAGTCGACTAGCCAAGTGAAGTAACGCCCTTGTGACTAGTCCCCCGCTCATTAGCATAAGATATAAGATCTTTAAAAATATTTGTTCTAATGATCTCTTTATCTGTGCTAGTGTATACAGGGACGGTTAGGCAGGGATTAGCAATATGTACCCAGAACTGCTCCTGGCTCTGAGTGCATATTGCACCTGACAGGTTCACTTTAAAGGGAACCTGTCACCAGATTTGGGGCCTATAAGCTGCGGCCACCACCAGTGGACTCTTATATACACATTCTAACATGCTGTATACATACCTGCCAACCTTCCCGGATACAGCGGGACTATACCGGATTTCAGCGGGTGTCCCGGTGTCACGATCGTGAGGCTTTTGTCCCGTGGCTCCGCCCACCCGCTCTCTCCCCATCTGACTTTCTCCCCCTCCTAATGCACATGAGCAGAGCCGAGCGCTGCTTCACTGCTCTGTCTCTGTGGTGCCGCTATTATGGGTGGGCGGCAGCAGCATTTCCCTGGCTGCCGGCGCTTTAAATCGGCACCTGCAGCTCAGCGTGCACTCACTGCTCTCAGTTGAGCTGCTTGTCTACGGACATTCATCTGTGGGCGGAGCTACCGAGCAACATGCTGAGCTCTGTCCATAGATGAAGAGACTGGAGGAAGAGGAGCTGCAATACCAAGAAACGCTGTATGTGACCCCCCCCCCCACCTACCCAGAGCTGTATGCCCCAGCCCCCCCTCACCAGATCTGTATGCCCCTTAGCCCTCACACCAGATTTGTATGCACCCCAGCCCCCCCACCAGATCTATATGCCCCCCAGCTCTGTATGCCTCCAGGCCCCTCCCACCAGATATGTATCCCAGCCCCCCCTCACCAGATCTGTATGCCCCAGCAGCCCCCTCCTCACCAGAGCTATATGCCTCCAGCCACCCCCCCACCAGATCTGTGTTCCCCCCAGCCCCCACACCAAATTTGTATGCCGCCATCCCCCCCATCGGAGCTGTATGGGCCCCCAGAGCTGTATAAGCCCCAACACCAGAGCTATATGCCCCTTAGTAATATCTATGCTACCAGTAATTTGTATGCGCTACAGTAAAGTTTATTTCCCCCAGTAATGTGTATACCCCTTAGTAACATGTATGCCCCTCAGTGAAAAACACAGACGCTCTTCACTGACGTGTTAAACACGCATATAGTCCTTCATACTCCGTGATTCACGGTACACAGTGGTTGTCCATGTGCAATCCGTGATACGTGATCCGTACGCCGTGATTGCACATGGACATATACTCACCTGCCCCCGCTCTCTCACCTCTGCAGCTACTTCCGGGCCAGCTCTGGCTGCATAAATGAATATGCATGCTATAATGAACCGGCCAGGAAGAAGCAGAGAGCAGCTGCCGAACTCAGCATCGCTGGAGAAGGTGAGTTGAAAAAGCTTTTTATTTTAAATGTCCGTGTTTTTCTGGTACGTGTTTCACGGATCACACCATAGTGTGGTCTGTGGGACATCAGTGATGCCAGAAAAAAACTGGACATGTTTCTGTGCGGTATTCACGGATATGCATGTACGCCGAATGGAGACACGGTCAGTGAAAAATCACTGATGTGTGTGCAGACCCATTGATTATGATGGGTCTGCATAGGTCAGTGATTCTCGTACGTATAAAAACTAGCACATACATACCAGAATCACTGACATCTGAAACAGGCCTAATATGGATGCCCCTCAAGTACTGTCTATGCCCCCAGCCCCTCCTGTGCTGAATATACTGTAGCCCCAGCCCCTCCTGTGCTGTATATACTGTAGCCCCCAGCCCCTCCTGTGCTGTATATACTGTAGCCCCCAGCCCCTCCTGTGCTGTATATACTGTATCCCCCAGCCCCTCCTGTGCTGTATATACTGTAGCCCCCAGCCCCTCCTGTGCTGTATATACTGTAGCCCCCAGCTCCTCCTGTGCTGTATATACTGTAGCCCCCAGCCCCTCCTGTGCTGTATATACTGTAGCCCCCAGCCCCTCCTGTGCTGTATATACTGTAGCCCCCAGCCCCTCCTGTGCTGTATATACTGTATAGATATACAGTGTGTATATATATATGCTATGTATGTATCACAAGAGAGGATGGGGGTTTTATATATTAGTATATAAACCCCCATCCTCCCTTGTGATACATACACTGTGCGTGGCTAGGTCTGTTAAAGTGATGCCAAGTGATCACATGCCGAGGAGGAGCTGGATAGAGACAAGCGGGGTAGGTGAGTGCGGCTGCTGCCGGCTTCCCCATATTATTACCTCCAATGTGTGTATATGTATGATGTATATATCTATGTATGTCAGTGTAGATGACTGTGTATAGATTTGTCTGTTTATATTTATTTTATGGAATTTGTCTTCAAATATGTACCGTATATGTGCCTATGCCTGTGCCCACAATCAGGACTCACTGTGTCCTGGAGGCAGCGGGTCCTGACCTGCGGGGCTGCTCGTCTCCTCCGCAAGAGACCACAGCTGCCTGTGCCCACGATCAGGACTCGCTGTGTCCTGGAGGCAGCGGGTCCTGACCTGCGGGGCTGCTCGTCTCCTCCGCAAGAGACCACAGCTGCCTGTGCCCACGATCAGGACTCGCTGTGTCCTGGAGGCAGCGCGTCCTGACCTGCGGGGCTGCTCGTCTCCTCCGCAAGAGACCACAGCTGCCTGTGCCCACGATCAGGGTTCAGTGCGCTGTGGTTTCCTGCTGTTTTCTCCCTACGGAGGACGCATGCAACTGCAGCAAACACTTGATATGCTGCAGTCTGGAAAGACGCTCCGCAGGTCAGTGTTTGCTGCAGAAAAAACAAGCACAGTTGGCACGAGATTTCTAGAAACCCTCCACTGTGCTTGTACTTTCCAATGCAGCGTTTTAGACACAGCAAAAACACACTACATACAAAATGCTGCAAACACTGATCGTGGGCACGCAGCCTTAAACAATGTGATCAGCAGTGCTGAAAAGGATTGGATGTGGGCGTGACAGATTGCAAAATGGGTGTGGTTAGGGGCGTGGCTTAAAATTGCCGCTGCGCGCTACGCGCGCCACATACTTTGTCACTCTTTCTCATCTTTAAATGTTGGGAGGTATGCTTAACACATTCCATTTCAGACTAAAAAAATCCTCCTCCAACGTTGGACTCAAGAATTTATAATATATATGTATATATAATATGTGCCTATATGCCTTATAAATTATGCTCTATGTAATCTATACCTCTTTTTTCATATATCCCTAATACATATAATGGACCCTTGAGACGCTTTTCTCCTTTCCTCTAGCTATTCTGCCAAACAGCAGCATTTTCCTATATAACACATTGCAATACCCATCACTTTCAATGATTACGGTAATGTACCGCATATTCAGTGGATTACAGCTGTCTCCACTGCACGTGCGTTTAGTCTGTGGCCACTTCCTGCTTTACATGTTAAAAGCCATCACAGCACTGAATAGTGCTGCTGACGGCCAGATCCTGGGAAGTTGGCGTGCAGGTAGTTTCACACTTGCGTTGAACGGTATCCGTTGCATTGCGTTGTGTAACGGATGTGTTGCATATAGTGGCACAACGGATGCAACGGATGCTGCAAAACAACGGAATCCGTTTTGATTTTTTTTTTTCTCCCATTTTTACCAGCGGCAGACTATAGTGAACGATCAGCTGATCGCTCCCTGCAGCCGGCCGCCGGGTGATCAGCTGATCGCTCCCTGCAGCCGACCGCCGGTGATCAGCTGAGCGCTGTCACTTGCCGGCCGCCGGATGATCAGCTGATCGCTCCCTGCAGCCGGCCGCCGGATGATCAGCTGATCGCTCCCAGTAGCCGGCCGCCGGGTGATCAGCTGATCGCTCCCGGCCGCCGGGTGATCAGCTGATCGCTCCCGGCCGCCGGGTGATCAGCTGATCGCTCCCTGCAGCCGGGTGATCAGCTGATCGCTCCCTGCAGCCGACCGCCGGTGATCAGCTGAGCGCTGTCACTTGCCGGCCGCCGGATGATCAGCTGATCGCTCCATGCAGCCGACCGCCGGTGATCAGCTGAGCGCTGTCACTTGCCGGCCGCCGGATGATCAGCTGATCGCTCCCTGCAGCCGGCCGCCGGATGATCAGCTGATCGCTCCCAGTAGCCGGCCGCCGGGTGATCAGCTGATCGCTCCCAGTAGCCGGCCGCCGGGTGATCAGCTGATCGCTCCCGGCCGCCGGGTGATCAGCTGAGCGCTCCCTGCAGCCGACCGCCGGGTGATCAGCTGAGCACTGTAACTTGCCGGCGGGCGGGCGCTCAGCTGAACGTTCGGCCACCGCGAGCCAAAATAAAGTTTGATTTAAAAAAAAAAAAAAAAAAGAGCATGCGCAGTGAAATCCAGAGGATTCCGCTGCTCAAAACAACGTTACATGCTGCGTTCCTCCCGCTGGGCGGAAGCAACGGAGCGTCGCCCAGCGGAAGCAACGCAGGTCCTTTTGGTACAATCCGTCAACCATACAAGTCTATGGGAAACAGCGGAATCCGTTAACGGATTCCGCTGTTTCCCAAAAGGGCGGATTGTAACGGAAGGAAAATAACGCAAGTGTGAAAGTACCCTAAGACACAACTACACCAGCGCTGCTGCTGAACTCACCCCTCCTCCACTAAATACCAAAGTCCTTTATTGCTTATGTAACGTTCTACCTACAGAAGGAAAATATCCACCCCACCAATGTCTAAAACCTCTTCCTCCATATGAGAGAAGTCTGCAGGAGCCTTTATCAGGTATATGACCCTAAGGCTGCTTTCACACCTCCGGTTTCTGCAATGCGGCACAATCCGGCACTTTGCAAGAAAATCGCAACCGTTTTTTTTTTGCTGCCGGTTGCGTTTTCCTGCATAGACTTTAATTAGTGCCGCATGGCCTTGCGTTCCATCCGGTTTTTGCCGCATGCGGCAGATTTAGCTGATGCGGCGGCCGGATGGAACGTTGCCTGGTACGTTTTTTCGTGCGGCAAAAAAACCCGCATCGCGCCGCACCCGGCCGATGCGGCGCATTTTTCAATGCATGCCTATGGCGGCCGGATGCAGCGCGATGCGGCAAAAACCGCATCCGGCCGCCGCATGCGGTTTTTGCCACTGCGCATGCTCAGTAGCATGCCGCAAGCGGCAAAAACCGGACGGGCCACATGGGAAAAACTTATGCAAAGGATGCGGTGTTTTCACCGCATCCGTTGCATAGCTTGCACAGCCGGATTGAGCCGCAGAGCTCAAGCCGGATGTGTGAAAGCAGCCTAAAGCCTGCTTTACACGGTACGACCGATTGTGCGATTTCACAATCGATCGTACCCGTCCCCGTCCTTTATGCGTCACGGGCAAATCGCTGCCCGTGTCGCACAAAGTTACTAAACCCCGTCACACATACTTACCTCTCGTGCGACCTCGCTGTGGGCGGCGAACGTCCACTTCCTGGAGTGGGAGGGACGTTCGGCGTCAGTGACGTCACACGGCCGCCGGCCAATCAAAGCGGAGGGGCGGAGATGAGCAGGATGTAAACATCCCGCCCACCTCCTTCCTTCCACATAGAGCCGGCGGCCGCCGCGGGAGGCAGGTGAGCTGCTCATCGTTCCCGTGGTGTCACACGGAGCGACGTGTGCTACCACGGAAACGATGGGCGACTAAAGTAACCGATATTATGGAACCTAACGAGCAGTACCCGACTCACGATTTGTGAGCGATACTGCGTCGCTAGGAGGTGTCACACAGGCCGGCATCGCCAGCGATGCCGGATGTGCGTCACAAAAACCGTGACCCCGACGATCTATCGCCCGATAGATTGCCTGGTGTAAAGCAGCCTAAGCCTGCAGCTAATCGAGTAGATGCCTGTAACATGTCTCTGCATTTAACCCCTTTATCACTATATGCAACCTAATTACAGATGGTGTTTATCTACATGTCCTCTTACAACCACCCAAACTTCTATGTGATTCACATGAATATATAAAGATAAAAGGTACTTGTAAAAGTCTCTTTCAACACTATATAAACCTGCCAAATATTACTCTATAACTGCCCAGCACTATATAAGCCTATGAATTAATAGTACTAAAAAATGCATGATCTATTCTAATTTTAGCTGGAAATCTCTTCCATTGGAATACATGTACACGAATTCCTTCCAGCCAAAGGAAATCTAACCTGCTTCTAGGTATGTGCATAGAGGCTGGAATATAGTAAATATTGATGTCTCTTTGGTTTTATATATATACTTTAAAAAAAATCCATTCAAGGTGAATGTAAAGAAGATCTATTCAATCACTGCTCCCTATTGTTTGCGATATTCACCCCTTGAAATCGCCGGTGCTCCAACAATCCCATATAACACTGATTGAAATATTATTCATAAAATCAATGATAAAGGTTCCTTATCATCTGTATACACAATAAACTTGTCATTTACAATCAATTAACACATATCCTTCCTCTGCAGACTTCATCCTCTGGAAAATCTTGTATCATAAACTATTCTTGGTGGTACTCCTTCCATCCTGCTCCATTATATTCTTCTCTTCTGAAACAGCCCTCTTGTGGAGGTATGCGAGAATGTATTACCCCTATATTCTGATTGTAACCGTGATATACTGTGAGCCATGCATACTTTATAATACGCTCACACATGGTATCTATTGTATATAGATGTATATTATGTAATATATGTAAATATTGATTTCTTTATTTCTCACTTCACAGCGACTATACATGATAAAGGCCTTTGGGCCGAAACGTCCACCATCTTTTGTCGCCATCAAATAAATAATCACTTTTTTGCAAAGAAAAAAACTTTTTGTCTTCATTTTATCAACAAGTTCAGAAGTTGGGCAGAGAAAAAGGATGAAATAGCAGACAGACATTGTGCGATTCTGGTTAGTAAGAAGGTGATATTGGGTTCAGAGAGATAGATCTACATATCATCAACATAGAGATGATACTGAAAGCCGTAGGACTCTAAAGGTGGCTTTACACATTGCAACATCGCAAACGACATCGCTGTAACGTCACCGGTTTTGTGACGTTACAGCGACCTCCCCAGCGACATTGCAGTGTGTGAAATACATCAGCGACCTGGCCCCTGCTGTGAAGTTGCTGATCGCTACAAATCGTTCAGGACCATTCTTTGGTCCTTTGTGTAAAGGGGACTTTACAGCGACTTCGTTAGCGACTTCCCTTTCAAAAAGCTGCTTTACAACGTCCCCAATGACTAGCTAGGTCATTCTGCAGGTCCGGATCGCTGTTGCGTCGTTGGCCAGGTCTGCCTGTTTGACAGCTCACCAGAGACTTTGTAGCGATCCCGGCCAGGTTGGGATCGCTGGTGGGATCGCTAGAAAGTTTCAGTGTGTAAAGGGGCCTTATGAGCTGTCCCAGGCCGAACCTTGGGGGACACTAACAGATAGTATGTACAGTATATAGTAATTGTTTGCTATTCAACCTTAAAAGTATTTGCAAGGTCAGGCACTGACAATGGCCATTGAAGTCTGACTGACAAGCGACCAAGATCAGCATGCAAATTTCTGTCTTGCGGCCTCCTGGCTTTCCCTCTATAGTTGATGTTGGGGGACACAAGAAACAGCCATGTGCAATTTTTAGGCTTTGTTCACTACGAGATAAGCCAGAGTCAGAGGAGTCTGCCAGTGGCTCTCTTGTAGAGAACACAGGAGCAGTCAGCCAGCTGACCGTACTTGTGTATGAGAGAAGTGAGGGGAGACAGCTGCTGGTCAAACATTCAGACAAATCATCGCTCGGTTGACAGCTGTCAAAAGCTATCTAAAATTAAAGTAATTTTCCATCTGGAGACATTAAAAAGCAAGTTGGTTATAGATGATGACATTTTTGGTCAATTTTCTGTATGGTATGCTAGTGACCATCCAACATAGTGAGCATGTCATTCCTTCCTTGCTACGTGAATCAACTGTGTGATAATAAAAAAAAAAAAAAAAAGCAGAGAACTGTGCCTCCTGCTGATTGATGGAGGATGGAGCCAGTGGGAGCATCTTACACATGTGTTCACTGCTGTCTACATCCTGTGGATGCAAATAGTGGTGACATTGTGTGGCGGGCAGCAGTGATGGCCTGGCGGCGGAAGGCATGGTACAGCCCACAGTCCACTGGTTTCCACCCTTCAGCTGTCTCGGTCTACGGGCCGGACGGGAATAACAGAGGGCCGAATGTGGCTTGTGGACCACCCTTTGCCCAGCCCTGTTGTATGATGTAGCAGCCACACATTTTCAGCATCCAAACCTAAAACTGACCACTGAGAAGACAGTGTAATTTCTTTATTTGTACATTACTAAAATAGTGTAGATGCGGCCAGGGCCGGCCTTAGCCTGAATGGTGCCCTGTGCAAAACTGCCCTTTGGTGACCCCCCCCCCCCCCCCCCCCCCAACTGATATTTTTTTTTTTTTTTTTATCCAGTTTCCAGGAAACAAATGAGGACCAGAGGTCATTTTTTTTTTTTTTTATATCCAAAGAAAATTGATTTATTCAAATATACAATAAAGTCCTCCAGATTTGTGCTGGAGAATCTGCTTCTCAAATCCACATTAATTCCACATCTGAAATTATTCTTATTGGGGTCTTCTCATCTCGTACATGCTGTATGCCTGGATATTATATTATGGATGGTACATATGGATCCCCCCAATGGTGCGCACATGTATCTGGAGAATGAGGCACTGCCGCTCTTCGTGGAGAGATGTTATAAATTCCTATACATTTAGAGCGGCGCAGGTCGAGGTCCCATTGGTGGGATATACATCTACTATACAAATCCTGAGGATAAATGTACCAGGTGATACCAGACAAGGCACCATGTAGCAGGCGGGTGATGCTGCGTGTACTCTGGATCAAAAAGTCCAAAATACAGATGTTAAAGGGGAATGTAAGAAATTAGAAAAAGCTCTGCTTTATACATACCGTATTTTTCGGACCATAAGACGCACTTTTTTCAACCAAATTTGGGAGGAAAGTGTGGGGTGCGTCTTATGGTCTGAAGCTGCGGGGTAGGGAGCTGTGGGGAGTCCGCGCTATGCAGTGGGATCACAGTAGGCAGTGAGGGTCGCTGCTGCAGGAAGCCGGCTGCTGGAGAAACCACGTGTGCCCGCTGCTTAAAGTCAGTGAATATTCATAGGCTGCTCCCCGCCCACCTCTCTCTGCAGTCAGCGGGTGTGAGGAGCAGCTAATCAATAGTTTAATGTAAACCGCAGTCACACGTGGGAGCTCCAGAAGCCGGCTTCCTGCAGCGGCTGAGGAGACTGTGTCCGCTGTGTAGGAGGCAGGAGCAGGGGGCCGCTGCACTCATGTATGGCACGGGGGGAAGTGCAGATCACTGCAGTGTCCGGGCCAGAGCATGGCATACCTTCACAGCACAGCCGCAGTCTCTGTGCTGAGGGCTCAAATTACTTTCACTTTGATCCTTCCTCTGCACTAGAAACAGTCAGTAGCTGACAAGGACCTACAGTGATGTAATGCAGAGGGGTGGGCCAGAGCAGCACAGAACAGCACAGTGCTCGCCCCTTCATTACATCACTGCAGGTCCTCGAGCACATCAGAAAAAGTAAGACGATGCTGAAGTTGGTTTCTTATTCGTCCAGTTTCTTATTCGGGGCTGAAGTTGGTTTCTTATTCGTCAGTTTCTTATTCGGCAATTTAGTTTTTTCAGTTTTTTATGCATTTATCAACAAAAATGACACATCACAATAATAAAATACAATGCACTGATGTGCCCTAATATACATACACTCAAAACCAGCTGCGAAAATTATAAAACTGGCAAAAAAATGGGCATCAAAGTGGACACCAAAGTATGTTAGTGAAAGGGTTAAATGGCTTTGGGCCACTGATCTCACACCACATTTACATACCTAGTGATGCTACACATCAAATTCAGATCACTCCAGCCTGGCCCAAACAGGCTGGAGTGATCTGAATTTTATGTGTGTCATCACTAGGTATGTAAATGTGGTGTGAGATTAGTGGCCCAAAGCCATTTAACCCCTCAAAAACACTGGTTACTTATTCAAATCTGTGAAAACTGGGGTTTTGCCCACTTTGATGCTAGTTCTGATGCCCAGAACCTGTTTGGGCCAGGCTGGAGTGATCTGAATTTTATGTGTGTCATCACTAGGTATGTAAATGTGGTGTGAGGTCAGTGGCCCAAAGCCATTTAACCCCCTCAAAACACTGGTTACTTATTCAAATCTGTGAAAACTGGGGTTTTGCCCACTTTGATGCTAGTTCTGATGCCCAGAACCTGTTTGGGCCAGGCAGGAGTGATCTGAATTTTATGTGTGTCATCACTAGGTATGTAAATGTGGTGTGAGGTCAGTGGCCCAAAGCCATTTAACCCCCTCAAAACACTGGTTACTTATTCAAATCTGTGAAAACTGGGGTTTTGCCCACTTTGATGCCAGTTCTGATGCCCAGAACCTGTTTGGGCCAGACTAAAGTGATCTAAATTTTATGTGTGTCATCACTAGTTATGTAAATGTGGTGTGAGATCAGTGGCCCAAAGCCATTTAACCCCCTCAAAACACTGGTTACTTATTCAAATCTGTTAAAACTGGGGTTTTGCCCACTTTGATGCTAGTTCTGATGCCCAGAACCTGTTTGGGCCAGGCAGGAGTGATCTGAATTTTATGTGTGGCATCACTAGGTATGTAAATGTGGTGTGAGATCAGTGGCTCAAAGCCATTTAACCCCTCAAAAACACCAGTTACTTATTCAAATCTGTGAAAATTGGCTGTGTGCCCACTTTGATGCCAGTTTTGATGCCCAGAACCCCTTTGGGCCAGGCTGGAGACACTTGAGTTTGATTAGAGGCATCACTAGATATGCAATTGTGGTGTTAGATTAGTGGCCCAAAGCCATTTAACCCTTTCACTAACATACTTCGGTGCCCACTTTGATGCCCATTTTTTTGCCAGTTTTTTAATTTTCGCAGCTGGTTTTGAGTGTATGTATATTAGGGATCATCAGTGCATTGTATTTTATTATTGTGATGTGTCATTTTTGTTGATAAATGCATAAAAAACTGAAAAAACTAATTTGCCGAATAAGAAACTGACGAATAAGAAACCAACTTCAGCCCCGAATAAGAAACCAACTTCAGCATCGTAAAAGTAAGGCAATAAATAATATAGTATATAAAGACATTACTGTACACCTGGATGGGGTTGGATCATATATATTACACACACACACTATAACTACACACACACTATAACTACACACACACACACACACACACAATATATATATATAATATATATATATATATATATATATATATATATATACACACACACACAATAAATATATATATATATATAATTGCCTTATTCTGTCTATCTGTCTGTCTGTCATGCTCCGAAATTGTGTCCTTACGGTGACACAAAGCTGATTGGCCGCTGGGCTCGCCATGGCCCCGCCCCCCCCCCCCCCCACGGATTGGCCTCTCGCCCCGGCTCTCTGCAGGCCCCGCCCCCCTCACGCAATGCACGCTCGCTCTGGCCCAACTGACACGGAGCCGCGACTCCCAGGTGAGTACACACACACACATCAGATCACACTCACTCTCACACTCACTCTCACACATCACATCCACACACTCACAACATCCTGGGATATCGCTTGCTTCTACACCGGCTGCGTCAGGATCCCAGCAGCGCCAGACATAACCTTGCGATGCTGGCATCTTGACGGAGGCCGTGAAAGCTGGTAACCATTATACACATCGGGTAACTAAGGTCCCTTAGTTACCCGATGTGTATCATAGTTACCAGTGTACACCGGCTCACACTCACTCTCATACACACCTCACACACACATCACATCGCATCCACACATCAAGGTCCTGCAGCGGCGGAAAATACAGACACATAACAGCACACACAGACACATACACACACACATACACATACACATACACATACACACACACACACACACAAATCAGATCACACTCACTCTCACACACACATCGCATCCACATACTCACAACATCCTGGGATATCGCTTGCTTCTCGGTGGCGATACTGTGCTGTTGTGAGCTTCCAGGACCTGCAGGAGGATCACATGGCCAGAAGCATGTGATATCCCCGGATGTTGTGAGTATAAGCGCGTATGTGCGATATCGTCAGTGTCTGTGTGTGTGAGTGTATGCGATCGGGTGTGTGTGAGTGGATGCGATCGGGTGTGTGTGAGTGGATGCGATCGGGTGTGTGAGTGTCGGCAGAGGAGCACGGCGTGCTGGAGGAGGCTGGGAGCAGAGAGGCTGATCATGGGGAAGGCTGGGAGGAGAGAGGCTGATGCTGGGGGAGGCTGGGAGGGGGAGGCTGGGACGAGGGAGGCTGATGCTGGTGGAGGCTGATACTTGGGGAGGCTGATGCTGGGGGAGGCTGGAAGGAGAGAGGCTAATGCTGGTGGAGGCTGATGCTTGGGGAGGCTGATGCTGGGGGAGACTGGGAGGGGAAGGCTGATGCTGAGGGAGGCTGGGAGGAAGGAGGCTGGGAGGAGAGAGGCTGATCCTGGGGAAGGCTGGGAACGGGAGGCTGATGCTGAGGGAGGCTGGAAGGAGAGAGGCTGATGCTGGGGGAGGCTGGAAGGAGAGAGGCTGATGCTGGTGGAGGCTGATGCTTGGGGAGGCTGATGCTGGGGGAGACTGGGAGCGGAAGGCTGATGCTGAGGGAGGCTGGGAGGAAGGAGGCTGGGAGGAGAGAGGCTGATCCTGGGGAAGGCTGGGAAGGGGAGGCTGATGCTGGGGGAGGCTGGAAGGAGAGAGGCTGATGCTGGTGGAGGCTGATGCATGGGGAGGCTGATGCTGGGGGAGACTGGGAGCGGAAAGCTGATGCTGAGGGAGGCTGGGAGGGGGAGGCTGGGAGGAAGGAGGCTGGGAGGAGAGAGGCTGATCCTGGGGAAGGCTGGGAAGGGGAAGCTGATGCTGAGGGAAGCTGGAAGGAGAGAGGCTGATGCTGGGGAAGGCTGATGCTGAGGGAGGCTGGGAGGGGAAAGCTGATGCTGGGGAAGGCTGGGAGGACGGAGGCTGGGAGGAGAGAGGCTGATCCTGGGGAAGGCTGGGAGAGGGAGGCTGATGCTGGCGGAGGCTGATGCTGGGGGAGGCTGGAAGGAGAGAGGCTGATGCTGGTGGAGGCTGATGCTGGTGGAGGCTGATGCTTGGGGAGGCTGATGCTGAGGGAGGCTGATGCTGAGGGAGGCTGGGAGGAGGGAGGCTGGGAGGAGGGAGGCTGAGAGAAGAGAGGCTGATGCGCACACACACACACACACACACACACACACACACACACACACACACACACACACACACACACACACACGCGCGCACTGCACAACACACCACACACACACACACTGGGAACCACAAACAACTGCCCTACACAGACACCCACACACACAGACAACGCTGCACACACACAACACCCAACACACAAACACCGCGGCACACACAAATATACGCACATACCGCACAACACACACATTGCACAAAACATACCTCCCCCCAAAACACACCACACACACACACACCGCGCAACACACACACACAATGCTACAGACACACAGCGCTCCACAAACAACGCAACACACGCAACACACATACAACACCGCTCTCACCCCCCGTCACACCCAGACAACACCCAGAACATGTACAGCGCCTACACAAACACTTGGTAACTACACACAACAACATCTCTATATATATATATATATATAAACAAAAATCATACATGAACTACACAATACGTAAATTCTAGAATACCCGATGCGTAGAATCGGGCCACCTTCTAGTATATATATATATATATATATATATATATATATATATATATATATATATATATATATATATATATATATATACACACTCGCACACAATATAACTATATATATACACACACACACACACACACACACCAGATTGGAGGATCACACATATAATGATGGGGAACATACATATTCCACGATGGGGGCCACATATACCTGGAAGGTACCCAGAATGGGGGATATGAGGACAGAATTTGGGGATATTATTACCTCAGTAACTCTGTCAGCAGTAAAATAACAGTGTGTCATGACCACATTCTTTTACTTTAATTTTATTTTTTTCTATTTTTTTTTCCTCCTCTAAAACAAGGGTGCGTCTTATAGTCCGAAAAATACGGTAATAAAGAGTCCTCAGGTTATATGTGTCACTGCCTCTCAGCTCCACTGACCTGAACACACTGAGGTGCAGCACCACATACACACCATAAGGACAGGGGGGCGCTGTGTATGTGTCGCTGCCTCTCAGCTCCACTACCCTGAGCAGACTGAGATGCAGCACCACATACCATAAGGATGGGGGGCGCTATGTATGTTTCGCTGCCTCTCAGCTAAAATTACCTGAACAGACTGAGGTGCAGCACCACATACACACCATGAGGATGGGGGGGCGCTGTGTATGTGTCGCTCCACTGACCTGAACAGACTGAGGTGCAGCATCACATGCACACCATGAGGGAGGGGCATGGTGTATGGAAGAACTATGGCATATATACTGTAATCCCTTTATTAACTAGTCTGGGCTCACCGCTTTTGGCAATGCTGCAAATACTTTTGATGGAAAATTTGTAAGATAAATCCACGCCGAATAATGTAATATTCTGCAGAACTTCATAATGCACACCTCAGCTGCTGCAGAACCTCATCATACACACCTCAGATGCTACAGAATCTCATAATACACCTCAGCTACTGCAGAACCTTATAATACACCTCAGCTGCTGCAGAACCCCATAATACACCTCAGCTGCTGCAGAACCTCATAATGCACCTCAGCTGCTGCAGAACCTCATAATACACCTCAGCTGCTGACGATGCAGTACACTGATAGAATGGCCTTCATAACGACACTGAGGCTAAGTTCACACAGTGCATCTTTTGCTGCATTTTTGAGGTCACAAAGATGCCCCCTGCATGCACTTCCTCCTCCCAGCAAAGTCTATGGGTTTGCTCTTTTGCTGTCCACGCTGGGCATCTTTTATTGGCTGCATCTTGGCTGCGTTTTTGAAGCTGCAGCATGTCAATTATTTTTGCGTTCCAGTCAAAAGGTTAGACTTAAAAACCGCATTGGGCAAAACGTGGTAAAAACGCGTCAAAAACACATTGCGTTTTTTTATGCGTTTTTGCCGCGGTGCGTTTTTGGTGCATTCTTGGGACAAAAACGCTGCATATTTGTGGTAAAAAGATGCCCCGTGTGAACATACCCTAAACCATTCCATGTGATGTGCAGACGGCAGGGACGCCATGTAACATATGAGACTCCAATGTTATTTTGCTACCAGGTAAGGAATCTGACAGTGGATTCCTCCTACACGTCCCCCGCGTGGAAGGAATCAAACACCGACTCCATTATTGCAGTCATGAATATTTTACTCTGACGATTCCACATTTCAGATAAAACACATTTTATCTCTGGCCAGGGACGATGCAGTCAGGATGAGGAGCCTGGGAGGCCGGTGCCCAATGGCTTCTCCCTGATCTGCTGCCCTGGACTGACCGGTGTCTCCCCTGTGTCTGACATTCTGCACATTGACTGGTCGAACGCCCAAAATGTGTAATATACACTTTTAGGATTTAATTTGCCAATTTGAGTGGTCGTGTGATCGCTCACCAGTGATTTGCAGACTTGGGGTCATCTGCTGAATGACGTCTCCTCCTGCGTCTCTCATTGTTATCATTTTCTCATTGTTATAATTTTCAATTTGAGAGAAAAAAGGAGGAGACGTCATTCTGCAGATGACCACACATTGCAAATCACATGTGAGCGATCAGGTGACAACTACTCGAATCAGCAAGTGAAATCCTAACAGAGTGCACATTACACACCTATAAGATATGGCAGGTCAATATTCAGAATTACATTACATTACAAACTGTACGTGACAGGTACAGGGCATATGTAGGGTGTATAATCTAATATATAAAGCTGAGTGTGTATGTGTGGTGTGTGTGTGTGTGTGTGCATATGCATGTGTGTATATCCGTTAAAGGAATCCGCACCGTCGCATTTACAATCACAAAATTTTGCACAGACGCCTCATGTGGGAATGTCATAGACTATGTTTTGAGGGGAAAATTTAACCCCGCACTTTACAGTTATTTGCTGAAAAACCTGCTTACATTAAAATCAATAGAGCTGGGAGCTACAGGTCATTAATAGAGCTGTAATTGGTTGCTATAGGCAACAAAGGACATTCTTAGTATAAGACATGTAATGTGTCAGATAATATGATGTTGATAGAGACAAACACAGAGACACACACAAAGACAGAGACACAGAGAGACTGATATAGAGACAGAGACACAGAGACTGATACAGACACACAAGGACACAGAGTCTGATACAGAGACACAAAGAGAAACACACACAGAGACTGATGCAGAGACACACACATAGACTGACAAATAGACACACAGAGACAGAGACACACAGAGACACAGACATAGAATCACGAGACTGATATAGAGACAGAGAGAGAGACACAGAGACACACACACACAGACTGATACAGAGACACACACACAGAGACATAGACACACAGAAACACAGACACACGGAGACTGATACAGAGACACACACAGAGACAGACTAATACAGAGACTGATACAGAGGCACACAGAGACATAGACACACAAAGACTGATAACTGATACAGAGACACAGAGGCACAGAGAAAGAGACGGAGACACAGAGACAGAGATACACAGAGGCAGACAAACACAGAGACCCACAAAGACAGAGACACACAGACAGAGACACACAGACACGCATACAGAGACACGGACACACACAGAAACACAGACGCACAAACACATTCACACACAGAGACACACAGAGACACAGAGACAGACAGACACACAGGCAGAGACAGGCACATAGACAGAGATACACAGAGACAAACACACACAGAGACCCACAAAGACAGAGACAGAGACACAAAGAGACACAGATATAGACACAGAGACACACATAGATAGAGATACACAGAGAGAGGGAGACAGACAGACACAGAGGGACACAGAGGGTGGGAGAGAGGGAGAGAGACAATTACTTTCCCGGACACTGCCAGGTACTACAGCTAGTAAATATATATATGTATCTATTACCCCCTACACATGCTCTGCACCCAATCTGGCCGCAGCTGCTGGGCCCACTGGCATCACGTCACAGGCTCCCCCTGATGTCATTACAGCTATTTGGAGCCCACAGCTGCAGAGCAAGGGCGAAACAGAGAGCCAGTGGCCAACTGCTCCTCAATGGTTTTCAACCATGCATCCGAGAAAATAGCAATAGCCCCCATCACCCACAGGCCCAGTCATTTTGCCACTGCATAAATTACACCATATACATGAGACACACATAGATACTATAGAAACGATAGATGGGTTGGACTGGGGTGTCTAGGGTCCATAAGAGGAGTTAACTCTAGAGGCCACACAACAACTATATGCAAATAGCTGCAGGAGCCCCCACACAGCCTCCTATGCACAGCAGGAGCCCCCACATAGCCTCCTATGCACAGCAGAAGCCCCCACACAGCCTCCTATGCACAGCAGAAGCCCCCACACAGCCTCCTATGCACAGCAGAAGACCCCACACAGCCTCCTATGCACAGCAGGAGCCCCCACACAGCCTCGTGCACACAGCAGGTGCCCCCACACATTCTATTACACAGAGAAGGAGTCCTCACACAGCCTCCTATGCACAACAGGAGCTCCCACACAGCCTCCTATGCACAGCAGAAGCCCCCACACAGCCTCCTATGCACTGCAGGAGCCCCCACACAGCCTCCTATGCACAGCAGGAGCCCCCACACTGCCTTCTGCACACAGCTGGTGCCCCCAAACATTCTATTACACAGAGAAGGAGTCCTCACACAGCCTCCTATGCACAACACGAGCCCCCACACAGCCTCCTATGCACAGAAAAAGCCCCCACACAGCTTCCTATGCACTGCAGGAGCCCCCACACAGCCTCCTGCACACAGCAGGTGCCCCCACACATTCTATTACACAGAGAAGGAGCCCTCACACAGCCTCCTATGCACAACAGGAGCCCCCACACAGCCTCCTATGCATAGCAGGAGCCCTCACACAGCCTCCTATGCACAACAGGAGCCCCCACACAGCCTCGATTACACAGCTGGAGCCCCCACACAGCCTCCTATGCACAGCAGGAGGCCCCACACAGCCTCCTGCACACAGCAGGTGCCCCCACACATCCTATTACACAGAGAAGGAGCCCTCACACAGCCTCCTATGCACAACAGGAGCCCCCACACAGCCTCCTATACACAGCAGGAGCCCCCACACAGCCTCCTATGTGTCGCGGGCGGAGAAGGGGACACTGCGCTCACCCACTGCTCAGGTCCGGCTGCTGCTGCTGCTCGGTGGTGGCTCGAGCGGTGGGCCGGATCCCGGGGACTCGAGCGGCGTTCCTCGCCCGTGAGTGAAAGGGGGTGGTTTGGTTTTAGGGATATTGTCCGTGACGCCACCCACGGTTGTGGTGAGATTGGTGACACCACCGCTGCTCTGGACGGGGATCCCGGGAGCGATGACGGGGAGCAGCTTGGATGTTGGTTCTCCCCTCCGTGGGTAGGGGGTTGGTTGTCCCGGGGCCCGGTGAGGGCGTAGGGATGTATGGCAGGCGGGTTACGGGGCCTGGTGAGGTGCAGGGTCGCGGGGGCAGCGCTGTGCCGCACGGCACGGTGGTACTCACTCAGCCAATGATGAATGCAAAGTCTCCGGTAAAACAAACGGCTGGATGGACGGGTCCCACAGACGGCTGCGGTGTTTCTCCTCCCGGCAGGTTGATGGTGACTGCCTTTCCCTGCACCTGTGTTGTGTTACGGTTCCAATGGCTTATGGCTTCCCATCGGTAACCCGCTCCCCAGCTTGGATGGAGGCTGAGGGAGCCCCTTTTGCCCGCAGGCTCTGACCCTGGGAACTGTAGCCTTAGCGGTGACTGTGTTTCCCTCTATGGTTTGAGCGGTTGGCTTCAATTGGGTCTTGACTGCTGGGAAACCCTGAAGGTTTCCTTCGCTAACGGATTTGACAAATTTAACGGCGACTCCTAGCCTTGTCGGGGGCCGTAAGCCCTGCCGGATGGTGCTGGCTTCTCTTTACTCTCCGATCCGGTACCGCCGGGCCACCGCCCGTCCACGGTCCATACGGTTTTCTCCAATTAGCCTCTCCTGCAGACGGTCACCACCGTCTGCCAACCTTGCTGAGTGCCCGGGCCACACATCCGGACATGGTCAGTCTCCTCTACTGCTACTTTCCTCTCCAAAACTGATCTGCTTCCTTTTCCCACCTCCAGGACTGTGAACTCCTCGGTGGTGTGGACATCAGCCCCTGGAGTAAGGCAACAAGGATTTTGTGTTTGGCTTCGGTGTGCCTAACCGGGGTGTGGGGTGTGTTGGTGTAATTCTGTGATGACCTGGCTTGTCCAGGGCGCCACATTCCCCCTTAGTAAAATGCAGACCGTCTGCAGGCTGCCCGTCCATCACCGGTTTTATTTTAACTGTAAAAGAGTAAAAACATTTAAAACAAGCATTTTTCAATCTTCTCACATCGGGAGGCACATTTCTTAAACGTTACCAACATTTTTAATAAATACGGTTACGGCTTCCGCTCTTCTCCCACCCAAGCAACCTGGCCCTGATGCTGCCCCTAAGCAAATGGGCAGCATTCCTTGACCCCAGTCCAGCACCAAGTTGCCCGAGCGAGTTCTGTCCCTTTCAGGGGACCTGCGTCCATGGGGACCCCTGAACCCCCCGGAGAAGCGCCACCGGTTACGGTAGTGGCGGGCCTGGGCCATCACTTTCCTCTAGGCCCATCCTCAAAATCAGCCTCTCCGGAGGCGGTCACGGTTTCAAGCCAACAACATTTTTATTTACATTCCACTAGTTCGTGGTTGCCCTGCAAGTTCTCGGGCTTGTCCGTAAGCAGTTCCTTATGCAAGGATCAAAGACAGTCCCTACGGGGACAACAGTGCCCCGTAGCCAACGGGCTACCACAAACAAAACTGTAGGGTCCCAACGGAGACTTGCCGTAGGGTCCCGACGGGGACTGTCAGCTGGGTCCCAGGGGCCATCCACAACGCTTGGCTCCGGTACAGCTTCCTCCTGCAGCTTTCCCACAGTCCACCACCGAACAGCACAAGCCCCCAACGCCACCTTCACACAGGGGTGACACTGTCCCACAGGACTCCATTTTCAGCTGCCGATGATGCGGGTACGACTGCTCCTCCAACCGGACTCCTTAGCCTTGAGGGCCGTCTGGAACGTCAGCAGAGTCCCAATGGGGACCGACAGCAAGGTAACCGGGAACCACTACCATGCTCTAACTTTTCTTTCTTAATCAGCAATCCAGCGGCGCAGCTGCCTTTGCTGCCGCTCCCGGTGCGGAGCACTTTCTGCTTGCTCCGGTTCAGGCGGTGTGGGGGATGGGCCCAGCCGGAGTTCCCCCGTGCCGGCTGCGACCGGTACCTTCGATAATGAGGGACCCCACTGTGACATGGCCTGCTCTGCCTCCTGGCAGCTGTATCCCCGCCGTGCCTCAGCCGAGGCCGGGTGTCTGGGAGCGCTCAGCGGGCCTTGCGGTGCTGGCTTCTGGGCGAGGGTCGCCTCCGCTGCGGCCGGGATGGAAGCCGGGACGGGTGCCAGGGCGGTGGTAAAGGTAGGGCCCGGGGGCCGCAGGTCTGGGCCCTTTCCCACAGACGCTGCGGGCTCCGCTACCGGTGGCAGGGGTAATGGGTCGGTCGGGGCGTTGGCCGCGGGCATGGGCAGTGAGGGAGGTAGCGTGGTGGACGGTAGCAGGCCAGGCCCCTCAGCTGTATCGACCAATCCCTCGGGGACATAGGGGCGTGGGTCGCTTACCCGCTCCTCTGAGACCACCTCCACTTCGGATGCCCAAACGGTTGCGGCCAGGCCCTTCATCTCCGACGTCCACTTCGCCAGCATGAAGTGGACTTGGGCCGGGAGCTCCTGGCACATCTTGCTTCTGGATCCAGGAACGTGTTTCAGCAGAGTCCTGGCATCCCTGCACGCTGCAGCGCTAGTTACATGCGGCTGCGACCACCGCTCCTCCAGCGGCTCCGTCGAACGCAGACATCTTGTTTCCGTCCCCCTTAGTCTTTTTCCGGCTCCTCCTCTACAGGGGCGGGTTTTGATTTTCGCGCCTCCACTGCTCAAGGAGATGCTCGAGCGGGGACTTTTCGCGCCCAAAATGGCGGCTTCTCCAAATTTTCGGCCGGACACCTCCGGCGGTCATAAAGCGCACCTCTACCAGACGGCAGAGCGATAAGATCCTGTTCGTGACGCCAAGTTGTCGCGGGCGGAGGAGGGGACGCTGCGCTCACCCACTGCTCGGGTTCGGCTGCTGCTGCTGCTGCTCGGTGGTGGCTCGAGCTGTGGACCGGATCCCGGGGACTCGAGCGGCGTTCTTCGCCCGTGAGTGAAAGGGGGTGGTTTTGGTTTTAGGGATATTGTCCGTGACGCCTCCCACGGTTGTCGTGAGATTGGTGACACCACCGCTGCTCTGGACGGGGATCCCGGGAGCGATGACGGGGAGCAGCTTGGATGTTGGTTCTCCCATCCGTGGGTAGGGGGTTGGTTGTCCCGGGGCCCGGTGAGGGGGTAGGGATGTATGGCAGGCGGGTTACGGGGCCTGGTGAGGTGCAGGGTCGCGGGGGCAGCGCTGTGCCGCACGGCACGGTGGTACTCACTCAGCCAATGACGAATGCAAAGTCTCCGGTAAAACAAACGGCTGTATGGACGGGTCCCACAGACGGCTGCGGTGTTTCTTCTCCCGGCAGGTTGATGGTGACTGCCTTTCCCTGCACCTATGTTGTGTTACGGTTCCAATGGCTTCCCACCGGTAACCCGCTCCCCAGCTTGGATGGAGGCTGAGGGAGCCCCTTTTGCCCGCAGGCTCTGGCCCTGGGAACTGTAGCCTTGGCGGTGACTGTGTTTCCCTCTATGGTTTGAGCGGTTGCCTGTAATCGGGTCTTGACTGCTGGGAAACCCCCGGAGGTTCCCTTCGCTAACGGATTTGACAAATTTAACGGCGACTCCTAGCCTTGTCGGGGTCCGTAAGCCCTGCCGGATGGTGCTGGCTTCTCTTTACTCTCCGATCCGGTACCGCCGGGCCACCGCCCGTCCACGGTCCATACGGTTTTCTCCAATTAGCCTCTCCTGCAGACGGTCACCACCGTCTGCCAACCTTGCTGAGTGCCCGGGCCACACACCCGGACACGGTCAGTCTCCTCTGCTGCTACTTTCCTCTCCAAAACTGATATGCTTCTTTTTCCCGCCTCCAGGACTGTGAACTCCTTAGTGGGCGGGACCAACCACCTGGCCCACCCCCTGGTGTGGACATCAGCCCCTGGAGTAAGGCAACAAGGATTTTGTGTTTGGCTTCGGTGTGCCTAACCGGGGTGTGGGGTGTGTTGGTGTAATTCTGTGACGACCTGGCTTGTCCAGGGTGCCACATATGCACAGCAGGAGCCCCCACACAGCCTCCTATACACAGCAGGTGCCCCCACACAGCCTCCTATACACAGCAGGAGCCCCCACACAGCCTCCTATGCACAACAGGAGCCCCCACACAGCCTCCTATACATAGCAGGAGCCCCCACACAGCCTCCTATGCACAGCAGAAGCCCCAACACAGCCTCCTATGCACAGCAGGAGCCCCCACACAGCCTCCTATGCACAGCAGGAGCTCCCACACAGCCTCCTGCACACAGCAGATGCCCCCACACATCCTATTACACAAAGAAGGAGCCCTCACACAGCCTCCTATGCACAACAGGAGCCCTCACACAGCCTCCTATACACAGCAGGAGCCCCCACACAGCCTCCTATGCACAACAGGAGCCCTCACACAGGCTCCCATACACAGCAGGTACCCCCACATAGCTTCTTATATATAATAGGAGCCCCCACAGATCCCATATAGACATAAAAAAAAAATATACTCACCTAATCCGGATTCCCAGCACCGCAGCCTCCGTCTTCTCTTCTATGGTGGCCTGCGGAGGCAGCGCGAAGCAATGTCATCACTGCTCTGCCCTTGTGGATATACGGTTTCCTAAGACACAGGTCTGCAGCGGTCTGTGGCTTAGGAGACAAGCAGTGATAGAGCAGGGAGCTCTGTGCTCTGTCACAGGATTGAACTGCATCGCGGTGACGCCGAGTTCAGTGCGGTGGTTGCAGAAGATTCAGGGCTCCGGCCACGAAGTTCTGGGCTGGAGCTCCGGATGTTTGATGCCAGTGGTGCCCCTGCCGGCGACTCCCCTCTATGTCCAGTTGGAGAGCCCTCTGGGGCATTGACTGGTGTCTGTGTGCCAGACCGACGCTGGATAGATGATAGACAAATAAATATCAGACAGATAGATAGATAGGTAGATAAATATATGATAGATAGATATATAGATAGATAGAGGGATACATAGATAGATAGAGGGATACATAGATAGAGGGATACATACATAGATAGATAGATAGAGGGATAGATAGATAGAGGGATAGAGAGATAGAGAGATAGAGGTACATAGATATAGACAGATATATAATAGGCAGACAGACAGTATACAGGACACACACATGTTATACATAACACACACACACACACACAGACACAGAGCACATAATACATTACAGATGACACACAGCATGTTATACTCACATACAGTCACTTCCTGGGCTGCAGGAGTTCAGTGTGGCTGTTGTAGCAGCATCTCCGGCATTGCTGCTGTCCCTCCCTCTCTCTGGTAAAGACAGGAGAGAGGACACAGAGCCGAGGTCAGGTGAGGGCGCCCCCTGCTGGAGCCTGTGCAGGGAGCCGACAGTGCGCAGAGCGGAGGGGAGGTGGGGGGGCAGCTGTGCAGGGAGCCGACAGTACAGAGCCAAGGTCAAGTGAGGGCGCCCCCTGCTGGAGCCTGTGCAGGGAGCCGACAGTGCGCGGAGCGGAGGGGAGGGGGTGCTCCCTTCTGGAGCCTGTGCAGGGAGCAGACAGTACGCAGAGCAGAGTAATGCAGAGGAGAGCAGAGCGGAGGGGAGCACTCTCTGCTGGAGCCTGTGCATTAGGAGCAGCAAAGTGAAAGTAAACAGCTGCTCCCTGCGGCGCCCCCTATGCTGTCGGCCTGCCGGCGCCCTGTGCAGCCGCACATCTCGCACATGGCTAAAGCCGGCTATGGATGCGGCTGTATTCTGGGGCCATACCTAAAAGGCATCCTGTTTTCTGGCTGACCATCATTAAACGCAGCCACACACAGTATAATATTTTTGCGGTCTTCAAATGCTACGGCCGGTGTGGGCAATTAATTTTCCAAAGGGTCCACATGTGACAAGACAGTTGAGGAGGGCAGAACCAGATGCTGAAATTAATTCTGCTTACAATTAATATTAACTTATTAATTATAATAGCAGAATTAACTTTATTGATTCGCTGCTACTGATAATACATTATATTCACTGGTAAGTTCTCTGAATAAAACTTTAAACCAAGAGTTGCAAGAGGATCAGTCACCAGAATTCACAATGCAAACTGCAGGTATTATTATTTAGATCCAAGAATTGATTAGACTGGTGTGCTTACTTCAAAAATGTTTTTCATAATGGCTCTTCCAATCCTTTAAGCGTCAATTAAGACAGTGAAAGAGTTTATGAGTCCAAGAAAATCCAGGAGATGAACTCAAATTGTACTCACATTTTCCAGTGGAAAGTCCCTTCCTCCCTGCTACTCCTGACCTATCAACCTAGGAAGCATAGGCGGAAGCAGTCAGTCAAGCTGGGGTGGAGATTGAGTTTAGCTTATAAACACACTTGATCTCTTGAACTCATTTAAACTCTCTTGCAAAGTCTTATACAGCCAAAATCACATTGGATTTCAAAATAAATACACTAGCCTCATCAGGTCCACGAGATCTAATTATAATGTAATACAGATTGTATTGTGAAATCGGGTGAAAATCTTGGTGTTGTAACATTTCATATGCAGTGAAAAAGAGCGAAACGGTGCTGGATACCAGAGACGACGATGATAGATGAATATATTAATATACAGATTACAGTTCATACATATATACACAGGTTTAGAGAAAAAAGAAAAGTTAATGGGAGTACTTTTTTAAGCATTGTATGTTTCAAGTCTTAACTATATAGCTATGTAAGAGGAGTCAGAATTTGCCCCAAACAAGAATAAAGGGCTTAAAAATATAAAATATAAAGAAAGCCTCTGTGTACCCTTCAAATACAATCATAACCTCTTACGAAAGTGAGCATGCATAGGGCTCCTGCTGGTGAAATCCATCTGAATACCACAATTTGTCTTGGTGCAGCCATATTTTGAGACCTTATGAACTTATTGTTGTTTCACCTATAGCAGTATATTGACAGACAATCATTCCATTCGATTATAAGAGGAAATCCTATAAAAAAAGCTAAGAAGCTGCTTTTCCTATGTAACAGAATGGGATATGATCCAGTTGCTGGTGCAGAACCTATTTATGGTTCCTACATGATGCTATGGTGAGAATAAGTAATGATAATGACACTAAAATACATGTTTCCAGGGCATAAGGGCCTAAGAACTAAGGGGACTACTTCACCTCCAAACAGCGATAAGAGGGTTACTTCCACCTCCAAACCGCGAGCATCTTCTATCACAAACACCTAGAGCACGGTAGTGTGATGAGCTATTGGACCGCAAAGGGCACATGGACTGTTACTGCACAGGGCCTCTTCGGTCTGCTAGAGATAATATTTTATGAGGTGTTAAGGCAGCCACACAAATCATATCACATATCAGAGAGCTCTTGGGCCAACTCCTGTGAGAGCTGTAATGGTTGGCTGTGATGAGTATCTCCCATCATTAGAAAGACTTGTGAAAACGCAGTGATCTGAGCTTCACATGAACTTTTGGTACATCAAAGGATAAGGACATTTTCCCTTGCTGGTAGCTCCTGGTTAGTTCATCTTTGCTGCAGCCTGTTTGTGACCACTCCCCTTCCCTTTAAATAGTCACATGATTCAGCACCTGATGCTGGTAATAGAGTCAATCTGTACTGACCACCTTCGAGGAAGGAAGGCTCTAGTAGCTACTAGAGTTCTGTTGCTAGTGTTCTTCTATTGGAGCTGTATCTTCTGCAGCCCTGATGTTTGGCTGCAGTAGTGAAGTTTTGTTGGATATTATTTTGTCTTTATTCCCCTGTTTGTCCTCCTTCCCCTGTGTTATATTACAGCAGTGGTGATGTCTAATGTACTCACCGGCCTTGGCACTAGACAGAGTGAGTGAAGGGACAGTTAGGGACTAGGCACGTGAAGGCGACGAGGGGAAGGTCTCGCTATATTGATGTTGAGGGAACTTAGGGGCCAGATACAGGTTAGTGTCAGGAAGTGTCCCATCCCTTGCTCCCTGTAACCAGGGTCTTACTCTCCCTTTCCATCCTGTTGTAACCCTTGTGTTGTGCCATGCACCAGACATCCCCTAGTCTATGCATATGCTAGAGGTGGGGAAACAAAATCCACAATAGGGTCTTACCCGGTATAACGTGGGATAATAAGAATGAAGTAGGTACACTCACCTGATGGGGTTGTGCCAGTCACAACTCCTTAAAACGCATGTGACTGTCCGCGTGGTTCAAGCAGCGGCCCCGTGGAATCGTGGTGAATATATATGCAAAGGGAAAACGGGTATATGCCGCGCTTAAAAACCACTGATGCAGAACTGTTGTAAAAATTTATTTTTTATTTCAGCATCCAACGCGTTTCAGAGACAAGGACCGTCTCCTTCTTCAGGGAAACAAGAAATCATACAAACATTCCCAGTCTGGTGTCTTATAAGAGGATCCATATTGCCATGTTGACAGCCATGATGCCATCCACCCACAAGGTTGCAGGGTGATGACTCATAGACACATGGAGACATTGCAGAAACGTGAAAGAAGGAAAAAAAGTTCACATTTTGATACATTTATAAAACATCGCAAAAAGAGCAAACAATTACAATAAAATACAATAAAATGTAATAAATTTTGAAAAAAATGTGTAAAATCTGTATGTGGTTATTTATTTAAAAGGAGTATGGAAATGTTGGGAGACTTGGGTGTAAAAGAACGTAAAAAAGGGGGCGAAGGAGATTGAGGAGGTGCGAACCTATGGAGAAGATGCGTCACGTTTAGGCATCAAAAACATCCTAGCCCCAAGTAAACTGAGGACTAAACCAGCCCAAAACATATTTCCAGCCCCAGTAGGTGTCTTCAGATGTGGTTCCAGAAATTGTTTGTGTTGCAGGAGTATTTATCATAGCAGAACCACTTTCTGCTCATCCAGTGGGAACGAGTCATTTAAGATAAAAAATCGCTTGACATGTCAGTCTGATTTTGTTATATACCTTGTTGATTGCATGTGTGGCAAACAATATGTGGGCAGAACAAGCCAGGCTCTTCACAACAGGCTTAACTCGCACCGCCATAATATAAAAACTGGCTTCCTCCTACATGGACTCTCAAAACACTGTATTCTACAGCATGATAAAAGCCTAGACTTTAGGTTTACACCAATTGAGCAAATTGACCCTATTGTGCACAATAGGACTGAGGCCTTGAGCAGGAAAGAGACTTTTTGGATACATAAACTGAATACCCTAAAACCCTTTGGCTTAAATGAGGTCTCTGATCTATTTTATTAGCTCCCACCCTTGTTAAATTATTTTTTTATTTATTTATTGTTTTTATCCATATATTTATTAATTGTCTCTTCACATCTTCGCTTCACCCCTAAAATGTCCCAAGGGTCAGTTCTTTTAGTCTAAAGCATGACAACTACAGTGTTTTACAATCAGCCCGTACATCACAAGGTTATTGTAAGTCTTACCACATATGCCTCCTCAAGGCATCATGACATGATTTTTCTCTTTCGAAATAACCCTCTTCAATGTTTTTTAAAAAAAAAAATATATATATATATATATATATATATATATATATATATATATATATATATATATTTTTTTTTTTATTTATGTGTGTGCTATTTCTATACAGATCCCACCTTCATAATCTGTTTTTAGGTATTTTAAGAATTAACCAGCGCGTTTCCATGTTTCAAGGACTTAGAAAGTTGTTTATTAGTCAATTTTTAATTAATTTTTTATTTATAAAAAAAAAAAAATTTTTATTTTATTTATTTTCATCTACTACCTAAGTCTCTCTATGGAGCATATTCTAGTAAAACAACCCTTCTTTGCGGTGTTTATTCATCGTTTAATCATACCCTCTTGTTTTATAAACATTTTTTATATATTAACAACCAATTCAACCCATTTTTACTCCCTACCTCTGTATATGTCATTCTGTCGGCTCATCTTTTTCCCTCAGCGTGCGCCTCACATCTGTTCCTTCCCACCACTCTATATCACTACACACACAGTTTTTCCCATGGTCTGACCCTAGGTTACCTCCACTGGGTTAGACTTTCTCTGTGCGCTTGCGCATTCCTCCATTTTCCCACGGTCTGAACTCATTTCACCCTGATATTTCTGATACTCGCTTCATCTCCTAACGCATGCGCTTTTCTTCTATCTAAACTCGGCTATTTCTGCACCGGCCCCTCACGTTTGGGAACTTGTTCACCATTTTCTCTGCACTCCCAAAAATTCCACTTTTACATTCTATACATGTTCACTACTCTTTCCAATAAAAAACGGTCACAATGGTTCTGCACTAGCACGAAACCACAATCATGCACCCACACAGATTTATATATAAAAAATCGATTCATGTATCATTTATATAAAAGTATAAAAAAATTTTTTTTCACAACTATCGGTGTCTCTCTTTTACAATTTATTCTTAACCATAAAATGATATACTAGTCCTTTTTCTACTAGGACTACCTGATGGCTTAAGGGTAAGAACGCACTTTGCTTTTTACCTGCTTTTTCAACTGCAGCGTTTAATGCCAAAATGGATGTGTTCTGCTTTTCAAGAAAAGTCTATGGGAATTTGGGTTTCTAGACCGCACTATGCAGTTCAAACTGCAGCCTTTTTGTGGCAGAACTTTGGTCAAAAACTCAGCTTTACAGTGCAAAACCCAAATGGCAAAAACAATTGACATGTCAATTGTTTTTGCCATTTGGGTTTTGCACTGCAAAGCTGAGTTTTTGACCAAAGTTCTGCCACAAAAAGGCTGCAGTTTGAACTGCATAGTGCGGTCTAGAAACCCAAATTCCCATAGACTTTGCTTGAAAAGCAAAACACATCCATTTTGGCATTAAATGCTGCAGTTGAAAAAGCAGCAAAAAGCAGGTAAAAAGCAACGTGGACACATAGCCTAACCCATCTACACACCAGCATCTTCTCCATAGGTTCCCACCTCCTCAATCTCCTTCGCCCTCTTTTTTACGTTCTTTTACACCCAAGTCTCCCAACATTTCCATACTCCTTTTAAATAAATAACCACATACAGATTTTACACATTTTTTTCAAAATTTATTACATTTTATTGTATTTTATTGTAATTGTTTGCTCTTTTTGCAATGTTTTATAAATGTATCAAAATGTGAACCTTTTTTTCCTTCTTTCACGTTTCTGCAATGTCTCCATGTGTCTATGAGTCATCACCCTGCAACCTTGTGGGTGGATGACGTCATGGCTGTCAACGTGGCAATATGGATCCTCTTATAAGACACCAGACTGGGAATGTTTGTATGATTTCTTTTTTCCCTGAAGAAGGAGACGGTCCTTGTCTCTGAAACGCGTTGGAATGCTGAAATAAAAAAGATTTTTTTACATCAGTTCTGCATCAGTGGTTCTTAAGCGCGGCATATACCCATTTTCCCTTTGCATATCTAGTCTATGCATGACATTGGCATATTGGTTGTCAGTTAGTATTCCTGAAAAAATAAATCAACCATTTTAACAGAAAAATGTTTCAAAAAATTGCAAAATGGCTTTTTGTTGTGAAATGTTCACTGATCGTGTCTTAAAGTAGCCACAGTTATTTTGCACAGATTGTATGTATTACAATACTTATCGATTGCTGCCTTCTTCGGTTCCCAGCACCTTTTCCATCCCCTTCTGCGCCATGTTCTGGCTCTTCTGACTAGCCATCTGACAGATCTTTCTGTGTGGACCGATCTCACAATTTTGCCCTGAAAAAGTGACTCCTGGTCTATACAGAAGATGTCAGAGTCAGCTAGTACAACTGATGCTGAAGGATAATGGTGAGTGCTTTAGTAAGGGCAGAAGGCTGCGGTCAGTAAGCATTTTAGTACAGGTGCTTTGCAAATGTAGCGTCCCTGAAGGTTTCAGTGTGCTACAGGGAACAGCATCCTCTCCTAGGGTGCAGGGCCTACCCCCAAGGTCCCAGGGGCCACTACCACCACAACACAGAAAATCCCAGCTACTACCCACACCAGTGCCTAACAGTCACAGACCGGGGGGAGGGTCCCATGTCCCGGGGCCAGCCCGGGGGTGACTAGACAGCCTGGTGAGTGGGGACAAGTTAGTTGAGTGTCCACTAAACCCCGGGTCCGGGGACCCTTGAGACACAGCAATCCCGGATCCCAGCAGCTCGCCTGCCTAGGGCGGCACACACACAGTTACTATGACTAAGAGAAGAGATAAAAACTTAGCACTACTTTAAAAATTGCATTCTGTGTCTATGTTTTCACTTCTGAGACTAAAGCTCGCTTTACACGCTACAATATATCTAACGATGTGTCGGCGGGGTCACGTCGTGACGCACATCCGGCATTGTAAGGTACATTGTAGTGTGTGCCAGGTTCGTGCGATTGCGATTGAACGTTAAAACGTTCATCGCATACACGTCGTTGGATCCTGACGAATTGCACGTCAGGTTGTTCATCGTACCCGGGGTAGCACACATCGCAGTGTGTGACACCCCGGGAACATTGAACAGATCTTACCTGCGTCCCGCGGCTCCAGCCGGCAATGCAGAAGGAAAGAGGTGGGCGAGATGTTTGCGTCCCGCTCATCTCCGCCCCTCCGCTTCTATTGGCCGGCTGCCGCGTGACGTCGCTGTTACGCCGAACGTCCCTCCCACTCCAGGAAGTGGACGTTCGCCGCCCACATCGAGGTCGTATGGACGGGTAAGTACGTGTGATGGGGGTTAATCGTTTGTGCGGCACATTCAACAAATTGAACGTGCCGCACATACAATGGGGGCGGTTACGATCGCATATGATATCGTATGCGAAATCGTAACATGTGAGCTCCAGTCAAGCTTACTACCATTGTGGATCTAGGGGCTCGATCTGAAGACTCATACAGATCTATGAAGTTGTCAGTTCTGAAATTGGACTGACACTTTTTATTCCTCAGAGCCACTTTGCCAGCGTTACAACTGCAAAATTGCAAGGAAATGGTTAAATAGAGTCATTCTCCATTTGTGTATCACTAAATCCCTCCATTGACAGCCCAGCGCATATATGGGCTTCACCTGGTTATGCAGAATCATGCTGGCATTGTGGCATTCCTTGGCAACGCTATGCTGGGCACTAATTACCCTGGCAGCAAGGCGCCACAGGAGGATGCATTGCCGGGACGCTCCTCAGGGAGCTGCAGATCGCTGACTAATGAGTGAAGGAGAGCCCAGACCAAAGCTAACAAACCTCGCTATGTTAATTAAAGGCAGCGTTAGCCAGTAATGGTCGTTATGGCAACAATGGACCAAGTCAGACTTTGCATGGAAAAAAGATTTTCCAAGCTGTACCAAGATGATGAGAGCAGAGAGTAATGATAACTTGTTACATGGCGCCGCATTGCACCGGTCTCGGTGGTTCTGCTCTATGCTAATCTAGGGTGGCATCCAAGGCACACGGACAACGGTGAAAGCTGCAATTACCAGATGTCAATCAAAGTGCTTCCATATTACAGTGTATAAGGAGATAGGCTTGGCCTTTGCATGTGTGACCTGAAAACACACCTGTCACATCCATGTGGGAACATACTGCTGCAACGCTTGTCCTGGTCACTAGGTGGCGCCGCACTAATACCATGACGGCAGTATGTGACAATTTAGCTCTTAGATTACTCAGACGAGTTCTCCCTTTCCAGTGCTCTTGTGTTCTGCTGCAGTGAGACGCTAGTGTGACGCTCTCTGCTGGGAGCCATGTGTGGGGATTCTTCCCATATAAACCCCAGCAGTCTCTAGCTGCCAGATATTTACTTCAGCTAGGCCTGGTTACAACTTTGACCCATTACTCTCCTGTTGTGATACTCAGTTAAAACGTGAAATACTTGGTGATTAATATCTGCGTGAGCACAATCACACTTTGGTGTCATTAATCACGACTTGGTTGTCTTTGACAACCAATGGAAAACACAACAGGATACTGTCATATAGTGCCAAATGTAAGACGATATGAAGCCCTTATCACACACGGATATATCAATTATGGAGCATGTTAGGGACTTTACAGATCAGAGCCCACTCCCACAGTGTGGATGCTATCACGCTAGGTACGGTGAATTACTAAGCGAGCGGTGAAAGTTAATGGAAGAGGACCCCTGCATCTATGAAAGGGGGAGATGGTGACCCCTGACCAAACCTACTGGTGGTCCCTGGGGTCCCTCACCACCCTAGAAAGGTTCCGCAACTATGCACCGAGCCAGATACCTGACCCTAGGTATCCCTAGTGCTGGGACCTAAATAGGGAACTACTTATCCACAGATGACTCAGGCAGAAGTTCAGCAAAGCTTCGGCAATGATACTACAGATCAGAGCAAGCCACCAGCTTACAACCAGAGCTAAAATGAACTGAATAATACCACCAGAAGGAAGTATATAAGCACCAAAGAATACTGATAATTAGCAGCTGGGTAGAAGATGAGCTCCTGCTGTGTCCTAAAGGGGAGAGATGAAAATCCAGCAGGAAAGCTACCTAGTACAATGAATACTAACTGCAGGAAAAACAGAAAGTCAGGGAGCATTTTGCACAGCCAAACGATGTGACCTTCTATTGCCAGAACCCACATGACTGTCTGTCACCCTTGACTCACCCGTGACAAATGCTGACTATATTATATAGCTGACATCTGCCTAAAACAGCAGTAATTGATGTGGCCTCCAAATGGTGCTGTTAACCTCTTAAATACCACTGTCAATTGCTAACAGTGGCATTCAAGAGTTGCGATCCTGTCTGAATGTAAGTTCGAGAGGCTATCTGCTTCCCAGTGAAGAGATCACAGGGATCCGATGAGATGTTATAACAGCCGTGGGCCAGGTGAATGCCCCCATGCCTGTCATGTGATCTATCCACTAATGTCCAGCCTGTGGCTTCACATCATAAAGGACATTGATTTTTTACTATATACATCAATGCTGTAGTATTGCTGTAAATAGCAGAAGCAATCAGAATATTGCAGAGTCAAGTTCCCTAAACGGACTAACAAGTAAAGTAAAAAGTAAAGAAAAAAGGTTTTTAAAAATGTAAGAAAAAAATTAAAAAGGTACAAAATTTGGAATCACTTCACTTTTTCACAGTTAAAAATAAAGAAATGTAAAACAGTTAAAAGTTCTATGTATCCAAATATAAGATCAATTACCCGATCTGTCACAACTGGAAAGAGGAAAAAAATGTAAATGCCAAAATTACGGGTTCTTGGTGGCCGCAACTTTACAAAAAAATGCATAAACTAGCGATGAAAGCGTTGTATGTGGCTCCACCTCAAAATAATATCAATAAAAACCACCAGCTCACTATGCAAAAAAAAAAACTCTAAGAGCTCCATTAACCAAAAAATACAAATATTACGGCTTTTGTAAAATGGAGGATCATGCAAAAAAATTTTTTACGAACTTCTGATTTTTTTTCACCACTTAGTAAAAAAAAAAGAAATGCAAGTTTGGTATCATCGTAATAATACTGACCTGAACAATCATATCTCCAGCTCATCCTTACTGCAGAATGAACAATGAAAAGCCCAAAAGACTATTACGGAATGGCATTTTTTTTGCATTTTCACTTCACTTGTAATTTTTTTTAATCTTTTTCCAATAAACCGTATGGTAAAATTGATGGCGCCATTCCAGAGGATTAGCCCCACAAAAATAAAGCCCTCCTATACCTTTGTCAGCAGCAAAATAAAAAAGTTACAGCTCTTAAAACAAGTGGGAAAAACCAAAGTGCAAAAGTAAAAAAACTGCTAGATTCTTAAGGGGTTAAACATAAAACGTCAAGTGGCAAAAACAAAATAATCAGTTCAATCTGGAAATGTAGGAAAGTGTAGTTCACTCTTTACTGGCTGATCAGCTGATCGCTGTGCCACTTCATTTCTAAAAGATTTTGTTGGGAAACAGCCTCATCACCTGCTGTAATTGGCTTAGCAAGAAATCGGAAAAATTCACAGCATCAAAGTTGGAGGCGCTAACCCCTTCACCATATCAACTTGAAAACTCTGGCATAAAATAAATGAAAAAAATGAGTCTTGTTCCAAAAATATGTAAAGCCACCCTCATTCTACATCTGATCTCAAATAACTATAGAGCACTTAAGAGGAAATTTTATTTGTCAAAACTACATAAATGTATACCTTTGTACTCCTTTAGGGCTTGTGCGGACGTTGCGTAATTTCATGCATTTACAATGCGTTTAGCACTGCAGCGTAAATGCACTGCACTGCACTGCACTGCACTGCATGCACAATGTAGATTGTGCATAATCCATCCGCATGTTGCTTTTTTGAATGCAGCGATTTGGATGCCAAAATTTAACCCAAATCCGTGTGTACAAAAAAGCAGCATGTCAATTTGTGCGCTTTGGATGCTACTCCCACTCTGTCCATGGTGGGGGCAGCATCCCGAGCGCATGAATTCGACATTTATTCTGCTGAAACACTGCATCTGTGCCGCCCCCGTGCCAGCGGCCGAGCTGCTTGGATCCGGATCCACGGTGGCTCGAGGGGTCTCCGGACCCGGGGGTCATGCGGCCACTCATATGAAGGGGGGTATTTACAGGGGATTGGAAAGTTAGTGACACCACCCGTGGTATGTGGTAATTAGGAGTACCACTGCTGCAGTTGGGAGTACCCGGGGATAATGGAATGGGGCAGCCAGGTGTTGTGACCCTCCACGGGTAAGGGGAATACACCCCGGGGCTCGGTGATGGTGAGAGGGAGTGCTGTTGGGTGTGAAAGGGTCACTTGCATACACACTCAGTCCATTAAGCTTACACCGACAACTGGATAAACCAAAGTTCTGGATACCGCTGCCGCTGACGGGAGCTAGTTCGGGTCCCATCCCCAATGGTGCTCCTTGGTGATCCGTGACCTGCCTCCTGGCACTAAGTTTAGTTCTCTGTTGGTCCCGGTAGTATGAAACTTGCCGGGTCCCGCTCCCCACAATGGCTAAGTGTGGGAGCTTGCTCTCAGGGTTCACGCTTGGGATTTTCTGGACCATTTTCAGTAGAAAGTCCTATCCCCTCGTTGTGCTAGTACCTCAATTTTGGAGCGGGTGGAGAACGGATCTTGAAGGCTCTGTTCTCATCGGGTGAATTGTCAGGTTGCCTGAAGCTAGGGAGACCTAGGTCCACGTACCCTGTCGTGCCCTGGTCCCAGCCTGGTGATGGTGCAAGACCGCCGGCTGTCCTCCTCGACAGTTCTGTGCCTCTTGCCACTCTCCCCTGTGACCGGGGGTCAAGCTCTTCTAGGCCCAGACCACCGTCTACCACCTAGATAGCTTCCTAGGAGCCCTGCTCCTGACCTCCCCTCTCTTTCACTTCCAAACTCCAACTCCTGACACTCCTGACCTCCTCTCTCCAACTCCCCCAGGTGGGCGACTCTATTCCACTCAAGCCGTCCACTGGTGTGTCTGGTGGGTGTGGTGCAGAGTGTACCTAGGGTTTGATTAGCTGATGTAGGCAGCACCATATAGTTGGGGACCCGTAACCAATAAGGAGGTGGATATTGCACGGGAGGGCAGATTGTGCAATACCCTGTGACGACCGGATAGTCCAGGGGCGTCACAAATCCATTAAGCAGTGTTTCTGGAGCGATTTGAAGTGCACATGTGGTGTCAAATCGCTGCAGAAATTGCAGCATTTACGTGCTCACAAAGCCTTATAGATAAGGACGAATGCATACATAAAAATAAAATCAAGTTGCTCACCAGCAACCTCCACCTGAAAGAAGCTGAAATCCAAACATTACAAGAAATAACTACTAAGCAAAATAAACCAAAACTTAATTCAAATAATTGACATTCCAAAATATATAAACAAATGGGAGGCGGAATTCAACAGAAAATTCCTTCCTGATGAGATCCATATAATTTTCAGGAACACTTACTTCTTCACTCCTTCAGTACGATTCTAAGAATTAAACTTTAAAATTACCTCCAGGTGGTACAAAACCCCAGTCCTATTAAATAAAATAAATAGTTCAATCTCTCCACTTTGCTGGAGATGCAAAACTGATAATGGCACTCTGTCACACATATGGCTAAAATGCCCAAAAATCTATGGCTACTGGGAGATTAGAGACCAAATAAAAAAAAACCTTAAAAGCGAAATACCTCTAACCTCAAGGTTTATTCTACTCAATTTAGATTCCTTAACTTCATTACTCAAGAAAGATTCTCTAAGGCTGTGTGCGATGTTGCGTACTGTACCTTGCAGAAATTAATGCATCCTCTGGCAGAATTTGACAATGTCAAAATTCTTTGTGCTAAATAAAACGCTGAAAATATGCACGTGGTTTGAGTGCGTTTTTTGTGCGTTTTAAGCGCATTTTCCATGGTTAAACTTGCGTTTGCAAAACTTTGTCAATGGAACTTAAAGTTTCTTCAATCAATCAATCAATCAATCAACATGAAAAAAAAAACCCTACTGATGTCATTTCCTGCTTCTACTCATTCACTATGTGAATTTTCTGAAAAAGTATATTAAATAATAATATTTATTGATTAAAATTAATATTTAATATAGTCCCACTCTTATTTTATTTAGGGCCGGCTGTGAGGTCAACAGTAAACCTCTTGACCTTACTTACAGGCCAAAACACATGCTTTTTTATGTCAAAAAAGCATGCGGATTGCAATATAAATGCTTGTAGAACGCAATATTTTTGTTTTTGGATGCGTTTTCTAAAATCTCATTGACTTCAATGATACCAAATCGCTACCAAAACAGACAAAAGTATTGATATGCTGCATTTTTAAACGCAGAGATTTTGGCAAATTTTTGACACAAAAAACGCTGCGTTTAAAAAAGCATCGTGCGCACAAATTTTGACAAAATCCCAAAGATTTGGCTTTAAAACCAAAACGCAAGCATTTTGACAATGAGACCCTGCTGCTTAAAATGCTGCGGAAACGCAATGAAAAACGCAACGTGCGCATGACTCTAATACCACAGGTATTAAATGCAGCGAGAATAGTCATTGCAAGACACTGGAGAAGCGAAGAACCACCTTCACATAGTGAGTAGTTTAGAGAAACAAATCAAGTAGGTATTTATGAGAGAATCAGACTATCAAAACTCAAAAAAGTAAAAATCTTTAAAGACTGGATTACATGGTTAAAAATTCCTGAAACTTATTGAAACGGGATAGATTATACCTAATTCAAATTATACTACAAAATGTTATACCTACAGGATTAATTTGAGATATAATATATCAGATGAGAACATCTTCACGAGAAATAACAGGACTTCAAACATCCTTTCCCTAAACACACTTTCCCCATTCATTTTCTAATTACCCCTTCTCTTATCCCTCCTCTCCCCCTTTTTTTTTTTTTTTTGTCCTATGTTACAATTATTCCTCAGCACCAATAATAGTTCAATATATTGTTAATTTGTATTACAATGTTGTGATATTGTTTGATAGCTGTTATTAAGGAAAATACCAATGGTACATACCTTTTATGTATACTGTACTTTAAACTTATAAATAAAGAATATACAGTGGAACCTCGGTTTACGAGTAACCCGGTGTGCAAGCATTTCGCTATACGAGCAAAGCTTGCTGTAAATTTGTAACTCAGTTTACGAGCAATCTTTGCTGTATGAGAAAATACTCACCGCACACACTACTGGTTCCGTACATCCACCGCGCTCTGACCCGCTCTTGCAGTCTGCACATACACACACAAACATGCACAAACACGCACGCACACACACATATTATGCTCACCTTATCTTCTGTTCCATCACCGGCCTCATGGTTCTTGTAGTTCGCCGGTTGTGAAACGATGTGAATCGGGTAACCATGGTGACGATGGAGGAACTTCCGCTGTCAGCTGCTACTCAAAGGCAGTGCGCTAGCCAATCAGAGGCAAATGACCCTGCCTTTGACGTCAGCGCTCTGGCAGCGGACGTTCCTCATTCGTCGCGATGGTTACCCAATACACATCCTGTACCGGCGGACTACAAGAACCATGAGGCCGGCAATGGAAGGTAAGGTGAGGATAATATGTGCGTGTTTGTGCATGTTTGTGTGTGTTTGTGCATGTGTGGAATGGCACAATAGGGGACCAGGATTGGACATTGAACAAATTGTGGAACGAATTGTCTGAGCTTGCATTATTTCCTATGGGAAAATTTGCTTTGCTAGATGAGTAACTTGGTTTACAAGCACACTCCCAGAATGGATTATGCTCGTAAACCAAGGTTCCACTGTATATTTAAATATAAAAAAAAAGTTGGAGGCGCTGAAATAAAGCTTAGAATGAGGTGCCCTCCATCATCAGGAGCAAGTGAGTTCATAAAATAGACCTGTTATGGTCTTTACTATGCGCACAGAGTCTTTTCCTCAATTTCATCTTTTTTTTTTTTTAAATCTATGCCTTCCATCATTGAAAGGAAAATGTTCTGCTCAATCATGAACTTGAATAACGGACATTCACACAGCTGCAGTTTCAGCAGTATTTCAGCTTAGGCAACCCTCTGAACATGGATGACATTTCTCTCCACCCACTTGTTGATCACCTTTAGGCTATGAGCGCACGTTGCGTTTTTTCATGCATTTACGCAGCATTTCAAACTGCAGCGTAAACGCATACATTCTGTGTCCACAGCAAAGTCTATGAGAATTTAGCAAATTCCGTGCGCACGTTGCGTTTTAAAACGCAGCGTTTTGCATGCCAAATTTTTTACAAAATCAATGCGTTCTAAAAAGCAACATGTCACTTCTTTTGTGCGTTCTGGATGTTTTTCCCACTCTGTCTATGGCAGAGCAAGCATCCAGAACGCATGAATTCTGCACGCATTATGCATTCAAAATACATCCAAAACGCAGCTTTTTGGCTGCGTTTTGAAACACACATACAGTGACAAAACGCTGCAGAACATTTGTCACGGCAGAACGCAACGTGCACACATACCCTTTACTCACACTAAAAAATGGTATACCTGCACAGAGAAGAAGCACAAGGTGAGAGTAGTGCGGGCATCACACGATACGATCTATCGTGCGATCGCACGAGCGATCGTATCCGCCCCCGTCGTTTGTGCATCACGGGCAAATCGCTGCCCGTGTCGCACAAAGTCGTTAAACCCCCGTCACATGTACTTACCTGCTGAGTGATGTTGTTGTGGGCAGCGAACATCCATTTCCTGAAGGGGGTGGGACGTTCGGCGTCACAGCGACGTCACACAGCCACCGGCCAATAGAAGCGGAGGGACGGAGATGAGCGGGACGTAAACATCCCGCCCACCTTCTTCCTTCAGCATTGCCGGCAGACGCAGGTAAGCTGCAGTTCAACATTCCCGGGGTGTCACACGGAGCGATGTATGCTACCCCGGGTACAATGAACAACCGGCGCAAAGAAAAATAAACGATTTTTTAAAAATAAACGACGTGTAAATGATACACGATTTGTAACCGATTTGCGATCGTTCTGAGATGCTCGTAGGTGTCACAAGACCTTCGTTTTCCCCTGAGGAAGCCACTGTATACGTGGCGATACGCGTGGGGCGTCCATGCCAGGAACCCCCTTGGTCACTCTTCTTATCTACCCCACCTGCTTAGTTGCTATCTATTTTAATAGGGTAGTAAGTATAGGTCCGCTCCTGTACCTCTCCCAGCCTGGTTGTTGCTTACCTGCCCTATTTGGTCTTACTAATAGGTATTTCTTTAAGCACCCAGGACACTGGCTATGTTTGGTTAACCTATAACCTTGGAATATATATTGTGTAGATAGAAATACTGACCTATTTGGTCTCATTAATGGATTTTCCTTAAACATCCAGGATACTGGCTGTGTATGGCAAATTTAACCTCTCTAATCTGGGTATATATACTGTGCAGATAGAAACATTGACTATGTGTGATATTTCTCGGGCCTAATATCGATATACATTGTGTGGTTCCTTGTGGACATATTTATGTTAAGTTACCGTGCCTTGTAGACCTATTTTGCACATGTGGGGACCTGTAACATTTTCTATAGATAAATCCATACTATAATACGGTTCATATTATATTCCGTGTATTAACAGAGAACCTTTATATCTATGCAGTCTATGGTCTGTCTATTGTTCTACACATATTGCTGATTGTATCTACATAGTGGTTTACCATACTAGGTTATCTATGTTTTTCTGAGTACTCTATCATGCATTTTTATGTCTGATTATCATGCCAGATATTTAAAATTGCAGGAACGGGCCTTGTGCAATATCTATCAGAGTGTCCTTGTCATATTTATATTGTTTATTATACACCACTGGTTCCTGGCGGACATGTTCTTTATGCCTATGGCTTTTTAAGTGTTTTTATCCTGTGTCACTGTGTGTTTAATTCCTAGTGTGGAGACATGTGTCTCTTGTTGTTTTGTCTGGCTACAATTTAATATAATAAAAATTATTTTCTACATTATCTCATGGTGTGGTGATCCCGTGTTGGTATACCCTTTTCTCTCTTGGTCTCTGTCACAAGAAACGACGTCGCAAACGATGCCGGATATGCGTCACGAAAACCGTGACCCCGACGACATATCGCACAATAGATCGTCTTGTGTGACGCCCGCATAGGTCTGTAGCTGTAAAAATGAATATCTCCATTCTCCAGATGCCCTGCCTTTGGAAACTGTGTGGCAGGGATGGATTCCAACATGAACGTTACCTCAACCACACCTCCAAGATGACAACTGTTTGCTAAAGAAACTGAGGGTAAAGGTGCTGGACTGGCCAAGTGTGTCCAGACCTAAACCGTATTAAGCATCTGTGGTTCATCCTCAAACGGAAGGTGGAGGAACGCAAAATCTCTAACATTCACCAGCTCCGTTATGAGGACATGGTGGAGTAGAAAAGGATTCCAGTGGCTCCTGTGAATCTCTAGTGAACTCCATGCCCAAGAGAGTTAACCCCTTCACCCCCCCGGCTATTTTCCGTTTTTCATTTAGTTTTTTCCAACCCTTCTTCCAAGAGCCATAACTTTTTTATTTTTATGTTATTATTGGCATATAAGGGCTTATTTTTTGCGGGACGAGTTGTACTTTTGAATAAAATTATTTGTTTTACCAAATAGTGTACTGGAAAATAGCACAAAAAATTCTAAGTGCAGTGAAATTGCAAAAAAAGTTCAATTGCACAATTGTTTTGGGGGTCTTTTATTTACCTGGTTCACTATATGGTAAAAATGATATGTCGGTATGATGTCTCAGGTCGGTACAAGTTCGTAGATACCAAACATGTATACTTTTACTTTTATCTAAGGGGTTAAAACAAATTCAGAAGTTTGTCCAAAAGAAGAATTGTGCTTTGTCACCATTTTCCGAGACCCGTAGCAGTCTCATTTTTCAGGATCTGGGGCTCAGTGATGGCTTATTTTTTGTGTCTTGAGCTGACGATTTAATTATACAATTTTTGAGTAGATGTGACGGTTTGATCACCTGTTATTGCATTTTAAAAAAATGTTGCGGCAATCAAAAAACATACTTTTGGAGTTTTCAATTCTATTCTCACTACGCAGTATAATGATCAGATTAATTGATTTTATATTTTGATAGATCAGGCATTTCTGAAAGAGGCAATACCAAATGTGTATATATTTTATTTTTTACGGTTTTATTTTCAATGGGGCAAAAGGCGGTAATTTGAACTTTTAGGTTTTTTTTATTTTTTTCAGATTTTTTAAAACTTTCATTTTATTTTATTTATTTATTTGGCTACTCCCCCTAGGGGACTTTATCACTGCCCAGTCTGATTGCTTGTTCATTTCTGGTGATCAGAGCAGCATCACTCTGATCACCAGAAATGCAGCATTCCTGTGTCCTGTGAGAGGCGGTGCTCCATCAGCTATCTCCGGAAATACGTCATGATAGCTTCAGGGGTCATCAGCTAACCCCGCGCTACCATGGCAACCCATTGATGTCCCGTGATCACATCATAGGATCGCAAATGGAGGTGGGGAATGGCATGATTCTCACCGCGGCCATTTAAATTGCGCTGCCAGATTTTGACAGGGCAATCTAAGTGGAGGATCTGTGAGTGGACCCGTGGAAGTTTGATTCAGCAGGCTTGGCAACTGGCTTGATCTGACCTCGATAGAAGTCACTATTTCGGCAGTTCGAGTCACCGCCCACATGCAGCCAGCCAGAACTCTTCCTGGAAAGGGTGGGCAGAGTTTTTCCTTTTTTTGGGGGGGGATTTGTGAACACTTCATCTGATCACGCTGTTGTTACTCCCAGTGTGGGTCATTCAAACACCGCAACCGGCTCACACTGGGCTGAGCACTGAGCGTACCTGAGTACATCAATGCTCGTGCGAGTGGTTTGAATAGGTAAAGCACCTGAACTCTGAACCTGAACTCTGTTTTTTTTTGTAAAGTCTGTGTTTGGTATGTACACCGATTGCTGAATCTCCGGTTCGCTCATCTCTACACAGGGAAAATTAGAGGCACCTATATCCTGATCCCAACAGAGTTCCATAGCTCAAAACCAATGGAGACTAGTTATTTCTCTGGACAATGTATTAACAGATCATTGCATTACTCCCTAAGTGGAGTGTTTGAGGGACATGGCGAGGGAGGAGTTCAAGGGGATACCTATCCGATGATTGACTAACATCATATAACCTTATCCAAGAATCGTAACTTCATAACAGTTTGTTAAAAATGACTTTTGTGATTTATGGCCATCGGATGTCAGCATGTCACTAGTTGAGTTTTGGGAATTTGCTTAATGCAATCTTACATGGAATTCAGGTATTGATGCAGTAATTTGTTCATATTAGGCAGAACATATGTTAGTTACTGCCTATATATATAAAAATTACCCCTGGCCATCAAGTATCTGTTGTTCTACTTCAGCCATATTTATTCTTGCAATGTTAGTAATTCCATAAGTTCTGTAGTGTATACATTTTTGCTTTTACTGTTCACCAGAGAGTTTAGTGGATTAATTTTTATTTTTCATAACCTGCTTTTGTATTTATCATCCTACAGTTTTGATCACTTTGAGGGTCCAGCCTATATGGAAACTAAAGAAGACGTCAGGAAATATTATAGCAATAACAAATGGTCTTTGAAGCAGTTTTCCTCAGCACATGGCAGATTGCTATTGTGCTTCACTGTAGATAACTGCTTCTGCGCTGCCTGCAAAATACGGTTGTCACAAAGATCATTAATCCCCGTGACAGCAGCTCGAGGCTGTCCACACTGACTCCGGGTATAGATCAGCCTCAGTAAAAGCTGTGCACACTCTTTGTTTCACCATGACTGATGTCAGAGCCATGCGTTTAGACAACCTGGAATGTTGGAAAAAACATCACAAACACATTGCTCTGAGCAAATCCATGACGGTGGCGAAACCTATATTGTGTCTGAATGAATAACGGATCATGTCTAAGTACAGTAATCAACAGTATGGGCCGAGAAGGAAAGGTAAGGTTCATACGCCAAACAGACAGCTTAGGTAGGTGTTGCATTGTCCAGCGTGGGCCATTTTGAATTCAGTATTTCCAGAATAGGAAAGACTATCCTGTTGCCACACATATATACAATTTGACCCTTTCATTTGAAAATTATAATTTTCCAACAGTAACTTTCGTAATTAAAATGTACATAATATAAAGCTGTTGCATACAGTTTTTGTTAAATTGGTCCCCCTTTATATAAGCTGCTTACAAGCGGTTAGGCCCACTCAGAGATTGTCTGTGGTATGTAAAAGAACCTAGCAAAAAGTATCTGAGTTACCTATAGGTCCACTGCAGGAAAAATCAATGTGTTGCTCCATAAAATATAGAAATCCTCCTTGTGGGCTTTTTCACTTATAACTGATGGATGAGGGTCATGAACACTTAATCCAAACCACCCCTATTAGCTTAGAATTGCCTCATAAAGTATTTAAAAATTGGACTTTCTACACCAGATAGTATATTTCTTGTATATTTACACTGAACAAAAATATAAACACAACACTTTTGTTTTTGCTGCCATTTTTTGTGAGCTGAACTCAAAGATGTAAGTCTTTTTCTATGGACACAAAAAGCCTTTTTTCTTGCAAATATTGTTCACAAATTTGTCTAAATCTGTGTTTATTAAGCCCTTTATTGAGATAATCCATCCACATCACAGGTGTGAATATCAAGATGCTGATTAGACAGCATGATTATTGCACAGGTGTGTCCACACAAGTGGCCCACAGTGGACAATACATCTGACCACAATAAAAGGCCACTCTAAAATGTCCGGTACAGTTAAAACTGGGATTCATCCATGAAGAGAACACCTGTCCAATGTGCCAGACGCCACTGAATGTAAGCATTTCCCCCTTCCAGACCGTTATGATGATGATGTCGAGCAGAAGATGAGTTAATCTGTTTTCTAATCTGCATCTTGATCTGCCACACCTGTGAGTTGAATGGATTATCTTGGCAAAGGAGAAGTTCTCACTAAGGGTACTTTCACATTAAGTTTTTTTAATATGAGTCCTGAACGCTTTTTTAACGCAAAAATGGATCCAGTGCAAATGCGTTTTCATTTCAATGCATTTGCAATGGACACACGTCTACATGCGTTCACATGCATTTGCGTGCCTGACTTGCAGGTGACTTGCAGTATTTGAACTTTTTTCTAAAATGCTACTTGTATCGTTTTTGACCTGCGTCCAAATACTGCATGTCACTGGATCCTGACTGTACCGCATGCAAACGCATGTGAACGGTGGTATGCTGATAGAAAGGATCCAGTTTGCCCTACTGAGCATGCCCAGAAACCAGCCTGGCGTGATCAGAGTCTCTCTTTCTCTCTCTCTGTGAAAGGATCCTGTAAAATAACACTTGCGTTTGCATGCATTTCTCTTTGGAAAAACAGGATCTGCTTTTGCTGCAAAAAAAGCGTTCAGGACACATGTTAAAATAACCTAGTGTGAAAGCAGTCTAACACAGACTTAGAAAAATTTGTGAACAATATTTGTGAGAAAAAGGCCTTTTGTTAACATGGGAAATGTCTTAGGCGGCTTTGCACGCTGCGACATCGGTAACAATGTGTTACCGATGCTGCAGCGATAGTCCCGCCCCCGTCGCACGTGCAATATCTAGTGAAAGCTGCCGTAGCGATTATTATCGCTACGGCAGTTTCACACGCACATACCTGCCGTGCGACGTCCCTCTGGCCGGCGACCCGCCTCCTTCCTAAGGGGGCGGGTCGTGCGGCGTCACAGCGACGTCACACGGCAGGTGGCCAATTGAAGTGGAGGGGCGGAGATGAGCAGGATGTAAACATCCCGCCCACCTCCGTCCTTCTCATTGCAGCCGGCGGCAGGTAAGGTGAAGTTCCTCGCTCCTGCGGCTTCACACACAGCGATGTGCGCTGCCACAGGAGCGAGGAACAACATCGCACCTGTCGCTGCACCGGCATTATGGAAATGTCGGAGGCTGCAGCGATGATACGATAACGACGCTTTTGCGCTCGTTCATCGTATCATCTAGGATTTACACACTACGACATCGCAAGTGACGCCGGATGTGCGTCACTTTCGATTTGACCCCACCGACATCGCACCTGCGATGTCGTAGTGTGCAAAGCCGCCCTTAGGCTGCTTTCACACATCCGATTTTTGCAGTGCGGCTCAATCCGGCTCAAAAACCTTTGCAACGGATGTGGAGAAAAAAATGGATCTGTTGCAGAAGTTTTTCCATGCAGCCCATCCGTTTTTTGACGCATGCGGCTTGATACTGAGCATGCGCAGTGCAAAAAACCACATCCGGCTGCGGTTTTTGCCGCAGGACACCGCATCCGGCGTCCATAGGCTTGCATTGTAAATCGCGCCGCATCCGGCCCAATGCTTTATTTTCGCCGCAAAAAAACCCCGAGCCAGGCAACATTCCATCTAGCCGCCGCATGGGCTAAATATGCCGCATCCAGCAAAAACCGGACGCAGTACAATCGTTATACAATCTGATCAGAATGGTAACAAAAGAACCTCATGTTCTATTTAATTTTTTGCCCAGTGGCTTTAGATCATTGTATTTTTGGGATGTGCGATCCATGTCTTTTTCTTCATAGTATGATAGAAAACCGGACGCAACGCCAGGCCATGAGGCACAATACGGCGCTAATGCAAGTCTATGCGAAAAAAACGCAACCGGCGGCAAAAAAAAACCAGTTGCGCTTTTTCTGCAAAGCGCCGTATTGTGCCGCTCGGCAAAAACCGGATGTGTGAAAGCAGCCTTAGATCTTTGAGTTCAGCTTATAAAAATGGAAGCAAAAACAAAAGTGGAGCATTTATATATTTGTTCAGTGTACCTAGTCAGCTTCAACATTCTCTCAAAGAGAAATCCATGTTCTTTTATTTCAAATTCATGTAAAAGAAAACCTTGTGTGTGAATATACCCTTAGAGGTTCATCTTTAGGTAGCATAGTCTCCACTTGAGCATAAACCATGTTTTATTTGGTATCCTCTGTATTTTCTGCTTTACTTACCAGGTACAGTACAGTCATGGCCAAAACTTTTGAAAATGCTACAAATATTAATTTTTACAAAGTCTACTGCTTAAGTTTTTCTAATGGCAATTTGCATATACTCCAGAATGTCATAAAGAGTGATCAGCTTAACAGCAATTACTTGCAAAGTCAATATTGGCTAAGAAAATGAACTTTAACCCCCAAAACACATTTCAACATCATTGCATTCCTGCCTTAAAAGGAGCAGCTAACATTGTTTTAGTGATTGTTCCATTAACACAGGTGTGGGTGTTGATGAGGACAGGGCTGGCGATCAATCAGTCATGATTAAGTAAGAATGACACCACTGGACACTTTAAAAGGAGGCTGGTGCTTGGTATCATTGTTTCTCTTCAGTTAACCATGGTTATCTCTAAAGAAAAATGTGCAGTCATCATTGCTCTGCACAAAAATGACCTAACAGGGAAGAGTATCACAGCTACAAAGATTGCACCTCAGTCAACAATCTATCGCATCATCAAGAACTTCAAGGAGAGAGCTTCCATTGTTGCCAAAAAGGCTCCAGGGCGCCCAAGAAGCACCAGCAAATGCCAGGACCGTATCTTAAAACTGTTTCAGCTGCAGGATCGGACTACCAGCAATGCCAAGCTAGCTCAGCAATGGCAGCAGGATGGTGTGAGTGCTTCTGCACGCACTGTGAGGCGGAGACTGAGCAAGGCCTGGTTTCAAGGAGGGTTGCAAAGAAGCCACTTCTCTCCAGAAAAAAACATCAGGGACCGACTGATATTCTGCAAAAGGTACAGGGAGTGGACTGCTGAGGACTGGGGTAAAGTCATTTTCTCAGATGAATCCCCTTTTCGATTGTTTGGGACATCTGGAAAACAGCTTATTAGGAGAAGAAGAGGTGAGCGCTACCACCAGTCTTGTCTCATGCCAACTGTTAAGCATCCTGAAACAATTCATGTGTGGGGTTGCATCTCAGCCAAGGGAATCGGCTCACTCACAGTCTTGCCTAAAAACACAGCCATGAATAAAGAATGGTACCAGAATGTCCTCCAAGAGCAACTTCTCCCAACTGTCCAAGAGCAGTTTGGCACCCAACAATGCCTTTTCCAGCATGATGGAGCACCTTGCCATAAAGCAAAGGTGATCACTAAATGGCTCATGGAACAAAACATAGAGATTTTGGGTCCATGGCCTGGAAACTCACCAAATCTTAATCCCATTGAGAACTTGTGGGAAATCATCAAGAGACGGGTGGACAAACAAAAACCAACACATTCTGGCAAAATGCAAGCATTGCTTATGCAAGAATGGACAGCTATCAGTCAGGATTTGATCCAGAAGTTGATTGAGAGCATGCCAGGGAGAATTGCAGAGGTCCTGAAGAAGAAGGGTCAACACTGCAAATATTGACTTGCTGCATTAACTCATTCTAACTGTCAATATAACCTTTTGGTACTCATAATATGATTGCAATTATATTTCTGTATGTGATGTAAACATCAGACAAAAACAATTAAAAACCAGAGGGCAACAGATCATGTGAAAATATAATTTTGGTGTCATTCTCAAAACTTTTGGCCATGACTGTACTGTGCAAAAGTTTTGGGGAGGTGTGGAAAAAATGCTGCAAAGTAATAACGCTTTCGAAAATAGAAGTGTTAATAGTTTATTTTTATCAATTAACAAAATGCAAAGTGAACAAACAACAGGAATCAAAATCAAAGCAATATTTGGTTTGACTAACTTTTTCCTTCAAAACATGAGAACATTAATTCTCCCAACACTTGTACACAACTTGGCAGGAAGGCTGTTCCACACATCTTGGAGAACTATTATTTCCTGCACCCTGTGCCAGTCATTGCACTGATTAACCATCCATTACAGAGTGCACTGCACTCAATAGCACGTTGTATCTGTATAGATACTGGCTGTTGACTGGTTAACGTAGTATTATTTGAATAACCCCAATTATTATATTGATGGCTGGAATCTACACAACAAGCACTTTTTTACTATAGATAGAGTGGTTGGCCAAGGAAACAGATGAAAGACACATCGTGTTTACTTCCCTTTTAAATTAGAAGATGTCTAGCAGTGCCATCAGCTCAGACCTGACAGCAACAAGTGAAACCAGCTACATCCATCTGTGTTTGGAGAAGTCTAACAAGAAGTGGTCGCATGGAAAAATGGCAGCAATGGAATCAAGGGCAAGCAACTCAACTATGCATGAAAACATAGGCACTGGGGTGCAGAAAAATGGCAACAAGTGCACTGCACTGATCAGGCAAAATGTGAAATATTTGATTGTAAAAGAAGTTATATTGTTCTGTGAAGGGCTGGAGAGTGGCATAATATTGAGTGTCACTGGACATCAGTCAAGCAAGGTGGATGTTCCTTGGAAGGTTGGAGCTACATTTCAGCAAATTGAGTTGGGAATTTAGACCAGATTAATGAAATCATCAAAGCTAAGAAATACATGCATATACTTATCCATCATGCAATACCTTTAGGGAGGCATCTAATTGGCTCCAAAGTTGATCTGTGCCAGGACAACGACCATAATCATACAGCCTACATTATTAAGAATAATCTTCAGTGTAAAGAAGAGCAAGACTTCATGAAAGTGATAATATGGCCCCCCCACCAAGACCCAATCTCTATCAGGGCCCCCTCACCTCCCCTGTCATCAGAATTTAATCAGTATCTGCATCCTCAGGATGCATGTAGGGGTACCACCCGTACAAAAAGGTTAAGAGTGCTATGCATTTAAGAGAAAGTCCTCCCTTATTTTTGTGTGTGTTATGGACTAGCCATCTCAGCCAGCGCCTCTCCCTCTGTGCTGTGAGTTTTGGACTAACTGCCCTAAAAAGTTCACGAAACAGAGAAAGAGCAGAAAGAGGAGCCTAGGGAGGGGACAGGACAAGTTGGACCTGTGTATGTGCAAAGAGAGAGAGGGACATTGCCTGTCTGGAGTCTGAGAAACACGGTGTTGGAAGAAGTATGGTGCCGGCTGCAAGAGACTTACCACGAGCCAGACCTTGGGTGTGCACTGGTCACTGTTGAGCACGTACCAAACCAAGGAGAAGATGCTCCCAAGGCTAGCGAATCCAAACTGAAGAGTAAAAAAAATCGACCAAAGGAGAGATTCTGGGTCCGTGTTAAAAGAAAAGCTCCCCCTGCCCTGCTGGAAAAAGTGCACACTGACGAACATTACGGGACCAAACCCCTGGGAGTCGACTGATACTCCCTCAATGGTACTGTAAAGTGAGTGTTACACGCTGCGATATTGCTAGCGATATCACTGGTGAAAGCACCCGCCACCATCGTTTGTGCGACACGGGCAAATCGCTGCCCGTGGCGCACAACATTATTAGGAGCCGTCACACAGACTTACCTGCCTAGCAACGTCGCTGTTGCTGGCGAACCGCCCCCTTTCTAAGGGTGCGGTACGTTCGGCGTCACAGCGGCGTCACTAAGCGGCCGCCCAATAGAAGCGGAGGGGCGGAGATGAGCAGCCGTGACATCCCGCCCACCTCCTTCCTTCCGCATTGCCGGCAGCCGCAGGTAAGCTGCAGTTCGTCGTTCTCGAGGTGTCACACGTAGCGATGTGTGCTGCCTCGGGAACGACGAACAACCTGCGTGCTCAACAATCAACGATTTTTCAAAAGGAATGATGTGTCAACGATGAACGATAAGTTGAGTATTTTCCATCGTTAACGGTCGTTCCTTGCTGTCACACGCAACGACATCACTAACGATGCCGGATGTGCATCACGGAATCCGTGACCCTGGCGATATATCGTTAGATACGTCGCTGCGTGTGACGGGGCCTTAAGTCTCTCGAATTGTGTAGGACATAGTGTAGGCCTCAGTAGCCACAACGCGGCATCCACGCAGCCCTGATAGCAGAGGTCAGCTAGGTCGTAGTGCAGCACAGCTGGTAACATACTTTGCCTGTTTTGTATGCTGCCTACCAGTGTTTGTAATAGTTGGGGTGACGCACTATTGGTATGCTCTAGCTAGAATGTGAAACTTGCTGAACTTTACTGTTGTTGCATTGCATACCCCTGTTTGCTTGCATAACTGCTTATCTCCTGCTTGTAAATAAAGCTGCACCCATGTTTCTGCAAACTCATCTTGTGTACCGTAATTGTACTCTGCACCTCAGTTGTCTCTCGACCATCACTTCATGCTGATATTGTTGCTGATATTGTTAAATAGGTGAGTAGTAGTCATTACCTTGCACATGTCACAATACATTTCCTCCGCCTGGTTTATAAAAGTTAGCAAATACAACTCCGTTGAATATATGTAATGAACCAGCAGGGGGAGCTGGAACACCAGGAGAGTGCTAAGTAGGAATTCTCCACTAAACGGCACTAGACTGTAACAAACTAGCAGGGGGAGCTGGAGTACCAGGAGAGTGCTAGGCAGAAACTCTCCACTAGATGGCACTAGTCTTCCTAGTGGAATGAGTGGATGGTTGACTGGGCCGGAGTCAGAGCCAGGAGGTCAACAAGGTACCAGGGATCAGACAAAGACAGAGTCTAGGGAGAGCCAAGTCACAAACCCAAGAGAGAATGTCAAAGACCGGGAGGAGTGCGGAAACCAGAGTTTAATTACAATCAGAAGTCGGGAGCTGAGAGCTGAGAGAGCAGGTAATAGCAGGGAGTACAGGAGGACTCAACAACAGAGGAGGGAAGATGGGTGTCAGAGAGGAACAGAGGCAGTCAGGATGGGAAGCAGGAATGACAGAAAGGCATGACGGGAGGTAGGGAGAACGTACACAGTCAGGACAGGAGGCGGGGAACAGACACAGTCAGGATGGGAGACAGGGAGGACAGACGTAATCAGGACGGGAGGCAGGATCAGAATTTACAGGGACCAGCGGCACACTGCAGAACAATACATTTTGTATTTATTTTCTGAAAATGAGAAATGGTCAAAATAACAAAAAAATGCATTGCTTTTAGACTGCAAATAAGGGAAAGAAAAGAAGTTCATAATCATTTAGAAACAATAATACTAATAATGTTTTAACTCAGGAAGAGTTCAGACATCAATATTTTGTTGAATAACCATGATTTTTAATCACAGCGTTTATGCGTCTTGGCATGTTTTCCACCAGTCTTTCACACTTCTTTTGGGTGACCTTATGCCACTCCTGGTGCAAAAATGTAAGCAAACTCTTCTTTGTTTGATGGCTTGTGACTAACCATCTTCCTCTTGATTACATTCCAAAGGTTTTCAATGGGGTTCAGGTCTAAAAATTGGGCTGGCCATGACAGGGTTTTGATGTGGTGGTTCTTCATCCACACATTGATTGACCTAGCTGTGTGGCATGGTGCATTATCCTGGTGGAAAAAACAGTCCTCAGAGATGGGGAACATTGCCTGAGCAGAAGAAAGCAACTGTTTTTCCAGGATAAATTTGTATGCGGCTTGATTCATACATCCTTTGCAAAGTTTAATCTGCCTAATTTCAGCCTTGCTGAAGCATCCCCAGATCATCCCCGATCCTCCACCAAATTTCACAGTGGGTGCAAGACACTGTGGCTTGTACGCCTCTCCAGGTCTCCGTCTAACCATCAGACAAGCAGATGTTGGGCAAAGCTGAAAATTAGACTCATCAGAGAAGATTACCTTATTCTAGAAATTGGGCAGGAATTGGACAGTCAATGATTGTCACAAGATCGCATAGATGCAGTGGCAAGTCCTGCTCTAGGCTAGAGCTGTAGTGTGTGACAGTGAAAAGAAGATGATCAAATAGCAGGCTATGAGCAGCGGGGCGGCCAAAGTGTTCAGTGTAAAAAACATTTCTCAGTCGTTTCCAACTTACATAGATATTCAGGGTACAAACAAAGTTACAGAATGCATCAAGTTCATAACCTGGGACTGCCAGTAATAGCAAAATGAAAATGTATAGAAAACTATAACTATGTATAACTGCACTGACAAGCAAAAGAGTAAAAATGTTTTGTATTTTTGAACGTTAGGCCCCAAATCTCATTATCCTCTATAGCTTTGAATGTGTACTACCTTCATTTTATAGACAATCAACTTGACTATCTCATACATACATGCTGAGCTACATGTGAGTTATCCTACAAGATGAGTTGCTTCATACACTTGTGTACTATGGGTATGAAAAGGACGCCATAGTGTTCCAGCTGGACAACAACCAGAAGCATACGTCGAGATTGATGAAAAATGGTTCAATGGCAATTAAGTAAAGGTGATAGATTGGCCCCCACAATTCCCAGACCTCAACCCAATCGAACACTTGTGGGTAGAGTTGAAGAAAAAGCTGTATACAAAGCCAAGTAAGTCCACTAGTATACACCAACACTGGGAACATGTAGAAGAGACCTGTAATCGGATTTCAGTCGAGACATGGTTGAATCTGATTGAGAGCATGCCCAGGAAGATTCAGGCAGTGTTTAAAGCCAAGATGGATTTAGAAAATACTAACAAAATAATTACAATTTAGATTTTTAGGAGCAAAACAGTAACAATGCAGTGACATAACAAGAATCTGCATAACTAATCATATGCTAAATAGTGGCAAGTCAAATTTATGAATGAGATCGCCAAGATGATTGTCTATAAAATGAAGGTAATCTCCCGCTCAAACCTGTAGTGGATGGGTCTGGAGATATGGAGCCTGAAAGTCAAAAGTTCAAAACATTATTACCCTTTTACTTATCAGCGTAGTTATACATAGCTATAGATTTCAAAACATTCATTGTAGCCACACAGTTCTATATTAACCTCATCAGTCCACAGGACTTGTTTCCAAAATGCATCAGGCTTGTTTTGATGTTCTTTTGCATACATCTGACTCTGAATTTTAATGTGAGGACACAGAAGAGGTTTTCTTATGAGGACTCTTCCATGCAGGTTATATTTGTCCATGTGTTTCTGAGCAGCAGAACAATGTTTCAGAACTCTAAAATTTGCTAAATCTTTCTGAAGGTCTTTTGCAGTCAAGCGGGAGTTCTGAATTGCCTCTCTAGCAATCCGACAAGCATCTCTCACAGAAATTTTATTTTAATAAAAGCTGAAGTTGAAAAGAAGATGGCTTCTACAAATGATAATGATCCTAAACGCACAACAAAATCCACAATAAACTACCTGAAATGGCCCAAGCTGAAGGTTTTACAATGGCCCTCACAGTCCCCTGATCTGAAAATCATTAAAACTTTGTGGCTAGACCTCAAAAGAGCAGTGCATGCAAGAGGACCCAGGAATCTTACAGAAAAAGAAGACTTTTCCAAGGAAGAATGGATGAAAATCCCTCAAACAAGAATTGAAAGACTCCTGGCTGGCTACAAAAAAGCAATTAAAAGCTGTGATATTTGCCAAAGCGGGTGCTACCTAGGTAGTAACCATGCAGGGTGCCCAACCTTTTGCATCAAGCTATTTTCCTTTTTTGTTAATTTAAAAATGTAAAAGATGAATTAATTTTTTTTTATTTGGGGGGGTGGACGAGCTAAAATACAAAGGAAATGTGTCATCTTTAACTTTATGCCTTTTAGAAATCATATCATCTTCAAATTAACTATTCACAATAACAGTAATTTTGACCAGGGGTGCCCAAACGTTTGCATGCCACTGTATATATAGAATGTAGTATATATTTTGTGACAATAGTACACAATTAGTGATGAGCGAGTGCTAAAAAGCTCGGGTGCTCGAGGCTCGGGCCGAGCATCCCAAGATACTCGTGTACTCGGCCCGAGCACCGAGCCCAATGTTATCCTATGGGAGACCCGAGTATTTTTGTGAAATGACCCCCGGCAGCATGTAGAAACCCTAAAAATGGCACAAAAGTCTCAGAAGAGTGTTCAAATGACATGGCAACAGCATGGGGAAGATCCCTTGAAGCATTTATCACTCAAAAGTCACAGCTGTGAACAATTTTGTCCGCGTTTTACGCCATTTTTACGGACTCACCAGAAAACCTTCAAAAATGACACCAAAATGAATTTTCATGGCGGAAATGTTAAGGGCACATACCCAATAGTGAGATAGAGCTAATGTATGTTACTTTTTGAGATTAATACATGAAAGATTTTACGTAAAACATTGTGTGGCACTCTGATGTCCCTGAGAAGAGACGTACATAAAGGCCTCTGAGTCTAATGTGCCCATTTTGAGGAAGTGAGTCTTTGTAGTATTTTCCTTTGCCAGGGCAGTCCAAAATTGTGAGGTTCACCAATGCCCCTGCATACAGACGTGCATGAGGGCCTGTAAACCTGAAGTGCCCATTGTAAGGAAGTGGGTCTATTGTAGTATAGCCCTTAGGCAGGGCAGCCAAAAATTGGGTAGGCTCCACGTTGTCCCTGGATTAAGACGTGCATGAGGGCCTGTAAACCTGAAGTGCCCATTGTAAGGAAGTGGGTCTATTGTAGTATAGCCCTTAGGCAGGGCAGCCAAAAATTGGGAGGCTCCACGTTGTCCCTGGATAGAGACGTGCATGATGGCCTGTAAACCTGAAGTGCCCATTGTAAGGAAGTGGGTCTATTGTAGTATAGCCCTTTGGCAGGGCAGCCAAAAATTGGGAGGCTCCACATTGTCCCTGGATAGAGACGTGCATGAGGGCCTGTAAACCTGAAGTGCCCATTGTAAGGAAGTGGGTCTATTGTAGTATAGCCCTTTGGCAGGGCAGCCAAAAATTGGGAGGCTCCACGTTGTCCCTGGATAGAGACGTGCATGAGGGCCTGTAAACCTGAAGTGCCCATTGTAAGGAAGTGGGTCTATTGTAGTATAGCCCTTTGGCAGGGCAGCCAAAAATTGGGAGGCTCCACGTTGTCCCTGGATAGAGACGTGCATGAGGGCCTCAAAACATTAAGTGTCCATTGTCAGGAAGTGGGTGTATTATAGTATAGCCCTTAGGCAGGGCAGCCAAAAATTGGGAGGCTCCACGTTGTCCCTGGATAGAGACATGCATGAGGGCCTCAAAACATTAAGTGTCCATTGTCAGGAAGTGGGTGTATTATAGTATAGCCCTTAGGCAGGGCAGCCAAAAATTGGGAGGCTCCACGTTGTCCCTGGATAGAGACGTGCATGAGGGCCTCAAAACATTAAGTGTCCATTGTCAGGAAGTGGGTGTATTATAGTATAGCCCTTAGGCAGGGCAGCCAAAAATTGGGAGGCTCCACGTTGTCCCTGGATAGAGACGTGCATGAGGGCCTCAAAACATTAAGTGTCCATTGTCAGGAAGTGGGTGTATTATAGTATAGCCCTTAGGCAGGGCAGCCAAAAATTGGGAGGCTCCACGTTGTCCCTGGATAGAGACGTGCATGAGGGCCTCAAAACATTAAGTGTCCATTGTCAGGAAGTGGGTGTATTATAGTATAGCCCTTAGGCAGGGCAGCCAAAAATTGGGAGGCTCCACGTTGTCCCTGGATAGAGACGTGCATGAGGGCCTCAAAACATTAAGTGTCCATTGTCAGGAAGTGGGTGTATTATAGTATAGCCCTTAGGCAGGGCAGCCAAAAATTGGGAGGCTCCACGTTGTCCCTGGATAGAGACGTGCATGAGGGCCTCAAAACATTAAGTGTCCATTGTCAGGAAGTGGGTGTATTATAGTATAGCCCTTAGGCAGGGCAGGCAAAAATTGGGAGGCTCCACGTTGTCCCTGGATAGAGACGTGCATGAGGGCCTCAAAACATTAAGTGTCCATTGTCAGGAAGTGGGTGTATTACAGTATAGCCCTTAGGCAGGGCAGCCAAAAATTGGGAGGCTCCACGTTGTCCCTGGATAGAGACGTGCATGAGGGCCTCAAAACATTAAGTGTCCATTGTCAGGAAGTGGGTGTATTATAGTATAGCCCTTAGGCAGGGCAGCCAAAAATTGGGAGGCTCCACGTTGTCCCTGGATAGAGACGTGCATGAGGGCCTCAAAACATTAAGTGTCCATTGTCAGGAAGTGGGTGTATTATAGTATAGCCCTTAGGCAGGGCAGCCAAAAATTGGGAGGCTTCACGTTGTCCCTGGATAGAGACGTGCATGAGGGCCTCAAAACATTGTTCCCATTGCAAAGGAGCGGGTCTCCTGTCGTTGTAATGTCCATTCTGCAAAGAATGGGCGAAAAAATTTACCACTGGGGGTATACCTGAAACAAAGGCCTAACTATTGTAACGGTCATCATGGTGGCGCATGAGGAGAAGGAGGAGCAGTCCAGCGATTATCCAAAGTCCAGAAGTGTTTACCCATGGGTGAGTGGAGGTACATGGCAAATTCCCGTTACAAACTTTAAATTCCGCTCTCATTTGCTGGTGGTGTGGTGAAGTCTGGCCCAATCCAACCCTTGTTCATCTTGATCAGAGTCAGCCTGTCAGCATTTTCAGTTGACAGGCGGGTGCGTTTATCTGTAATGATTCCACCTGCGGCACTAAAAACACGCTCTGACAAAACGCTAGCGGCAGGGCAGGCCAGGACTTCCAAGGCGTAGAGAGCCAATTCATGCCACGTGTCCACCTTGGATACCCAATAATTGTAAGGCACAGAGGAATGTCGGAGTACAGTTGTTCGATCTGCAAGGTACTCCTTGAGCATCTGGGCAAACTTAGGATTTCTTGTGGCACTACCCCGCACCTCAGGGGCTGTGGTACGTGAGGGGCTGAGAAAACTGTCCCACATCTTAAAGACTGTTCCCCTACCTCTGGCGGATTGGACTTGTGCCTCTCTCGGCTGTACGCCTTGGTTGTCCACTGATTCCTGACCTATGCCGCTAGCGTTTTGTGAGGGGAATGCTTTGCCTACTTCCGTGACTATGGCCTTCCGGAACTGCTGCATTTTGGTTGACCTCTCCGCCTCGGGAATAAGAGACATAAAGTTCTCCTTGTAGCGTGGGTCTAACAGTGTTACCAACCAGTAATGATTGTCGGCCAAGATGTTCTTAACGCGAGGGTGACGAGACAGGCAGCTTACCATAAAGTCAGCCATGTGCGCCAGACTCTTAACAGCCAGGACTTCAGTAGCCTGACCAACACGATGACTGAACATGCTGTCCTCCTCCTCCTCCTCATCTACCCTGTCCTCTGGCCAGCCACGCTGAACCGAGGATATGACTGGTGTGCATGTCATATCCTCAATTTGGCCGGAGAGTTGCTCCATGTCTTCATCCTCCTCCTCGTCATAGTCCTCCACTGCACGTTGTGATGAGACGAGGCTGGGCTGTGTGTTATCACCCACACCCACTACTGTTTCTTGCTGCAACTCATCGCGCTCCGCCTGCAATGCATCATGTTTGTTTTTGAGCAGAGACCGTTTTAGAAGGCAGAGTAGCGGTATGGTGACGCTAATAATGGCGTCATCACCACTCACCATCTTGGTGGAGTCCTCAAAGTTTTGGAGGATGGTACATAGGTCGGACATCCATCTCCACTCCTCAGGTGTTATGTGTGGAGTTTGACCCATTTCCCGACGGCTTAGGTGATGCAGGTACTCAATAACTGCCCTCTTCTGCTCACATATCCTGACCAACATGTGCAGAGTTGAATTCCAACGCGTGTGGACATCACACACCAGTCTGTGAGCCGGAAGATGCAAACGGCGCTGAAAGCCGGCAAGGCCGGCTGAAGCAGTAGGTGACTTTCGAAAATGTGCAGACAGGTGGCGAACTTTTACCAGCAGATCAGACAGCTCTGGGTATGACTTTAGAAACCGCTGAACAACGAGGTTGAGCACATGGGCCACGCATGGAACATGTGTCAGCTGGCCTCGCCTCAAAGCCGCCACCAGGTTCCGGCCATTGTCACACATGACCTTTCCTGGCTTTAGGTTCAGAGGTGTGAGCCAGTGATCTGCCTGCTGTTTCAGAGCTGTCCACACCTCTTCTGCATTGTGGGGTTTGTCACCTATGCAGATTAGCTTCAGCACAGCCTGTTGCCGCTTCGCCGAGGCAGTGCTGCAGTGCTTCCAGCTTGGGACTGGTGTGGAGGGTAAAGTGGATGAGGATGCGCAGGAGGAGGAGGAGGCTGAAGAGCATGACATTCCGGAGCTGTAGAGTGTGGGTGAAACCCTGACTGAGGTAGGGCCTGCAAACCTTGGTGTGGGAAGGACGTGTTCCGTCCCTCGCTCAGACTGGGTCCCAGCTTCCACAATATTAACCCAGTGTGACGTCAACGAGATGTAGCGGCCTTGCCCACAAGCACTTGTCCACATGTCTGTGGTTAGGTGGACTTTGGCTGAAACAGCGTTGTTCGGGGCACGTGTGATGTTTTGTGACACGTGGTTATGCAACGCGGGGACGGCACACCGGGAGAAATAGTGGCGGCTGGGGACCGAGTAACGTGGGACAGCTGCCGCCATCAGGTCGCGGAATGCTTCTGTCTCCACCAGCCTAAAAGGCAACATTTCCAGCGCAAGCAGTCGCGAAATGTTAGCATTTAGAACTGTGGCATGTGGGGGGTTGGCAGTGTATTTGCGCCTGCGTTCAAAGGTTTGCTGAATGGATAACTAAACGCTGCGCTGGGACAAGGAAGTGCTTGATGATGGTGTTATTTCTGCGTAGGCAACTGCAGGTGCAGGGCCGGAGGAGGCTTGTTCGCAGGCAGCATGGACAGGGGATTGGCTCGCATGCACAACAAGCGAAGACGTAGCAGTGACATCAGCAAGCACTGCTCCTCGACTCTGTTGTACTTCCCACAAAGTCGGGTGCTTGGCTGACATGTGCCTGATCATGCTGGTGGTGGTCAGGCTGCTAGTTTGTGTACCCCTGCTGATGCTGGCACGGCAGGTGTTGCAAATGGCCTTTTTAGAATCATCTGGAGCCAACTTAAAAAACTGCCAGACTCGGGAAGACCTAACATTTGTACAGGCACCTTGTGTCGTGTTGTTGTTCCGGGGAACGGTTGCCTGACTTCTGCCTGGAGCCACCACCCTGCTTCTTACTGCCTGTTGGGATGCTACGCCTCCCTCCCCCTGTGCACTGCTGTCCTCGCTCTGCATATCCTCCTGCCAGGTTGGGTCAGTTACTGGATCATCCACCACGTCGTCTTCCTCTTCCGCACCCTGCTCCTCCTCCTGACTTCCTGACAATTGTGTCTCATCATCGTCCACCCCTTGTTGAGACACGTTGCCAACTTCGTGAGAATGTGGCTGCTCAAATATTTGGGCATCTGTACATACGATCTCCTCATGACCCACTTCAACATGAGCTGGCGAGAGGCCAGAACGTGCGAATGGAAACGTGAACAGCTCTTCCGAGTGTCCAAGTGTGGGATCAGTAATGTCCGATAACGTGTACTCAGCCTTGTGGTAGGAAGGAGGATCAGGTTCTGAAATGTGCGGTGCAGTATCACGGCTACTGACACTTGACCGTGTGGAAGACAGAGTGTTTGTGGTGGTGCCAATCTGACTGGAAGCATTATCCGCTATCCAACTAACAACCTGTTGACACTGGTCTTGGTTCAAGAGCGGTGTACTGCTGCGGTCCCCAAGAATTTGGGACAGGACGTGCGAGCGACTAGATGTGGCCCTTTGTTGTGGCGAAAATTAGAGCTTGCCCACGACCTCGGCCTCTGCCTGCACCACCATCACGTCCACTTCCTTGTTCCTTGCCAACGCCCTTGCGCATTTTGCAATGCTGTGCTGACGTGTATTCACTAGACTTGTGCGTTATATCCAAGTTTGTGCAAATCGTGCACCTGTACGCTGCCACCGACAGGCACACACGTGCGTTTTTTAAATGCAAGCACGGACGCACTAAGAACCTAACAGGTTTTTAGGAGCGACAATTACTGAGAAGTCTGACACTATCAGCCGCTGCTGACTGACGTGTATTATACACTACACTTGTGCGTTATATAATAGATAGTTTCACAAGTGCACCTGTACGCTGCCACCGACAGGCACACACGTGCGGTTTTTAAATGCAAGCACGGACGCACTAAGAACCTAACAGGTTTTTAGGAGCGACAATTACTGAGAAGTCTGACACTATCAGCCGCTGCTGACTGACGTGTATTATACACTACACTTGTGCGTTATATAATAGATAGTTTGTGAAAAACGCACACAAGTGCACCTGTACGCTGCCACCGACAGGCACACACGTGCGGTTTTTAAATGCAAGCACGGACGCACTAAGAACCTAACAGGTTTTTAGGAGCGACAATTACTGAGAAGTCTGACACTATCTGGACTGTTTTAGACTGTGTACACCAGCCCCAGATATGATGAAGGCTGGTATACGGTCACCACTAGGAATGGCTATATACCCTGCCTGCCTGCCTGCCTGTATACTGCTACAATGGTCCTGACAAGGACTCTTCTGGTCACTAGCCTGTATTCCGACCTGGCTATACCCTGCCTGTATATAGCAACAATAGTCCTGAGAAGGACTCTGCTACTGTACTCCGACCTGGCTATTCCCTGCCTGCCTGTATACAACTTATTGTATGTCCTGAGAAGGACTTCTGGTCACACTGTTTGCAGCCCTGCTCCGGAACTAACTATAAAGGCCGCAAACCTTTCCCTGAAGCAGCAACCCTCTCCCTGCACTGACTGTCTGGATGGCTGTGAGCAGAGCACAGCGCGCCCGCCGGTATAAAGGCTCGGTCACGCTGTCCGGGCCGGCCAATCACTGCAATTCCACAACTAACAGGGCTGTGGCATTGCAGTGGTCTGCCAGCCAATCCCTGCATGAGGGCTGGCTCTCAAAAGAGCGCCAACATGCAGGGATGAAGACCACGAGTACAGCACGAGTATCGCGAGATTACTCGGTCCCCGCCGAGTAGCCCGAGTACAGTGATACTCGTGCGAGTACCGAGTAGTAACAAGCATACTCGCTCATCACTATACACAATTCATTTTTACAGCACCTATGCATGGAATAAACCCCAGACCAGACTTGAAAAGTAAAAGTAGTCTACAAAATCAACAAATTGGCCACTGTACAAATTTCAGAAAGCTGCTCTTTTCTCAATTACTTATAATGTTAGTTACGAGAAAATCACATTTAGCATATAATAAGCATCCAACTGTGACATATATATATATATATATATATATATACAGTGCTAGAGCTTAAACAGCAATACACACACAGCAGTACTATGTATACAACAATGCACACCCAGCAGAGAACTACACACACTGCAACAATGCAAGCCATAATATACACACAGCAGTGGCAAATTCACAACAATATCTCAACAGCAGTAAGGAAACCTAACAGCATTGGCTAAACGCTACTAAAAATAAACAGCAATGACAATCTCAGCAGCATATTATATGTGGAAAATAGTGAGGTACATACACAACAGCAAACACAGCAAAACCATAAATAATACCAGAGTAAAATACAATTAATAATGTACAGAAAAAGTAAAACATTATTTTCATTTATTAATCTAATTGTGCTAACAAAGAAAATATTGCCAATCACAATGATGTTGGTAGGGCTGAAAACAAAGCAGGTCATAGGCATTAGGTATATACCAGGAGGATAATCACCTCCAACTTCAACTGCTCCAACAACTTTTCGTAATGGCTCAATGCTTGGATAGGAGGGTTATACATTCTACTAGAAAAATGTAAGGCAATTACTATTAGGGTTCAGGATAATTTTTTCTAGCTTGTTGGGCTTTTTTTGTATTTCTTTGGATCAAACGAGTTTGCAAATATAAAAGATTGCATATGATGAACTTTTTTAAACCCTCTAACTACTTATGTAACTCCACAATACCATGCACAATTTGCTTTGTAGGAAGCTAATGTTGTTTAAATGCAGGTGGAAAGATAAACAGCCGGCAGGCATCAATGGTATTAGGTCCTTCAAGAAAACAAAGCATCTGACCGGTAAAAAGCCAAAATGTACAACACTTGCTTCAACCAATGTGAGGGGACTTTCTGGAAGGCACAAAAGACATAGGCAAACTTAGCTTTAGGAAACTATAGCAATTACAGATAGATTTGCCCATAACTTTTATTCCTTTTTGAGTTTAAATATAGACAGGTAACGTAATAAATTAAAATTATGATAACCCAGGATTACTAAGTACATAGAGTACATGAAATTTCATTAACTGGAGGGTTGGTCACTTGAATACATATATATATATATATATATATATATATATATATATATATATATATATATATTTATATATATATGTATATTTATATATACAGTGCCTACAAGTAGTATTCAACCCCCTGCAGATTTAGCAGGTTTACGCATTCGGAATTAACTTGGCATTGTGACATTTGGACTGTAGATCAGCCTGGAAGTGTGAAATGCACTGCAGCAAAAATGAATGTTATTTCTTTTTTTTTTTTTTTTTTTTTTTTAAATTGTGAAAAGTGTATTCAGAGGGCCATTTATTATTCAACCCCTCAAACCACCAGAATTTTGTTTGGTTCCCCTAAAGTATTAAGAAGTATTTCAGTATTTCAGGCACAAAGAACAATGAGCTTCACATGTTTGGATTAATTATCTCTTTTTCCAGCCTTTTCTGACTAATTAAGACCCTCCCCAAACTTGTGAACAGCACTCATACTTGGTCAACATGGGAAAGACAAAGGAGTATTCCAAGGCCATCAGAGACAAGATCGTGGAGGGTCACAAGGCTGGCAAGGGGTACAAAACCCTTTCCAAGGAGTTGGGCCTACCTGTCTCCACTGTTCGGAGCATCATCCGGAAGTGGAAGGCGTATGGAACTACTGTTAGCCTTCCACGGCCTGGACAGCCTTTGAAAGTTTCCACCCGTGCCGAGGCCAGGCTTGTCCGAAGAGTCAAGGCTAACCCAAGGACAACAAGGAAGGAGCTCCGGGAAGATCTCATGGCAGTGGGGACATTGGTTTCAGTCAATACCATAAGTAACGTACTCCACCGCAATGGTCTCCATTCCAAACGAGCCCGTAAGGTACCTTTACTTTCAAAGCGTCATGTCAAGGCTCGTCTACAGTTTGTTCCTGATCACTTGGAGGAATCTGAGACAGACTGGTTCAAGGTTCTCTGGTCTGATGAGACCAAGATCGAGATCTTTGGTGCCAACCACACACGTGACGTTTGGAGACTGGATGGCACTGCATACGACCCCAAGAATACCATCCCTACAGTCAAGCATGGTGGTGGCAGCATCATGCTGTGGGGCTGTTTCTCAGCCAAGGGGCCTGGCCATCTGGTCCATCTGGTATATATCTATATATATATATATATATATATATATATATATAAAAAAGAGTGCATCTCATTAAATTAGAATACCATAAAAAGTTAATTCATTTCAGTGATTCAAAAAAGGGAACCACATATATTATGTAGAGTCATTACACACAGAATGATCTATTTCAAGTGTATAATTTTTAATGTTGATTATAATGGCTTACAGCAAATGGAAACCCAAAAGTCATTATCTCAGAGAATTAGAATAATTACCACAAAACACCTACAAAGGCTTCCTAAGCATTTAAAATGGTCCCTTAGTCTGGTTCAGTAGGCTACACAATTATGGCGAAGACTGCTGACTTGACAGATATCTAGAAGGCAGTCATTGACACACTCCACAAGGAGGGTAAGACACAAAAGGTCATTGCTAAAGAAGCTGGCTGTTCACAGAGTGCTGTATCCAAGCATATTAATGGAAAGTTGAGTGTATGGAACAAGTGTGGTAGAAAAAGGTGCACAAGCAACCGGGAAAATCGCAGCCTTGAAAGGATTGTTAAGAAAAGACCATTTGAAAATTTGTGGGAGATTCACAAGGAGTGGACTGCTGCTGGAGTCAGTGTTTCAAGAGCCATCACACACATATGTATCCAGGACATGGTAAACAAGTGTCACATTCCTTGTGTCAAGCCACTCATGGCCAATAGACAACACCAGAAGCGTCTTACCTGGGCCAAGGAGAAAAAGAACTGGACTGTTGCTCAGTGGTCCAAGGTGGTGTTTTCAGATGAAAGTACATTTTGCATCTCATTTGGAAATCCAGATCCCAGAGTCTGGAGGAAGAGTGGAGAGGCCACAAACCAAGCTGCTTGAGGTCTAGTGTGAAGTTTCCACAATTAGTGATGGTTTGGGGAGCCATATCATCTGCTGGTGTAGGTCCATTGTGTTTTATCAAGACCAAAGTCAGTGCAGCTGTCTACCAGGAAATTATAGAGCACTTCATGCCCACAAGTTTTTGGAGATGGTAATTTCATTTTCCAGCAGGACTTGGCACCTGGTATCACTGTGCTTGATTGGCCAGCAATCTCACATGACCTAAACCCCATAGAGAATCTATGGAGTACTGTCAACAGGAAGATGAGAGACACTAGACCCAGCAATGTAGACTAGATGAAGGCTGCTATCAAAGCAACCTGGGCTTCCATAACACCTCAGCAGTGCCACAGGCTGATCGCCTCCATGCCACGCCATATTGATGCAGTAATTCATGCAGAAGGAGCCCTGACCAAGTATTGAGTGCATTTACTGTACATACTTTTCGGCAGTCCAACATTTCTGAGTTTAAAATCCATTTTTTTCAGTTGGTCTTACATAATATTCTAATTTTCTGAGATAAAGACTTTTGGGTTTTCATTGGCTGTAAGCCATAATCATCAACATTAACAGAAATAGACATGTGAAATAGATCACTTTTTTGTAATGACTCTATATAATACGTATTTCACTTTTTGTATTGAATTACTGAAATAAATTAAGTTTTTGATGATATTCTAATTTATTGAAATGCTTTACCATTGCTATGCTAGGGCCTACACTGCCAGAGCTTCATACCACCGTACATGCCCTACTTGCACAATGTGCTGATGAAGCAAAGGTAAGGACAACGCTTAACAGGACATCCTTTAGAAATAGATGTCAATGCCAGATACACAGGATTTTAGAAGGGCTTGGAATGTCATACTCATTCCTCAAGGAAATTACAATTACACCATATTCTGGTAATTAAGGTCACCAAAAGCTTGGTATTTGGTCACTGTGTTTTTACAGGTTTTTGTACAAGGTTTCTCAGGCCACTTCTGGGACCAAGAAACACTGATATAGTGAGTAGGTGCGGGGCAGTGTGCTGAGGATCTAATGGCTCCAGCTGGTATGTTATAACTATGGGGCTTTTTTGCTCCTATACATTGTTGATCTCAATAATGCTAATCCCTTAATATTTATGATGTTTGGAGCATGATTGATGTGTTTATATTGGGACACATTATTGTTCTCTGTGCTATCTTAATTGTTTACTTTCACTGGTCTGTATAAGTTCAAATGATTGACCTGTTCTATGGTCTGTATTTATATACCACACTATGCTGGGAAATGTATTCTATGATTAAATATTGACCTATGAACAATTATGCACTGTGTGTAGCACACTTACAGCTTAAATTTCCATCCATAATTATATTATGCTGATGATTAATGTGCTATGTACTAGGACATACTATTGTTTTTTGTGCTATGGAAATCTATGATGTCAATAATGACCTATGTGATTTAACTATTTGACCTGATTAATGATCTATATATGCACATCACATTATGCTGGGAGAATTTATCCTATGTTTAATTATTGATATTTGAAGATCTATGCACTGTTTTTTAGGACGCCCATAGTCTATACTGTACGCCAGTATTGTATATTCCACATTTTGGGTCACACCCTCAAACACAAAAAATATCTAATGCTGATGTATTGGTCTTGTACTAACATTTTTTGTAGAACCCCCTAATATTAATATTCATATACTGGTGTGATACATATCTTTATCAATATTGACTGTAAACTTGACCAATGGCGTACATCACTAGCCTCCTCTATTTTATTCTACCAGCGCCATTACTAAATTAGATCCAACACACTGTCCTGTATGTATGCATGGTTTTAGAACTCACTTCATGCACTGTGAGCTCTCTAACTATTTATAAATAATAAATATATATTGTTTTTGCATAAATTTGTGTCTATCGATTTCATTAGACTACATGATTAACTACTAGCGGTCATTTTTAGGATTATATTATATTTGAGGAACCCTGGTTATGCTAACCTTTTAATATATATGATGGATCTGATGATTCATGTTTTGTTGTTACTGATGTAGAGAGGACTAAAAACACCACTGGACGGTAGTGGTGGCAGGTTCTCTCAAATCTGAAAGCTCCAAAGAGTGATCATGGTTGCTGTGCATGCCACTTTTGTTTTTTTTTCAACTTCAAAATGGAGACTTCTAAAGTTATTCTCAGCAAAAAATTAGTCTGGAGTCAATAACTGACTACTTAGGATATACATTATCTGAAATAAAAATGTGTTGGGTACTGTTGCTTTCCAGAATATCTGGTATTTTTTACATCTTAATAATCTTGTCGTTACTGGAGGTTCCTACAGCTCTTATAACTGGTAGATAGATTATTACTAGGGCTGAACGGAACCAGACTGTAAAGTCCGGATACTTGCAGTTTCAAAGTTGCCCGGGTGCCGGACCCGGGCCCAGAATTCCGGGTGTTTGATCCAGATCCAGCACTCAAGACAGCTTGCTGCCATGACACGGAGCATGGCTGAGTACACCGTGAGCGCTCCTATCCCCCTATGCCTTCCACTAACATTTTCAATCCCCAGATTCTGGTTCTCATAGACTTGTATGGGTACCACATTATGGACCGGATCCTGATTTTTTAAGAAAATGAGCAGGTCCTGGTTTTTTGCAAGTCAGCTCAGCTCCATTTATTACTGACTACGACACTTGACCAAGAAGACTTTATGCAACTGAAACCAAGCAGCCCAATTACAGACTATAAAAATATTGTCCGGTAATAACTTAATGATTGGTCAGTCCAACCTCTGGGAACTGCATCAATCCGCAGTACAAGGAACTTTTATGACTAGTAAAATGTAGCTGCACTGTGTATGCCCAACCACCGCTCCATTCATTACCTAAGGTGCTGCCAAACACTGTGGTTGGCTTTGTGCAGCAGCCCCATAGAGAATAAATGTAGTGATGGTCAGGCATCTGACCTATCATCTGATCCCTGTTCTACCGTTCGGTGCAGGTCCCAGCTGTAGGACCCCATCAGTAAGATATCACCTATCCTGAAAATAAGTGATAACTTGTTTAAATGGATAATCCTTTTAAGACTTCAGTGTTTCATTCTTAATGTACAGTCATATGAAAAGGTTTGGGCACCCCTATTATTGTTAACCTTTTTTCTTTATAACTATTGGGTTTTTTGCAACAGCTATTTCAGTTTCATATATCTAATAACTGATGGACTGAGTAATATTTCTGGATTGAAATGAGGTTTATTGTACAAACAGAAAATGTGCAATCCGCATTTAAGCAAAATTTGACAGGTGCCTAATTATGGGCACCCTTATCAATTTCTTGATTTGAACACTCCTAACTACTTTTTACTGACTTACTGAAGCACTAAATTGGTTTTGTAACCTCATTGAGCTTTGAACTTCATAGGCAGGTGTATCCAATCATGAGAAAATGTATTTAAGGTGGCCACTTGCAAGTTGTTCTCCTATTTGAATCTCCCATGAAGAGTGGCATCATGGGCTCCTCAAAACAACTCTCAAATGAACTGAAAACAAAGATTATTCAACATAGTTGTTCATGGGAAGGATACAAAAAGTTGTCTCAGAGATTTAAACTGTCAGTTTCCACTGTGAGGAACATAGTAAGGAAATGGAAGAACGCAGGTACAGTTCTTGTTAAGCCCAGAAGTGGCAGGCCAAGAAATATCAGAAAGGCCAAGAAGAAGAATGGTTGAAAACAGTCAAGGACAATCCACAGACCACCTCCAAAAACCTGCAGCATCATCTTGCTGCAGATGGTGTCACTGTGCATCGGTCAACAATTTAGCACACTTTGCACAAGGAGAAGCTGTATGGGAGAGTGATGCGAAAGAAGCCGTTTCTGCAAGCACGCTAAAAACAGAGTTGCCTGAGGTATGCAAAAGCACATTTGGACAAGCCAGTTACATCTTGGAAGAAGGTCCGGTGGACTGATGAAACAAAGATTGAGTTGTTTGGTCATACAAAAAGGCGTTATGCATGGAGGCAAAAAAACACGGCATTCCAAGAAAAGCACTTGCTACCCACAGTAAAATTTGGTGGAGGTTCCATCATGCTTTGGGGGTGTGTGGCCAATGCCGGCACCGGGAATCTTGGTAAGGTTGAGGGTCGCATGGATTCAACTCAGTATCAGCAGATTCTTGACAATAATCTGCAAGAATCAGTGACGAAGTTGAAGTTACGCAGGGGATGGATATTTCAGCAAGACAATGATCCAAAACACGGCTCCAAATCTACTCAGGCATTCATGCAGAGGAACAATTACAATGTTCTGGAATGGCCATCCCAGTCCCCAGACCTGAATATCATTGAACATCTGTGGGATGATTTGAAGCGGCTGTCCATGCTCGGCAACCATCAAACTTAACTGACCTGGAATTGTTTTGTAAACAGGAATGGTCAAATATACCTTCATCCAGGATCCAGGAACTCATTAACAGCTACAGGAAGCGACTAGAGGCTGTGATTTTTGCAAAAGGAGGATCTACAAAATATTAATGTCACTTTTATGTTGAGGTGCCCATACTTATGCACCTATCAAATTTTGTTTAAATGCAGATTGCACATTTTCTGTTAGTACAATAAACCTCATTTCAATCCAGAAATATTACTCAGTCCATCAGTTATTAGATATATGAAACTGAAATAGCTGTTGCAAAAACCCAGATTGTTATAAAGAAAAAAGGTTCACATTAATAGGGGTGCCCAAACTTTTTCATATGACTGTATAACTACCAAGATTTAGCATAAAAACCTTGCTGTTTGCTTCAGAGATTAGGTTGCCAATTCTATCCCGTGCAATCAGGTTCTATATTAGGCAACTCCTTCCACTACTCCTTTGTTATTTCTACACTTGAGCGCGGTTCGTGGTTCTCCAGTTCGCGGTTTGAGTGATTTTGGGGGCTGTTCTAGATCGAACTAGAACTCAAGCTTTTTGCTAAAAGCTCGATAGTTCTAGTTACGTTCGAGAACGGTTCTAGCAGCAAAAAGCCAAGCTAATTGCTAGCTGGCTTTCCGCTGTAATAGTGTAAGTCACTCTGTGACTCACACTATTATGAAATTTCAGCGTATAGTGTGCGGGAACAGCGCGTTCAGATCACTGCTGCTGGGATAATGGCGATCACCATTTTTTTTTTTTTCTGTTCTTCCTTCCCTCCCTAAGCGCGCGTGTAGTGGGGCGGTCCAGCATGTCAGCCAATCCCAGAAACACACACAGCTAAGTGCACTGTTAGCCAGAGAAGCAACGGCATGTGTGATAGGATGTCCATGTCACATGTCCCTGCATTATAAAAATGGACATTTTGTTCCAGCACGGCATTATCTGCCTTCTGCGTCTGGGTGTCAGTCACCTCTCACGCAGCTCCTGTTGCCGATACTGCTGTGTACGCTCTACACACAGCGCTATACAGAATAGGGATAGAAGTTTCTCTCAGCCCTTGTAAGGGCTAATTACAGCAGGATCAGAGCCATAGTTGACAGTCAGGTCCGTGGAAACCGTTGTTTAACAGCTACAGATAAGAGCGTCTGTGTAGCTAAGGTCAGGGAGTTCCTTGCTGCAATTTACCATTAGGAGGGATAGAAAGTGAGGCTTCCTTTCCTCTACACTGACCCACAACCCGGCCACTGTACCCTCCTGCCCTTTGCACACTCAAGCTCATTGTTACTAAGCCATTATACTAGCAAACACTGAGGAAACTTAGTGACATCCTAAAAGTGGCTGTTGGACTTCATTAGTGTCCCACTAGTGCAAAGATATTTGCAGCACCTCTGCATTGCACACTCAAGCTCATTGTTACAAATCCATTATAATACCAAACACTGAGGAAACTTAGTGACATCCTAAAAGTGGCTGTTGGACTTCATTAGTGTCCCACTAGTGCAAAGATATTTGCAGCACCTCTGCATTGCACACTCAAGCTCATTGTTACAAAGCCATTATAATACCAAACACTGAGGAAACTTAGTGACATCCTAAAAGTGGCTGTTGGACTTCATTAGTGTCCCACTAGTGCAAAGATATTTGCAGCACCTCTGCATTGCACACTCAAACTCATTTTTACTAAGCTATTATACTAGCAAACTGTGCTGCTATTTTAAGGGCCATAGTTTCATTGTCCGGGATAGTTATTGTTGTTTATTCTGCTGTCAATAAAGGTAGACCACCGCTGCAATCTACACCACCTTTCAATTTTTACTACCACATTTTAAGTGGACAATCTTGTCGCTAGCAAAATGAGTGGCAAAATGACAGATGCTGGTGGAAAGGGGAACAGGGGTGTTGGAAAAGGAAAAAAGTTTGTGTCCATGGGGAAGGTGGCAAAGCTCCATTAACATCTGAAGATAGGCCATCTTCCAGCAAAAGTAAGATGTCTACTGCTTTCCGTGGACAATCCGATGTGCTCCCTTTTTTACGAACATTAAAAACTGGAACAAAAGTAGATGTTGCCCAAAAAAAGAAAATGCTTGAATGGATCTCAAGTGGTCCAACAAGTGCCCTCTCCTCCACCTCAACTACCGCATCCAAAAAACACCAGTCCTCTGAGTTGTCATCCCAATCACACTTGCTTTCTCCCAGCTCTCAAGTCTCCATCCGCCCTGCACAGTATGGTGGAACAGAGATGGCTGAGTCTGCAGAGCTGTTCAGTCACACTATAGCCTGGGAATCAGAGGCCTGCTCCCAAGCTACAGTGAGTACAGACCAGGAAATGGTCTGCAGTGATGCCCAGAACCTTTGTGACTCAGATTCAGGCCGTGATGACCAAGTTTCTGAGCATAATGTTGACCCTTATTTACAAACTGAAACACCTGTTGTAATAGACAGTGAGGAACATACTGATGACAATGAGACGCAGATACCGGATTGGGATGACAACTTAAATATTCGTTCAGGCCAGGAAGAGGCTCGGTCTGAGGGGGAGGGGAGTGCAAACACAACGCTTGATGAGGAACTTCTAGATCCCACCTACTGTCAACCCACAGTCAGGCACTCAAGGAGGTCAACAGAGGCGGTGGAGAAGGATGCTACTGACGACGCAGTTACCTTGCGCCTTCCTGGACAGAGGAGTAGTACTGGTAGCATGTCTACAACTGCATCCTCAGCCACCATTCTGTCTCTGAGCACTAGTCGGGGTGGCTCAGCAGGTCGCATGCCCTCTAAGCCTTGCCTAGCCTGGTCCTTTTTTGACATAGAAAAAAATCGCCCAAATCATGTGATATGTAAAATTTGTCGTGATTCTGATAGTAGAGGGCAAAACCTCAGCAGTTTGACAACTTCTTCCATGAATCGTCACATGAATAAATATCATATGTCCCAGTGGGAAGCTCACCGTGCTGCAATGCGGCCTAGAGGAGCGGACCATCCACCGCCTGCCCCTTCCAGTGCATCCGCGCGCTCTTCATCTTCTAGGACTGTGGGGACAGCTGTCACACCTTTTTTTCCACGCACAACTTCCACCACTGTAACCGCAACAGGCAGTTTGCTTGGTAGGTCGTCAGTTGGTTTCGAAGGGGAAACAAGTGCGTGTGTACATCGATAGCATCAATGTTGGATGAAGGCAACATCATGTGTATGCCTGCACTTTCCTCACAAACCTGCATTTTTCCAGGGACACCCTACTCACCACCGTCTACGCACAGCAGCCAGATATCTGTCCCTCAGATGAGGACAAAAAAAAATGCCATTTCCTGCAACCCATGACAAAGCTAAGAGGTTGACTTTATCCCTCTGTAAGCTCTTGGCTACCGAAATGTTGCCTTTCCGCCTGGTGGACACACAGGATTTTAGAGACCTTATGTCTGTCGCTGTGCCCCAGTGCCAGATGCCCAGTCGCCACTACTTCTCTAAGAAAGGTGTGCCTGCGCTACACCAGCATGTCGCACACAACATCACCGCTTCCTTGAGAAACTCTGTGTGTCAACGGGTGCATTTCACCACCGATATTTGGATCAGTAAGCATGGACAGGGACGTTGCATGTCGCTGACTGGGCACTGGGTAACTATGGTGATAGATGGTGAAGGGTCTACTGCACAAGTCTTGCCGTCCCCACGACTTGTGTGTCAATCCTCTGTCTGTCCAAGTTCCTCCACTGCTTCTGCCTCCTCAACCTCGTCGGGGTCCTCCACCTCTGCCCCAAGCCTGCCTCGTCAGGCCATCAGCGTTGTAACTGCGCAGAAGGAATCACGCACCCCTCATTACTATGCTGGCAGCAGAGCGCAACGGCATCAGGCGGTCTTTTTCTTGAAGTGTCTTGGAACTAAGAGTCACACAGCGGCTGAGTTGTGGGCAGCTCTGGAGACTGAGTTTGGTAAATGGTTGTCTCCACTCAACCTGCAGCCTGGTAAGGCCGTGTGCGACAATGCTGCAAACCTGGGTGCGGCCCTTCGCCTGGGCAAGGTGACACACGTGCCTTGTATGGCTCACGTGTTGAACCTTGTTGTCCAGCAATTTTTAACACACTATCCCGGCCTAGATGGCCTTCTGAACAGGGCACGAAAACTGTCTGCTCACTTTCGCCGTTCAACCGCCGCAGCTGAGCGACTTGCATCGCTCCAGAAGTTTTTCGGCCTGCCGGTTCATTGCCTGAAATGCGATGTGCCGACACGCTGGAATTCGACTCTCCACATGTTACAGCGACTGTGGCAGCACCGCCGAGCCCTGGTGCAATACGTCATGACGTATAGCCTGGGCCAACGAGATGCAGAGGTGGGGCAAATCACCCTGATGGGGTGGTTTCAGATAAAGGACCTATGCATCCTTCTGCACAGTTTCGACATGGTGACAAATATGTTTAGCGCTGACAATGCCATTATCAGCATGACAATTCCAGTCATTTACATGCTGAAGCACATGCTAAACACTATTCGGACTCAGGGGGTGGGACAACAGGAAGGGGAGGAACTACAGGAGGATTCATATGCGCAAGAGACAACAACATCACCAAGGTCCAGACGTTCATCATCACCAAGGCGGCAGGCATGGGACCATGGGGGACAGGGATCAACAAGGGCGCATGGTAGCAGGCGAAATGTTGAGGAAGGTGCAGGAAAACATGAAGAAATGGAGGACGAACTGTCCATGGACATGGAAGACTCAGCGGATGAGGGAGACCTTGGTTAAATTTCAGTTGAAAGAGGTTGGGGGGAGAGGTCAGAGGAAGAAAGAACGGTTAGCACCTCTATGCCACAAACACAGCGTGGACTTGGTCCGCATGGCTGCGCCAGACACATGAACGCCTTCTTGCTGCACTACCTCCAACATGACCCTCGTATTGTCAAAATTAGAAGTGATGATGAGTACTGGCTTGCCACACTATTAGATCCCCGGTACAAGTCCAAATTTTGTGACATAATTCCAGCCATAGAAAGGGACGCACGTATGCAGGAGTATCAGCAAAAGCTGTTACTCGATCTTAACTCGGCTTTTCCACCAAACACCCATGGTGCACGGAGTGAATCTCCCAGTTGTAACTCGATAAACATGGGACGGTCTCGTCATCTTCAACAGTCTAACCGTACCAGCAGCACCGTATCTGGTGCTGGTAACAGCAATTTTATTGAATCTTTTCATAATTTTTTTAGACCATCCTTTGCAAGGCCACCAGAGACAACAAGTCTGACACATAGTCAACAGCTGGAGAGGATGATACAGGAGTATCTCCAAATGAACATCGATGCCATGACTTTGCAACTGGAGCCTTGCTCATTTTGAGCTTCAAATCTTGAAAAATGGCCAGAGCTCTCCACTTACGCCTTGGAGATCTTGTCGTGTCCAGCTGCCAGCGTTGTCTCTGAATGTGTCTTCAGTGCTGCTGGGTGTGTGCTGACAGATAAGCGCACGCGTCTGTCCAGTGACAATGTGGACAGACTAACGTTCATCAAAATGAACAAGTCATGGATCCACAAGGAATTTACTACCCCTGTGTCATCCTGGGGAGAGTATATGCTTGTGTATTTTGAATGTGCTTGATGCAAATCTAGCTGTGAAATGTACAACTGGGGCACAAGTGCTGCCACTGAAGGGGTGGGTGTCTGTGTGGCCCATTTTTTGGAAAAAAGGGAGACTCTGCTTGGAGTAACCCTTGCTTGCTGTGTTTATAAAAAGGAGCCAAGATGAACAAGTCATGTTTTAGCAAAGACTTTGCTACCTACCCCGGTGCCATCCTGGGAACGGTTAAGGATGGCGTATTTTTGAATGTGCTTGATGCAAATCTACCTGTGAAGTGTACAACTGGGGCACAAGTGCTGCCACTGAAGGGGTGGGTGTCTGTGCGGCCCAATTTTTGGAAAAAAGGGGGACTCTGCTTGGAGTAACCCTTGCTTGCTGAGTTTTTAAAAAGGGGCCAAGATGAACAAGTCATGTTTCAGCAAAGACTTTGCTACCTACCCCGGTGCCATCCTGGGTTAAGGATGGCATATTTTTGAATGTGCTTGATGCAAATCTACCTGTGAAGTGTACGACTGGGGCACAAGTGCTGCCACTGAAGGGGTGTCTGTGTGGCCCACCGCTTTGAGTCACCTTGTGGTGTTTTACATCATTTTAGAAGGGCATGCCATGTCTATATCTGTGTCTCCTCCTCTTTTTCATTGTCCAGCTCTTTTGTTTTCGCAGGAGTATATGTCCTTGTCACTTTCCCATGTGTTTGTTTTGTGTTGTAAGTTGTTTGTCACTTTTTGGACACCTTTGAGGGTGTTTTCTAGGTGTTTTTATGTGTTTGTGATTGCCTCCCATTGTTTCCTATGCGGTTCGAGTGGTTCGCCGAACCGGTTCGCCGAACCAAACGCGAACCAGACCTCGGTTCGGCGAACCGAACTCGAGCCGAACCATGACCGGTTCTCTCATCTCTAGTTATTTCCTCCCAACTTTTTTTAGTTAACTCATTGGTCCATACTTTGTCCAAAATATCCAAGCTTGCAAGTATGGGGACCCTTGACATTTGCGAATTTTGGCCAAAATATGGACCAATATCTCATACTGTATATTTTTAATATAATTGTCTTTTAACTGCAAAAATATTTTTACATTTTTTTTATGCAGGATGCATTACTAAAATTGTCCTGATATGACTGATTGTTTACCACATTATTTTGTTCCACCAGATCCTTCTCAACTAGTGATTCAAAAAGATCTTTAGTAAAGGAAATCATTATTTGATGCCTTGCTGATTTTGTAAGTTTGCCCACTGACATATACATGAACAATCTATATTTTTTCAGGGTAGGGTAATTTTAACAGTGAGAGATAGACCATCCAAATTAAAATCAAGAAAATCACATTATATACATTATATAAATTTATTTGCATTTTCCAGAGAGTAATAAGTATTTGATCCCCTACCAACCATTAAGAGTTCTAGCTCCTACAGACCACTTATACGCTCCTAATCAGCTTGTTACCTGCATTAAAGACAGCTGTCTTAAATTGTAACCTGTATAAAAGACTCCTGTCTACACGCTCAATTAATCAGTCAGACTCTAGCCTCTACAACATGGGCAAGACGAAAGAACTTTCTAAGGATGTCATGGACAAGATCATACACCTGCACAAGGCTAGAATGGGATACAAAACCATAAGCAAGACGCCAGGTGAGAAGGAGACAACTGTTGATGCAATAGTAAAAAAAATGGAAGAAATACAAAATGAGTGTCAATCACCATTGATCTGGGGCACTACTGTATGCAAAATCTCACCTCGTGGAGTATCCAGGATCATGAGGCAGGTGAGAGATCAGCCTAAAATTACACGGGGTTAACTTGTAAATGATCTCAAGGCAGCCGGGACCACTGTCACCAAGAAAACCATTGGTAAGACATTATGCCGTAATGGCTTAAAATCCTGCAGTGATTGCAAAGTCCCACTGTTCAAAAAGGCACATGTGCATGCCCATCTGAAGTTTGCTAATGAACACCTGGATGATTTTGAAACTAATTGGGAGAAGGCGCTGTGGTCAGATGAGACAAACATTGAACTCTTTGGCATTAAATCAACTCGGGGTATTTGGAGGAAGAGAAATGCCTGTTACTCAAAGAACAGCATCCCCACTGTCAAGCATGGAGGTGGAATCATGTTTGGGGGTGTTTCTCTGCTAAGGGCACAGGACTACTTCACCGCATCAATGGCACAATGGATGAAGCCATGTACCGTAAAATTCTGAGTGACAACCTCCTTCCCTCCACCAGGACATTAAAAATACAGTCTTCCAGCACAACAATGACCCAAAACATACAGCCAAGGCACCAAAGGAGTGGCTCAAAAAGAACCACATTAAGGTCATGGAGTGGCCTAGCCAGTCTCCAGACCTTAATCCCATAGAAAACATATGGAGGGAGCTGAAGCTCCGAGTTGCCAAGCGACAGCCTCAAAATCATAATGATTTAGAGATAATCTGCAAAGGGGAGTGGACCAAAATTCCTCCAGACATGTGCACAAACCTCATCATCAACTACAAAAAACGTCTGACTGCTGTGCTTGCCAATAAGGGTTTTGCCACCAAGTATTAAGTCTTGTTTGCCAGAGGGATCAAATACTTATTTCTCTCTGCAAAATGCAAATACATTTTTATAATTTATAAAATGTGATTTTCTGGATTTTATTTTAGATATTCTCTCACTGTTAAAATTAACCTACCCTTAAAATTATAAACTGTGCATGTCTTTGTCAGTGGGCAATCTTAAAAAAAATTAACAAGGGATCAAATAATTATTTCCTTTACTGTAGAGCTGGAACTCTAGCTTCCAAAGGATAAAAAGCTGAATTTGAACAATTAAATTTGATTTTGACATCAGGCAAGGCTTGTTGGACACCTGCTACACTTTGTAATTGTTCCATGGTCAGAGTAGCTGTCTGTTCATTGAACAGTAAATGCGATTTCTCAGGATAAATATCTTCCTCCTGAACAGATTGAGTTATATCATTTTCCACATTAGGAATATGGAAATATTTTTAGTGTCACAAGTACAGACAAACGTATTAATGATATCAAATGAATTGAAGTTCCTACTGGGCACAAAATTTAGTCCCTTGCTGAGACCCTCCAGTTGGGACCTAGTCAAAACCATCGGAATTAAAATACACACATTCTACCAATTAGTGTTTAAAACACTTTTTTCAGCTCTCTCATCGGCTATCATTTCAATGGATCTCCTAGTGAATCTCCAGCCTCCTCTTCTAAGTTTTCTGATAGATGTTTATCCTTGTTTCTAACTGACTGGGTTGAAGAATCAGACCCATAATCCATGAATTCAACATCCGACAAGGAAAAGGAGACACTTTTCATTGAGTTTCCTGGTAGGTTTTGATCTTACTCTATTTACAGAAAACATTTTCCAAATATAAACTCTTTTATTATCATAATCTGCCAAGTTTCTCTTGAATTTATTTTGTTTAATTTTCAAAATTGAAATTTCTAAAGATTTTAAATTCTTATTCATTTTATAATTTAATCATGTGTACTCCCCGACTTGTTGCTCAGACAGTGTTGCAAGCAAACTATTAATTTTTGTCGTTAATTTATTTAATTTCTCCTCCTCATACTGACAAATTAGGTGCATCAAGTCCAAGGAACATTTATTTAAAATTTTGTTGCATTTAATGAGGAACTCCAGAAAAATTGATTGTTAGGAATTTTTTCATCCTCAAGCCCCTCAGAATCATCTTATTTTCTATATATTTCAGAAGTGTATTATAAGGAACAAAAAAGATACGGTCTATAGGAGCGCTAAATGGAGAAAGAAGGGGAGGTGTTGTGAACACATTTGGACTGGGTTCCAGTTTTGGGCTCCCTCTTGTGGCCAATGCTGGTAGTGGAGTTGGCTTGCTTAAAGAAGTTGTCCAGTTATCAAAACTGATTTTTTTTTCCTCATAAATCTTGCTAATATGTGTCACTCCACACATCTATTATGTTTTTTCAGCAATATTACCTTCTATCGTGCTCTAGCAGCACACCCTCATTGCTGGCTCCAGCTCTGATGGGGGTTAATCTCTCTTCTGACTTCCTGGGTTCAGTTACTATAATTCCCATAATTCTTTGCGGCTCTAGGGCTGTGCTTAAATTATCTAACACACCCACTGTGTCTAACACACCCACTCTGCTCTCCTCTCCACCCAAAGACTCCTCCCTGCCTCTTCCCAGTGTTGATGCACTAAAAGCAATCACAATAGAGACAGCCGAAGCTCCCAGCTCTGCACAATCAGGGGAAGAAAGCGTCTATCTTCTGCTTTTTCTCATATAGTTCATAGTCTGTGTGTGTTCAGAAATTGATTATTAGCCGGTGCAACATGTGAAAAAAATAATTGGGGGAAAAAAAATGAAGGGGTCATGAGATTGCTTTTTTTCCCTCTTGCCTAGTCTGTGTGCTGTCCGTATCATCCGTGTGGCATGCATTTTGCAGGCTACTTTCACATCAGCATTTTTTTGCCTAAACCGCAAACCGCATATGACCGGATCCTGTGAATTAAATGTGCAGCACATGCAACCATTATTTTACCAGATTCTTCTGCAGCAGGACACAGAATTTATCGTCCGGCACTCACCCTGATCTCACAGCCCGCACACGCTGCAATGGATGCAGGTTAACAGCAGTCACTGCTTGCTGCCGATCACATGTGACCGTGTGCAGGCTGTGTGGTCAGGAGTTCAGCTGAGTTCAGATCAGCTGACTCCAGTGTCGGCTGATTAGGCTGGGGCCACACGGGTATTACTGCTATCCCCTCGCATGACACTCGGCTCATGTTGGCAGTACAGCAGAGCCGAGTGTCATGCAAGTGTCCCTGCGACTGAGGTCCAACTGTGCGAGCGGACCTCAGCTGCGGGGGGCGGTCGGGCACTCAGGAGGGGCGGGCCAGCGCTGCGGAGGGGTGGGCGGGCTGGCTCTGAGGACAGGAGGGAGGGATTTATCTCCATCTCTTCTTCGTTGCCGGCTATTGCGATTCTCATTCTGCACTCGTGGTACACCGGTGTACCGCGAGTGCAGGGCGATTTTTCTCTCACACCATACACTTGAATGGGTGCGAGAGAAAGAGTCTTGCATTATAATTGCAGCATGCTGCGATTGTTTTCTCGGTCCGATTAGGGCTGAGAAAATACTTGCTCATGTGCGCTGATACACAGGCTAATATTGGTCCGAATGGAATGCGATGTTTTATCGCACTCCACTCGCACCGTTTTTCTCTCCGTGTGGCTTAGGCCTTACTTGTTCTGTGTCCTGCTGCATCCATCGCAGCATATGCGGGCTGGAGTTCAGCTGAGTTCAGATCAGCTGACTCCAGTGCTGGACTGAACTCAGGTGACCTCACAGCCCGCACCTGCTGCGATGGATGCAAGGGGACACGGAACAAGTAATCGGCTGACACTGGAGTCATCTGATTACTTGTTCTGCTGGCGCTGTGGTCAGGAGTAGGGATGAATGAGCAGTAAAATGCTCTGATGCTCGATGGGCGAAGCCCATGTCGATTTTTTTTTTTAAATTAATTAAAAATAAAAAAAAAAAACAAAAAAAAAAACACATAACCCTAACCCTAGGGTTAGGGGTAAAAAAGTAAGTGTGGGCTCCCGCTGCATTTTCTATTGCTAAAGGTAACACAAGCAGCTACTGGCTGCTAACCCCCGCTGCTTGGAGTTACCTTCACTGGCAATATAAAATCCAGGAAAGCCTTTTTTTTTCTTTTTTTTTTAAAGGTTTTTGCCTAAAAACTTTTAAAAAAAAAATGATGTGGGCTTCGCCATATTTTTTATACGCTAGCCAGGTACACCAGGCAGGTACGGGCTGTCCCCAACCCACAGCTACCTATTTGTACCCAGCTGGGAACCAAAAATATAGGGAAGCCCCTTTTTTTAAATTATTTCATGAATTTCATTAAATAATTTACAAAAACTAAAAAATAAAATGACGTGGGCTTCGCTCATTTTTTTAAGTCCAGCCAGGTACAACTAGGCAGCTGGGGATTGGAGTCTTCAGCGCAGGGTGGCCACAGCTTTCTGCCACCCCCCGCTGTGAATTGCAGTCCACAGCTGCCCCAGAAAATGGCGCTTTCATAGAAGCACCATCTTCTGGCGCTGTATCCAACTCCTCCAGTGGCCCTGGTGCCAGGTGGCACGCTGGGTACTAAGGGCTTAATACCAGCTATGTTTTACCAGCTGGTATAAAGCCTGAGATTGTTAATGTCAGGCCAAGTTTGACCCGGCCATTAAGAATCTCCAATAGAGGGTTAAAAAAAAAGACATCACACTGAGAAAAATACTTTATTAGAAATAAATACACAGACACATTAGGGACTCCATGTTTATTACTCCCTCTCACCTGTTGTGAATGTTAGTTATGTTTTGGCTGCTGGGAGTCTCCCTCTGGTGGCCAGGAATGGTTTGGACTTGGACCAGGTGTGTTGTACAGTGGGTGTTTCCTTTGCTAACTCTCTGCTTATTTAAATCCTGGTCTGATTGCAGGCTGTTGCTGGATGTCAGTTGTTCTTTGTATCTCCAGCCTGCTTAATCCTGCTCTACACCACATCTTCCCCAGATAGGTGCTTGCTCTTTATTTATTGTCTGTTTCTTTTGTTTATCTGGGTTTGTCATTTGCTGTGGTTGGTTTCAGTTTATTTGCTTGCAGGGATTTTCTCCCCTCAGTGGATTGTTGAGGAACTCCCTGCAGTTCTGTGTGGAGTATCTTCTCCTTTGGGTGCCGGCTTCTTCTTTGTTGCTAAGAAAGATGGTTCATTGAGGCCTTGTATTGATTACCGTCTTCTTAATAAAATTACGGTCAAATATCAGTACCCTTTGCCTCTGATGTCTGATCTGTTCTCTAGAGTGAAGAGTGCCAAATGGTTTACGAAACTGGATCTCAAGGCTGCGTATAATCTCATTCGTATTAAGGAGGGTGATGAATGGAAGACGGCTTTTAATACTCCTGAGGGGCATTTTGAGTACCTAGTGATGCCTTTTGGGCTCACTAATGCACCCTCCGTCTTCCAGGCCTTCATGAATGATATTTTTCGGGACCTTATTGGTAAATTTTTGATTGTGTATTTGGATGACATCTTGATTTTTTCTGATGATTGGGACTCTCATGTTGGGCAAGTACGGGATGTTTTTCAGATACTTAAGGATAATGCACTGTACGTTAAGGGGTCAAAGTGCCTCTTTGGGGTGCAAAGGATTTCCTTTTTGGGCTTCATCCTGTCTCCCTCCACTATCGAAATGGACCCGGTTAAGGTTCAGGCTATTTCCGACTGGGTGCAACCGACTTCTCTAAAATCCTTGCAGCGGTTTTTGGGGTTTGCTAATTTTTACCGTAAATTTATAGCCAATTTTTCTGCCATTGTCAAACCTCTGACAGATTTGACAAAGAAGGGAGCTGATGCTGAGCATTGGACCCCTGAGGCTATTGTGGCCTTTCAGGAGCTTAAAAGGCGATTCACTTCTGCCCCAGTTCTGCAGCAACCTGATGTGTCTCGCCCATTTCAAGTTGAGATCGATGCCTCAGAGATCGGAGCAGGTGCTGTTCTGTCTCAACGAGACGCTACTTCGGGTAAACTTAAGCCCTGTGCCTTTTTCTCTCGAAGTTTGCTCCTTCTGAACGGAATTATGATGTGGGGAACCGGGAATTATTGGCAATGAAGTGGGCATTTGAAGAGTGGAGGCATTGGTTGGAGGGGGCTAGGCATCAAGTTGTGGTGCTTACGGACCACAAGAATCTCATCTATCTGGAATCGGCCAAGAGGTTGAATCTTCGGTAGGCCAGGTGGGCTTTGTTTTTTACCCGGTTTAATTTTGTGGTCTCTTTTTTGCCGGGCACCAAGCATGTTAAGGCCGATGCCCTTTCCAGGAGTTTCTGCGCTGACTCTTTGGAGGTTGTCGAACCGTCTACTATCCTGAATGATGGTGTAGTTTTCTCGGCTATTTCGCCTGATCTGCGGTTGGCACTGGCGGAATTTCAGGGAGATAAACCTGAGAGATGTCCTACAGGGAAACTGTTTGTCCCAGACCAATGGAGAGACCGAGTTGTCTCTGAGGTTCATTGCTCTGTTTTGGCGGGTCATCCTGGCATTTTTGGTACTCGGGATCTTGTGAGACGCTCTTTTTGGTGGCCTTCCCTGTCACGAGATGTCCGTCGTTTTGTGCAGTCGTGTGGAGTTTGTTCTAGGTCCAAGCCCTGTTGTTCACGTTCTAGTGGGCTATTACTGCCTTTGCCTGTACCTAAGAAACCTTGGACGCACATCTCTATGGATTTTATTTCAGAGCTTCCCGTCTCTCAGAAAATGACTGTGATTTGGGTGATCTGTGACAGATTCTCCAAGATGGTCCACTTGGTTCCCCTATCTAAGTTGCCGTCTTCATCAGAGTTGGTGCTTTTGTTTTTCCAACATGTTGTTCGTTTGCATGGTATTCCCGAAAACATTGTTTCTGACAGAGGGGTGCAGTTTGTATCCAGGTTTTGGAGGATTTTTTGCTCCAAATTGGGTGTTCAGCTGTCTTTCTCCTCGGCGTTTCATCCTCAGACCAACGGTCAGACTGAAAGGGCTAACCAGACCCTGGAGACCTATTTACGGTGTTTTGTTTCTGCGGATCAGGATGACTGGGTTTCGTTTTTGCCTTTGGCTGAATTTGCCCTTAACAATAGAGCTAGCTCTACCACGTTGGTGTCCCCCTTTTTCTGCAATTTTGGGTATCACCCTAGGTTCCTCTCAGGGCAGCTTGAGGCGTCTGACTGTCCAGGGGTGGATTCGGTGGTAAACAGAATGCAGCAGATTTGGGGGCAGGTAGTGGATAAATTGTTTCAGTCCCAAGAAACTGCCCAAAAGTTTGCCAACCGGCGTCGGACTGTTGGTACCCGGTTTAAAGTAGGGGACATGGTGTGGTTGTCCTCTAAAAATATTCCTATGAGAGTTCCGTCTCCTAAATTTAAGTCCAGATTTATTGGACCTTATAAGATTTCGGAGATTATTAACCCTGTATCTTTCCGTTTGACTCTGCCTATGTCATTTAAGATTCACAATGTCTTCCTTGTTGAAGAAACATGTGGAGCCAGCAGTTCCTGCAGCAGCGCCTCCTGACCCTGTTTTGGTACAAGGGGATCTGGAGTATGAGGTTGAAAAAATTCTGGATTCCCATCGCAGTAGGCGTCAGCTTCAGTACCTTATGAAATGGAAGGGTTATGGGCAGGAGGATAACTCTTGGGTTGTGGCTTGTGACATTCATGCGGACAGGTTGGTTCGCGCCTTCCATCATGCTCATCCCGAGCGACCCGGTGGCGTGGGTGAGGGTTCGGTGACCCCTCCTCAAGGGGGGGGGGTACTGTTGTGAATGTTAGTTATGTTTTGGCTGCTGGGAGGCTCCCTCTGGTGGCCAGGAATGGTTTGGACTTGGACCAGGTGTGTTCTGCAGTGGGTGTTTCCTTTGCTAACTCTCTGCTTACTTAAATCCTGGTCTGATTGCAGGCTGTTGCCGAATGTCAGTTGTTCTTTGTATCTCCAGCCTGCTTAATCCTGCTCTACACCACATCTTCCCCAGATAAGTGCTTGCTCTTTATTTATTGTCTGGTTCTTTTGTTTATCTGGGTTTGTCATTTGCTGTGGTTGGTTTCAGTTTATTTGCTTGCAGGGATTTTCCCCTCAGTGGATTGTTGAGGAACTCCCTGCAGTTCTGTGTGGAGTATAGCTCCTTTGGGTCCATGTGTTTGTGGCTTGTTGACTTTGTTATGATTCTTGTTTTCTGTTCATTGGTATGACAAGGGCACCTGGTATAGGACGAAGTTCAGATCGTGCGATCCGAGGGCCTTTTTGTACTATCAGGAAGTTGGTATTTTGCAGGGTTTTTCTCTGGCCACTATCAGTCCCTTTCCTGTCCTTTTCAATTTTAGTCAGCGGGGGCCTCACCTTTTGCTAATCCTGTCATCTACCTGTGTATTGTGTTTTTCCTATATCACCGCAGTCTTTGAATGTGGGGGGCGAGCTATTCTTGTCTATTTTCTGAGGCAGAGAGTTATTCATCTTTCCTACCTTTAGGATAGTTAGTTCTCCGGCTGGGTTCGCGGTGCACAGGATGTTAGTTCACCCCTCGGCTACTTTTAGTTGTGATGGTTAGTAAGGGGATGGTGGCCAGATTAGTTGCCAATGCTCTTGTCCCCTTTTGCCAATGATTTGTGGTGGTCTTCCATGGTTCTGGATCATAACACTAACCCCTCCACGATCGAGAGATTTCTGTACTGACCATACCAGGAGAGAGCGAGGGAAAAGAGAGAGAGCAAGGGAAAAGAGTGAGGGAAAAGACCGAGAGAGAGGGAAAAGAGAGAGAGAGGGAAAAGAGAGAGAGGGAAAAGAAAGAGAGAGGGAAAAGAGAGAGAGGGAAAAGAGAAAGAGAAGGAAAAGAGAGAGAAGGAAAAGAGAGAGAGAGAAGGAAAAGAGAGAGACAGAGAGGGTAAAGAGAGAGAGAGGGAGAGAAAAGATAGAGAGAGGGAAAAGAGGGAGGGGGGAGGGGGGGTTGTGGGGAGAGAGAAGAGAGTGGGGTGAGAGAAGAGAGAGGGGGGAGAGAGGTGCTCTGTCATCAACATGCTCCACTCTGTGACTTGTTGTGCAGGTGACAGAGTGGAGACAGTTGGTCCCATGCAACAGGACAGGTGACAGAGAAGAGCAAGTTGGAGACATGCTCTGCTCTGACACATGCGGTGTTGCATGTCACCAGCTTGTCAGTCTCTTGCTGCGTCCTGTAGTGCTGGTGGCAGCACATGATCACACCACCCGTTCTCCTGACATCGGAGCAGAGTGGGCAGGTGGAGAGTGAGATTACATACTTACGTGACAGGGGGTGTTTCAGCTGAAGACACCCATCCTGTACTCCACACTGGCGCCTCGTGCCTCACACATCTGCCGGACGCTCAGCCCTCTTCACCACTCCACACTGGTACCCTCCGGATCCTCCCCTTGATGCTGCGCTGTGACGTGCGGTAGTCACCGCCCACAGCACAGTCAATCAATGTGAGTGGCGCCAGCATCCTCTGACGTAACCATCCAGTTTCAGAGCCCGGAACTTGACGGGACATAAGAGGATACTAGCAGCCGCAGCAACAGGGTGTCATGTGTCCAGCACTGAGCGTGCAGGATAGCGCCGCTCAGTGCCAGAACTGCAAATAGAAGCCAATGAAGAAAACACCTAAAATGGTAAGTTACACTCATATAGAAAATAAATAAAATGGGTGAACCACCCCTTTAAAAGAAGCCAGACAGCTGATGAGGATTGGAAATCAGGTGTTTCTGACTGGCCTATATAACGGTGTAGTGTTCTCTTGTTCCTGGCCGGTGCTCAATGTTTCCTCCTGTATTCTAGGACATCCTGAAGCCAGCCTAACCTTCTGTTTCTGCCTGGACTCATTACAGATAAGTCGGGTCTTTGTACCCTGCTGGTTGCTTCTAATTACTTGTTGTTTTCTGTTTTGGTACTAAGACTTATTTTCTGATTTTGCTTGTTTGGAGTCTGGGTGGAGTTGGATCATTCGCTGCTGGGAATGTCTGTGTACCTTGCTTCATTTTCTGCAGTATCTTTTGTTTTGTCATGCTTGGTACTGATTTCAGTTCCTCCCCTATATTAGTGTCTTGCTTGGATCCCAGTAACACCAGAGTACTGATATAGTGGGGGCAGAGTCCGTGTGGACTCAGTATTTTCCCCTATCAGGCGTGTTGGTATTTTCTAGGATTTTGCACGGCTGCAGACAGTGCTCTTTTCTATCCTTTCCTATATAGATAGTTTGGGCCTCATCTTTGCTGAATCTGTTTTCTTCCTGTGTATTGTGTTTTCCTACATCAAAGTAATCTTTATATATGGGGGGCTATCTATATCTTTGGGGGACTGCTACGAGGCAGATTAGCTTTTCTTGTATTTCTCTCTGTAGGAATAATTAGTTCTCCTTCTGTTTCGAGGCGACCAGGTCATCGTAGGCACGTCCCACGGCTACTTCTAGTTGTGTGTCAGTGTGAGGTCTGCAGTCCGCTAAGATTCCAACCAATCTGATAACACTCTGCATTTCCCAGTTTTTTGTTCTTTTTCTGATCCTCCTCGGTCACTGAATCATAACAGGGAGGATTCCAAGGATATTAAAAATTCAAACCTTTTATTAATAGCCCCTTATATAAGCCACAACGCATTTCAATAACAAGTTGTCTTCCTCAGGTAATATTAAGTGTATTATAGTCCCACCACGGTTTTAGTTCTTGACTAGTCAACTTTTGCCTTTGATGGAATTTATTTTTCAAGTCTGGTATATTAGGATCTATACTTGAAGTTTCATTAAACAATAGGGCGAGTTTTGCATATCTTGATTCCATATTAATAAAAAAAATGAAAAAATAATTCCAAACAGTTCAAACAAACTCTAAGTTTCAATAAACGTATCGAGGAAGATTTCAAACAGTGTTTCTACCTGACTAAATATATACAGGCTAAATTTCAAAATTCGGCAGAGATCCTAATACGAGTTAAGCAGGCTTTACATGCTACAATATATCTTACGATGTGTCAGCGGGGTCACGTCGTAAGTGACGCACATCCGACATCGTAAGTTATATTGTAGCGTGTGACGTTAAAACGTTCATCGCATGCACGTCGTTCAATTGCTAAAAATTGAACGTGAGGTTGTTCAATGTTCCTGGGGTAGCACACATCGCAGTGTGTAACACCCCGGGAACGATAAACACATCTTACCTGCGTCTCGCGGCTCCCGCCGGCAATTGACCGGCTGCCGCGTGATGTCGATGTGATGCCGAACGTTCCTCCCACTCCAGGAAGTGGACGTTCGCCGCCCACATCGAGGTTGTATGGAAGGGTAAGTACGTGTGACGGCAAATAATCGTTTGTGCGACACGTTCAAGAAATTGAACGTGCCGCAAATACGATGGGGGCGGTTACGATCGCATATGATATCGTATGCTTAATCGTAACGTGTAAAGCAGGCTTTAGAGTCAGTGATTATTCCATCTAAAACACTGATGAGGCAATCACCACATGTAGACTAAAGGCCACTTTACACATAGAGATAAATCTGCGGCAGATTTGTGGTTGCAGTGAAATTGTGGACAATCAGTGCCAGGTTTGTGGCTGTGTACAAATGGAACAATATGCCCATGATTTCACTGCAACCACAGATCTGCCAAAGATGTATCTCTCTGTGTAAAGTGGCCTTAAGTCACTATATCCTTAGAACTGAGCTCAAGATGAATGAGGCAGTCTATACGATATTATACAAACAAAGTTTTGATCTTACTGATGTTCTTTTACTGCAGATCGCTGTCTTCATCTTGGAGTGCTCAGATGCGTTCCACCACCGAGACGTATCATGCAAAGTAGAAAAGAAGAAGATTCCAACACATCCTCGTGGATGAAAGGTAAGTTTCTTTATTCAAAGCTACTGTAAAACATGACGTTGAGTCACAGACCACTCCTGGCCCTAACACATTTCTGGCGTGCTAGTTCGCCCTTAATCATAGGATACCATTTGAAATACAGGTGGTATATAAACAAGTGAAAAACCAGTCACATGTCCTAATTAAAAAAAACATAAAATTTCAAAAAATGAAGAAATGTATCTATACAAATTTTTTAAACACTCATCCTCAAAAAAGTTTAACCAAAAAATTAATTTCAATAAATATAATATAAATCATTGCTGTAGTTCATACCACGAGGAAACTTTGTTCTCAAAGTAAGAATCCAATAGGTCACTCTAAGGCCCCCTTTACACGTCCGTGAAAAACACGCACGTGTGTTACGGGCCGTTTTTCAGGTCCGTGTCCCGTTTTTGTGTCCGTTTTTATGGTCCGTGTGGCATCTGTGTGAATTGCGTATGCTAGCCGTGTTTGTGTGTAGAACGTCCGTGTGTGCGTGTGGAATTAACGTGTATGTGTATGTGGAATGTCCGTGTGTGTGATGCACAATATCGTTTATAAATGTCGGCTGACAGCAGACAGAGTTGCGCGATGAGAATGAACTCGGGTGAACTTCACCCGACTTCATCCTCATACCGCGGCTCTGTCTGTGTCGAGTACTGATTAGCGGTCACCTGTGAAGGATCCACCGGTGACCGTTAATCCCCCGAGTGACTGAAGTTTCCCCCCCTCTCTCATACTCACCGTTCCTCGATCCCCGGCGCGGCGCTGCACGGCATTCACACTGCTGCGGCGGCTTTTACTATTTTGAAAAAGCCGGCCGCTCATTAAACAATCTCCTATTCCCTGCTTTCCCCGCCCACCGGCGCCTATGATTGGTTGCAGTGAGACACGCCCCCACGCTGAGTGACAGGTGTCTCACTGCACCCAATAACAGCAGCCGGTGGGCGTGCCTATACTGTGAAGTAAAATAAATAAATAAATAATTAAAAAAAAACGGCGTGCGGTCCCCCCGAATTTTAATGCCAGCCAGATAAAGCCATACGGCTGAAGGCTGGTATTCTCAGGATGGGGAGCTCCACGTTATGGGGAGCCCCCACCCTAACAATATCAGTCAGCAGCCGCCCAGAATTGCCGCATACATTAGATGCGACAGTTCTGGAACTGTACCCGGCTCTTCCCGATTTGCCCTGGTGCTTTGGCAAATCGGGGTAATAAGGAGTTAATGGCAGCCCATAGCTGCCACTAAATCCTAGATTAATCATGTCAGGCATCTCCCCGAGATTCCTTTCATGATTAATCTGTAAATTACAGTAAATAAACACACACACCAGAAAAAATCCTTTATTAGAAATAAAAAACAGACACATATACCCTGGTTCAACAATTTAATCAGCCCGAAAAAGCCCTCCATGTCCGGCGTCATCCAGGATGGTCCAGCGTCGCATCCAGCTCTGCTGCATGGAGGTGACAGGAGCTGCAGAAGACACCGCCGCTCCCGACAGCTCCACGCGGCAAATGAAGACAGCCGCGCGATCAGCTGAGCTGTCACTGAGGTTACCCGCTGTCAACGCTGGATTCAGTGACAGCGGGTAACCTCAGTGACAGCTCAGCTGATCGCGCGTCTGTCTTCAGTTGCTGCGTGGAGCTGACAGGAGCGGCGGTGTCTTCTGCAGCTCCTGTCACCTCCATGCAGCAGAGCTGGAAGTGATGCTGGACCATCCTGGATGACGCTGGACCATCCTGGATGACGCCGGACATGGAGGGCTTTTTCGGGCTGATTAAATTGTTGAACCAGGGTATATGTGTGTGTTTTTTATTTCTAATAAAGTATTTTTTCTGGTGTGTGTGTTTATTTACTGTAATTTACAGATTAATCATGAATGGAATCTCGGGGAGATGCCTGACATGATTAATCTAGGATTTAGTGGCAGCTATGGGCTGCCATTAACTCCTTATTACCCCGATTTGCCAAAGCACCAGGGCAAATTGGGAAGAGCCGGGTACAGTTCCAGAACTGTCGCATCTAATGTATGCTGCAATTCTGGGTGGCTGCTGACTGATATTGTTAGGGTGGGGGGCTCCCCATAACGTGGAGCTCCCCATCCTGAGAATACCAGCCTTCAGCCGTATGGCTTTATCTGGCTGGCATTAAAATTGGGGGGGACCGCATGCCGGTTTTTTAAATTATTTATTTATTTATTTTACTGCACAGTATAGACACGCCCACCGGCTGCTGTGATTGGGTGCAGTAAGACACCTGTCACTCAGTGTGGGGGCGTGTCTCACTGCAACCAATCATAGGCGCCGGTGGGCGGGGAAAGCAGGGAATAGGAGATTGTTTAATGAGCAGCTGGCTTTTTCAAAATAGTAAAAGCCGCCGCAGCAGTGTGAATGCCGTGCAGCGTCGCGCCGGGGATCGGGGAACGGTAAGTATGAGAGAGGAGGGGAAACTGACCGACAGACTGTGAGAGAGGGACAGAGAGACCGACAGAGAGACCGACCGACGGACTCAGGGAGATTGACCGACGGACTCAGGGAGATTGCCGACATACACAGAAATAGAAAGAATAGTCGACATCACTAGAAATAAAAACACCAAATTGACACGGACTATAGGTAGATGCATACGTGTTTACTAACGTGTGTGCACATACCCATAGACTTTCATTGTGTCCACGTGTGCGTGCTCCGTGCAGATAACGGACATGCATCCGTGCAAAACGCAAACACATACGGATCACGGACACGCACACACGGACATAATGAAATAACGCACGTGTGACCACAATCACAGATTAACATTGGTGCACGTTTGGCCGTGTCTCCGGTATATACGGAAACGGACCAAACACGCACGTGTATCACGGACGTGTGATGAGGGCCTAAGGGTGAGTCATTTCTGCTAATTCCTCTTCTTTTGGGATGATTAACCCTTTCAAGAAACAACAAAAAATAAGAATGGTGACAGATCATTGTTATGGACTCTGACAAAATGTCTAGCAGCACCCGAGTATGAAAAATTACCTACTCCTGATATTTGAAATATGTTCTGCAATTCTTTTCTTTGTTTTACGTGTGGTATATCCCACCTAGCTCATCTGACAACCAGGACAATCATTACAATGTATCACATGATCCGTTTCTCAGTTAATGAACAATTTTATTGTATACAGTCATATGAAAAAGTTTGGGCACCCCTATTAATGTGAACCTTTTTTCTGTATAACAATTTGGGTTTTTGCAACAGCTATTTCAGTTTCATATATCTAATAAATGATGCACTCAGTAATATTTCTGAATTGAAATGAGATTTATTGTACCAACAGAAAATGTGCAATCTGCATTTAAACTAAATTTGACAGGTGCATAAGTATGGGCACCTCAACATAAAAGTGACTTTAATATTTTGTAGATCCTCCTTTTGCAAAAATCACAGCCTCTAGTCGCTTTCTGTAGCTTTTAATGAGTTCCTGGATCCTGGATGAAGGTATATTTGACCATTCCTGTTTACACAACAATTCCAGGTCAGTTAAGTTTGATGGTCGCCGAGCATGGACAGCACGCTTCAAATCATCCCACAGATGTTCAATGATACTCAGGTCTGGGGACTGGGATGGCCATTCCAGAATATTGTAATTGTTCCTCTGCATGAATGCCTGAGTAGATTTGGAGCGGTGTTTTGGATCATTGTCTTGCTGAAATATCCATCCCCTGCGTAACTTCAACTTCATCACTGATTCTTGCACATTATTGTCAAGAATCTGCTGATACTGAGTTGAATCCATGCGACCCTCAACTTTAACAAGATTCACGGTGCCGGCATTGGTCACACAGCCCCAAAGCATGATCGAACCTCCACCAAATTTTACTGTGGGTAGCAAGTGCTTTTCATGGAATGCCGTGTTTTTTTGCCTCCATGCATAACGCCTTTTTGTATGACCAAATAACTCAATCTTTGTTTCATCAGTCCACAGGACCTTCGTCCAAAATGTAACTGGCTTGTCCATATGTGCTTTTGCATACCTCAGGCGACTGTTTGTGGCGTGCTTGCTTCTTTCGCATCACTCTCCCATACAGCTTCTCCTTGTGCAAAGTGCGCTGTATTGTTGACCGATGCACAGTGACACCATCTGCAGCAAGATGATGATGCAGGTCTTTGGAGGTGGTCTGGGAATTGTCCTTGACTGTTCTTATCATTCTTCTTCTCTGCCTTTCTGATATTTTTCTTGGCCTGACACTTCTGGGCTTAACAAGAACTGTACCTATGTTCTTCCATTTCCTTACTATGTTCCTCACAGTGGAAACTGACAGTTTAAATCTCTGAGACAACTTTTTGTATCCTTCCCCTGAACAACTATGTAGAATAATCTTTGTTTTCAGATCATTTGAGAGTTGTTTTGAGGAGCCCATGATGCCACTCTTCATAGGAGATTCAAATAGGAGAACAACTTGCAAGTGGCCACCTTAAATACCTTTTCTCATGATTAGATACACCTGCCTATGAAGTTCAAATCTCAATGAGGTTATAAAATCAATTTAGTGCTTTAGTAAGTCAGTAAAAAACGTAGTTAGGAGTGTTCAAAACAAGAAATTGATAAGGGTGCCCATACTTATGCACCTGTCAAATTTAGTCTAAAAGCAGATTGCATATTTTCTGTTAGTACAATAAACCTCATTTCAAATCAGAAATATTACTGAGTCCATCATTTATTAGATATATGAAACTGAAATAGCTATTGCAAAAACCCAAATTGTTATAAAGAAAAAAGGTTAACATTAATAGGGGTGCCCAAACTTTTTCATGTTCCGTTTGCACCTGTTCACATTTGTATGTTAGGAAGTGGTGTTACTTTTCTTATTTTAGATTCTAGGGTAATTCCTTCTGACTCAGCACTGTTTCCCACCAGCTTAAGGCATTTTTTAAGTTTGTATTAGCAGGTACCTGCACGCCCATAAAATGGCAGGCTTTTCAGCCTTGTAGAGCCATTTAGGTAGGGACCCAGCAAATGGGATGCGCATTGATGCTGGCTGCCGGGCTCACATAAAACTTGCAATTTTTATGTACTAAGTGTATCAACTTTTATATTGATTTCCTTAGCATTAATGCATGTCCAGATTCCTATATTCAGTGTTTACATACTTTAGTGTTTCAGAGTGCAGCTGTATATTTCTTAGAGTATATTTCATGTTCAGTTTGCACCTCTTCACATTTGTCTGTTAGGAAGGGCTGTCAGTTATCTCACTTTTTTTTCTGTATGTTAGGAAGCTGGGGATCTTCCGGTATCCATGAATCTCAGAATATACTTGCCTAGCATTTCACCAGACTGTTACTATAATGTGTTGTGTATTTTATTGGGACATGTAGTTTGTCATATGTTAATAAATGAGGATCTATCCCATATGAAGAAGTCATGAAGGATGGCTGACATAGTACCAATATTTAAAGCACTACTACAGCAATTTTTTTTTATTTTAATGCTGAAATGGTGCTTTAAATCTAAGTTCCCTGCCTCCTATTTTATACTCACTCTCCGGTATCTTCGTCTGTTATCAGCATTGCTGTGGTCGGTCTTCAGCAGTTTGTGACCTGCTGTCTACTCCAGTGTTTCATGGAGTACACCGAAGGTGAAAACTCAATGCAAGTCTATAAGAGCTTCGTTTTGGTCTCTTTCTGACTCTCATAGAATTGTACTGAGCGTTTTTGAAGCGACTTCTGGCCAGTCAGAGGTTTACGGTCACAAAACGGTGCTGCAAGACCGGAGCGTAGCTGAAAAAAGCAAAGACACCAGAGGGTGAGTATAAGACAGACCCTCCTTCCCTTCTGAAGTTTGTACTGTGCCTCAAAAGTAATTTTCAACCACACATGGGGTATTGGCAAACTCAGAAAAAATTGTGTAACAAATTGTACCATTCATTTTCTTCTAATGCCCGTTTGAAAATTAAAAACTTGGAGTCAAAGCAACATTGTATTGGAAAAAAATTGGAAATTTTCATTTACTCATCCCAATGGTATACAATTCTGTGAATCATCAGTGACTGAAAAATGCTCACTGCACCCTAAAGAAATTTCTCGAGAGGTGTAGTTTCCACTGTTTAGGCACATCTGGGGCTCGGTAAATGGGACATGGTGTCTACTATTTATTTCAGCCAATTTTGTGTGAGAGTTGAAAGCTGCACCTTCCTTTCTGAGCCTTGCCATATGTCAAATTGCGTAACAAATTGTATGGTCCATTTTCTTTTGTTACCCTTTTGAAAATTAAAATTTAGGCCAAAAGCAACATGTTTGTGGGAAACATGTATTTTTTCATTTTCACGGCTCAATGTTATAAAATTCTATGAAGCACTTGTGGGGTCAAGGTGCTCAACAAACCTCTTTATACATTTCTTGAGAGATGTAGTTTAGTTTACAAAATGGGGTCACTTGTGGGGGGTTTCCACATTGCATTCGCTATTTTTTTCAGCCAATTTTGCGTTCAAAAGTGAAATGAAGCTCCTTCCCTTCTAAGCCCTGCCGTGCTTAAACAGTAGTTTCCTACCACATGAAACAGTAGTTTCCTATCATATGAAATATCGGCATACTCAAGAGAAATTGCACAACAAACTGTTTGGTCTATTTTCTCCTGTTAGCCTTATGAAAATCCAAAAAGGAGCAATATTTTTGTGTGAAAAGGTAAAAATTTCATTTTTTTCCTCCCACATTGCATTAATTGCTTTGAAGCAACCTAAAAGCTTAATACATTTCTGGAATATGGTTTTGGGCACTTTGAGGGGTACAGCTTTTAAAATTGTGTCTCTTTGGGGTATTTTCTTTTATAAAGGCTCATTAAAGTCACGTCAAATGTGATGTGGTCCCTAAAATTATTGCTATTGTAAATTTTGTTGGAAAAAAATGAGAAATTGCTAATATAATCTTTTAGCCCTTCTAACTTCCTAAGAAAAAAAAATGATGTTTCAAAAATGGAAATGGCACTAATGTAAAGTAGCCATGTGGGAAATGTTATTTATTAACTGTTTTGTGTGAAATAACTCTCTTGTTGAAGGCAATAAAATAAAAATGTTAAACATTGTGACATTTTTTACAAAATTCTGATATTTTCACAAATAAATGTAAAAAATGTCAACCTAAATTTACCATTAAGGCCTCTGTCACACGTTCGTGCCTCTGGTACGTGTTTGGCAGTTTTTTCACGTACCGGAGGCACGTACACACGTGGACATATGATTTCATAATTGTTTGGACACACGTAAGTATTTTGGAACGGAACGTGTGTCTGTTCCGTACTTACGTGTGTCTGTGTGTTTCGCATGCTGACATGTCCTTGTGTTCTCCGGCACCACGGGTGTCACACGGCCCGAACCCCTACCACACGAATGTAGTGTGGATGCGGTCCCGTGTGACGCGCGCCGGAGAAACACGTGTCATTATTTTAAAATAAAAAAACCCACATACTCACCTACACCAGCCCTGCAGAATCTTCCGCTCCAAACAGTTGCTGCCATCCGCTGCTCTTTATGAGCGTGTTATGGAGGTGGGCATGCTGTCACGGGCTCTAATCTCCGCCCCTCCGCTCGGCCGGAAGCAGCATCAGCAGGGAGTGGGTGGGGCTGTAGCCGAAGATCAGAACCCTAGACAGCAGCGAGGACCACATGAGTATGTGTCGTGGGCGGGGAGGAGGGTGTCGGCACACTACGCTCACCCCTTCTGCTCGGGTCCGGCAGCTGCTCAGTGGTGGCTCGAGCTGTGGGCCGGGTCCCGGGGTTTCTCGAGCGACACTCCTCGCCCGTGAGTGAAAAGGGGTTTGTGGTTGGGTGTGGGGATTGTTATAGTTCGTGACGCCACCCACGGTTGTGGTGATTTCACCACCGCTGCTCTGTACGGGGCTCCCGGGGATGGTGATGCGGAGCAGCCAGGTGTTGTGTTGCCCTTCCGTGGGTAGGGGTGGTGATCCCGGGGCCCGGTGATGGAGAAGTAGGTGCGGGGCCCGATGGGCGCAGGGACGCGGGGGCAGCGCTGTGCCTTGCGGCACTGTGGTACTCACTCAGCACGAGACACTGACACAGTTCTTAGTAAAACACTCGGCTGGATGGACGGGTACCCTCAGACGGCTTCGGTTGTTGTTTCTCCCCTGACCCAGTTTGATGGTGTAAGTCCTTTCTTCCACTGCCGTGCACCCTTCTCCTGCACTCCGGCTTCCAGCTGGCTCCCCGACTCCGTACCGGGGGGCCACTGCCCAGCCCCGGCTACCTGCGGTTCCACCAGCTGTCTCCCCGGCTCCCTGCAGACGGCACTTAGCGTCTGCCGGACTTTCTCTACGAGGCCCTAGGCTCCAACCTAGGCCCCTGGCTCCGTCTGCCTCTCTGCAGACCTTCACTCTTCCTCTCCTAGGACTAGACTGGGCTTGTTTCCTGCCTCTCGTCAGCTCACTCCAGGGTGGGCGTCCCCATCTCCTCACTCCGCCCACCTGGTGTGTCAGTCTGAGGCAGAAAGCAGGTCACTTTGAGGATGTCTGCTGTGAACTGCTGGGGGTGGGGGTGTGTGTGTGTTGTTACCTGTGTCCCCTGGCTTGTCCAGGGCGACACATTCCCCCTTAGCAAAATGCAGACCGTCCTCGGGCTGCCCGTCCATCACCGGTTTTATTTTTCTTTTAAACTGCAAAAGATCAAAACATTAACACAGCATTTTTCAACCCTCCCACAACGGGATGCACATTACTTTAACATTGCAATAACAGTCAAACACTTTTAATAATAACTGTGTAACGGGTCCTTCAGTCACCCACCCAAACAACCTAGCCTTGGTGCTGCCCCTAAAACCCAGGCAGCACCCCTTGACCCCAGTCCAGGAACGGCTCCAGATTGGTCAACGGGACCGGTACTTCGCTGCCGTTGCGGCCGGGCGGACTGCCGGAGCCGTCGTCATCTCCGTCGCGGCCGGGCGGACTGCTGGGGCCGGTGGCAGGGCGGTGACAAAGGTGAGGCCTGGGGACCGCAGGTCTGGGTCCTCCCCCACAGACGCTGCGGACTCCGCTACCGGTAACAGGGGTAACGGCTCGGTGCATCGCTGCGGCGGCCTCTTCCAGGAACCAAATGCTGGCAGAGTCCTGGCGTCCCTGCTTCCACAGCCGCGGTTCACATGCGGCCGGACGCCATCCTGTCCCCCTTAGCTTCTTTTTAGCACTTCCTGCTTCAGGGGGCGGGGCTCCACTTTCGCGCCTTTCCTGCTCAGGGAAGACGCTCGAGCGGGAACTTTTCGCGCCAAAGATGGCGGCTTCTGAAATTTTTCTGCCGGACACCAGGTAACAAGGCGCACCTCTACCAGACGGCAGAGCGGTAAGATCCTGTTCGTGACGCCAAGTTGTCGCGGGTGGGGAGGAGGGTTTCGGCACACTACGCTCACCCCTTCTGCTCGGGTCCGGCAGCTGCTCAGTGGTGGCTCGAGCTGTGGGCCGGATCCCGGGGTTTCTCGAGCGACACTCCTCGCCCGTGAGTGAAAAGGGGTTTGTGGTTGGGTGTGGGGATTGTTATAGTTCGTGACGCCACCCACGGTTGTGGTGATTTCACCACCGCTGCTCTGTACGGGGCTCCCGGGGATGGTGATGCGGAGCAGCCAGGTGTTGTGTTGCCCTTCCGTGGGTAGGTGTGGTGATCCCGGGGCCCGGTGATGGAGAAGTAGGTGCGGGGCCCGATGGGCGCAGGGACGCGGGGGCAGCGCTGTGCCTTGCGGCACTGTGGTACTCACTCAGCACGAGACACTGACACAGTTCTTAGTAAAACACTCGGCTGGATGGACGGGTACCCTCAGACGGCTGCGGTTGTTGTTTCTCCCCTGACCCAGTTTGATGGTGTAAGTCCTTTCTTCCACTGCCGTGCACCCTTCTCCTGCACTCCGGCTTCCAGCTGGCTCCCCGACTCCGTACCGGGGGGCCACTGCCCAACCCCGGCTACCTGCGGTTCCACCAGCTGTCTCCCCGGCTCCCTGCAGACGGCACTTAGCGTCTGCCGGACTTTCTCTACGAGGCCCTAGGCTCCAACCTAGGCCCCTGGCTCCGTCTGCCTCTCTGCAGACCTTCACTCTTCCTCTCCTAGGACTAGACTGGGCTTGTTTCCTGCCTCTCGTCAGCTCACTCCAGGGTGGGCGTCCCCATCTCCTCACTCTGCCCACCTGGTGTGTCAGTCTGAGGCAGAAAGCAGGTCACTTTGAGGATGTCTGCTGTGAACTGCTGGGGGTGTGGGTGTGTGTGTGTTGTTACCTGTGTCCCCTGGCTTGTCCAGGGCGACACATATGCAAATTACCGGTTCTCCGTATGTTTTCGCGGATAGCACACGGAGAACACACGTGGACCGCACGTACCGGAGACACGTACTTACCACACGCAACACGCAGGGAAAATACGTGTCTCGTGGCACGTGCGTGATTTCCACGTGTGTGTGGCAGAGGCCTAACATGAAGTACAATGTGTAAGAAAAAAACAATCTCAGAATCTCTGGGATCCATTGAAATGTTCCAGAGTTGTTTAAGTGACACTGGTCAGAATTGTAAAATTTGGCTTTGTCAAGAAGGTGGAAAAAGGATTTGGTGGTAAGTGGTTAAATAAGAAAGAATAATGACATGGCCCCTTCCTCCCCTGATCAAAACCGTATTGTAGACTTTTCTTAAATTGGAGATTTATACAGTTACAATGTACTCTGTGATCAGTGTCTGGTAGGCTGTGGTTGGTGCTGCCCAAAAGCATTTTTTTTATTATACCGCTGGAGTGGTGCTTTCAATCTAAGTCCCCTGCCCCATGCCATATACTCACCTTCTGGCCTCCTATCGCTACTGCTTCAGTTAGTCTCCAGCAATTTGTGACCTGCTGGCAGCTCTAGTGTTTCATGGAGCGCCAGAGGACACAACTCAATACAACTCAATACATCTCTATGAGAGCCTCATTCTGGCCTCGTTTTAGCCTCATTGTGGTTCTAATAGAGATGCATTAGAAGCTTGTGATGGAACCTCTGACTTCCGGCCAGTCGGAAGTTAAAGTCACAAGGTGGTGCCGCAGGACTGGAGCGGCATCAGTAAAATATGAAGCCACCAGAAGGTGAATATATGAAAGGGGGCTTAGATTTAAAGCACTACTCCAGAGCTGAAACAAAAAGACTTATGACTGTTATTAAAATCAAGGGCGGCAATATTAGTCATTTTTTTTTTTTTTTTTTTTTTAAATGTCAGAAATATGTTTTTGTACATTTTGAGTTATTTGGTTGTCATTCTTATTTTATCAGTTGAAGATAAACAATTGCGAAGGGAAAAAGTTGCTCAATAACTCTGCACACACAGATAGTCTCCTAAAAAAGACAAAACCTCCCTTATCCTTTCTTAAATATTCAGTTCTCAGGTTTAAAGGAAGGGTGTCGCGTTTTTTTATTTTTGTATTAATAATAGTGATTATTAAATCAAGTATTTTTAATACAAAATTAAAATCACTACTTATTTAGTTTTTATTTAATTCTAATTTTACTGAAGGCACTGGGGGCTGCCATCTTGGATTTGGTGTTTGAAACGACAGTTACTCATCTCCTTTATGGCAGCCCCCTGGGCATAGACTGTGATAGTCGGGCTCCGACCCCATTTAGTAACATTAGAGAAAGCGTCTGCTGTGAAATGGATGCGCCCCCTGGGCTGTCCAGATCACAGCAGAGGGAGGAGATCAGCGCCATCATTGTGGAGCTCACTGCCATGCTGTTTGCTCCACTTTACTCCTGTCAACCGCCGGGATGTGTGAGTATGGGGTGCCGGGCCACCTACCCTCCCCTCCCCCGCCATTACCATCTCCAATGACACTCCCTCCCACCACTCTACACAGCCCTGCTCCCCCCCCCGTGGCCGCTGCCGGCATGCATGCAGCAGAGCTGTGTGTGTTTGTGTGCGTATGCATGCATAGCATGTGAGTACCGGTGCCCCTCCTCCCACCACCATCGCTGTTACCGCCTCTGATGCTCCAATGACACCCCCTCCACTCTCCTTGCTGCAGCTGCTGCGGGTGTGCATACAGAGCAGTGTGATTACCGGCGCTGCAACTACAGTCTCCAATGACACCCTAATCCTATGCGGTGTGTGATACTGTCTCCAGGGCTGGGTATCTAATCCTCTCCTGTGTGATACTGCTTGCTGAGCTGTATCTAATCCTATCCTGTGTGTGATACTGTCTCCAGAGCTGGGTATCTAATACTCTCCTGTGTGATACTGTCTGCTGAGCCATGTATCTAATCCTGTCCTGTGTGGTATTGTCTGCTGAGCCGTGTATCTAATCCTATCCTATGTGATACTGTCTGCTGAGCCATGTATCTAATCCTGTCCTGTGTGGTACTGTCTGCTGAGCCATGTATCTAATCCTATTCTGTGTGATACTGTCTGCTGAGCCATGTATCTAATCCTATTCTGTGTGATACTGTCTGCTGAGCCGTGTATCTAATTGTGTCCTGTGTGATACTGTCTGCTGAGCCGTGTATCTAATTCTATCCTGTGTGATACTGTCTGCTGAGCCGTGTATCTAATCCTGTCCTGTGTGATACTGTCTGCTGAGCCATGTATCTAATCCTATCCTGTGTGATACTGTCTGCTGAGCTGTGTATCTAATCCTCTCCTATGTGATACTGTCTGGTGAGCCGTGTATCTAATCCTATCCTGTGTGATACTGTTTGCAGAGCAGCTGTGTCTCTAATCCAATCCTGTGTGATACTGTCTGCTGAGCCGTGTATCTAATTCTATCCTGTGTGATAATGTCTGCTGAGTTGCTGTATCTAATCCTATACTGTGTGATACTCCAGCTGTCTTTGGTGACACTTTAGACATATCTGGTCACCAGAAAAATGGCTCCGCACTGTGATCCTAAATTTCATTCTCTGTTATCCTTTGGAAACACCAAGATTGGGAGGGGGGAGGGGTGACATCACACACAGGAGAGCAGATTCTGCCCACTTTACTGCAGCTGTAATGTGAACTATTTCTACAGTGGGATTTCTGTAGGATTTCAGAAGCTGCTGCTCACACTAGTGTTTAAGAGTGGAAAATATCAAACTTTTTCAGTTTTTTTTTTAATATTTTGCTCAATTAAAAACAAATAATCATATCTAAACAAAACATTAATAATTTACATTTTTTCACTTATTGAAATTTTTTTTTTGGACGACACCATTCCTTTAATAAACTTTTGGATTAACCGACAGCTCTGAAGTTGTTCAATACAAATTGACTGTAATTCTGAAAGTAATAAATATAATAAATATACTTAAATACAAATATATTTAAATTTAGAAAAAAAAAAAGCCAAGGAAATTTAAAATTAACCAAAATGCTATTATGTTGTGTGGCTACTAGGGCTGAGCGGATCCAGACTGTAAAAGTCTGGATCTGCACGGTTTCAACGATATTTGGGTGCCGGACCTGGGCGCGGGATTCCGGGTGCATGATCCGGATTTGGCAATTAAAGTAAAAATAAAGAAAAGAAGAAATAAGTGAGAGTTTCATACTTACAGAGACTCGGTGTCATGGCAGCACACTGCTTCTGGGTCGCGCATTCACTTCCTGTACTGTGCATTGCATACACACAGCTTTTCGTGTTTTCCCCGCCCACCAGCCTTCCTCTCGTCTGTTATTGGTTACAGGCTGATACGCCCCCAGCCTGTGACAGTCTCTGCTGCAGTGATCGCTCATCGCGGCTCAGTAATAGGCTGCACTCAGAGCTAGCAGTCTTCTCTATGGCTGCTAGCTGTGACATGTAGCAGAGCTGGATGTGTCATTGTGGGACCTCGTGTAAATTACGCCGGAGCTGCAGGATGTTGGGGATTAATAAAGAGGTGAAGGAGGGTGTGTTTTGTATTTTATTCCAAATAAAGGATTTTTCTCTGTGTGTGTGATTATTTACACTCACAGGTTGTGATGCAGGTATCTGATAGACGCCTGTGCCATCACAAACCTAGAACTTAGTAGCAGCTGTGCGCTGCTATTAACCCCAATTGCCACCGCACCAGGGTAATGGGAAGGGTCGGTATTGCACCAGGGTTGTCACATCTAATAGATGCGGCAATACCGGGTGGCTGCGGACTGAGAATATACCAGCCCCCAGTCGGCATTATCATGGCTGGGGATGAAAATTGGGGGGAACCGCATGTCAGTTATTTTTTTAATTATTTATTTAAATGAAAAAAAAAAACAAAGCCGCATGAGGTTTTTCTTAAGCCGCAGTCACACTTGCAAGGGACTCCCGCGTGTCTGACATCATAGCACAGCCACACACTTCTGACAGGAGCGTGCATGTGTTTCTTGGTACATACAAGCTCATGTTCAGAGAACGGCAGGTAGTGCCGGGTTATGTCATGCCTGGCTGACCCGCACGAGTCTGACAGCGCATCACCGGCACAGCTGCACACTTCTGACAGGAGCATGCATGTGTTTCTGAAAGATATGCACGTTCACCATACTGACATGCAGACACTTGCACTGCTTTCCTCGCCCACCGGCTGTCCTCTCGTCTGTGATTGGTTACAGGCTGACGAGCCCCCCAGCCTGTGACAGTCTCTGCTACAGTCATCGCTCTTCGCGGCTCAGTCATAGGCTACACTCATAGCTGGCAGTCTTTTCTATGGCTGCTAGCTGTGAGATGTAGCAGAGCAGTGAATATGTATGAAGTTAATGAGCGGCTCCAGAAGAAGAATGAGAGGCAGCGGGAGCAGCGTGACAGCTACGCTGGTGATTGGTGAGTATGAAGAGCTTGGAGAGAGAGAGAGAGAATGAATTTATTCTGGAACAATGTGGATGAACTGCGTTTTTGTTGACAAAAACAGATCCAAAACGCAACAAAAACGCGGTGCAACCACAGCTAATATTTTTCTTGTGTTTTGACAAACCTCATTGATTTCAATGGATGACAAAAATGCAAAAAGAATGAACATGCTCCTTTTTTGTCAAAGATTTTGACAAATATTTGACAAATAAAACGGTGCTAAAAAAAACTGCAACGTGCGCATGGAAATTCTGATTGCTCATAGACTTTGCTGGGGAAGCAAAAGCATGCATTTTGTCATTGACACAGTGCAGTTTAAAACGCGACAGAAATGTGGCATGCGCCAAGTTACATTGTATAAGACAGACTGTCAACTAGACCTGGTAGATCAAATTGCAGTTGATCCAGTGACTTGTAGACCAAGTCTTTCCAGGAGCGGGCTAGTACAGGTAGTAAATTCTGCTAATACACCCCACTAATTGCACCCCCAGGCTAGCTGGAAAAAGAGGAGATTTCTGAAAGGTTTTTGGAAGTGATTTCAAATTTGACCGAGATGAATTGTATGCAATAGGAAGCAAAAGAGGCTTAGAAGGTATTAATATTTATGCAGAAATATAAAAAAAAAGTGCTGAAATGCTGCGTTAGGCCATATCTGACTGATGGAGGGCATTTATGGTGCCCTGTCCTGCCACAGGCTGGCATGCAGAGTACTGTATATACTAAGTATGGACTGCTGTATCCCTGCACTCTGTACGGATGGCATCGCCCACAACTGTATGTACATCTGTGTATAACCGGCTTTTACGCTATGGTCACACATGCACAATTAATATGCGGCTCTGGTAGATTCCTGGTCACCAGTGCAGATTTTCATTTCGGTGCCTGTGGGATAGTGAGTCACCATGAATCCCAATCACACGCAGCCTTCCTGTGTCAACGGTGTTTCCCTCGTCATCCTGAACCCTGCTCCCCATTACAACAAAATGCTCCCAGACACAGGTCCGTTACCATGGAAACTCCTGGATATGGTGTCACAACTAGGAGGGTGAGATAAATACTGATAGAAATAACAAATAAGAGGCAGACAGACAGAAGGATGGAAAGGGAGGGGAGGGGCGAGGAGGTCTATAGAACCATAGATGCAGGAAAGATGAGGTAATGTGCTTCTATGGGATATACCACAGGAAGTGAGGAAACGCTGACAGATGAGGAATGGTAATGAAGCAGAGCGACAGAACAGTGCAATATGGATATGTAACCATGGCACTGCAGGAACTTCCCAAACAAGCGGTGACGCCATGAACATTCCCACTGGCCATAGCAGTGTCAGCCTAATATCACAATAGTAACCTGATAAGACATATGGTGTGATAGGTGCTACAAGTCTGACATATTATCACATCTAGGCACTGCACTAAATGTGCCACTGACCATCAGGAATTGAACACTCACTGATCATTGATTTCTGATCAATAAGAACAAAATTTCATTTTTCGTCATGTACATTGCATCTACTAAGAGGAAACAGCATGATCATATTTTAAGTATTTATTGCTGCTTCTGAAAACGTACTTATGAGACACATGGACCGTTCTAAACTATCATGCTGAGAGGCACTGCAGGGGAGAGGTGGGGCACTGCAGGGGAGAGGTGGGGCACTGCAAGGGAGAGGTGGGGACTGCTCTCTACAAAGAGCTCTGAGCACTTTAGCCGTTTTTATTATTGCAGCTTATAAAATACTACCCAATTATATCTTTTCCTATCTAGAGCTGTGATCAGTTATACAAAGTCAATACTTCCAACAAACTCAGTTTAAAAGGAGAATATGATGTAAAATAACACTATTAACCTGTACATATAGGGCAATTTGCAGGTTAATAGCATTCTGCCGCCATGAGGCCACCACACTGAGATCCCCGCTGCCAGGATAAAAGGAACTTTATTCTTCTCGGCAGCCTCGGGCTTTGGGTACGCTCACACGAGTGTATGACTCGCGCAAGTGCAATGAGAGAAAATTTCATTGCACTCGGACCAATGGTAGTCAATGAGGCAGAGCATTTGCTCAGCTTTTTTCTCATCCAGATTCTGGATGAGAGAAAAGTTGCTACATGCTGCGATTGTATACTGAAATCGTGTGAGACTCGCCAATACAAGTCAATGGGTGCGAGAAAAAAAGGACGCCACACGGATCATCCTAGTGACGTCCGTTTTTATGGATACATTACTGTCATGTAGCACACTGTAAATGACTAATAGTTGCTAAGAAAAAAACGGATTACACACTTGACAGCACACTGACAGCACACGGGCAGCACATGGATAGAACACAGATGACAAATGAGGAAAAAAATCACCCACTCGCATAGCACTCGCAGTACACACAGAATAACACATGGATACCACTTGTCTGACTCTCCTGGATGAGAATGGGACCGTTTTTTCATATGATTGAATGACTCCAGCCTTTCAGTCATTATGGTGGCTTCAGTCAACGCTCTGTGCATAGTGAGCGGTGGCTATAACCACCCCCTGGCCCTGACTGATAGCCGACACTGTACTGATGCACTGCTCACCCGGCTGTCAGTCAGTGCGATGTGTGGTTACAGCTGCTGCTCACTGTGCACAGAGGGGTGACTGAAGCCTGAAGCTGCCAGGAGAAATAAACTTAATTTCCTCACAGAAGCTGGGCTCTCTTAGTGCGGCCTCATAACATCAGAACACTATTAGACACTAATAGACACATATGAACTGTAAGTTCGGCACAGGAGACGTACGTTCAGTCTGGATATTGTGATCTGTATATGAACCATGAAATGCGCTTGTGTGAACCTGGTCTAAATGTGCTCTGTTTTCTAATTCAGACTCTACTGTATTGTATGTTATAAAAGGATTTATATCTGTCAACACTAAATACAGCTAACAGCGGATGGATAATAGTGAACTTTTCATATGATTCACAGTAAATGAGTCACATTTTAGTCATCTGAAGTCTGCAAGACTGTGAAAATTGTCCTTAATTCATGCCAAGCAAGTACCATTCAATAAAAATGTCAGTCTATTTAGATTATATGGAAATAGAAAGCAGTAAAGTGGAGTAATGTTTGCTGAGATCAACTGGAGGTACAATTTTATTTTTTGGGGGTTACGAAGTTTTTGTAGAAAAAACTGGATGGTGCAGGTCACATCTTGATCTTACCTGAGACCTCACATTTAGGGTTCGCTCACATCTTCGTATAAAAAATTCGTCCCGTTCTCATCAGAAATGTGGGACAAGTGAAATCCGTTTGGTATTCCGTAAGTCATGCGAGTGCTATGCAAGTGTGCAGTTTCTTTTTCAGCTAGCATCCGTATGACATGCATTTTTTTTCTCAGTAATTATTATTTTGCAATCATTTACAGGACCATTTATAGTGCTATAGAATGGTGATGTATCTGTAAAACCTGGACAGCATACAGATAGTTTTTCTCGCACCCAAAAACTTGCATTACTGAGTCTCGTCCCATACACACGGCCACTTTCAGCATGGTGCAATTATTTTTCTTTATACCGATTGCGTCAGAGTAAAAATATCGCAGATTAGCACTGCCTCATTGAATAACATTGGTCCAAGTGCAATGTAATTTTTTCTCATCTATTTTATATACAAGTGTGAGCATATCCTTAAAATGATCTAATGAGGCATAACTATAGAGGGTGCCGAGGTAGCAGCTGTACCTGAGCCACACAGACTTTGGTGACGATTTTGAGGTGGGTCCACTCCAAAATCCATGTCAAAGAGTATTTGGAGTGATTTAGTTGTGTTTTGTTGCTAATTTTGAAGCCGATCTGCCACAAAGTCCATGCTATGAAAACTCTGCGAGAATATACACTGAGTGGACACCATTAATATAAGTGGTTCATGTAGATGATGGGGGAAGCAGTCGTGGTTGCAGTTTTTGCTTTACAGCTGGAAACTTTAAGGCGTAATCTGGTTCAGTTTACTTCTGCATCCATCATATAATGTGTACAAATATCTGCCAGCTCGTATTAGGATAGGATATGTGAGCAATAACTGCCACACATGCAGGTAAGCTGGCAGATATATTATATGTCACTGGTCCGACTTACAGTGCCTTGTGAAAGTATTCGGCCCCCTTGAATTTTTCAACCTTTTCCCACATTTCAGGCTTCAAATATAAAGATAAAAATGTTAATATTATGGTGAAGAATCAACAAGTGCAACACAAATGTGAAGTTGAATGAAATATATTGCTTATGTGGCGCCCCTGAGACACCAGGTTGCCACAGGGTAATGCATCTCCTGGAGGTGTGATACCCATCCTGGATTCTAAGGACTCATGTGCCGATAAAAGCCACTAACAGCACACAAAAACACACTAGTTCCCCCTGGGCCTGACTGGGTTACTGGGCTGGAGTAGGATTATAGGGATGGTTAGTCACTTTATGGGCACATCTAATCCACTAGTCAGAAGCCTGGGAGGGGGGAGCAGCTAGGGGTGTCAGTTCACAGCACAGGAAGGAAGGAAGTCAGTCTGAGTCTGGAGTGAGGTGTGAGAGGAACAGGAGGCTGAAGGGAGAGTTCTGTGGGACCCGCAGTCTGGGCGATGTGTGGACTGGGGTCCAGCCTGGCCACCAGTGTCGGGTGCACCAGAGGAGCAGTAAGAGAGAAGCAGAGGACAAGAGAGCAGTGAGGGGCCGGAGAGGCCAGTTGGTCTGGTGGTGCAGCAGCCCCAGAGGTGGCAGGGCCCAAAGCTGCTTAAGTACCTGTGTGAAGCCTGGGGCTGGTAACTGGAGCTCAGCCCAGGTTCTGTCTGCTAACTAGAGATGAGCGAACCGGTCACGGTTCGGCTCGAGTTCGGTTCGCCGAACGGGCGTCTCGTTCGAGTTCGGTTCGGCGAACGTTCGACGAACCGAACTCGAACCGCATAGGAAACAATAGGAGGCAATCACAAACACATAAAAACACATTATAAATGTACACATACAGTTAATAAACATTGCCATAACACTTACCGGTCCCCGCGATCCCTCCTGCACTCTGTCTCCTGCCGCTATTCCATCCGATGATCGCTGAATCCTCCCGGTAACCAGCACTGCCAGCAGTGATGCAGGACCTATCGTGACGTGAAAAATAGCCATGTGACCAGTCACGTGCCTGTTATCTCATTGGCTACAGACTGGTCACATGACTATGACGCGTCATGTAGGACCTGTCATTGCATCTCTCTGTTACACAGTGCACGTTTGTGTATCGCCGTGTACCGGCGACATGCTCTAGCTCGACTCCCCGCTCTGCTTCCCCGTTCCCTTAAGGTACCGTCACACTAAGCGACGCTCCAGCGATCCCACCAGCAACCTGACCTGGCAGGGATCGCTGGAGCGTCACTGCACGGGTTGCTGGTGAGCTGTCACATAGGCAGATCTCACCAGCAACCAGTGACCAGAGCCCCCAGCCAGCAGCACACGTGGAAGCGATGCTGCGCTTGGTAACTAAGGTAAATATCGGGTAACCAACCCGACATTTACCTTGGTTACCAGCGCACACCGCTTAGCGCTGGCTCCCTGCACTCCTAGTTACAGTACACAGTGGGTTAATTTAACCCGATGTGTAGTCTGGCAATGTGTGCAGGGGGCTGGCACTGGCAGCGTGAGAGTGGCGGATGCTGGTAACTACGGTAAACATCGGGTAACCAAGGAAATGGCTTCTTGGTTACCCGATGTTTACCGTAGTTACCAGTGTCCGCAGAAGCCGGCTCCTGACCGGCTGACACAGCCGGTCAATCACGGAGATCACCATTGCCATAGCAACGCACTTGGTAGCGGTGACGGGGACGTCCCGCTACCAGCACGCAGCGGCACCGGAATCACGTGATCGTAGAAGCGTTGCTATGGCAACCCTCCCACCGCTTACAGCCAGGAGCCTGTGGTCACTCTCACAGAGTGATTTCTGCACGGAGCACAGCGTCTTCCCCCATTCAGCTGTGCTGTCTGATGGAGCAGAGCTGCATGTGTTGAAGGGAAAGAAGACAGAAGAGCAGGATCGTGGAGGGGTGACAGGGGGTAATAAAGATGGAGTCTCTAATGTGTCTGTGTATTTATTTCTATTAAAGTATTTTTTCTCTGTGTGGTGTTTTTTTTTAACCCTTTATTGGAGATTCTTAATGGCCGGGTCAAACGTGCCTGACATTAAGAATCTCTGGCTTAATACTGGCTAGTAAAACAAAGCCAGTATTAACTCATGATTACCCAGCAAGCCACCCGGCTCCAGGGCTGTTGGAAGAGTTGGATACAGCACCAGATGATGGCGCTTCTATGAGAGCGCCATTTTCTGGGGCGGCTGCGGACTGCAATTCGCAGCAGAGGGGCCCAGAAACCTTGGGCTAACCTGTGCTGTGGATTCCAATCCCCAGCTGCCTAGTTGTACCCGGCTGGACACAAAAATGGGGCGAAGCCTATGTCGTTTTTTGTTTTTTTTTTAAATATTTCATAAAATTCATTAATTAATTAAAAAAAGGTCTTCCCTATATTTTTAGTTCCCAGCCGGGTACAAATAGGCAGCTGGGGGTTGGGGGCAGCCCGTACCTGCCTGCTGTACCTGGCTAGCATACAAAAATATGGCGAAGCGCACGTCATTTTTTTGGAGTTTTGGCAAAAAAAATAAAAAATGCTTCCCTGGATTTTCCATTGCCAGTGAAGGTAACACCAATCAGTGGGGGTTAGCAGCCAGTAGCTGCTTGGATTACCCTTAGCTAGCAATACAAAAAATGCAGCGGGAGCCCATATATATTTTTTTTAATTATTTATTTAAATAACTAAAAACAAAAAGGGCTTCCCTGTATTTTGATTGCCTGACATGACAGTGCTGTAAAAATAAATCTTTAAAAAAAATTACGTAGCGCTCCGCGGTATTTTTGATTCTCATTGCAGATAAAGCAGACAGCTACGGGTTGCCACCCCCATCTGCCTGGCGTTACCTTGGCTGGCAATCAAAATACAGGGAAGCCCATTAATTTTTTTTATTTAAAAAATAGTTAAAAAAAAAATGATGTTGGGTCCCCCCATTTTTGATAGCCAGCTAGGGTAAAGCAGACGGCTGTAGCCTGAAAACCACAGCTGGCAGCTTTACCGTGGTTGGGGATCCAATGTGGAGGTCACCCCAGGCTCTTTTTTATAATTATTTTATAAATAATAATAATTACAAAAAAAAAGTAGGGTCCCCCCCAAATTGGATCACCAGCCAAGGTAAAGCGGACAGCTGTGGTCTGGTATTCTCAGGGTGGGAAGGTCCATAGTTATTGGGCCTTCACAGCCTAAAAATAGCAGGCTGCAGGCGCCCCAGAAGTGGCGCATGCACTAGATGCGCCACTCCTGGCGCTTCACCCCAGCTCATCCCGTGCCCTGGTGCAGTGGCAAACGGGGTAATAAATGGGGTTGATACTAGTTGTAAAGTCACCTGACATCAAGCCCAGCAGTTTGTGATGTCATGGCGTCTATCAGATACCCGACATCATAAACTGTCAGTACTAACAAAAAAAATCGACAAAAAAAATGTATTTGAAAGAAAACTCCCCAAAACATTCCCTCTTTCACAAATTTATTGTAAGGAAAAAACGGGAATGTATCCCCCATTTTCTAGGAGTGCAGACCCTCCATGTGAGGAGTGTGGGTGCAATGAATCTGCACCCACTCTCCCGGGGTCCACAGCAGCAGAGTCCATGTCGTAACGGTTGCTACCAAAGCTGCAATGCCCTGCTCATGAGGTAAGGGCATGCCTAATCAGGAGAACTATTCTACATTTCCAAATATTGGTATTTGCTGATATTATTGCTATTCCACCTACTATATATTGAGAATAGGATCTTGGAGATGGAATACCCCTTTAAGGTCAGTTATCCAGCTGAATGAATACTAAACAACAGAGCTCGCTATTTAGATGTGTTTTCTTGTGGTGTATAACGGACTCATGTTTGGTAGTCATTCAGCAGGGCAACTATAAAATCAAATGCCTCCATTTGGAAATGTAGTATATAGCGCTCCTGATCAACTATGTTCCTTACCTTATGAGCAGGGCATTGCAGTAATAATAATAATTTATTCATTTATTTAGCGCTATTAATTCCATAGCACTTTACATACATTGGGAACACTGTCCCCTTTGGGGCTCACAATCTAAATTCCCTATCTGTATGTCTTTGGAGTGTGGGAGGAAACCAGAAAACCCGGAGGAAACCCACGGAGAACATACAAACTCCTTGCAGATGGTGTCCTTGGTGGGAATTGAACCCAGGACTTCAGCGCTGCAAGACTGCAGTGCTAACCACTGAGCCACCGTGCCGCCCATTTAGCTTACAGATGCATAACCACCACTCACTGTCTGAACACAGGAACTTGAGCTGACAGCCGCTCTGTGCATGCGGCAGCGTCTATTGTGAAGGAGAGGGCCGCGGGGGATCAACGCTGCACAGGTACCGTGGGACACCGGGGAACACCGGTGGGGTTATAGGGGGTGACCTGGCAGGGCCTGGGGAGGAGTTTTCTGTCGCATGTGTCATGGCACATGCGACAGAAATCAGAGGAGTAGGGTGAATGCGGCCGGCGCGCTGCTGTGCGCGCGGCCATCTTGGATTTCTGGGAGGGCATCAGGGGGGGCACTTTGGCGACACCGGGGGACCGGAGGGGACCGGGGAGGAGATTTATCATGTTTGTTCATGCCAGATGGGAGATAAATAATTTTTTACCGGCGCTGTCATTTACTGTAACGTGATCATCGGTGTACGGTGTATACCTGTGATCACGTGAGCGGGGACCGGAAAAACTGTCCTGAATCAGGATCTCCAGGGTCTCAGCTACGCCTGAAACCCCGGAGATTTTCTGACGCTGGGGGGCGTTATTCATTTATTTCTGCCTGCTGTTTATAAACGGCAGATCAGAATAAGGCTACATTAACACGACCGATCCATTTTTGTGGTCTGCAAAAAACAGTCCATTTTTTTTCACGGGTGCATCCGTGTGGCATCCGTTTCCGTTCCGTAGACGGTCCGTATGTCATCTGTTTGTCATCCGTGTGCCTTCCGTTTTTTTTGCGTACTGCAAAAAAACTGAAGGGGGGAAAATACATAAATTTACCCAGGATCCATAGCTTCAACCTACATGAGGTGGTCACATGTTCACTCCAGTGCCATTTTCTACTGCTTTTCACAGTGTAGAGCGCTCTGGTGATTTTCTTTTTCTTGTACACTTCATATCAGTCTTTTCTGTCATTACAATGGCAGAAAGACACATAATGTCCCACTCTCCTGCATTTTGTAATTTTGCACCCTTTGGTGCCTTTTATGTGGCACTAAGGGGTGCTTAGCTTTGTATTTAGCCAAAAAAAATGAAAAAAAAAAATGACGTAGGGTTCCCCCTATTTTTGTAGCCAGCTAGGGTAAAGCAGATGGCTGCAGCCTGCAGGCCACAGCTGGCAGCTTCATCTTGGCTGGTAATCCAAAACTGAGGCACCCCACGCTGTTATTTTAAATTAAATAAATAATTTAAAAAAAAAACACGTAGGGGTCCCCCCAAAATTGGATCACCAGCCAAGGTAAAGCAGACAGCTGGGGTCTGATATTCTCAGACTAGGGAGGTCCATGGTTATTGGACTCTCCCCAGCCTAAAAATAGCAGGCCGCAGCCGCCTCAGACGTGGCGCATCCATTAGATGCGCCAATCCTGGTGCTTCGCCCCAGCTCATCCCGTGCCCTGGTGCGGTGGCAAACGGGGTAATATATGGGGTTAATACCAGATGTGTAATATCACCTGGCACCAAGCCCTGGGGTTGGTGAGGTCAGGCGTCTATCAGATACCCGACATCACCAACCCAGTCAGTAATAAAAAAAAATAGACGACAAACACATTTTTATTTGAAAAAACACTCCCCAATTTAACCAATTCCTTCTTTAACCAATTTATTAGAAAGAAAAACAAATCCAGGTCTGGTGTAATCCAAGCGGTTACCATGACGATCCACACTGTCCCAGTCAATGAAGAGCAGGATGTTCCCCATTGGCTGAGAGAGCAGTGCAGTGACCTGAGCTAACATCAATAGGTCAGCCCAGGTCACTGCAGGGGATGACAAGTGCTGCTGTCAGCGAGGTACATTACCTGCGCTGATCTCCTGCACACTGACTTCAATCATCTTCACAGCCAAGTATCGCGAGCGGCCCGTGACGTCACCGCTAGTCAGTCTCGGGTCGGAAGCGAGAGAAGGTGATGTGACAAGCGGCGGCCATGGAGGATAGTGACAGCGCTGAGGTCGGGACTTCATCACCGCAGGTAAGCCGAGCGGGACCATGTGTGCAGAGTGCCAGGTGGGCAGAGCCTAGCGGGGTAATGTGTGCAGAGTGCCAGGTGGGCGGAGCCTAGTGGGGTAATGTGTGCAGAGTGCCAGGTTGGCGGAGCCTAGCGGGGTAATGTGTGCAGAGTGCCAGGTGGGCGGAGCCTAGCGGGACCATGTGTGCAGAGTGTCAGGTGGGCGGAGCCTAGCGGGACCATGTGTGCAGAGTGTCAGGTGGGCGGAGCCTAGCGGGACCATGTGTGCAGAGTGTCAGGTGGGCGGATCCTAGCGGGACCATGTGTGCAGAGTGTCAAGTGGGCGGTGCCTAGTGGGACCATGTGTGCAGAGTGCCAGGTGGGCCGAGCCTAGCGGGGTAATGTGTGCAGAGTGTCAGGTGGGCGGAGCCTAGTGGGACCATGTGTGCAGAGTGCCAGGTGGGCGGAGCCTAGCGGGGTAATGTGTGCAGAGTGCCAGGTGGGCGGAGCCTAGCAGTGTCATGTGTGCAAAGTGCCAGGTGGGCGGAGCCTAGCGGGGTAATGTGTGCAGAGTGCCAGGTGGGTGGAGCCTAGTGGGACCATGTGTGCAGAGTGTCAGGTGGGCGGAGCCTAGCGGGACCATGTGTGCAGAGTGTCAGGTGGGCGGAGCCTATCAGGACCATGTGTGCAGAGTACCAGGTGGGCGGAGCCTAGCGTGGTAATGTGTGCAGAGTACCAGGTGGGCGGAGCCTAGCGGAGTAATGTGTGCAGAGTGCCAGGTGCGCAGAGCCTAGCAGTACCATGTGTGCACAATGCCATGTGGGCGGAGCCTAGCGGGGTAATGTGTGCAGAGTGCCAGGTGGGCGGAGCATAGCAGCGCCATGTGTGCAGAGTGCCAGGTGGGCGGAGCCTAGCGGGACCATGTGTGCAGTGTCAGGTGGGCAGAGCCTAGCGGGACCATGTGTGCAGAGTGCCAGGTGGGCGGAGCCATGTGTGCTGGCGGCGGAGTGCAAAGTGGGTGGAGCCTAGCGGGGTCATGTGGCGCTGAGGACGTCAGTGTCGTGGACTGCATGGCTGGGGACAGGTGAGTGTGAGTGTGTGTGTGTGTATGTATGTGTACATGCCACGTGCAGGAGGGGGCGGAGCGAGCTGAGCGGGGAAGTGTCGGCTTCCTGCACACGTAACTAGGATAAATATCGGGTTACTAACCAAAGCGCTTTGCTTGGATACCCGATGTTTATCTTGGTTACCAGCTTCTGGCAGGCTGCCAGCAATGGCTTCTGCACACTGTAGCTGTAAAAAGCCCTGCTTTTTGCTGCTAGAACCGTTCTCGAACGTAACTAGAACTATCGAACTTTAGCAAAAAGCTCGAGTTCTAGTTCGATCTAGAACACCCCCCAAAATCACTCGAACCGCGAACTGGAGAACCTCGAACCGCGCTCAACTCTACTGCTAACTGCTGGTGAAACTAAAGGAGCAGGAAGGGTTCATCTCACACGGTACCGGCTTGGGAGTCTGAGAAGAAGGGATTCCCTGGAGTCCACCTTGGTAGAAGACAGTACCGGGCGGCTGCACCTTTTACCGTGAGTAAAGTGACATCAACCGCAGCACTTGTGTGGACTGGATCATTGCCGGCACACTGCAGTGCAACACCAGCTCCAAACACTACTACCACCATCATCACCTGCTGGGGAAAAGCCCTACTTGTGGAGGGCCCAGGTCATCAGTGGCGAAGTCACTACAATCCCCTTTCTATTTTCATGTCCCCTTTTATTTTTCTTGACCGACCCCCCAGAGTCCAGGACCGGGCACCGGCTACGACCGCGACCATCCCCCTGAGTGTCACACATGCCCGGGACTGAGTACCCCAAGCCCTGGGGCGAGTCCCTTATTTTAATTTTTTAAAAAAAATAAATAACTGAAAAGTGGAGCGTGCAATATTATTCGGCCCCTTTACTATCAGTGCAGCAAACTCAGTCCAGAAGTTCATTGAGGATCTCTGAATGATCCAATGTTGTCCTAAATGACTGATGATGATAAATATTATTCACCTGTGTGTAATGAAGTCTCCGTATAAATGCACCTGATTTGTGATAGTCTAAAGGGGGCTTTACACGCTACGATATCGTTAATGTTTTGTCGTCGGGGTCAAGTTGTTAGTCACGCACATCCGGCGTCCTTAACGATATCGTAGCGTGTGACACTGACCAGCGACCTTAAGCGACCTCAAAAATGGTGAAAATCGTTCACCATGGAGAGGTCGTCCCAAACTCAAAAATCGGTAAGGGTTGTTTTTCCAGGTGGTTCATCGCTCATGCGGCAGCATACATCGCTATGTGTGACACCGCAGGAGCGAGGAACGTCTCCTTACCTGCCGCCGGCCACAATGCGAAAGGAAGAAGGTGGGCGGGATGTTACGTCCTGCTCATCTCCGCCCCTCCGATTTGATTGGCCGGCTGCTTAGTGACGTTGTGGTGACGTCGCTGTGATGACTTTTTTCTAGGGGATGTGCATTATTTACATCAAATTTAAATTATTTATTTGCACTAAGGACCTCTAGTGGTTAATTAATTTATTCAATATTCATTGGCGATACACGTGCTTTTTTTAAGATACATTTGGATGAAAATATTTTTTATGGCTTATCCCCTTTTGTATGTTTTTTTTGTTTCTTTTTTTCTTTGTCTTTTGATTTCTGTTTCAATAAATATATAATTTATCCTTATTTCGGCTGTTTACTCTATGTTCTTTGTAGGACTTTGTTCTTATTTTAGAGTCAGCCTCTATATGATTTTGGCCATTCATTGGTTGGACCGAGAAGTGGACAATGCAACTGTTGAGAAGGAATGCCTGGCTGTAGTATGGGCCCTTAGGAAACTAAGGCCATATCGGTATGGATGAGAATTCACTGTGGTTACTGATCACAATCCACTCACCTGGCTGAACAGAGTCTCTGGGACAATGGCCAACCTTTTATTAACCCCCAAAACACCCAGGTCTGACGTAATCCACATGAGGTCCCACGACAATTCCAGCTCTGCTACATCTGAAGTGATGGCACCTGGGCTTAGAACATGACCGCCTGCTGTGAGCTTCAGTTAGAGTATGAGCCTGTCACTTCAGATACAGCAGAGCTGGAATCGTTGTGGGACCTCATGTGGATTACATCTGATGTGGGTGTTTTAGGGGGTTAATAAGGAGATGAAAGAGGGTGGGTTTTTGTATTCTATTTCAAATAAAGGATTTGTTGAGTGTTTGTGTTTGTTTCTTTTCACTTACAGATTAGTCATGGGGGGTCTCATAGACATCTACTATTACTTATCTAGGGCTTAGCAAAAGCTGTGAGCTGTTATTAACCCCTTATTACCCCTATTGCCACCACATCAAGGCAATCGGGATGAGCTTGGTAAAGTTCTGGGATTTTTGCATCTAATGGATGTGACAATCCTGGGGGGCTGTAGGCTGCTATTTTTAGGGTCGGGGGCCAAATAACCATACACCTCCCCAGCCTGAGAATATCAGCTTCCAGCTGTCGGTTTTATCATGGCTGTGTAGCAAAATTAGTTTTTTAAAATTATTTAAATGATTAAAAAAAGAAAGCCGCATGTGGTTCTTCTTATTTTGATATACAGCCAAGATAACGCACACGGATGGGGTTGCAGCCTGTAGCCATATGCTTTATCATGCGTGGGTATCTTAATATGGGGGACCCCACGCCAATTTTTTTATTAATTTATTTTTATACCAATATAAAGTGCCTCTCATTGGTTGTAGTCAGACACACTGTCACACAGGCTGGGGGCGCTGTCTGGCTGCAACCAATCAGAGACGCGGGAACTGCTGGTGGGCAGGGGAAGCAGTGCATATGCATGAAGATAATGAGAGGCCCCGGTAGTAGAGGGAGCGGCTCTGGAAGCAGTGTACAGCCGTGCGGAGACTGGTAAGTATGAAGCACTTGCTTTATTCCTATATCCTTTTGATTTTTTATTTTTATTACCCAGATTGTTACCCGGAATTCCCTGAGAATTCCAGGCCTGGGGTCAATGCTCGTAGATCCAGGCTTTAACAGTCCAGGTTCACCCATCACTAATATGATGTGAGAAAGTCCGGCTCGATGAACAAATTCTTCTTTCTTGCTTGTAAAATTTTTGTATATGGGAGATCAAATATTTAGATGGAAGGCGCTATAATAGCGTATACATATGCTATTATGGCATTTTACATCTAAATATTTGATCTTCTGTGTCCAAAAGTTTTACAAGCAATAAAGAAGAATTTGTTCACTGAGCCGGACTTTCTCACTTAATTCATCTTTAACCCAGGCATAAGGGGAAACTTTGTCCGTGCTCTCAATTGAAAGTAGACAACTGAAGAGCTAGATTGCTTTTGTATATGACTTATAATGTACCCGCAGCTAAGCTTAGAAAGGGCTCTCTTCTTCCTGTACATTTTATAGAGATTAGTTTCATATAGTGACCAATTTTTTTTATTAACCAATTTCTTAAAATGTCAATTCCTAAAGAATGAAAAAAAGAGGTTAGTCTCACTCAAACTACCGTTGTTGGGTGAGTGCTCAGAAAAAATGACAATAGTAAGATGAAGGGTAGCTCTGGCACATCAAATTATTTTTTTCTTTTCATTTGGTATGCCAGAGATAATCTTCATCTTAAATTGAAAAGAATGGTCTAAATATAGCTTATGGAAATCATACCATGTCCCTACGTGCCATAACTACGCTCTGCTGGCCAGACTTATGCATAGATCGGGGCTACGGAGGTGTGGAACTTGGAACTGGCATGCAGGTCTTCTCTCACATTATGGGGATATACAGTCAGTTCATAGCAATGACTGCAGAGTCTAAAAGATGCCATGTAGAGATTTAGGCATCTGCTGCATTTCTCACAAAGGAATGAAAATCCACATAAAACTATTGATTCTCTGCTCAATACTTAAAACTTGTATCCGTTTCAAACACAAGTGTTAAGTGTTGAGGTAAATAGGGGCTCCCACATCACCTGATGAATTTACACTTTATACATTAGTAAAGAGCTGTACTGTTCTCTATTGTGAGCTGGCATCTGCTGGGAGATGGAGGCTGCTGAATTTTTCACTTTTAGTAATACAACATGCTGTGGAGTCGGCAGCGGTCTTTTTCCTACAGGATAATTCCTAATTCCTGATATGCGAGGGCTGCTTTTAAGCATTCATTAATCTGAGTAATGATGTTTCCTGAGCACCACACATAATTTAAGCACTCACCCAGAAGCTCAGTTCACTGATGTCTCGTCCCTGGATTACAACTCATTTCATAATGTCCAGGGTAGCTTGAGACAAGCATAACACACCTATGGGGCCTAACGCTTATTACTGCACTCCGTGGGGCTTGATCATCAAAACCACAGCAACATTGCTTCCCGGGTCAGACTGGTCAACTAGAGCTTCTCAGTATTTCTCCTGAGCCCTGCAGAATTTATACATCAATGTAATGTCAGAATACCGTAACAAATCAAAAATTACAATCTGGATGTTCCATCAAAAAAGATAAAATTTGGAATTCCTATTACTGCAATGACCTAATATATTCTTTGAAAGGGCTACAGTCAACAGCTTTACTTTAAGGCTACAGTTCTTTTGGTCACTGCTCGTTTTCCTGTTGACTAAATTAGATTCTCATTTTTAAATCTCATATGTCAAATGTGTTTTTCTAATTAGAAATTGTATTTTACAGTTGATTATATATTTTGATTTTTAAACCACTGCTATTTTCTTGGTTGTGGTTATGTAAGTGTTCTCTGATAACAGTAAGATTCATTCTACTTTTCCAGTTTACCAACATTATTTCAACGCGAAGAATTTTGCTTTAAGCAATCTAGATATTTTAGAGAATAAACACTTTGCTGAAAAAGTTATTTCTTAGGTATTTTATATGGGTTATACAGTTTTGTCAATGGATAGAACCACAGCAAGCACTATGATCAGCCAGTAACAAGATTCATGAAGCCCAGCACTAGATTTTGCAACCTGAATCTAACAGCGAGTCAATCAGAGTCGTCAGTCCTGGTCTTAATAGTTAAAAAGCCATTAGCCAAGATATGAACATGAAAACTTCGTAATGAAGTCTGCTGGACAAAGTTATTACCATATAAAATTACTGACACCATGATTGTCCAATAGATTCTAAAAGATCTATAAAGGCAAGGTAGTGAAGGTACTCCTGACCACCAGGCTCCAAACATTGAATGTACCACTACACACTGGGAACCAAACAATGAATGTACTACTGACCATCAGGAACTAGACAATGAATGCACCACTAACCAACAGGAAACAGAAAATGAATATGCCACTAAATACCAGGGACCAAACCATTAATGTACTGCTGACCACGAGCAACCAGACAATGTATCTACTGATATATGATATATACCACTATACTGATATATACCACACTATACTGATATATACCACTAACCACCAGGGACCAGAAATTGAATTTACCACTAAGCACCAGCAACCAGACCATGTATCTACTAATATGAGGATCCAGACAATAAATGCACAAATGTTCACTAGGTACAGTGCTAGGCGATAAATCTCCTGGGACAAAATAATGTTCATTTGCTGTAATCTACACCAGGTCATGAGGTCTATTAAATCCTAGATTCTCCCTGAATCCATTCAGCTACATACAAATCATTATGGTGAATAGAGTTGGTGTGAATTTATTATCACGTGCAATGTCATCAACCACAACAATTGTCTGTGGTCACTGGAGGGTGGAGGGAAAACTGGGGAGGCGCAACACTATATGTTTGTCACAGCGATGTTGTCGAGCCAGGACAGAGAAGACTCACAGATATAGGCAGGTAAAGGCCCAGTCACACACAACGACTTACCAGCGATCCCGAAAACGATGCGACCTGATAGGGATCGCAGGTAAGTCGCTGGGAGGTCGCAGGTGAGATGTCACACAGACAGATCTTACCAGCGATGCAGGAACAATACAGGTCGCAGTAGCGACCTGTATAACGATCTCAGCAGTCACTGTGACCCTGTCACACAGTGTCAAACACAGCGATGTGTCCTGCCCAGCAGGACATTGCCTTTGAAGAAAATGACCTGGACCATTCAGCAACGACTAGAGATCTCACAGCAGGGGCCTGATCGCTGGTAAGTGTCACACATAACGAGATCGCTAACGGGATCGCTACTGCGTCACCAAACGGTGACTCAGCTGCGATCTCGCTAGCGATCTCGTTATGTGTGACAGTACCTTAAGAGGCAGTATTCCCTCTGTCATGTACCACCCACAACCAACAAATCCCCACCTACAAGGGTATATGCTTACAATCCTCAAACACTGCCTCCTGGATGAAGTGTGTCTTCTTCTGCAGAGACGCAAGTGTTCACTGCAGGAGATCGCAGAGCTCCTCGTCCACTATCATGGTTCTGGGTGCTGCGGACTCTTGCTGTGTTTGCCCCGCTGAGAACACTCACATATCTGCAGCATAAATTGACATTCTGCAGCTCTGGAAGCCACGTTGCAGGTCAGATTACACTGTGGAAAAAAAGCAGCACAGAGGGCAGGATATTTCTATAAATCCCATCCACTTGGCTTCTACTGTACAACACAGCGTTTTGGAAGCAGTCAAAACGTTGCTATTCCTGATTGTTCGCACATGCTCTAAGGCCACATGCACACGTTGAGCATTTGATGAGTTATTTTTACCTCAGTATTTGTAAACCAAAAGCAGGGGTAGAACAATGAGAGGAAGCGAAACAAGGGAACCACTCTTTACTGGTTTTGACTTACAAATACTGAGGTAAACAACTCACCAAATACTCAACATGTGCCCATAGCCTTATGGTGACCATCATCAAAAATGGAAAAACAAGTCAAAAGCTAAAAGATGTCATTCTTGTGAAGATTATATTGGGTTTAAACCAGGGGCAGACTTATCATTTGTGCAGCCACAGGGGCCCAGAAGGTAAGGGGGCCCAGAAGGTAAGGGGGCCCATTTCTACCTCCAGAGCAGTTGGAATTGCGCATTTTGATGAGCTCTTGGACTGCAAAGAGCCCATATATTGTTCTTACACAGGAGCACCTTTCTGTCTGTGTCCACCAGTGGTATAAACTAATAAAAGTGCTGTATGTTACGTACTTTTATCATGTCTTACACAAGGCAGGTCAGGATAATTTCTTGTACAATGGTGATGAACTAAGTGCTATGCTAAAAGATCTAATATTGAAATTACTTTCCCTTTAAATAATTCAGCTCAACCTGGTCAGGAACATTCTTGAAATATGGCTTGCTGCAAGCAATCTGTAATTATCCCAAGTGCGCTCACGCAGGAAATTTTGATATGTGTTCCAGGTTCGTAAGAAACAGATTGGGAAACTTTGTTCTAGATCAGTGGTTTCAAGACATTGAAAACGCGGCTGCAGCCTGGATTTCATATTCATTTTTGTTCAGAGTTTGGGCAGTTAAAGCTGAACTCTTATTTACACATATTTCTAAATGCTGGAGCAGGCCTAGTCATCCGACTTATCACTGAGTATGGCTACTTCTGGCTTGGATTTAAATATGATTCACATCTGACCGAGAGGAACATCTGTTACTCCTCCTGGAAATAATACAGTGGTAGGTTGGTTTAACCTTTCCCTTTGCCTATAAGGTTGCTACATATTGACAATGTCCACTTGTACATAAGGTATAATAGAAAAATGGCACAATCCAGACTTCTAATTGTTAAATTATTATACAGGTGCATCTCATTGAATAAGAATATAATCAAAAAGTTAATTTATTTCAGTAATTCAATACAAAAAGGGAAATGCATATATTATATAGAGTCATTACACATAGAGTGATCTATTCCATGTGTTTATTTTTGTTAATGTTGATGATTATGGCTTACAGCCAATGAAAACCCAATGGTCATTACCTCAGAAACTTAGAATAATTACCACAAAATACCCGCAAAGTTTTCCTAAGCATTTAAAAAAAGGATTTTTGTGTACTCACCGTAAAATCGTTTTCTCTTAGCCATCATTGGGGGACACAGGACCATGGGTGTAATGCTGCCTATCCATAGGAGGACACTAAGTAGATGCAAAAGCATAGCTCCTCCTCTGCAGTATACACCCCCTGGCTGGGCCAGGCAACCTCAGTTTTAGTACACAAGCAGTAGGAGAAAAAAACAGTAAAAACTTCTCAACAGAGGAACATGAGAAAAGAAGAGTCATAACCAAATAAGGTACTGAGAGAACCAAGGCCCAACAGGGTGGGTGCTGTGTCCACCAATGATGGCTAAGAGAAAACGATTTTATGGTGAGTACACAAAAATCTGCTTTTCTCTGACGCCTCATTGGGGGACACAGGACCATGGGACATCCTAAAGCAGTCCATGGGTGGGAAACATAAAAGAAGACAACACAACCCAAGGACTAGGAACCAGTCCCAGACAGCCTGGAGCGCCTACTGAAAAAGGTGCTCTACTGCCGTTTGCAGAATTTTCCTACCCAGATTTGCCTCAGTTGAAACCTGGGTATGGACTCTGTAATACTTTTAAAACGTATGTATGCTAGACCAGGTCGCAGCCTTACACACCTGTTCCACTGAAGCCTGATGCCGAATGGCCCACGAAGCGCCAACTGCTCGCGTGGAATGAGCCCGCAGCCCACTAGGAATGGGCTTGAGTTGCAAGCGGTAGACTTCCTGGATCGCAGAGCGAATCCAGCGAGCCAGAGTCGCCTTTGAAGCTGCCTGTCCCTTCTTAGGCCCCCCAGGAATGACGAACAAAGAGTCCGTTTTCCTAAAGGGGGCTGTCCTGGATATGTAATATCTGAGGTCTAATAAATGCAGAGACCTTTCCACCCTATGAACCGGGTGTGGACAAAAGTAAGGCAGAACAAAGTCCTCGTTCAAATGAAACGAGGTAAGAACCTTTGGAAGGAAATCCGGAAGGGGGTGCAGAACTACCTTGTCCTGGTGAAAGATCAGAAAAGGCTCGTGGCAAGAGAGTGCTTCTAGCTCCGAAACCCGTCTGATGGACGTAATTGCCACCAGGAATGTTACCTTCCAGGACAGAAGAGCAAGGGAGGATTCCTTGAGGGGTTCAAAGGGAGACCTCTGGAGACCGTCCAGAATGAGGTTGAGGTCCCATGGTTCCAGCGGCCGTTTGTACGGGGGAACTAGATGGGAAACGCCCTGGAGGAAGGTCTTGACATTGCGGTTTTTGAGCCAGGCGGCATTGGTAGAAGATTGAGAGCGCTGAGACCCGCCCTTTAAGGGAACTGAGAGCCAACCCCGCTTGCAAGCCAGACTGTAGAAAGTCGAGAATTCGGGGGATGGCCAGAGGCATAGGCTGGACGTTAGTTTCCATGCACCATGAAAGGAAGATTTTCCACGTACGATGGTAAATGCGGGATGAAGCAGGCTTTCAGGCGCTGATCATGGTGGAAATAACCGCGGGGGAGAATCCCGCTCTTATTAATACCCAGGTCTCAATGGCCATGCCGTCAGCTTCAGGGCTCTGGAGTTCTGATGGGAAATGGGCCCTTGGGTCAGCAAGTCTGGGATGTCTGGAAGGCGCCACGGTGCGTCTGTGAGCATTTGTACTAATTCAGCGTACCAGGCGCGCCTGGGCCAGTCCGGTGCTATCAGTATCACCGGGACTCCCTCTGCCTTGATCTTCCTGATTACCCACGGCAGCCTGGGTAGAGGTGGAAATATGTAAGGCAGGCTGAAGTGGTGCAAGAAGCAGACTAGAGCATCTGCGCCGATGGACTACGGGTCACGTGACCTGGCTATGAACGCGGGTACCTTTGCATTCAACCTTGAGGCCATTAGGTCCACGTCTGGTGTGCCCCAGTGAGTGCAGATGTGTAGAAACACATCTGGGTGGAGAGACCATTCTCCGGCGGCCAGGCCTTGGTGACTTAGAAAGTCTGCTGCCCAGTTCTCTACCCCCGGTATGTGTACCGCTGATATCACTTATCCTGTCGATTCGGTCCAGCTGAGGATCTTGTGGGCCTCGAGATAAGCCGCTTTGCTGCGGGTGCCCCCCTGCCGATTGATATAGGCTACAGCTGTCGCATTGTCCGATTGGACTCGAATCTGATGACCCGCTAGTAGAGGGCAGAATGCTCTGAGCGCGAGAAAGATCACGTGGAGTTCCAGGATGTTTATGGGTAGGAAAGACTCCTGGGGCGTCCAACGTCCTTGAGCAGTGTGGTGCCGGTACACTGCTCCCCAGCCTAGGAGGCTGGCGTCCGTGGTCAGGACCAGCCAGTTCACTGGGAGAAAAGATCTCCCCTTCGATAGGGATGAGGACGGCAGCCACCAGCGGAGTGCGTACCTGACTGAAGGCGTCAGGTGAAGATGTCTGTCCAGGGAGAAGGGGCTCTTGTCCCAGGCCACTAGAAGGGCTAGCTGCAGTGGGCGGAGGTGCAGTTGAGCAAAGGGTACTGCTTCCATAGCCGCCACCATCCTGCCGAGCACTTTCATGCTGAATCGAATGGAGCGAAACGGAGGAAGTAGAAGGCAGCGTACCGCTCGTTGAAGATCGATCGAGGGAGAAGGATCAAGCCCCGATGGGTGTCCAGGGACATGCCCAGGAAGGTGATGGATCGTGATGGGATCGGGGATGATTTGTCCAGATTCACTAGCCACCCTAGGGTTTCCACAGTGATCTGTACGCTGGTTGAGCAGTCGCGGAAGGAGGGGCCCTTGATGAGGAGGTCGTCCAAATAAGGGAGAACGGCTACTCCCCTGGCATGAAGGACGCTCATGGCGGCCGCCATGACTTTGGTGAAGACCCTTGGTGCGGTGGCAAGGCCGAAGGGTAGAGCTACGAATTGAAAGTGGGAGTCCTGAATTGCGAAGCGGAGAAACTTTTGGTGATCTGGGGCAATGGGTATGTGCAGGTACGCGTCCTTGATGTCTATGGAGGCGAGGAATTCCCCTTCGACCATGGATGCAATAATGGACCTTAGGGACTCCATTCTGAATCTCAGCATGTGCACGTTTGTTTAGGTCTTTGAGGTCCAGGATGGGTCGAACTGACCCATCCTTTTTGGGGACCACAAAGAGGTTGGAATAAAAACCCCTGAACGTCTCGTCGTCTGGGACAGGTATTATCACTCCTGCTATATTAAACAAAAAAGAATACCTAGATCCATAATAAAACCACATCTGATTTTGACCAAAGTCACCAGGGCAAAGATTAATTTTTAGAAACTGACTCTGTTCATGATACAAGATTAATAAATCAAGGCAAATGCCAAAATTATTATTTATAAATATATAAATATTTTATTAAACAATGCGATTTGAAAACACACAGACAGTGCAATAAGTGAACCTTAAAATCAATACACACAAAAAACAGCAGGGCAGCCGTGCGTGTCAGGAAAGATTTGAAGTACAAAAAATTATTAGACTCAGCAGTTGCTGAAAGGGTTGATGCCTGAGAGACCAGAAGGCGATTGCACAATGGCAACAAAATAAGGTATTGTAAATATTTGTGTAAATAAGGAGTGCCAAGTTACAACACTCCAGGACTCTCAAAACACGGGTCACAGAATTAGATATAGATCAGTGCAATCAAAGGATTACATGAAACACCGATGATATAATAGATCCGACAATTGTAATTCCACACAGATGCATGGCAGTTCGTAATACCCTATGATATGAATTAGAATCAGCAATTGCTGAAAGGGCCTGAGAGACCAGAAGGCAATTGAACAGTGGCAACCAAACAGGTATCTATATATATAATTGCCTTATTCTGTCTGTCTGTCTGTCTTGCTCCAAAATTGTGTCCTTACAGTGACAACTGTCGGATTGACCGCTGGGCTCGGCCTGGCCCCGCCCCTCCACACGGATTGGCCGCTCGGCTCGGCCCCGCCCCCGCATGGATTAACCGTTTGGCCAGTCCCGCCCCCCGCACGCGATGCTTGCTAGGCCACGCCCTCCACACGCGATGCCCGCTAGGCCACGCCCCCGCATGGATTAACCGTTTGGCAGGCCCGCCCCCCGCACGTGATGCCCGCTAGGCCACGTCCCCGCACGTGATGCCCGCTGGCCCCGCCCCCGCATGGATTAACCGTTTGGCCACGCCCCCACCCGCGATGCCCGCTAGGCCCCGCCCCCACCCGTCATGCCCGCTAGGCAACGCCCCCCGCACGCGATGCCCGCTAGGCCACGCCCCCCACACGTGATGCCCGCTAGGCCACGCCCCCACACGCGATGCCCGCTAGGCCACGGCCTGCACGCGATGCCCACTAGGCCACGCCCCGCACGCGATGTCCACTAGGCCACGCCCCCCGAACACGTTGGGCACCTGTACACCACCCCCCAGGACTACTCCTCCCATTATACTCCTCTTTCCCCAGGACTACGCCTCCCATTATACTCCTCCTATTATACTCCTCTCTGAGGGGTTCGCAGCATGGGGGATGGAGCACGATGGGGAGTGCAGCATGGGGGATGGAGCAGGATGGGAGGGTGCAGCATGGGGGGTGGACCACGATGGGGGGTGCAGCATGGGGGATGGACCACAATGGGGGGTGCCCAGAATGGGGGGATGAAACACGATGGGGGGTGCACAGCATGGGGGATGGAGCACGATGGGGGGTGCAGCATGGGGGATAGAGCACGATGGGGGGTGCAGCATGGGGGTTGGACCACGATGGGGTGGTGTGCAGCATGGAGGTTGGACCACGATGGGGGGTGCCCAGAATGGGGGGGATGAAACATGATGGGGGGTGCACAGCATGGGGGATGGAGCACGATGGGGGGTGCAGCATGGGGGATAGAGCACGATGGCGGGTGCCCAGAATGGGGGGATGAAACACGATGGGGGGTGCGCAGCATGGGGGATGGAGCACAATGGGGGGTGCGCAGCATGGGGGATGGAGCACGATGGGGGGGTGCACAGCATGGAGGATGGAGCACGATGGGGGGTGCGCAGCATGGGGGATGGAGCACGATGGGGGGTTCGCAGCATGGGGGATGGAGCACGATGGGGGGTTCGCAGCATGGGGGATGGAGCACGATGGGGGGTGCACACCTCCCCCCAAAACACACACACACATCACACACACACTGGGAACCACAAACACCACCCTACACAGACACCCACACACACAGACAACGCCGCACACACAACACCCAACACACAAACACCGCGGCACACACAAATATACGCACATACCGCACAACACACACACTGCAAAAAACATACCTCCCCCAAAACACACACACGCACTCCACACCCACACAAACCGCGCAACACACACAGCACCACACACACACACACAACGCTACAGACACACAGCGCTCCACAAACAACGCAACACACACAACGCAACACACAATCAACACCGCTCTCACACACCCCACCCAGACAACACCCAGAACATTTACAGCGCACTACACAAACACTTGGCAACTACGCACAACAACATCTATATATATAACAAAAATCATACATTAACTACACAATACGTAAATTCTAGAATACCCGATGCGTAGAATCGGGCCACCTTCTAGTTATAAATATTTGTATAAGGAAGAAGTGCCAAGTTACAACACTCAAGGACTCTCAGAGCAGGGGTCACAGAATTAGATAAGGATCAGTGCAATCAAAGGATTAGCTGAAACACCGATAATATAACAGATCCGACAATTGTGATTCCACACAAATGCATGGCAGATCGTATTACCCTATGATATACAGGGTTTTTACATACAGTAAATAGAGAGATCTACATGAAGATCATATAAAAAGAGTTATTATATATCTACTCCAGTACAAATGTTTCATCTTTAAACATAATGCAGACTGCAAGTGAGTCAGACAGATCTGTATTACAGCGGTAAATGAGAAAACAACATAAAACCATGTGGACAGAAGTTCTCCAGGGCTAATGAAATGACCCACCAGTAGTAACCTGACCGAACACGCTGCCCTGCACCTCAACACGTGTTTTGCTACTGCTTCATCGGGAGGTGCAGGGAGTGTGCTCCCGGCGGTTTAAATCCCATACTGTGGAGCTTACCCACCAATAGCGGTGCACACAGGCACGCCGAGGCCCATCTCCCAGCAACACATCGGCGTCAGGAATTGTCAGTGAATGCATGTGCAGACATCCATAGAGATGCCAAGTGCTGGGGGGAGAGGCATCAGAGAGCCGGCGCGCGCACAGGCGGGGAGCCATAGACACCATCGTGGAATCAGGCAAACTATGGGCAAAATACAATAAAACAGTTCAAATGATGCTGATAATATAAACGCCACATATTGTTGCCTGATGATGAGATGGATGTTCATTATAATCATAAGAGATTTCCAATTCATCCACTAGGGACCGCCAGATCTATAAATAAAAATAAGATAAAATAAATGTCATGATACAGCGACATGGCCCAAAAGAGCCCCCACTCATCAGCAGTGTCAGAGTACAAGTAATTAATCGTAGTAATTCATGTATTGATACATAGTATCAAAAGTTATTCCTCATGAAAAAATCATGAAAAATCATACAAAATCATGAAAAATAATGAAAAGGCATGGTGGAAAAAAGTGCCAAAAATATATCACAGGAGGTAAAGAGGGAGGAGCCTACATCATATCAAAAAGGGCTTGAAGCTTACGGCATCGTTGAGTCCCTTGGGCTTAACGGTATCGAGGATTGGGATCCAGTGAGCCTCAAATCGCATTGTTTAATAAAATATTTATATATTTATAAATAATAATTTTGGCATTTGCCTTGATTTATTAATCTTGTATCATGAACAGAGTCAGTTTCTGAAAATTATCACTCCTGCTGTTTGGAGCGAGTAGATTGCTGAGAAAAAAGCTTTGCGTCGTTTTCGAGTCTTTGGGGGGTTTGAGAGAAAGAACTGACTCGGGGGTCGGGTCCGAAATTCTATGTGGTAACCGGAAGACACAAGGTCTCGCACCCATTTGTCGTCTGAGGCGGCAGCCCAGATGTGTTGAAAGAGCCGCAGTCGACCTCCTACAATGAGTGTGTCTTCAGGGGCGCCGAAGGAGTCATGAGGGGGGAAAACATCGTGGCCAAGTCTCCCTAGTCCTGGACTGTTTCGGTCTAGGCTGCCATGACGAAGTGGGTTTCGGGGAGAGCTGAGAAGGTCGGTCCCTGCGTAGTCCACGGCTGGTGGTGGGGACAGCACGGGATGTCGACCAACCAAATGAGTTCCGAAAGGAGCGGAACGAGGACTGTGGACATCTGGTGAAGGACGTCCTGGACTTCAGCTGGGGGAGGGAGGTACTCTTTCCTCCCGTGGCATCAGAAATGAGCTTGTCCAGACGTTCGCCAAACAATCAGTCTGGAAAAAAGGGAAGGCCCGTGAGGGACTTCTTGGAGGCAGAGTCCACTCGTCATTGTCAGAGCCAGAGAGTTCTACGGATGGCTATGGTATTTGAGGCGGCAAACGCTGCGCAGGTAGCAGCGCCCATGGAGGCCTGCATAAGGTACTCCGCCGCAGCGACAATTTGAGCTGTTACCTCTGTGAAGGTATGAGTGAACTGGGATTCCTCAAGCGAAGTGTTAAGGGATTCTGCCCAGACCGAGATCGCCTTTGCGACCCACACAGAGGCAAAGGAGGGCGAGAGGGAGGAACCCGCAGCCTCAAAAGCAGAGCGGGCGAGGTGCTCCACCTGTCTGTCTGTCGGGTCCTTGATGGAGGAACCATCAGGTAAAGACAGGAGCGTCTTTGTGGTAAGGCAGGAGACCGGGGGGTCGACCGAGGGCGGATCGGCCCAGCCCTTTGGGGCAGGTGAGGCAAAAGGGTACCGGGACTCCATGAGTTTTCGGTTACCGAAGCGCCTGTCAGGCTTCTCTCTTTGCTTTGTGAGGATATCCTGAAACTCTGCTTGATCAGTGAAAACCTTTTGGGGTTTCCTTGCCCTCTTAAAGGAGACTGCATGGTCACTGGTAGTGGATGTGGGACCCTCCACATGCAGAGTTTGGTTGATTGCTGCTATAAGGGAGTCTATTGCAGTTTGATCATCTGGGGAGGCTTAAACCAAGGAATCCTCTTGGTATAAACAGCATTCTCCCTCCTCCAGCTCTTCAGAAACCGTGGAGCGTGTGGGAGAGCCTGCTCTGTGTGCTCCCGAGGGAGAGCCCGCTGGAGACACCCGGCCGTGTGCTCTTTTCCTGATCCCTGCAACCGGTGAAGCATGTGCCCGGATTACCTCAGAAGGATCCTCCATAGGGGTATCCTCAGGCTGTGTTCCGTCCAGGGACCCAGAAGGGTGTGGAGGACGACATTGCATAGCCAGCACCAGGTTCTGTGACAGTTTTTCCATGGATTGGGACAGAAACTGTGCCCATTCCGGTGGGCTGGGAGCCCTAGGCTCTGTGCTGACGGTTGCGGCGGTGGTGGCAGGGGGGTCTTCGGGGGCTATAGGGGCACAGGACTCACAGAGAGAAGAGGTATGTTTATGTGGTAGCTCAGCGTGGCAGGCAGTGCAGGCTGGATAATAGACTATGTGGGCCTTAGCACTCTTAGTGCCCTTAGAATTCTGCATGTTCCTAATAGGAGTATGCCAGGAGGGGGAGCAATGGTCAGCAGAGCTACAAGTGAAGCAAGCACCTCACCAGAATCAGCCGATGGCCCTGTCCTCAGGACGGAGTAAGTTCTATGGAGATCTTTGCACGCTTTCCTGGGGGAACGGGGCTTATCGTGGCCGCGGGGGCGGGGCTTAGCGCTAAAAGAGCGCGAAGAAGAAGTCAGTGTGCCCCCCCTGCTGTGGGTAGTAAAAAACGGCAGGAAGGGAGCTTCTGATAGTTTTCCTCCCTCTCCCTCCAGTCAGCACACAGCTTGTCACTGGTGGTTATCAGCCGGCTTTTCTGCTAGAGCAAATAAAACAGAGCAAATAAACAGCATGTGTTCCTGAGCTCTGTGCCCTCCCCCTGCCACCGGGAAATTATCTGTGCAGGACTTTCTGCAAACAGCGAGTGACTTCCCCCCTCCTCCAGCCAGCAAGCTAGAGAAAAGTTAACACTGTGTGTTCAGGATCCTTGGGGCTCTCCTCCTTGCAATCAGCAAGGGACTTTCTCATAATAAATACTGTAAATGTCCTGGGAGCCATCCCTGCACCGTCTTTTCTCCCTTTGTCTGGGAAACCAGTCAGGGGGGATCTCACCTTAAACACTGCTTCAGTCCAGGCAGTGAAAATAGCAGAGTCAGCTTGCTGTGTCCGGTCACACCGGTGCCATATTTAACTCAGAGCCTGCAAAGAGGGGCTGAGGAATTGGTGCCATATTCAACTCAGAGCCTGCAAAGAGGGGCTGAGGAATTGGGCTATAGGGGCACAGGCCTCTACCCTGGGCTTTGGAAAATCGGTGTCTGTGGAACCCGTCGTCCAGCCCAGGATCCAGCGTCACAGGAGGGGGTACCTGGAGGCGACACTCCACGTTCCCGCCCGTTGATGGTAGTGGGAGATCGGTCCCAAAAGGAAACCGTCGCCCTCAAAAAATAACAAACCTTGAAAGGAAGTGCCTCCTACAGACACTAAGCTAAAACTGAGGTTGCCTGGCCCGGCCAGGGGGTGTATACTGCAGAGGAGGAGCTATGCTTTTGCATCTACTTAGTGTCCTCTTATGGATAGGCAGCATAACACCCATAGTCCTGTGTCCCCCCAATGAGGCGTCAGAGAAATGGTCCCTTAGTCTGGTTCAGTGGGCTACACAATCATGGGGAAGACTGCAGAGGAGGAGCTATGCTTTTGCATCTACTTAGTGTCCTCCTATGGATAGGCAGCATAACACCCATAGTCCGGTGTCCCCCCGATGAGGCGTCAGAGAAATGGTCCCTTAGTCTGGTTCAGTAGGCTACACAATCATGGGGAAGACTGCTGACTAGACAGATGTCCAGAAGGCAGTAATTGACACACTCCACAAGGAGGTAAAGCCACAAAAGTCATTGCTAAAGAAGCTGGCTGTTCACAGAGTGCTATATCCAAGCATATTAATGGAAACTTGAGTGGAAGGAAAAAGTGTGGTAGAAAAAGGTGAGCAAGCAACCGGGATAGCCGCAGCCTTGATAGGATTGTTAAGAAAAGACCATTCAAAAAAATTGGTGGAGATTCACAAGGAGTGGCTGCTGCTGGAATCAGTGCTTCAAGGGCCACCACACACACAGACGTATCCAGGACATGGGCTACAACTGTCGCATTCCTTGTGTCAAGCCACTCATCACCAATAGACAACGTCAGAAGCGTCTTACCTGGGCCAAGGAGAAAAAGAACTGGACTGTTGCTCAGTGGTCCAAGGTGTTGTTTTCAGATGAAAGTAAATTTTGCATTTCATTTGGAAATCAAGGTCCCAGAGTCTGGAGGAAGAGTGGAGAGGCCACAAACCAAGCTGCTTGAGATCTAGTGTGAAGTTTCCACAATCAGTGATAGTTTGGGGAGCCATGTCATCTGCTGGTGTAGGTCCACTGTGTTTTAACAAGACTAAAGTCAGCGCAGCCATCTACCAGGAATTTTTAGAGCACTTCATGCTTCCATCTGCCGACAAACTTTTTGGAGATGGAAATTTTGTTTTCCAGCAGGACTTGGCACCTGTCCACACTGCCAAAAGTACCAATACCTAGTTTAATAACCACAGTATCACTGTGCTTGATTGGCCACCAAACTCGCCTGACCTAAACCCCATAGAGAATCTATGAGGTATTGTCAAGAGGAAGATGAAAGACACCAGACCCAAAATGCAGACGAGCTGAAGGCTGCTAACAAAGCAACCTGGGCTTCCATAACACCTCAGCAGTGCTACAGGCTGATCGCCTCCATGCCATGCCGCATTGATGCAGTAAATCATGCAAAAGAAGCTCCAACCAAATATTGTTAATTTACTTTAGTTTAAAATCATTTTTTCAGTTGGTCTTATATAATACTAGAAGGTGGCCCGATTCTAACCTATCGGGTAGTCTAGAATGTGTTAGCAGATTGAATAATAAGGTATTGAATGGACTGGATGGGTTAGGTTTAATTTAGTATTCTTATAATTGTTTATTGGTTTTAAAATGACAAACAACAGAAGGAACCGTTTTAATAGATGAGCCTAATGTTTAATGATGTCCATGGCTTGTAATGAAAGAAGGCCATGAACAGTGTAAAGTTAAGTAAAAATATGCTGATGATGTGATGTGGCCCAATGCTGGTATGTGCCCCCATCATGGTGCAGCCACCATCCTGACATGTGCCTCCTTCCTGCGGGGGGGTGAGTGCGGGGGGGTGGAGCCGAGCGGGGCCATGGCGCTGAGGACGTCAGTGCCGGGGACTGCATGGCTGGGTACAGGTGACTATCCAGGTGTGTGTGTGTGTGTGTTCAATGTATACATGCGGAGGGCGGAGTGTGGGAGGTGGAGCCGAGCTGGGTAATGTATGCGGGGGGCGGAGTGCAGGCAGGGCCGTATTTGGAGTTTTTGCTGCCCTAGGCACTGTCAGTGGTGGCGCCCCCTTCTAATCAGTCAGATTAAGGGTATGTGCTCACAGTATTTTGTTTTCAGACAGATCCGCCCTGTAACCCGCCCAAAATCCCCAAACTCTAAATATTAAAGAAATGAACTCATACACTGCAGTGTAAAAAAACGACTTGCTGTCCATATGTTCAGTCTTTGGAGTTTTTTTAAGCGCGTCAGTTTCCTCAGACATGAAGCGGCTGACAGTGACCGGACCATTATATGGCGCCTGCTGATTGGATGCCGCTTACTAGTTCATTTAAAAAATAAGTAAAATCCAGTAGCTAAAAGATGTTGGAAAAAACAACCAAGAAGCAACAGCAAAAAAAAAATAAATATTTGCTTCAGTATAAAATGATGACAGTCCTGTAGTGTTTTCTGTCTGAATAATTCCAGGGGTTCACAGACAACTACAAGACGTGTGCACATTCCCTGATAGAGCCCAGAGCCTTCAGATAGTAGTTAAGACCTCCATACACATTAAGCTAAAGTGGTCTAAACCTGCCAATATCGACAGGTTCTGCTGACAGCCCAATGTGTATAGGGGCTCTCAATTCTGATTGTTGGGGAAATAAGGATCCATCATGTCCGATTACGGAGTGTAGATCCTATTATCCTCTGATAAGCTGCTGCCGGAGATGTCCAGCAGCGGCTCTAATAGAGAACACAGAAACTTGGCAGAATGAGTGCTCCTGTATATCGGAGAGCCGAGCAAGATAGCTGTCGACTGAAAAATCAGACTATACTAGCCAATGCTAGTGTGAACAGTGCTCTATGCAAGCCACTAGTGTGCAATTTTACCATCCAGCCATCACCTCCTCCAAATTTGGAAGTGAGTGTGATTGGCTCCTCCTGCACCTGTGATGCCTCCACCTAGTGGGGGTTTAGCTGTATCCTGCTGGAGTAGTAGTAGTTTTTTGGCCTGAGCAATATACAGCTGCAATTCCATCTTGCTGTAAGTAATGATATTCTTTTTTGCTTTTTTTATATTATATATAGTGTAGGGACCTACAAGTATGAGGTTCCCGTGACGAGGGTTGTAGGCTTACGTCTTATGGCCATAACGCTAACAAAAAACCTCATATATTTTTTTGTACAGGATACAGCCAAGCCCCTTTTTGTTAGGCCTTGCTATTAGAATTTCTGTCCCTATGTAGCGCGCAGTGGGGGTACGGCTTGGCAGCCCGCCTGATCTAATAGTATGGGCGTCACCTAATAGGCTGCGGGTTTGTGACTGTGCATCTGCTAGTGTGAACAGTGCTCTATGCAAGCCACTAGTGTGCAGTTTTACCATCCAGCCATCACCTCCTCCATATTTGGAAGTGAGTGTGATTGGCTCCTCCTGCACCTGTGATGCCTCCACCTAGTGGGGGTTTAGCTGTATCCTGCTGGAGTAGTAGTAGTTTTTTGGCCTGAGCAATATACAGCTGCAATTCCATCTTGCTGTATTTATTGAAATGCACCTGTATAACGAGGAATGCCTGTATGCCTTAAAACAGACATGCCAGGGAGCTGACTAGTCCTTTTTAAAGGGTTTGTCAAGCACCTTTCCCTTCAAACTTTCCATATGATAACATTATGAGTGTTGATGACATTGTAATGAATAAAACAGGCAGGTACCTGTCAATACCTTGTCATCAGTACCTGTCACCTAATTTAAGAGTGAGAGGATTTGGAGAATCCCTTTGAGCATACTGAAGAGTTCTGCAAAACAGCGCTCTGATCTCTTGCCTCTATCTGCTTGCTGAGCTCCTATATAAATGTGTAATGTCCTGTTTTCTGCTCAGCTTACACTTGCATTGCTGCCACCATTGCCAGTTTCATCACATTTGATTATAAAATAATTTTACTTTCACTCAATTCACTCAATAAATCATTAAATCATATGGTACCTACATAATACACAAAACCAAACAGTGAAATCTCATGATTGGCACTCCATATGCAAGTGCTAAGGAAAAACCCACTGGGGTTAATGAAACTGAACTACAGGAAGTACCTGAGCACCCTGCTGCAGCATTATACATAATGTGTACAGCTCCAGAACCACCAGGTACAATCCTAACTGTAAAGAATAATGTTTGTGCTTTTTTTTTTCCTACAAATGCTGTTTATTACTCTCTTGAATCAATAGCTGATCTTTTCAGTCAGTATAATAAACTTTGCTCCACGTGTCTGGATATAACCTACAGCACGATAACACGTGTAATCGAAAAATGCCATTATCTTTCACTCTCTGTCACCGTTCTTATTCTTGCTTTTGTTTTCCTCCTCTAATCAGGTGTATGTGTTTTCATTAGGTGCATCTTTATAGTCACATTAAATAGGGCTCCATGAACCTTTAAAGGGACTGTCAGTGCATTTTGACTGTTCAAACCAAGCATTGGCACTCGGTGCATAATGGTGGGGCCAAATATTTGAACAGAATCTAATAGCTGATACGTCCTGCCCAAACCGTGGCATAATGTATCAGGCACTAGCCGTATTATTCCCGCCAGGTATGTATCAGAGAAACGTTTCAGAGAAAGACATACTTTATTAGCCAATAGGGGCAGAGCCGCACGGCACAGTAGCTGGACAGGTGGCTCCATGCACAGTAGCTGGACAGGCAGGTCCATGGTGGCTTCTCCCCACCCACTGACATTGACTGACAGGTCTCTGCGTACCTGTGTGTATAGATAGAGACCTGTCAGTCCAGGGCACTGGGTGGCGAGAAGCAGTTGGGAACCCGCCTGTCCAACTAGCCTGCCATGCAGCTCAGTCTCCGGTGGCTAATAAAGTATGTCTTTCTCTCAAACGCCGCAATGTTTCAGAGTCAAACATGCCTGACTGGAATAATACATCTAGTGGCTGATACTATATGGCCAAACTATGGACAGCATGTATCAGATGTCAGGTCCCTTTAAGTGCACATTCCCACTAGCTTGTTTTCAGTGGCATAAATAGAGTTCGATGGGCTTTGATGCAAAATTCAGACCTGAGCCTCTCCTTCCCCCCCTTTGGGTACAGGATAATTATGCTGACACTTGGCTCTTCCCCTCACCACACAGCTTTCCCATACTCTGATATCCTGATATAATATACGATATTATAATGCATCCCCATATGTTATAATGCATCCCCATAGTCCATCATATCATATAATGCATCTCATATTTTTCTACATGTTATAATACACTTCCAATAGTCCTCAATATACACTGTGTGCAGAATTATTAGGCAAATGAGTATTTTGATCACGATACTTTTTATACATGTTGTCTTACTCCAAGCTGTATCGGCTTGAGAGCGAACTACCAATTAAGCAAATCAGGTGATGTGCATCTCTGTAATGAGGAGGGGTGTAGTGTAATGACATCAACACCCTATATAAGGTGTGATTAATTATTAGGCAACTTCCTTTCCTTTGGCTAAATGGGACAGAAGAGAAATTTGACGGGCTCTGAAAAGTCCAAAATTGTGAGATGCCTTGCAGAGGGATGCAGCAGTCTTGAAATTGCCAAACTTTTGAAGCGTGGTCACCGAACAATCAAGCGTTTCATGGCAAATAGCCAACAGGGTCGCAAGAAGCGTGTTGGGCAAAAAAGGCGCAAAATAACTGCTCATGAATTGAGGAAAATCAAGCGTGAAGCTGCCAAGATGCCATTTGTCACCAGTTTGGCCATATTTCAGAGCTGCAACGTTACTGGAGTATCAAAAAGCACAAGGTGTGCCATACCGAGGGACATGGCCAAGGTAAGGAAGGCTGAAAAACGACCACCTTTTAACAAGAAACATAAGACAAAACGTCAAGACTGGGCCAACAAATATCTTAAGACTGATTTTTCAAAGGTTTTATGGCCTGATGAAATGAGAGTGACTCTTGATGGGCCAGATGAATGAGCCAGAGGCTGGATCAGTAAAGGGCAGAGAGCTCCACTCCGACTCAGATGCCAGCAAGGTGGAGGTGGGGTACTGGTATGGGCTGGTATCATCAAAGATGAACTTGTGGGACCTTTTCGAGTTGAGGATGGAGTGAAGCTCAACTCCAAGACCTACTGCCAGTTTCTGGAAGACAACTTCTTCAAGCAGTGGTACAGGAAGAAGTCGGTATCGTTCAAGAAAAACAGGATTTTCATGCAGGACAATGCTTCATCACATGCATTTAACTACTCCACAGCGTGGCTGGCAAGTAAAGGTCTAAAAGATGAAAAAATAATGACATGGCCCCCTTGTTCACCTGATATGAACCCCATAGAGAACCTGTGGTCCCTCATAAAATGTAAGATCTACAGGGAGGGAAAACAGTACACCTCTTGGAAAAGCATCTGGGAGGCTGTGGTGGCTGCTGCACGCAATGTTGATCGTAAACAGATCAAGCAACTGACAGAATCTATGGATGGGGTAGGCTGTTGAGTGTCATCATAAAAAGACGTGGCTATATTGGTCACTATTTTTTGGGGTTTTTATTTTTGCATGTCAGAAATGTTTATTTCTAAATTGTGTGCAGTTATATTGGTTTACCTGGTGAAAATAAATAAGTGAGATTCTAATATATTTGTGTTTTATTAAGTTGCCTAATAATTCTGCACAGTAATAGTTACCTGCACAAACAGATATCCTCCTAAGATAGCCACATCTAAAAAAAACCACTCCAACTTCCAAAAATATTAAGCTTTGATATTTATGAGTCTTTTAGGTTGATTGAGAACATAGTTGTTGATTAATAATAAAAAAAATCCTCTAAAATACAACTTGCCTAATAATTCTGCACACAGTGTATTATATATAGTACACTCCCCATAGTCCTCCATATATTGTAATACACTCCCCATAGTGTTCCATATTATATAATGCACCTCCATAGTCCTCCACGTATGATAATGCACCACCATAGTCCTGCATATAGTTTAATGCACCCCCATAGTCCTCCATGTATCATAATGCACCCCATATTCCTCCATATCGTAATATGTAGACTCCATTTAGTATTATGTAACCCCCTTATAGTATTAGGTGCCCCCATATATTATTATCCATTATGCAGCCCCCATATACCATTATGCAGCCCCAATGTAGTATCATACAACCCCGATCTCGTTTAATGCACCCCCATAGTCATCTGGCCACCTTGATTATATACATACTCACTTCTCCAGCGCTGTCTCATAGCGGTTGTGTGGCCTGCCGCCATTGACGGTGCACCACTGACTGAGGTCCTCGGGCCCCCTGAACCCCCAGGCCTGGTTGTGATGGCTCCCCCTGCGACAGCGATCGTTAAGCTTCCTTATATTTCCACACTCCACTATCCTTTGATTAACAGCTCAGAGCTAGAAAAGGGTGGAGATAGATGAAAACCAAGCAGGGGGGAAGATGCACTTAAATGTTTGGCCCGCCATAATGCACCCAAGGCCAGAACTTTCAGAAAACTTTTCATATATCATAGAGACATGTCAAGAGATTTGGTTGGTGGAGTCTGAGTATGCAAACACTCACTAATTACTAAAACAGAAGGTGCAGAAGTGCTTTGACCCGCACTGCTGTTCTCCAGGACTGAAGATGGACTTCTGCCCCATCACACTGCCATTTACAGCATGTTTTTCCTGGGTAAAACACTGGCATACTGATATTTTCATTGAGATTTGGTCATCGAGAAGATCATTATCTGGATATTATTTACAATGCATGCTCAATATTGTTAAATCATAATTTTATTTGCTAAAAAATGAAACTGTGGATGGATACACTGTTGCCTTGCAGGTCTGCATCATGTGATGTGTAGATACAGTATCCTGAAATATTCAAATATTCGCCTACTTTCATCATTTGCCATACAGGTGCAATGGAAGCGTGGCCCACACAATGTCACTTCAATCAACAGTCTCAGTCTGTATTGTTAACCCTCTGTGGTAAGTTCATGGTCTCGTGATTTCCTAATTTCTTCCCATCACTGTGAAATAGCAGATACTTGGGATTAGTAAGAATAGTCTTTGTTTTCTAATTCTCTAGAGTCCACTCAAATTTCTCAGATGTATTCTTGCTGCAATCTTTAATATTCTTTACATGTCTAGGTCTCTACATCTGCACTGCTTTACTAGCTGCAGCTCCTAAAATCAATTATCACTCAAAGCAATCTCTCCCAGATATAAAACCTATGCCTATGTATTTTATACCATTACAAGTGGTTTTACAAAGCCATGGCAAAATAAATACAGGAAACATAATGTAGTGCAATGTTGTCTATAGGGTTGAGTATGTGGATATAGTGAGGTATATTGATACATTTATAAATAGAAACCATGGGGTCTCGTAGTAGAAGTTGTAATCTGGTATCCTCCCCACCCCCCCAAAAAAAATAAAAAAGACATAAATAAAAAATTAATATTTGGCGTGGGTCACATAAGATAATATCTCACAACTTTGCAGCCCTTACAACATAATTTTCCCACTATTGAAGGCCCTACATTCTCCTTTCATTGCCCCCTTAAAGTGCCCTCCAAACTCAGTATGATACCGCCACAGTGAATTCCTCCACATGCACCTTATGATGCCCCAACTGTGATCCCCACACAGCCCTCCATGCAATATAATGACCCTCCACACAGTATAATGGCCCCCACACAACCCTCCACACTGTATGATGGCGCCCACTAGCCCTCCAAATAGTTTATTGCTCCCCATACAGCTCTCCAAAAAGCATAATAGCTCCCACACAAACCTTCACACTGTATAGGTAATTGCTTGTATAATGGCCCCACTAGCCCTCCAAACAGTGATGACCCATCATTTCCTCTCCAAACAGTATAATAATCCCCCACATAGCCCAGAAACAGCATAATGGCACCCATATAGCCCTGCAAACAATATAAACACATAGCCCTCCATAAAGTATAAAGGTTCGAGCATAGCCCTCCATATAGTATAAAGGCCCATACATAGCCCTGCAAATAGTAAAATGGTTCCCACATAGCCCTACAAATATTATAATGGCCCCCCACATAACCTTTCAAATAGTATAATGGCCCCCACATAGCCTTTCATATAATATAATGTGCACCACATTGCTTTCTATATATTGTAGTATAATGGGCCCTACATAGTCTTCCATATAGTATAATGGGTTCTACATAGCCTTCAATGTAGTATAATGCTCCCACACAGCATTCCATTTGGTATAATGCCCCAACATAACCTTCCATATAGTATAATAGGACACACATAGCCTTTCATATAGTAGAACTGGCCCTACATAGTCCTCCATATTGTATTTTTGTCATGATTAAGAGCACACTGTTGCTTGAAACGCATTGATGTTAGTCATGCTTTGACATTGTATTCATTTTTTCATTAAAGTAGTTCTTTAATCTACTGCAGATGCTGGAATTATTGCTCTAATCTTTTCCATATATTATAATGCCCGCCACATTGCCTTCTATGTAGTATATTGCACCACACATTGCCTTCGATGGAGTATAATACGGCACCATTTTGCTTTCCATATTGTATAATGCAGACCCATATTCCTGGATAGGCAGTGTGGGGTAAGGGGCAACACTGCAGAGCTGACAGTGCTATGAGAGGAGGAAAGCTGTTAGAAGTGTTTGTAATGTGACACAGCTAAACTCAGCTGTGCTGCCCCTCCATCCACACTGACTCACGCAGAAGGTTAGATCAGGAGATCAGGATTGTATCATTGCATCTCACACAGTGAGAAAGCTACTCTAAGCTGTGGTGGATGTGTGTCGCCCTGGGCAAGCCAGGGGACACAGGTCACACACCACCACACCCTACATCCCAGTTAGGAACACCAAAGCTAACCAAAAATCCTTGTTGCCTTCCTCCAGAGGCTGATGATTCACACCAGGGGGTGGGCCAGGTGGTTGGCTCCGCCCACCGAGGAGGACACAGCTCTGGAGGCGGGAGAAACCAGGCAGATAGAGTTTGGAGGAGGAAGTGGAAGGAGAGAGATAAGCTCAGGGAGTGAAGGAGTAAACAGCTAAGATGAGCTAAGGAAGTGAAAGTAGAAGTGAAGTAAAGTGGTAAAGGAGGAAAGCAAGAGTGGTGACAGAGAGAAAGCCTGAAGTAGTCCAGCTGTGTGCAGGACAGGTCAGCAAGGTCAGCAACGGCGGTGACTGTCTGGAGGGGGACCGTTTGGAAGTTCCTGGAAGGACCCCGGAGGCTGTGTGCCCGGCGGTCTGGAGCAGTGTTCTGAAGGACAGTCAGCACCAGGGCAGGGGCCTTTCGGACCCCGGCAAGGCTAGGAGTCGCCATAATTTGCCGAATCCGTCAGTGAAGGGGACGTAGATCCCCCAACAACCAAGTCCCGATTGAAGGCAACAGCCCAACCAGAGTAGAAGAGACACCGCCACCGCCAAGGCACCAGTTTCTTAGGGCCAGCGCCTGCGGGCAAGGAGTAGAGCTCCTCCGGCCCAGCTTGAAGCCGGGGAGCGGGTTACCGGTGGGGACCCATCGCAACCAACAAGTAAACAAAGGTGCAAGGAAGAGGGACATCACCGTCACCTACTGGGAGAGCAAGTGCAGCCGTCCGTGGGACCGTCTTACCAGCCGTTTGGTTTACCGTAAAAACTGTGTGAACGTCTCAGGCTGAGTGAGTACCACAGTGCCGCAAGGCACAGCGCTGCCCCCGCATCCCTGCGCCCACCAGGCCCTGCACCTCCCAAACCATTACCGGGCCCCGGGATCACCAACCCCTACCCACGGAGGGGCAACACAACACCTGGCTGCTCCGCATCACCATCCCCGGGATCCCCGTATAGAGCAGCGGTGGTGAAATCACCACAACCGTGGGTGGCGTCACGGACAATAAACAATTCCCACACCCAACAACCCCCTTTCACTCACGGGCAAGGAGTGCCGCTCGAGAAACCCCCGGGATCCGGCCCACCGCTCGAGCCACCACTGAGCAGCAGCCGCCGGACCCGAGCAGAAGGGGTGAGCGTAGTGTGCTGACACCTTCCTCCCCGCCCGCGACAACTTGGCGTCACGAACAGGATCTTACCGCTCTGCCGTCTGGTAGAGGTGCGCCTTGTTACCGCCGGAGGTATCCGGCAGAAAAAGTTCAGAAGCCGCCATCTTTGGCGTGAAAAGTTCCCGCTCGAGCGTCTTCTCGAGTAGCAGAGGCGCGAAGGCCAAAACCCCGCCCCGAGAGAGGAGGGGCCGGAAAGAGCTAAGGGGGACGCGATGGCGGCTGGACGCATGTAGCTGCAGCTATAAAAGCAGAGACGCCAGGACTCTGCAGCAATACTGGGTTCCTGGAAGGCACGATTGCCAAGATGTACGATCCAACTCCCAACGAGGAAGCCCCCGCGCCCGGCACGGCGACGTGGCTGAGGGACCGTACCGTACCGCTGAGTAACCATCTGCAGGCTCATATGCAACTCCTCCTGGAGGAGTGGGAGACCGACATGGCGGACGTGGTGGCTGCTATGTGGAGACGCGAGGCAGAAGAGGATTTGGAGGAGCGGGTAAGCGACCCACGCCCCTGTATTCCTGAGGGATCGGCCGTTGGAGCTGAGGGGCCCGGCCGGCTTCCGCTCACCCTACCTCTCTCCTTGCTACCCGTAATAGCTGCTGCCGCCCCACCATTAGGCCCGCTACCTGCCCAATCGGTAGCAGTACCCAGCGTCCCCGCCCAGGCGGCCGACCTGTAGCCGGAGCCCGCGGCACACCGGAGGTGTTACCGTGGAAGATTCCGAAAGTTGAACCGGAGGCATCCCCTGAAAAATCCCCCGAGCCGGAGCTGATGACCCGCTCCGAGCCGAAGGCCCAGCAGCGGAAAGCCCCTATGCCCATCCCCCACACCTCGGCTGAGGTAGCGCCGGGTTGTTGCTGCAAAGCAGCGCCCGAGGCCAAGACACCGCGGGACATGCCGCCCAGATTCCTGACAGTGGGCAACGTCCAGGATGTCCCGCGGGGCCCGACCCGTGCGCCGGCGCTGGCGGCAGCGCCGTATTGGGATAGGGAGCCGGTACCGCTGGGCCTGGAGATCGCCGAGAGGGAGCGGAAGAAGGCCGAGCTGGTGGCCCGAGCTATCCGAGAAAAAGAAAATCTCCGCCAGGCCACGTTCCGTGTCCGGGGCCCGTTGTACGAGGGGCAGGTGAGGCGGTTTGATGTCCGCCGGGGCTACGGGTTCATCTACGAGCCGGGCCTGGAGGCCGAAGTGTTTGTAGCCCGGCGGGATGTGAATGCCCACCTGCCTGAAGAGCATCCCGGCCGCAACCTGATGCCGGGCGACATTGTGCAATACACCCGGCACTGTGGGGAGCGGGGGTGGTTTGCGCTGGACGCTAAGCTAAGGGGCAGCCAAGAGTCCCGAGTGAGCGCCGCGCCCCCTCCCTTGGAAGGAGCACTGGAGCCTGAAGGCCTGGAGTAGGGCAGCGGATGCCCGTTGCACCGTCCCCGTTGGGACCACCATTTTGTTTGTTTAAAAGTTTGAAAAGTTTGAAAGAATGATGAAAATGATTACCGAGAACCTCACCTGATTTACCGTGATTTGCAACCGGGTGGAGCCGGCACCGTTGTCCCCGCGGGGACCGTTTAAAAAGTTTTGCATGGAGGACTTTCCATGGACAAGCCCGTGAACTTGCAGGGCAACCACAAACGTTAGTGGCTTCTAAATATGTTGTTTGCCATTACCGTTTTCCGCAATGCCGCCTCCGGAGAGGCAGGTTGGAGGGAGGGCCCTGAGCAGAGCAGGCTGGGGCCCAGCCACAAAAGGAACCGGTGGCTACCCTCTGGAGGGAAAGAACAGATCCCGCTCGGGTACCGTGTGCTGGACTGTGGGTCAAGGGGTGCTGCCTGGGCTTTAGGGGCAGCATCAGGGCCAGGTTGCTTGGGTGGGAGAGAGCGGAAACCGTAACCGTAAACCGTTATGCAACGTTTAAGAAATGTGCCTCCCGTTAAGGGAAGAGTTATTAAAAATGTACATATGTTATTATTTTACCATGTTATCTTTTTCAGAAAAATAAAACCGGTGTTGGACGGCAGCCCGCGGACGGTCTGCATTTTGCTAAGGGGGAATGTGTCGCCCTGGGCAAGCCAGGGGACACAGGTCACACACCACCACACCCTACATCCCAGTTAGGAACACCAAAGCTAACCAAAAATCCTTGTTGCCTTCCTCCAGAGGCTGATGATTCACACCAGGGGGTGGGCCAGGCGGTTGACTCCGCCCACCGAGGAGGACACAGCTCTGGAGGCGGGAGAAACCAGGCAGATAGAGTTTGGAGGAGGAAGTGGAAGGAGAGAGATAAGCTCAGGGAGTGAAGGAGTAAACAGCTAAGATGAGCTAAGGAAGTGAAAGTAGAAGTGAAGTAAAGTGGTAAAGGAGGAAAGCAAGAGTGGTGACAGAGAGAAAGCCTGAAGTAGTCCAGCTGTGTGCAGGACAGGTCAGCAAGGTCAGCAACGGCGGTGACTGTCTGGAGGGGGACCGTTTGGAAGTTCCTGGAAGGACCCCGGAGGCTGTGTGCCCGGCGGTCTGGAGCAGTGTTCCGAAGGACAGTCAGCACCAGGGCAGGGGCCTCTCGGACCCCGGCAAGGCTAGGAGTCGCCATAATTTGCCGAATCCGTCAGTGAAGGGGACGTAGATCCCCCAACAACCAAGTCCCGATTGAAGGCAACAGCCCAACCAGAGTAGAAGAGACACCGCCACCGCCAAGGCACCAGTTTCTTAGGGCCAGCGCCTGCGGGCAAAGAGTAGAGCTCCTCCGGCCCAGCTTGAAGCCGGGGAGCGGGTTACCGGTGGGGACCCATCGCAACCAACAAGTAAACAAAGGTGCAAGGAAGAGGGACATCACCGTCACCTACTGGGAGAGCAAGTGCAGCCGTCCGTGGGACCGTCTTACCAGCCGTTTGGTTTACCGTAAAAACTGTGTGAACGTCTCAGGCTGAGTGAGTACCACAGTGCCGCAAGGCACAGCGCTGCCCCCGCGTCCCTGCGCCCACCAGGCCCTGCACCTCCCAAACCATCACCGGGCCCCGGGATCACCAACCCCTACCCACGGAGGGGCAACACAACACCTGGCTGCTCCGCATCACCATCCCCGGGATCCCCGTATAGAGCAGCGGTGGTGAATTCACCACAACCGTGGGTGGCGTCACGGACAATAAACAATTCCCACACCCAACAACCCCCTTTCACTCACGGGCAAGGAGTGCCGCTCGAGAAACCCCCGGGATCCAGCCCACCGCTCGAGCCACCACTGAGCAGCAGCCGCCGGACCCGAGCAGAAGGGGTGAGCGTAGTGTGCTGACACCCTCCTCCCCGCCCGCGACAGATGCATGTAATTCTTTCCTTTGAGTGTTGCTGCCTGTTCATGATTGGTCATCATGCAGGGTGAGAAGTACATGCCCCGGATGAAAACTACTGTTATACCCAGTTGGGCTTAAAAAATTTAACTCATTAGATGCCTTGATTGACAATATATCTGCAAAAGAAAGACAAATTTAAAAAAAAAAGTTTTATTCCGCTCTGCAGCCACTATTATCTCGTGTGTGCAGTTCAACATGACAAATTTAGCTAAATGTTTTTTTTAGAGGGATTGTACTGATTTAGGAAAAATTAGTCTATTATTTTTCAGGAATAATACCATGCCTGTCCTGTCCATGCTCATCCACATTAACGAGATTATCTAGGCTAATACAGTTCATAGCCTCCTTTATGGCTAAGCAACAAAGTTAGACTAGGGGCTCGGCTCTTTATACCTAAACATACCAGCTACTTTGCCAACTTTGTCTACACTGGGCTTCATACAAGCTAGTATTTGTATATGCCATGATTTTAGTAGCAGCTGAGCTAGGTATTGCAGCTTTTCTGACAGTGAATGGGAAAAAGCTGTAGAGCTAAACACATTTACAACAAAAGTTTGATTTGAAATGTAAAATCTGATAAAAAATAATGAAGAGACCCCTTCAAACAATGGATCAGTGGAGTTTCTATGAGTTGGACCCATATTTATCTACTATTGATAGCCTAACCTATGATGAAGCTGACATCATATTCCCGCGAAACGTGCGTTGGAGGCTTATTTATTATCCTTGCAAGGGATCTGAATATTACCTTGATCTATGGGTAAGCTTTTGGGCGGAAAAAAACTTATTGTTTGATTGCTTTGATCCCTTCATTATTGCCTTAGTGTTAGATTGATTGAGCCACTATAGGGGAATCATATACATCCAGAGCCCTGGCTTATGGCCTCATGTGGGTTCTTTAATCAATATATTTTTTTCCCCTACTATAGATGTATTTAATAATCTATAGGGCTACACATTGTTATTTTGAGGGATATTGTGCCCACTTAGACATCCTATACTTAACCTTCAATTTTTCCTTTGCAAGTGTATGGGCGGTCATCCTGTTTTTGACATTAGCACCTTTTCCACTATTTCTATTTATATGTATGATGTAGTGATGTTTTTATTCCTTTTTTGATGAATAAAGAAATATTTTCATATTTAACCTTTAATGCTCCCATTTATTCTCCTTATATACATGGTTCATATGGAGTGGATTTAGTTTAGGACCTAATATAACATACGAGATGTGTCAATTTCATGTGTAACCCTGTTAAAATCTTGCATCTTAATTGCCTACTAACCACTGCTTACTGCTTAAGGGGGTGTTACACGCAGTGATATCGCTAGCGATATCGCTGGTGAAAGCACCCGCCCACGTCGTTTGTGTGTCACGGGCAAATCGCTGCCCATGGCGCACAATATCGTTAGCAGCCATCACAAGGACTTACCTGCCTATCGACGTTGCTGTTGCCGGGAACCGCCTCCTTTCTAAGGGGGCGGTTCGTGCGGCGTCAAAGCGGCGTCACTAAGCAGCCGCCCAATAGAAGCAGAGGGGCGGAGATGTGCGGGACGTAACATCCCGCCCACCTCCTTCCTTCTGCATTGCCGGCGGCCGCAGGTAAGCTGCAGTTCGTCGTTCCCGAGGTGTCACGCGTAGCGATGTGTGCTGCCTCGGGAACGGCGAACAACCTGTATGCTCAACAATCAACGATTTTTTAAAAAGGAACGACGTGTCAACGATGGATGATAAGGTGAGTATTTACCATCGTTAACGGTCGTTCCTTGCTGTCACACGCAACGACGTCGCTAACGTTGCCGGATGTGTGTCACGGAATCCGTGACCCCAGCGATATATCGTTAGATACGTCGCTGCGTGTGACGGGGCCTTTAGTGTACTTGTCTGGCTTTTATGTACTTTGTTACGATGCATAGGGGGGTATAAACTCTGGCAGTGGATGTTGGAGGCACTTTAGGAGTGTTCTTGCTCCCATGCAAGGTATTACATGCAGGTATGCTCCTCTCAGCACTCAGGATGATCTTGCATTGATTCCTGCAAAAACACTACTACATTGAGTGAATCCTGCACTGTGCCATAAAGCAGTAAGTTACTCCTCCACCATGGTTGTAGCCAAAGGAAATTAGATTATTCAGAATTGCCTTACCGGCTCTTGAAACCCATGGTAAGCCTCCTGCAAAATGCTAACGTTTTGCATGGACCGTGGGAAAGCACGTATGCATGTGCTTGTGTCCGTGTGTGTGTTCTGCGTGTGGTGTCCCTGTGCAATCCATATAGACAGCATGAGCTGGTATACTTACCTGTCTCCGACGCTTCTGTCTCCGGCGCTGCTGTTACTTCCGGGTCCGCGCTGAGTGCAGTGAATATGCAATGAGCATAATGAGCGGGCCCAGAAGTAACAACAGAGGCAGGAGACAGGTAAGAATAAAATTCTTTATTTTTATGTGAGTTGTGTTTTCTCTGGTACGTGTCACAGGGATCACATCAGTGTGCGGCCCGTGTGACACCCGTGCTACTGGCGGAAAACAAACAAGTTGCTGTGTGGAGCACACAGACACACGTGTGCTTACTTGGACACACGGTCCATGTCAAAACATGAACTTGTTCACAGATTCATTGATTTTAATGGGTCTACGTGTATAGTGTGTAGTCATGTTTGTGGCACGTGAAAAAACGGATGTCACATGTACCGGAGACACGGATGTGTGAAGAAGGCCTAATGGAGTATAGAAAAGCCAGACAAGTGGACAAAAGAGTAAACAGTAATTTGGAGTCCACATGTAGTCATAGCCGAAAGTGTTGTCTACCTTGAAATTGTTCCAGAAAATGAAGTATTTCTCCCAGAAAATTATTGCAACTATCCATGTTTTGTCATACATATGTTTATTTCCTTTCTGTGTGTGTGTATAGTGAGGCACAACACAAAAAAGGCAAATTGGACATAATCTCACACAAATCTCCAAAAATTGACTGGACAGAATTTTTGCCAACTTTTCAAAATTCTGGGTAAACAATTTTGTTTCTAGCAAGTATATTCGTTCAAGCTCACCTGTGTCAAGTAACAAGTGTGGGCAATATGAAAATCACACCTGCAACCAGATAAAAAGAAGAGAAGTTGAGTCTTTGCATTGTGTGTCTGTGTGTGCCACACTAAGCATGGAGAACAGAAAGAGGAGATGAGAACTGTCTGAGGACTTGCAGACCAATATTGTAGAAAAATATTAACATTCTCAAGGTTACAAGTCCATCTCCAGAAATCTTGATGTTCCTTTGTCAAGCAGTGTGCAACATATTTAAAAAGTTTAGAACCTATAGCACTGAAGCTAATCTCACTGGATGTGGACAGCAGAGAAAAACTGATGAAAGGTTGCAGTGCAGGGTAGTCCTGATGGTGGATAAGGAGCTCCAATCAAGATCCAAAGAAATTCATGCTGTCCTGCAGGCTCAGGGTGCATCAGTGTAAGTGCGAACTATCCATCGATATTTGAAAGAAATGAAATGCCTTTTGAGCAACTCTGAGCTATGCAGTCTCCTTAATAATGTTCACAGATTGTATTTTGATATCTGATGACAGAACTTCTTTAAGCCTTATCATATATGCAGAGAATGAATAACTGGTTCCCAAGTGAACAAAATCCCTTTAAAAATGGCTCTGAAATTATGGCAGGCAAAGAATTCTAACTCAAAAATGCATAAGAAATTCCAATATTTCATTAATTAATCCATCTTACAAACAAAAAATATCAGTTAAAATAGCAACCACATGCATATCAATGAGCAGCTAGTCCTATGAAGCAAGGATGCAATTGTGTAGCACTGCAATTTGGATACAAATCTATTATCCTAGAATTTATTCTAACACCAACTTTTTTTGTACTGCATAATCATATAATCATTCCTAGCATGACAAATCTGCATATCATTGAAGACGTGTAATATGTTTGTTTTTAAATGTACTTGAAGGTGTTATATCCTAAGTTATATATCAATCACCTGACCTCAACATATACTGTTCTGCAACATCATATACCCTCATTTTTAGGATTTATGCACATCATCATATTATAGCTCCATACAACTAGCAATAGAGAAACATTTTATTAGCTTTAAAGGGAACCTGTCATCAAATCTAAGAACAGCATAATGTAGAGAAAGAGAACCTGATTCCAGCAATGTATCACTTACTGTGCTGCTTAGTGTAGTTTTGGTAAAATCACTGTTTTATCAGTGTAATGCCGGCTTTCCTAGTGCGCCGGTGCTCTGCAGCGTCCTAGCGCCATGTCCCTGCTCCTTTCTCTTTCCTGCATGGCCATCCTCGTGTGCCTCAGCCCTCTGCTTACCTTTATGGCTGCCCACGTGTTGCATGGTCCTCAGCTCATCCCCCTGTAGCCACCTATGTGTCACATGGTCCTCTGCATCCCTTCATTGCCATCCACATATAGTGTGATCCATGGCTCGTCCCACCCATGGATGCCTACGTGGTCGTAACCTTAAGCCCCTGCCTAGGCCGCAGCGCCCTGCGCATGCTGCGTGGGATTTCCTGGCCTCCAGCCTATGGTGCTCACATTCTTCCTGTCCTTTTATGAGGAAGCATGGACACCTTGCTATGGTGTCCCCAGATCCTAACCTGCGTGTTGATCTTGCCTGTCTGCTCTGGTCTCCCAGCCTCCAGCACCAGTCCTGCTTGCAACGAGTTCTGTTCTATGCCTGTTTTGTCTGTGTTCCTGGACCTGTCCTGTCTGTGCTTGTCTGTTCCAGTCCTGAATCCTGTCCCTGTGTCCATACTAGTCCTGAATCCTTTGCGTGTGTCTGTACCAGTCCTGAATCCTGTACCTGTGTCTGTACCTGACTCGCCCACCCCAGGGCTTTGGGACACCTGGTGTCGGGCCGGACTAGTCCGGGGGTAGTCAGTGGTGGCGGAGCCCGACTCCGTGACCCTGGCGGGGTCAACTAATATGGCAGTTGTGGGGGTGGTAACTTTAATTAAAGTTTGTGGAAATATTCGTGACGCCACTTGTGGATTGCGGCTATAGAGCCGCCGCTGCTGGATGAGACCTCCGGGGCTGATGGATTAGCAGCTGGGATGGTTCTGCTCCCCACAGGTGGAGCGGTACCATGGGGCAGCCGTTGGTGCTTATTAAAGTCTATGGTGCTTTGATGAATGATGCGGTGCAGGGCGAAATAAAGGAAGCAACACCAGGGGGTGCAGTTTCAAGGTCTTTACTCACTGTTGCCAGGTCTGCAGCAGACTGGTTGCCTTTGGAGTGCTGAAATTCACTGTCAGGGACCTCCGCCGATCCCGGGTAGTTCTTAAGATAAATGCCGGTGCACCCTTGTTTGTGTCTCCTTCCTCGACTGACTTTAGAGACTTGACCTTTATAGATAAACTTGTCTCGGCCTCCACCATAGAGTCTGGTCAAGAGGGCTTGCCTGGCTGGAATCTTACCCTCTTCCCAGGGGATCTACGGCAGGTTGTGGCCCAGGATGCTTGCAACCACCCTGGTCCTCGGTGTCACTTTCTGAGTAAATGTCTTTATTCCCTCTGTCTGGGGACCGTCCCCGAATGCAACCAGATCCCTCCACCCGATCTTCTTAGTGGAAGAGGCCACGAGCTAATAAGCCCTTCTGTGGCCCTGGAATCCTTTCTTCTCTGTCTGTGGTGTCACCTGGGCCTAGCTGGGCCTCAGGATCTCCACCAGGAAACTTCTCTTTCAGTCATTTTCACTCCACTCTCTTGAGGTAACTACCTCCCTCTCCTTCTCCCTTCACTAACTCCTCTCCAACTGACCTTGAACTTCCTGTTCCTACTCTCACTTTCAGTTGGCTCCTCCCACTTTCCCTGTTGCTAGGCCCCACCCTATGGGAGAAGAGATGGGTCTTACGGCCCCCCAGCATGCAGCATGGGGGTAGCTGCCACTATCCCCGGTCCCAAAATATGCCTAACAATAGGTGTAGTGTGAATTTGCCTGTGAACTGGCATTTACCCTTGTCCTTACCCAGGATGGGACATCACACCTCTGGCTGAGGTGCAATGTCTCTGTGGCGACGGAAGCCTCAGTGGCGCCACATACCTGCCTGAATCTTGTACCTGTGCCTGTATCCTGTACCTGAGTCTATACCAGCCTGTATCCTGCACTTGTGTTTGTACCCACCTGCACCTGTCGCCCTAGCTGCCTCAGCCGCCCTGGCTGCGCCTGTGTTCGATGTCTTGTACCTAACGTCACATGCCTGGTGATCCGTGTCTGATGGCCTAGACCCTGACGACCGGAATTCTGCACGATGTCCCGTGCCTGATGTCCGTTGCCGTGTAACCTGAGCCTAATGACCTGTGCCTGAAGTTCTGCACCTGTCTGTAGCCATCCTGCCTGTTCCCCATTCAGACTGTGTTCCTGCTCTACCCTGCCTGTTCTGCCCGCTCCATTCTCTTGCATATGCCAATCCTGTCCATCCCATTTGTCCTGCCTGTGCCCGTCCAGTCTGCTCTGTCTGTTACTTGTCTCTAGTTCTGCTGTCACTCTGCTCTGCTCAGCTATTACAGTCACAGTTACTGCCCTGGGAGTGGCACTTAACGAAGTAAACTGTGGAGAGAAAAAGCGCAATAGGGTCTTACCCGGTATATATCCGGGGAAAAATAAAAAGGAATGCACTCACCTCAAGAAGTTGTGACAGTCACAACTCCTATGAAAGCTTATGTTGTTGGGATGAAGTCTGCTGCAGCCCCCGTGGTTGATAACAAGGAGTGGCACTTGGCATTCTACCTAGAGGCGGGTGCTTGGGTAAGCCCCTCCTATGAAAGGGTAAGCCTGGGTTCCCCCTGTAGTCCAGTGGATCCACTCCCGTTCGCCACCATCCCTGGCAGTGAGCGTTACAATCAGTAGGTGATTATCACTAGAGCACTAGTAAACCTGCTGCTTAGAAGTCCTCTATATCCATGAGCTCTGTATAACTGCGCCCTAGAACTGATTGGTAGTTTTCTGTGTACCCTGTACATGGGCAAAAAGCTGCCAATCAGTAGTGTATTCAAGGCTATACAAAGGAGTGGTAGATCTCTAGCAGATATATCAGGGATTTTATCAAAATAACAGTGAGCAGCCCAGTAAGTGATACATAGCTGGAATCAAGGTCTCTGCTCATACATCATGCTGCCCTTAGATAGGGTAGCAAAAACCTCATGACAGATTCCCTCTAACTGGACTTTCCTTATAGGACTTCATAAGAAACTAAATGAAAAAAAAAAGAATTTACCGTATATGTATGGCACTCAAGCGTGAAGGCTTCACTATCTGTCCTTGTGCAGTAGTGAATTGCTGTCCCTCAAAATATTGACTTATTGGTAAATGAATGACATATAGTGGGTGAAATAAGTATTGAACACATCAACAATTTCCTAAGTAAATATATTTCTAAAGGTGCTATTGACATGAATTTCTCACCAGTTTTCGATAATAACCCATCCAATCCATACAATCAAAGAAATCAAACCATAGATGTTGATAAATTTAGGGATGTGTATTAATGAGAAATGACACGGGAAGAAGTATTGAACACATGAACAAAGAGAGGTGTACAAAGCCATTAAAAGTCATTATACCAGGTAAAATATATCAGTAATTGAAAAGCAATCCAGCCACTTTGTGAAAAATAATATCAGCTGGTTCAAATGATGGCCTATAAAAAGGTGTCACACAAGAAACATCTCATGATGGGTAAAACCAGTGAGCTGTCTCAAGACCTATACAACTTTTTTTTGCAAAACATCCTGATGGCATTGGTTACAGAAGAATTTCTAAACTATTAAAGGTTCCAGTGAGCCCTGTTGGGGCCATAAACTGGAAGTGGAAAGAGCATCATTGCACCATTCACGTGCCACAAACAGGTTCAGCCTACAAGATGGAAAATGTGCATACAGAAACCTCTCTACAATACAATATTTATTATATAAATGGCTTTCTTTACCAGGAAGAACAATTTGGTAAAAGGGAGGGAAGGTAAGTAAGATAAGCAAATTAAGGCATATCCCATCATCAATGGTATAAGGGCGGCGTTACACGCTACGATATATCGGGCGATATATTGTCGGGGTCACGGAATCCGTGACGCGCATCCGGCATCGTTAGACATATCGTAGCGTGGGACAGCTACGAACGACTGTGAACGAGCAAAAATACTCACCTTATCGTTGCTCGTTGACACGTCGTTCATTATCAAAATGTCGTTCCTCCTTCTGTGCTCTGGTTGTTCATTGTTCCAGAGGCAGCACACATCGCTCTGTGTGACACCCCGGGAATGACGAACACAGCTTACCTGCGTCCCGCCGGCAATGAGGAAAGAAGGAGGTGGGTGGGATGTTACGTCCCGCTCATCTCCTCCCCTCCGCTTCTATTGGCCGGCCGCTGTGTGACGTCGCTGTGACGCCAAACGTCCTTCCCCCTTCAGGAAGAGGATGTTCGCCGCCCACAGCGAGGTCGATCAGGAGGTAAGTACGTGTGACAGGGGGTTAATGACTTTGTGCGCCACGGGCAACTAATTGCCCGTAACGCACAAACGACGGGAGCGGGTACGATCGCTCGTGCGATCTCACGATAGATTGTACCATGTGACGCCGCCCTAAGATGATGACCAGGAGCGATTTGGCAGTGCAGTTAGATTACAGCTTAGTGTATTACAAACTGAGCACCTTGTAGACGCCCCTGCACCAGAGAGCTGGAGTCCACAAGGACAGAGCAGAAGAGCGGACGACTGAGGCATCGCCCCACCGCATACAGAGCTCCTGTCTGAGTGTCCGGATGCGACCAGACATCTAGACATCGCTAGACTTGGGGAAGGGACACACACATGATGATGCCAGCCTGATCTATTGTGCAGAACAGTGATCACATACGCATGGGCATTATATACTAAACAATTTCAGCTTTACAGAACTTCGCAGACATTATTATGGCTGGGCCTCAGCTGCGGCATTTAGATACGCTGACTTGTCAAGGTTAATAAGCAAAATAAGTATACACTACCATATAAAAATGTTGTGTGAGAACATCCACTCTCCTCCACTAGTGTTGAGCGAGTATGCTTGTCACTACACGGTACTCGCACGAGTATCACTGTACTGGGCTACTCGGCGGGGACCGAGTAATCTCGCGATACTCGTGCTGTACTCGTGGTCTTCATCCCTGCATGTTGGCGCTCTTTTGAGAGCCAGCCGTCATGCAGGGATTGGCTGGCAGACCACTGCAATGCCACAGCCCTGTTAGTTGTGGAATTGCAGTGATTGGCCGGCCTGCACAGCGTGCCCGAGTCTTTATACCGGCGGGCGCGCTGTGCTCTGCACACAGCCATCCAGACAGTCAGTGCCGTGAGAGTGTTGCTGCTTCAGGGAAAGGTTTGCGGCCCTTTATAGTTATTTCCGTAGCAGGGCTGCAAAAAGTGTGACCAGAAGTCCTTCTCAGGACTATTGTAGTTGTATACAGGCAGGCAGGGTATAGCCAGTTCGGAGTACAGGAGCAGAGTCCTTCTCAGGACTATTGTTGCTGTATACAGGCAGGGCAAGCAGGGTATAGCCAGGTCGGAATACAGGCTAGTGACCAGAAGAGTCCTTCTCAGGACTATTGTAGCTGTATACAGGCAGGCAGGCAGGGTATATAGCTGTTCCTAATGGTGACCGTATACCAGCCTTCATCATATCTGGGGCTGGTGTACACAGTCTAAAACAGTCCTGATAGTGTCAGACTTCTCAGTAATTGTCGCTCCTAAAAACCTGTTAGGTTCTTATTGCGTCCGTGCTTCCATTTAAAAACCGCACGTGTGTGGCTGTCGGTGGCAGCGTACAGGTGCACTTGTGTGCGTTTTTCACAAACTAGTATATAACGCACAAGTCTAGTGAATAATACACGTCAGCAGTGTCTGATAGTGTCAAACTTCTCAGTAATTGTCGCTCCTAAAAACCTGTTAGGTTCTTATTGCGTCCGTGCTTGCATTTAAAAACCGCACGTGTGTGGCAGTCGGTGGCAGCGTACAGGTGCACTTGTGTGCGTTTTTCACAAACTAGTATATAACGCACAAGTCTAGTGAATAATACACGTCAGCAGTGTCTGATAGTGTCAAACTTCTCAGTAATTGTCGCTCCTAAAAACCTGTTAGGTTCTTATTGCGTCCGTGCTTGCATTTAAAAACCGCACGTGTGTGGCAGTCGGTGGCAGCGTACAGGTGCACTTGTGTGCGTTTTTCACAAACTAGTATATAACGCACAAGTCTAGTGAATAATACACGTCAGCAGTGTCTGATAGTGTCAAACTTCTCAGTAATTGTCGCTCCTAAAAACCTGTTAGGTTCTTATTGCGTCCGTGCTTGCATTTAAAAACCGCACGTGTGTGGCAGTCGGTGGCAGCGTCAGGCTCCACATTGTCCCTGGATAGAGACGTGCATGATGGCCTGTAAACCTGAAGCGCCCATTGTAAGGAAGTGGGTCTATTGTAGTATAGCCCTTAGGCAGGGCAGCCAAAAATTTGGAGGCTCCACATTGTCCCTGGATAGAGACGTGCATGAGGGCCTGTAAACCTGAAGTGCCCATTGTAAGGAAGTGGGTCTATTGTAGTATAGCCCTTTGGCAGGGCAGCCAAAAATTGGGAGGCTCCACATTGTCCCTGGATAGAGATGTGCATGAGGGCCTCAAAACATTGTTCCCATTGCAAAGGAGCGGGACTCCTGTCGTTGTAATGCCCATTCTGAAAGAATGGGCGAAAAAATTTACCACTGGGGGTATACCTGAAACAACGGCCTAACTATTGTAACGGTCATCATGGTGGCGCATGAGGAGAAGTAGGAGCAGTCCAGCGATTAGCCAAAGTCCAGAAGTGTGTACCCATGGGTGAGTGGAGGTACATGGCAAATTCCCGTTACAAACTTTAAATTCCGCTGTCATTTGCTGGTGGTGTGGTGAAGTCTGGCCAAATCCAACCCTTGATCATCTTGATCAGAGTCAGCCTGTCAGCATTTTCAGTTGACAGGCGGGTGCGTTTATCTGTAATGATTCCACCTGCGGCACTAAAAACACGCTCTGACAAAACGCTAGCGGCAGGGCAGGCCAGGACTTCCAAGGCGTAGAGAGCCAATTCATGCCACGTGTCCAGCTTGGATACCCAATAATTGTAAGGCACAGAGGAATGTCGGAGTACAGTTGTTCGATCTGCAAGGTACTCCTTGAGCATCTGGGCAAACTTAGGATTTCTTGTGGCACTACCCCGCACCTCAGGGGCTGTGGTATGTGAGGGGCTGAGAAAACTGTCCCACATCTTAAAGACTGTTCCCCTAACTCTGGCGGATTGGACATGTGCCCCTCTCGGCTGTACGCCTTGGTTGTCCACTGATTCCTGACCTATGCCGCTAGCGTTTTGTGAGGGGAATGCTTTGCCTACTTCCGTGACTATGGCCTTCTGGAACTGCTGCATTTTGCCTGACCTCTTCACCTCGGGAATAAGAGACATAAAGTTCTCCTTTTAGCGTGGGTCTAACAGTGTTACCAACCAGTAATGATTGTCGGCCAAGATGTTCTTAACGCGAGGGTCACGAGACAGGCAGCTTACCATAAAGTCAGCCATGTGCGCCAGACACCTAACAGCCATCACTTCAGTATCCTGACCAACACGATGACTGAACATGCTGTCCTCCTCCTCCTCATCATCTACCCTGTCCTCTGGCCAGCCACGCTGAACCGAGGATGTGACTGCATGTCATATCCTCAATTTGTCCGAAGAGTTGCTCCATGTTTTCATCCTCCTCCTCGTCATAGTCCTCCACTGCACGTTCTGATGAGACGAGGCTGGGCTGTGTGTTACCACCCACACCCACTGCTGTTTCTTGCTCCAACTCATCGCGCTCCGCCTGCAATGCATCATGTTTGTTTTTGAGCAGAGACCATTTTAGAAGGCAGAGAAGCGGTATGGTGACGCTAATAATGTCGTCATCACCGCTCACCATCTTGGTGGAGTCCTCAAAGTTTTGGACGATGGTATATAGGTCGGACATCCATCTCCACTCCTCAGGTGTTATGTGTGGAGTTTGACCCATTTCCCGACGGCTTAGGTGATGCAGGTACTCAACAACTGCCCTCTTCTGCTCACATATCCTGACCAACATGTGCAGAGTTGAATTCCAACGCGTGGGGACATCACACACCAGTCTGTGAGCCGGAAGATGCAAATGGCGCTGAAAGCCTGCAAGGCCGGCTGAAGCAGTAGGTGACTTTCGAAAATGCGCAGACAGGTGGCGAACTTTTACCAGCAGATCAGACAGCTCTGGGTATGACTTTAGAAACCGCTGAACCACGAGGTTGAGCACATGGGCCACACATGGAACATGTGTCAGCTGGCCTCGCCTCAAAGCCGCCACCAGGTTCCGGCCATTGTCACACACGACCTTTCCTGGCTTTAGGTTCAGAGGTGTGAGCCAGTGAGCTGCCTGCTGTTTCAGAGCTGTCCACACCTCTTCTACATTGTGGGGTTTGTCACCTATGCAGATTAGCTTCAGTACAGCCTGTTGCCGCTTCGCCGAGGCAGTGCTGCAGTGCTTCCAGCTTGGGACTGGTGTGGATGGTAAAGTGGATGAGGATGCGCAGGAGGAGGAGGCTGAGGAGCATGACATTCCGGAGCTGTAGAGTGTGGGTGAAACCCTGACTGAGGTAGGGCCTGCAAACCTTGGTGTGGGAAGGACGTGTTCCGTCCCTCGCTCAGACTGGGTCCCAGCTTCCACAATATTAACCCAGTGTGTCGTCAACGAGATGTAGCGGCCTTGCCCACAAGCACTTGTCCACGTGTCTGTGGTTAGGTAGACTTTGGCTGAAACATCATTGTTCAGGGCACGTGTGATGTTTTGTGACACGTGGTTATGCAATGCGGGGACGGCACACCGGGAGAAATAGTGGCGGCTGGGGACCGAGTAACGTGGGACAGCTGCCGCCATCAGGTCGCGGAATGCTTCTGTCTCCACCAGCCTAAAAGGCAACATTTCCAGCGCAAGCAGTCGCGAAATGTTAGCATTTAGAAGTGTGGCATGTGGGGCGTTGGCAGTGTATTTGCGCCTGCGTTCAAAAGTTTGCTGAATGGATAACTGAACGCTGCGCTGGGACAAGGACGTGCTTGATGATGGTGTTATTTCTGCGTGGGCAACTGCAGGTGCAGGGCCGGAGGAGGCTTGTTCGCGGGCAGCATGGACAGGGGATTGGCTCGCATGCACAACAAGCGAAGACGTAGCAGTGACATCAGCAAGCACTGCTCCTCGACTCTGTTGTACATCACACAAAGTCGGGTGCTTGGCTGACATGTGCCTGATCATGCTGGTGGTGGTCAGGCTGCTAGTTTTGGTACCCCTGCTGATGCTGGCATGGCAGGTGTTGCAAATGTCCTTTTTAGAATCATCTGGAGCCAACTGAAAAAACTGCCAGACTCGGGAAGACCTAACATTTGTACAGGCACCTTGTGTCGTGTTGTTGTTCCGGGGAACGGTTGCCTGACGTCTGCCTGGGGCCACCACCCTGCTTCTTACTGCCTGTTGGGATGCTACGCCTCCCTCCCCCTGTGCACTGCTGTCCTCACTCTGCATATCCTCCTGCCAGGTTGGGTCAGTTACTGGATCATCCACCACGTCGTCTTCCTCTTCCGCACCCTGCTCCTCCTCCTGACTTCCTGACAATTGTGTCTCATCATCGTCCACCCCTTGTTGAGACACGTTGCCAACTTCGTGAGAACGTGGCTGCTCAAATATTTGGGCATCTGTACATAAAATCTCGTCATGACCCACTTCAACAAGAGCTGGCGAGAGGCCAGAATGTGTGAATAGAAACGTGAACAGCTCTTCCGAGTGTCCAAGTGTGGGATCAGTAATGTCCGTGGACGTGTACTCGGCCTGGTGGTAGGAAGGAGGATCAGGTTCTGAAATGTTTGGTGCAGTATCACGGCTACTGACACTTGACCATGTGGAAGACAGAGTGTTTGTGGTGGTGCTGTCGCGGGCGAAGGAGGGGACGCCGTGCTCTCCCACTGCTGCTTGGGTCCGGCTGCCGCGGCTGCTGCGACCTGCTGCTGCTCGGTGGCTCGAGCGGTGGGCCGGATCCCGGGGACTCTAGCGGCGCTCCTCGCCCGTGAGTGAAAGGGGGTTGTTGGGTGTGGGGATTGTTTATTGTCCGTGACGCCACCCACGGTTGTGGTGATTTGTTGGCACCACCGCTGCTCTGTATGGGGGATCCCGGGAAGGATGGTATGGAGCAGCCAGTTGTTGTGTTGCCCCTCCGTGGGTAGGGGTTGGTGATCCCGGGGCCCAGTGATGGTGTGGAAGGTGCAGGGCCTGGTGGGCGCAGGGACGCGGGGGGCAGCGCTGTGCCTTTCGGCACTGTGGTACTCACTCAGCCTGAGACGTTGACACAGTTTTACGGTAAACCACACGGCTGGAAAGACGGTTCCCATGGACGGCTGCACTTGCTCTCCCAGTAGGTATCGGTGATGTCCCTTTGACCTGCACCTAGTGTTTCTGTGTTGGTAGCGATGGGTTCCCACCGGTAACCCGCTCCCCGGCTTGGATATGGGCCGGAGGAGCCCTATTTTGCCCGCAGACGCTGGCCCTGAGGAACTGGTGCCCTGGCGGTGGCGGTGTTCCTCCTTAATGGTTGGACTTTTGCCTTCAGTCGGGACTTGGTTGTTGGGGGATCGACGTCCCCTTCACTGACGGATTCGGCAAATTATGGCGACTCCTAGCCTTGCCGGGGTCCAAGAGGCCCCTGCCCTGGTGCTGACTGTCCTTCGTAACTGCTCCAGACCGCCGGGCCACTACCCGTCCGCGGTCCTTCCAGCAACCTCCGAGCAGTCCCCCTCCAGACGATCACCGCGGTTGCTGACCTTGCTGACTTTGTCCTGCACTTAGCTGGGACTAACTTCAGGTCTTTCTACGCTCACTTTTGCTCCTTTTCTTCTTTGCTCCACTACTACTTCAGTTTCACTTCACTTAGACTCTGTTGTTTACTCCTTCACTCCCCTAACTAGACTGCTCTCACTTCCACTTCCCTCACTTGACTGACTGGTTCTCCCCGCCTCCAGAGCTGTGTATTCCTCGGTGGGCGGAGCCAACCGCCTGGCCCACCCCCTGGTGTGAACATCAGCCCCTGGAGGAAGGCAACAAGGATTTTAGTAGCTTTGGTGTTCCTAACTGGGATGTAGGGTGTGGTGGTGTGATGACCTGTGACCCCTGGCTTGCCCAGGGCGTCACAGTGCCAATCTGACTGGAAGCATTATCTGCTATCCAACTAACAACCTATTGACACTGGTCTTGGTTCAAGAGCGGTGTACTGCTGCGGTCCCCAAGAATTTGGGACAGGATGTGCGAGCGAGTAGATGTGGCCCTTTGTTGTGGTGAAATTAGAGCTTGCACACGACCTCGGTCTCTGCCTGCACCACCATCACGTCCACTTCCTTGTTCATTGCCAACGCCCTTGCGCATTTTGCAATGCTGTGCTGATGTGTACTATTCACTAGACTTGTGCGTTATATCCAAGTTTGTGCAAAACGCACACAAGTGCACCTGAACGCTGCCACCAACAGGCACACACGTGCGGTTTTTAAATACAAGCACGGACGCACTAAGAACCTAACAGGTCTCTATCCAGGGACAATGTGGAGCCTCCCAATTTTTGGCTGCCCTGCCAAAGGGCTATACTACAATAGACCGACTTCCTTACAATGGGCACTTCGGGTTTACAGGCCATCATGCACGTTTCTATCCAGGGACAATGTGGAGCCTCCCAATTTTTGGCTGCCCTGCCAAAGGGCTATACTACAATAGACCGACTTCCTTACAATGGGCACTTCAGGTTTACAGGCCCTCATGCACGTTTCTATCCAGGGACAATGTGGAGCCTCCCAATTTTTGGCTGCCCTGCCTAAGGGCTATACTACAATAGACCCACTTCCTTACAATGGGCACTTCAGGTTTACAGGCCATTATGCACGTCTCTATCCAGGGACAACGTGGAGCCTCCCAATTTTTGGCTGCCCTGCCTAAGGGCTATACTACAATAGACCCACTTCCTTACAATGGGCACTTCAGGTTTACAGCCCATTATGCACGTCTCTATCCAGGGACAACGTGGAGCCTCCCAATTTTTGGCTGCCCTGCCAAAGGGCTATACTACAATAGACCCACGTCCTTACAATGGGCACTTCAGGTTTACAGGCCCTCATGCACGTCTGTATGCAGGGGCATTGGTGAACCTCACAATTTTGGACTGCCCTGGCAAAGGAAAATACTACAAAGACTCACTTCCTCAAAATGGGCACATTAGACTCAGAGGCCTTTATGTACGTCTCTTCTCAGGGACATCGGAGTGCCACACAATGTTTTACGTAAAATCTTTCATGTAATCTCCAAAAGTAACATACACCAGCTCTATCTCACTATTGGGTATGTGCCCTTAACATTTCCGCCATGAAAATTCATTTTGGTGTCATTTTTTAAGGTTTTCTGGTGAGTCTGTAAAAATGGCGTAAAACGCAGACAAAATTGTTCACAGCTGTGACTTTTGAGTGATAAATGCTTCAAGGGGTCTTCCCCATGCTGTTGCCATGTCATTTGAGCACTCTTCTGAGACTTTTGTGACATTTTTAGGGTTTCTACATGCTGCCGGGGGGTCATTTCATAAAAATACTCGGGTCTCCCATAGGATACCATTGGGCTCGGTGCTCGGGCCGAGTACACGAGTATCTTGGGATGCTCGGCCCGAGCCTCGAGCACCCGAGCTTTTTAGTACTCGCTCATCACTATCCTCTACATTTCTTTTTCTGGGAAATAATGGAGCTTATAATAAGCAGACACGTGAGGAGTGTTTCTGGGCCTGTGCAGCCCTTGTATGTGAAGCCTGCCCCAGAATACACTCTTTACTGTACTGATTTAGAAGCTGCAGTGTATGAGACCCTCACAGGGACCCTCCTGGGCTCAATGGAGAACCCCAGCATCTTCTATGGGGCACGTCTGGCAGTAAGGCTCAGGTGACTGCTACCTTTATATACCTTTAGCTACACCCCTGGCTCAAGCAACAATCTAATCCACAGGTAACCGTGAAATATGACCATTGCCAAGGACAGAAGATAGCACTGGCTTCAGCATCTGCCAGGATGGCATGAATAGAGGAGTCTGCGCTCACGAGCATTCATTCTATTAAGATGGCAGAACACCTCACTGTTCTGCTGCCCTGCTAGGTGGTTACACTGGTAATATTAGAGCTTAATTGTGAAGCTTTTGTGTCTGCCTTGTTTCTCCCTCATACTGTAGGGAACACTACACTGCTTGTGTTCTATCCGCACAGGTCACATAGAGTGATGGAGGCAGAGTATGTGAGCAGTCCGTGTGCCGGGCGTCCGCCTGTATCTGCAGCGCCTGCCTCTGCACCGGGAAGTCCCCACACTGCAATGCGTGCACCACAGGAATCCTGTCTGTAATCAGGCTGGGGGCGCCAGGTAGTTTCCACAGCACTGCTGCAAAGCCTCCGATAATGGGGAAGCTCCGTGTGGGGGAGGGGGCGGGGGTGCTGCACAGCGATGCGTGGGAATCCCAGACACGAACCATTAGCAGATAAACAGCCTGCAGCGACAGGAGCACAAAGCACCGGCAGCTCAGGAGGGAAGCCCAAATGCGTGGATGGATGGTAGAGTAAGGATGCACGGAGTCTTTTCCCCGGTGCCTCTCTGCTGCAGGGGTAACGCCAGAAGCCCGAGAGGGGGAATCCACCACCAACCTGCTGCCAGATTATTGGGAATCCCTGGCATATGTGTACGGATAGGAGGGAGCTGTGTGGCCGCATTGGCAGTGTATTACAGGATGATGGGGATAGATAATACAAGGGAGAAGGGGTGGCATACAGTACTACGGCTGAAGTGCTCCATTACCAGGAGGGTCACCTCTAATATGTCCTATGTGATAGTCCAAGGTTCACATTTCTAAGCCCTTATCCATTAGATATCATCTCTGTACTGCACTATAACTGAGCTAAAGGGATTGGCGGTGGCATATGTTGCGACCATAAGGGGGCACTATTTTCTATTCTCTCCTCTGTATATAAAGGTTTAAAAAAATAGAATATGACATGTACCAAAAAGCCATGAATAATACGTACGTGCTTCGGCAGTAGGTGTCAGGACATGCAGATGTGGCGCCCTGGGCAAGCCAGGACGTCACAAGCACTACACCAACACACCCCACACTCCTGGTCAGGCACACCAAAGTCAGACAAAAACCTTTGTTGCCTTCCTCCAGGGGCTGATGTCCACACCAGGGGGTGGGTCAGGCGGTTGGTCCCGCCCACGGAGGAGTTCACAGTCCTGGAGGCGGGAAAAGCAGGCAGATAGAGTTTGGAAGTGAAAGTGGAAGGAGGGAAGTAGCAGTTGAGAGGCCTGAAGTTGGTTGGGTATGTGGCCCGGACGGAACAGCAAGGTTGGCAGACGGTGGTGACCGTCTGCAGGAGTGGCCTATTGGAGCTAGCCGTAAGGACCGTGGACGGGCGGTGGCCCGGCGGTACCGGACCGGTACGCAAAGAGAAGCCAGCACCATCCGGCAGGGGCTTACGGACCCCGACAAAGCAAGGAGTCGCCATGAATTTGTCAAATCCGTTAGCGAAGGGAACCTCCTGGGTTTCCCAGCAGCCAAGTCCCGACAGAAGGCAACAGTCCAACTGAGAGAGGGAAACACAGTCACCGCAAAGGCTAAAGTTCCCAGGGCCAGAGCCTGCGGGCAAAAGGGGCTCCTTCAGCACCCATCCAAGCTGGGGAGCGGGTAACCGGTGGGAACCCATTGGAACCGTACACGCTACACAGGTGCAGGGAAAGGCAGTCACCATCAACCTGCCTGCCGGGAGGAGAAACACCGCAGCCGTCTGTGGGACCCGTCCATCCAGCCGTTTGTTTTACCGGAGACTCTGTGTACATCATTGGCTCAGTGAGTACCACCGTGCCATGCGGCACAGCGCTGCCCCCGCGACCCTGCACCTGGCCAGGCCCCGTAACCCGCCTGCCGTCCATCCCTGCTCCCTCACCGGGCCCCAGGACAACCAATCCCCCTACCCACGGAGGGGAGGACTAACATCCAAGCTGCTCCCTGTCATCGCTCCCGGGATCCCCGTCCAGAGCAGCGTTGGTGTCACCAATCTCACCACAACCGTGGGTGGCGTCACGGACAATATCTAATCCCCACAATCAAACTCCCCTTTTCACTCATGGGCGAGGAACGCCGCTCGAGTCCCCGGGACCCGGCCCACCGCTTGAGCCACCACCGAGCAGCAGCCGCAGCAGCAGAGGCCGGACCCGAGCAGTGGGAGAGCGTTGCGTCCCCTCCTCCGCCTGCGACAACTTGGCGTCACGAACAGGATCTTACCGCTCTGCCGTTTGGTAGAGGTGCGCCTTGTGACCGCCGGAGGTATCCGGCCGAAAATTTGGAGAAGCCGCCATCTTGGGCGCGAAAAATTCCCGCTCGAGCGTCTCCTCGAGCAGTGGAGGCGCGAAGGCCTAAACCCTGCCCCTGTAGAGGAGGAGCCGAAAAGAGACTAAGGGGGACTGATGGCGTCTGGCCGCATGTAGCCCGCGGCTGTGGAAGCAGGGACGCCAGGACTCTGCAGCGATACTGGATTCCTGGAAGACCTCATTGTCAAGATGCACAGTCCGACTACCAACGATGAAGCCCCCGCATCCGGCACGGCAACGTGGCTGAGAGACCAGACTGCCCCGCTGAGTAACCGTCTGCAAGCCCACATGCAGCTCCTCCTGGAGGAGTGGGAGACCGACATGGCAGACGTGGTGGCTGCTATGCGGAGACGCGAGGTGGAGGAGGATTTGGAGGAGCGGGTAAGAGACCCACGCCCCTGTATTCCCGAGGGATCGGCCACTGCGGCTGAGGGGCCCGGCCTGCACCCGCTCACCCTGCCTCCTCCCCTGCTACCCGTGTTAGCTGCTGCCGCCCCGCCACTAGGCCCGCTACCCGTCCAACCGGTAGCGATACCTTGCCAATCCGCCCCGGCGGACCGACCGGCTGCAGACGCTCAGGGCCGCCCTGAACCGCTCCTATGGGAGCCGCCGAGGCCGCGGCCCCTTAATGAAGATGTATCAGAGGCCCCGGCCAGGATGGCACCAGGCGCTGTGTCCGAGACTGGGACCGTGGCGTGGATGAAGGCCAGAGTGGTCGAATTCAATCAGCGCCAGCAACATCAGATATATCTCCTGATGGAGCAGTGGACCCATGAGGTGGAAATGCTGGTTGCAGCTGCCCCAATGTATGGGATGGGAGCAGATGTGACGGAGCCGACGGGTAACCCACGTCCCCATGTCCTGCCAGGATCGGCCACTGCGGCTGGGGGGCCCGGTCCTGTCTCGGCCCTCACGCCGTCCCTGCTGTTACTCATGGGGCACCTCAGTGTTGACCAACCCGATCTGCTGCCCTGTGCTACTACAGCTGAATCTGATGTGCTGGATGTCGGTGGCCTGGAAACTGCGGCAGCTGGCGGCAACCCGCCTGGCGCAGGGACAAGTGATAGCGATTCCAGCTCCGGCGCCGAGCCCACCTCTGAATTCGAGAAGGCGAGTGAGCGTCTCCGCTACGAGGGACAGCCGGTGGTTTATTACACCCCACGCACCGGTGGGAATGGATACCGAGCACCCCTCTCCCAGCAGGCCTGTCACTGCATGTTCGATATGTTGGTGGCAGAGGATGAGGCCACCTCAGCGGAAGGTGAGCAGTGATGGCAGCGGAGCCCCGTTGCAGTTGTCCCCGTTGGGACCACCAAAGTACCGTTTAGAAGTTTTGAAAATGATAGGTGAATAATTACCGAGATGTTACCTGATTGAAACCCTGATTTGAACCGGTCGTTGCCGGCAACTGGTCCCCGTTGGTACCCCTTACAAACCACTGCGTAGGAACTACTACGAACAAGCCCGAGAACTGGCAGGGCAACCACGAACTTGTGGTCTGTAAATAAAAATGTTGGCTTTACCGTTACCGCCTCCAGAGAGGCTGATTTGGAGGATGGGCCTGGAGGGAAGTGATGGCCCAGGCCCGCCACTACCGCAACCGGTGGCAATCCTCTGGGGGTTTCCGGGGTTCCCCATGGACGTGGGTCCTCTGAAAAGGACAGAACCCGCTCGGGTAACTTGTGCTGGACTCGGGTCAAGGGGTGCTGCCCATTTGCTTAGGGGCAGCATCAGGGCCAGGTTGCTTGGGTGGGAGAGCGCGGAAGCCGTTACCGTCAGCAACGTTTAAGTAATGTGCCTCCCGATGTGGGAAGAAGTTAATATACTTGTAATACCTGTTTACCATTTTAAATCTTTTCCAGTTTGTGAAAATAAAGCTGGTGATGGATGGGCAGCCCTCGGACGGTCTGCATTTTACTAAGGGGGAATGTGGCGCCCTGGGCAAGCCAGGATGTCACAAGCACTACACCAACACACCCCACACTCCCAGTCAGGCACACCAAAGTCAGACAAAAACCCTTGTTGCCTTCCTCCAGGGGCTGATGTCCACACCAGGGGGTGGGCCAGGCGGTTGGTCCCGCCCACCGAGGAGTTCACAGTCCTGGAGGCGGGAAAAGCAGGCAGATAGAGTTTGGAAGTGAAAGTGGAAGGAGGGAAGTAGCAGTTGAGAGGCCTGAAGTTGGTCCGGGTGTGTGGCCCGGACGGAATAGCAAGGTTGGCAGACGGTGGTGACCGTCTGCAGGAGTGGCCTATTGGAGCTAGCCGTAAGGACCGTGGATGGGCGGTGGCCCGGCAGTACCGGACCGGTACGCAAAGAGAAGCCAGCACCATCCGGCAGGGGCTTACGTACCCCGACAAGGCTAGGAGTCGCCGTGAATTTGTCAAATCCGTTAGTGAAGGGAACCTCCTGGGTTTCCCAGCAGCCAAGTCCCGACAGAAGGCAACAGTCCAACCGAGAGAGGGAAACACAGTCACCGCCAAGGCTAAAGTTCCACAGGCCAGAGCCTGCGGGAAAAAGGGGCTCCACAGCGCTGCCCCGCGACCCTGCACCTGGCCAGGCCCCGTAACCCGCCTGCCATCTATCCCTACTCCCTCACCGGGCCCCGGGACAACCAATCCCCCTACCCACGGAGGGGAGGACTAACATCCAAGCTGCTCCCTGTCATCGCTCCCTGGATCCCCGTCCAGAGCAGCGGTGGTGTCACCAATCTCACCACAACCGTGGGTGGCATCACGGACAATATCTAATCCCCACAATCAAACTCCCCTTTTCACTCACGGGCGAGGAACGCCGCTCGAGTCCCCGGGACCCGGCCATCGCTCGAGCCACCACCAAGCAGCAGCAGCGGCCGGACCCGAGCAGTGGGAGAGCGCTGCGTCCCCTCCTCCACCCGCGACACAGACATAAAGCCCTGCAGGCAGCATGCTCTCATGAAGAGCTGCCATTCTATTTTACCAGATGTAACCCACGGGGGTCTGCAATGTATGCACATCACATCAAATAGACAGGTTCTGGCTGAAGCCAAACTGGATCACCTCTACTTACTACTGTCAACAGCCTGAGATAGATAGATAGATAATATTAGAATAGAAAGATAGATAAACAGATAGATAGATGGATGGATAGATCGAATGATAGATCGAATGATAGATAGATAGATAGATAGATAATATTAGAATAGAAAGATAGATAAACAGATAGATGGATAGATCGAATGATAGATAGATCGATAGATAATATTAGAATAGAAAGATAGATAAACAGATAGATGGATAGAATGATAGATCAAATGATAGATAGATAAATAGTTAGACATGATATAGATAATAACTATTAGAATAGAAAGATAGATAATTAGACAGATAGACAGACAGACAGATAAATAGAGACCTTGTTTAGCTATGTAGTAGAGTTAATAAATAATTTTAGAAAAAAAATAATGTGAGGTTACCCCTGATTTTCTTGAGCAGCACAGGAACAGCAGCCGCTGCCGGCTACAATCCTCGGCTATCAGCTGTACCTTGGCTGGTATTGAAAAAGAGAGGGGATCCCACGCTGCTTTTTTAAATTATTTGAAAAAATAATTTTAAAAAAATGGCGTAGGGTCCCCCCATTTTTTCAAAATCAGCCAAGGGACATCTGGGGGCTGATATTTTTAGACTGGGAAGGGCTAAGAATAACAGCCTGCATTCGCCCCAGAGGTGGCACATCTATTAGATACACCAAATCTGGTGGTGCACTCAGCTCTTCTCATTGCCCTGGTGCAGTGGCAAACGGGGTAATATATGGGGTTGATGCCAGCTGTGAATTGCCAGCTGGCATCAAGCCCTAAACAGAAATATGTGGAAGAAGGGGAGGAAAAAATGAAAAATAGCCATTTCATGAAAGGGTTGTTACGCTCACCGAGGGGCAACGAGCTTCCGGGGGTGGACCCACCGGACCATGCACCGGACTCCCTTGAGGAAGCAACTAGTAGCGAACCCCTATACAGGGACTGTGTGGTTTGTCCCCCAAAGGGCCAAAATGCATAGCAGCTAGGGACCAGTAGCGATAGTCTTTGAAGGCCAGGTACAGGCTCTTAGACGTCCCATGCCGGTGTTTCCTGATGAGGCACAACAGAGAGGATACCGATGCAACATCATAGCAGGTATGACACAGGTGCTGGGTCCACAGCAGATATGGCACGGGTATGGCACTGGTGTGGTGTCCACCACAGGTATGGCACAGGTATGGCATGGGTGGGACGTCCACAGCAGGTATGGCACTAGGACGATACAAAGGTTAGGAATGGGTAGCAGGTGCAAAGATAACATACAATAGCACACAGGGGCCTGGATACTAGCAACACACTATAAGCAGCGTTGCTCGGGCACCTTCTGTCAGGGAAGGTGAACTTATATACCTTTTAGGTAACAGGTGACCTCTGAGGTCACTTCCAGGCAATGGGACGCTATCACTTTGGCCTCTTTAACACGTCCGTGAAAATCACGCACGTTTTTCACGGACGTGTCAAGAAAACATGTTAAGAAAAGTCAGATCTATGTAATTATGAAGTTAATTAACTCAAACTGTAAAAACGTAAAGCGAAAAAAAAATCGAAATGCCAGAATTGTGGGGTTTTGGTTGATGTAACTCCACAAAAAATGCAATAAGACACGATCAAACATCGTATCTACCCTCAAATAGTATCGATAAAAACATCAGGTATCAGCAGCCCTCCATTGATGAAAAAAAATAATGGTTTGGGTTGGAAAGTCGCGAGTCAACCTAATTTTAATGTTTTTTATGAATTTCTGACATTTTTATTCACCACTTACAAGGAATCTGACATGTCCCCCCACCCACCAGCATCTGCATATTCTTTTATAAATACCCGGCCTAATAAGCCCTTTATACTGGATGACACGGATGGGTAAAAAAAAGGATTTTGAAATTCTTAAAAAGATCCATTTTAAATATGCAAATAACCATCTGACTAGGTGATGGCGTGTTTGTTTCCACCGAGGAGTCGTACCACTCAGCATGTTATGACACCCCTGTGGGCGTCATTGCCAGCTCTTTGCAATTAAAGCTGAGTATACACTCCCCAGCTTCATCGACACTGACGCTCCCCAGCTTCACCGATATTGACGCTCCCCAGCTTCAGAGGCCACTGAACACGTCCGGAAGCACGTCTGTGGATGTCAGGCCTCCTTTTTGCTTCTGGACATGTTACACAGTATAAAGGGCTTGTAGGGTGTGGTATTTTTAAATGAATGAATATACCAATACTGGTGGTTTGCCCATGGGGGGCCTGTTAGGTTCCCTTTAAATAAAATAAATAAATATATATATATATATATATATATAAGTTTGGTAATGTTGTAATCGTACTGACCTGGAGACTCATTCTTTCAGTTAATTTTAACTTAAGGAATAATGCCAAAAAAACAAAACTCAGAAAACAATTGTGGAATTTTCATAATTTCAGTTCACTTGGAATTTTTTCCCCATTTTTAAACTGTATAATAAGATGGATCGTGTAATTTTAAAAGTACAACTAGGCATTCAAAAAACAAGCCCTCACATGTCTTTGTAAGCGGAAAAACAATAAAAAAGGTAGAAGAAGGGGAGGGAATATTAACTATGCAAAAACAGAGAATTCCTTAGTCCTTGACTGCTTCAGAACATATGACGTATATTTTGTCATAGGCCGAGTCCCTGCCTTTGATGTGGGCTCGCATGCTGAGCCTTCTTCTTTCTGTACTCAAGTCAGTGGATCTGATCAGCCAACATGTTCCCCTAACAGGCACGGGTGGATCAGAGATCCACTTATGGTTGTTAGCCAGTTAAATGACGCACCAGCAACGAGTGCATCATTCCCCACTTCCATCAGCGGCCCTGTGATGTGATCGTGGGGTGCCGATGGGCTGTCATGATACCTGGAGGTCAGCTGATGACCCCTGTGTCTTTCATGGCAACTGTCATGATTGACTCCTGGCTCAGCTGGAGCTGAGCCTGTTTTTTAGTTTCACTTCTGATGCAGGTCACGTTAGGGGTTAATCCTTTCTGCCTCGTTCTGGAGGTCAGGCTGCTTTATTAGGACACTGTTTCTCTTGGACTTTGCCAGTGATACTTCTGGCTCTGCTGTGTTCTGCTCTTGAGTGACCTGTTGTCTGCCCTGCCCCCTCCTGACCTCTGTCTACACCTGACCTGTTAACCTCCTCTGTTGTCTGTTTCCATCAGTGTCTCTCCCGCTGTCTCCCTGTTCGTTCCTTATCTGTTTGCCTTAATTCTGTCTTGTGTTCCCACTCCACCTCGCTTCTAGGCTCTGATTTCCCGGCTACTGACTATTTGCTTCCCTCTGACTACGTTTAGACTTTTCCCTTGTGTACTTACAAGACCTCATGTTGTGACACGGCTTTCTGACGATTCTACTGCCATCTGGTGGGCTTGACTAGTAATACCTCTGCTAGGGAATTCCCTGCTCATACGTTTCCTCCACTTTTACGCCCCCTAGTGATTTACCAGCTAACTACCTTCTCAGATAGTTTCAGGAATCCTCTCAGTCCCACATTACTGCGCTGTACTGCTATTGTACATCTTAGAGTACAGTGTGACAGCAACTTTCCTGTGAATGCCGGCTGCAAACTGGTGATCATAGGAAGTCATAATTTCTGCTGTACAGAGAAGTGCTGATGTCCTGCTCTGCACAGCACAAGCGATTAGACAACCACAGCTTCAAGTCCACTAAGGGAACTAGTAAATACAATAAAAAATGAAACAGAAAGTTGAAAAAACATGGAAAAAAAACCAAAAGGTCAAATCACCCGTATTTTGCCCTATTGAAAATAATACAGAAAAAGTTTGGTATTACTGCTTTCAGAAATGTCCATTCTATCAAGATATAAAATAAAATGATCTGATCAGTAAACTGCGTAACAGAAAACATTTCAAAACAACATAATTATGGTTTTTGGCAGCCGCAATATTTCAATAAAATTCAATAAGAGGCAAGCAATACATTGCATCTACCCAAACATGGTATCAGTAAAAACATCAGCTCAAGACGGAAAAAATAAGCCCTCACACAGCCCCAGATCCCGAAAAATGAAACTATTACGGGTCTCGGAAAAGGACACTAAAAGCGAATTTATTTTTTTTACAAACTTCTGATTTTTTTTCACCAATTAAATAAAAGAAAAACTATGCATGTTTGGTATCTAGGTACTGGGTCCTTCTTAAGGGGTGCACGCGTGTGGGGTGCCTGCATGCGTGCTATCTTATGCAAAGTGCCATCGTTGCCAAGTGCTGGGCAGTTATTTCAATGGCAGTTAGTCAGGGCAGGAGGCAGGTAAACTACTCTTTGACACCTTCTATTTCAATCATGTCCATTATTTCTATCTCTATCATCCTATGTGCTTTTACTGTTCACTTTCACCGCCCTTTCCCCCCTCCATCACCACTCATCCACATCAATCCCTCTCTCCTCCTCTCTCCTATGTACAGCTCTCAGGCCCTTTTCACCTATCTGAATAATCTCAATCCATCATACTCCAGGGTTTTGCAGAAAAAGCCATGCCACAAGTCTAAAAACCATCTGATCTTTCTCCTTCTACTGCTACTTCTCTCAGGCGATATCTCTCCTAATCCCGGTCCACCCCATGCTAACTGTACCCCCTCCCCCACCTCTCATAGAAACCCTGATAATCTTATTAACATTAGTTGTACACCCTCACTTCCCCCTTTTAATTTTGCTCTCTGGAATCCACAGTCTGTACGTAACAAGTAACAAGCTTCCTTACATCCACAACTACTTTCTCAATAACTCTCTTAACCTGCTGGCCCTCACTGAAACCTAAATTCAGGATTCTGACACTACTTCCCCGGCTGCCATTTCTCATGGTGGTTTACACTTTTCCCACTCACCAAGACCTGAAAACAGACATGGTGGTAGAGTCGGTTTACTCCTGTCCCCGCAATGTACTTTCCAGGTCATCCCCCCAGCTCCATCACTCTCATTCCCATCCTTTGAGGTTCACACCATCAGGCTCTTCCATCCCCTTCCCCTCAGAGTAGCTGTCATATACCAACCCCAGGCTCACCCACCCAGTTCCTTGACCACTTTACAGCCTGTCTGCCGCATTTCATGTCCTCAGAATTACCAACCCTCATCCTAGGAGACTTTAACATACCCATGAACAGCCCCTCCTCCCCATCTGCATCCCAGCTTCTATCTCTCACCACCTCCCTTGGCCTCTCACAGCTCTCATCCTCTGAGACACATGAAGATGGTAACACCCTATACCTGGTCTTTATCCGCCGTTGCTCAATCTCTCACTTTGACAACTCACCTCTTCCCCTCTTTGACCACAACATCCTCTCCTTCAAGCTCACAAACCCTCGTCCACCCCAGCACACTCCCACCTATCACACATTCAGAAACCTACAGGCCATTGACTCTCAGACCCTTACAGACTCTTTACACTCATCACTGTCCCCTATCTCCTCACTTTCCTGTCCTGATCTGGTTGTAAACCACTACAACGACACACTCAGAAGTATCCTAGACCAAGTAGCACCCCTCACCCTCAGAACCTCCAAACACAGAGTAAAACAGCCTTGGCTCACATCCCAAACTCGATTTCTCCAGCAATGCTCTAGGAGTGCTGAACGCCTATGGAGGAAAACCCGCACACCAGAAAACTTAATCCACTACAAGTTCATCTTAAGGACCTACAACTCTTCCCTTCATCTCGCCAAACAGACCTACTTCACCACCCTTATTTCCTCACTATCCAACAATCCAAAAAAAGCTCTTTGACACCTTTCATTCCCTCCTAAGTCCCAAAGTACAGACCCCCATCACAGACCTTCATGCTGATGACCTGGCCTCATATTTTACAGAGAAAATAGAAAACATCCGCCAAGAGATCAGCTCCCAGCCACCAAGCGTTTTGAATCCCATACCTCCCCATATCCCATCCAGCTCACTTTCCACCTTTGACCCAGTCACAGAGGAGGAAGTCTCCAGGCTCCAATCCTCTTCTCGTCCTACCACTTGACCTACTGATCCCTTTCCCTCACACCTACTCCAGTCCCTCTCTCCGGTTGTCACCACTCACCTAACTAAAATCTTCAATCTCTCTCTGTCTTCTGGTATCTTCCCCTCCTCCCTCAAACACTCTATCATTACTCCATTATTAAAAAACCTTCCCTTGATCCGTCCTGCACAAGCAACTCCAGACCAGTCTCCAATCTCCCCTTCATCTCCAAACTCTTGGAGTGCCTGGTCTACTCTCGCCTCACCTGCTACCTCTCCTCTCACTCTCTTCTAGATCCTTTACAGTCTTACTTCCGCCCTTTACACTCAACAGAAACTGCCCTTGTCAAAGTGACCAATGACCTGTTGACAGCAAAACTTAACAGTGACCACTCTCTGCTTATCCTTCTTGACCTCTCTGCCGCCTTCGACACTGTTGACCACCATCTCCTTCTCTCTATGCTCCATTCTGTTGGCCTAAAGGACACTGTGCTCTTGTGGTTCTCTTCCTATCTTTCTGGCTGTTCATTCAGTATATCATTTGCTGACTCCACATCTTCTCCTCTTCCTCTCACTGTTGGGGTCCCTCAAGGTTCAGTCCTTGGCCCTCTTCTTTTCTCCCTCTACACTGCCCCAATTGGAATGATCATCAGCAGATTTGGCTTTCAGTACCATTTTTATGCTGATGACACACAGCTATACACCTCATCCCCTGAGCTCACCCCCGCTATACTACAGAACACAAGTGACTGCCTGACTGCAGTTTGCAATGTCATGTCTGCTCTCTACCTTAACTTAACCTTTCGAAAACTGAACTTCTTCTTTTCCCTCCATCTTCCAACCTTCCTAAACCTGACATCTCCCTCTCTGTGTGTGGCACAACGATAAGTCCTAGGCAGCAAGCCCGCTGTCTGGGTGTTATACTTGACACTGATCTTTCCTTCACCTCCCATATACAATCTCTTGCCCGCTCATGCCGCTTGCACCTCAAGAACATCTCTAGAATCTGCCCCTTTCTCACAATGGAAACGACAAAAAACCTCACCGTGGCCCTGCTCCACTCCCGCCTTGACTACTGTAACTCTCTATTAATTGGTCTCCCCCTAACTAGACTCTCTCCTCTACAATCCATCATTAATGCAGCAGCCAGGGACACCTATCTGGCTAACCGCTACTCAGATGCCTCTGCTCTGTGCCAGTCATTGCACTGGCTGCCCATATATCACAGGATCCAATTCAAATTGCTTGTTCTCACCTACAAAGCTCTCCACAGTGCGGCACCCCCCTACATCTCCACCCTCCTCTCTGTCTATCACCCCACCCGTTCTCTATGCTCTGCAAATGACTTTCGACTAACATCCACACTAATTCGAACCTCCCACTCCCGGATCCAAGACTTCTTCCGAGCTGCATCAATCCTCTGGTACGCTCTACCCCAAGAAGTTAAGATGAATCATAACTTACTCGGCTTCAGACGCTACGTAAAAATGCATCTTTTTAGGGCGGCCTATCACACTCCCTAATCAAATCCAATTCACACAGTCCCTCTACAACTTCTCACAACATAACCCCACGTCAAACTCCATGCCACCCAAATGCATCTCAAGGTTCAGGCCAATTGGTCCAGGAAGCCATTATCTATCCCCCATTTCTTTGAGATGGCTGGATTGTCACTGTATAAGCACTTGTACCGTGTCCCCCCCCCCATCTCATTGTAGATTGTAAGCTCTCACGAGCAGGGTTGTCTTTTCTTCCCTCTAAATATTGTATTTTCTATTACTGTTACTTGTTTGTATATGATCCTCCTGAATTGTAAAGCGCTGCGGAATATGGTGGCGCTATAGAAATAAAGATTATTATTATTATATTACTTGTACCTGGAGAATTATAATGATAGGTCAATTTTACCATATAGTGAACACAGTAAACTAAAAAAAAATGAATACAATTGTTGAATTGCACTTTTTTTGCAACTTCACCGCACTTGGAATTTTTTTCCATTTTCTAGTACACTATATGGTAATAAAATTAATGCTTTCATAAAAAAATACAACGTGTCTTGCAAAAATCAAGTCCTCATATGGCTATGTGGATAGAAAAATTTAAAAATTATGGCTCTCGGAAAAAAGGAGAAAAAAACGAAAAATCAGCGGGTAATAAAGTGGTTAAGCGGTTAAAGGGGTGGGTGAGAGGAATCATTATTTCCAGCAATTTACAGGCTCTGATGCTAGGATATGTGCATTGTCTTAGACACAAGATGAGCACTAGCAGGGAAGCCCCCCGGCCTCACTATGCACCTCATACACCACTGTCTGGTGTATTACTAGGGTTTCTCGTAACACAGCTGCTCCAGGTACTATAACTACTGTCCTCACCTTCCATAATGTGCCTCACTCTCCATCCACACATCAGACGATGCCTATCATATGTTCTTTCTAGGTTCCCAACACAGCCCTTCCCACCAAGTGTCCCACTGACCCACCACCCTTTGGTCCTGGCCTTTGTTGGTTCTTATTAATATATTTGAATTGCTTCATTTACATTTACCCTTGGTAGTGCCTCAGTCATCTCTTGGCCATGGAGGTTGCACATATTTGGTCTGTGGCTGCAGGGGCCAAAGATTGGGTGCAGCAGACAGTTGAGGTGACAGATGGATGGAAGGTAATTTTTTCCAACTTGTGTAGGGTTCCTTTAATACTAATTTTCAAAAATTGTAGAAAAACTCTTTGATACAGTGTGCCAAGCTAAGTGACTGACAGTTTGACTGGAACAACTGGTACTCGACAGGAGGCAATGAGACCATCAGTGAAGGTATAGGAAGGGTAAGAAGGGTAAAGATCCTTTACTTTTAGATACTTGTATTTTATGGTTGAGGAAAGTGTATGTGAAAATGAGTGTGGCTAACAAAAAATGGGTGTGGCAACCAAATAGGGTGTGGTTTCTAAATGGACGTGGTTGCCAGACACAAACTGGGAACCTGTTGTTAATAATCCCACCCTTGCTTCCTTTCACCAACATTATCTGTTGAAGAGAGTCGAGGACCACCATACACATTAGACTGTCGGCGAATTCCACCAATCAGACAACTTTAGTTCAATGTGTATGGGAAACTTCAATGTGCAACATACAGTAGAAGATATGATGAGATTATACAAGTTTCCATACACAGCTATGTTAGTGGTTGAGAAGATTAAGGAGACCCGACATGTTCTCTTAAGTGTGTCTAAATCTGGACATATGAATGTCTTCATTTGACCCTATTCAACAACCAAGGCAAAAATAGGACTGCGTTTAAGCAGCTCTCAAGTACTTGTGAGGAGCAGGACTACTTGATGTCACACAAAGAGACTTCCCCAATTATATAATCTTTCCTCTTCTTATGGCAAATGTAGTGGATTTGACTCTAGGGAAGCAGCAGGGTTCTGAGAACAGCATGATATCTCCAGCAATATTGTGCATGTCTCACTCATGACATTCCTGTCTGATAAATACGTTACATGGTTAAGCTGTTAATCATTTTTCTGAAGACTATCTCTGTATCTCTACACCAGGGGTGGGGAACCTTTTTACTGCCGGGGGCCATTTGGAATTTCCTACTAACCTTTGGGGGCCGCACAACATTATCAACCTGAAAAATAACCCTGCTATATTTGGTCAAACGATTAACTCACCCCTATTGTGGTGGCCAGAGCTGCTTCTCTTTGGTGCGATTGTAATGTTCGGTGATATTGATCATCTTGTTTCTCACAGCTGCTTTTCCAGGTTTGTCTCTGTCTGGAGATGCTGGGGGCATACACATCACAGGAGGGGCCAGGGCGCATAAATTACAGGAGACACTGGGAGTACACATCACAGGAGGGGCTGGGGCATATACATCACAGGAGGGGCTGGGGCATATACATCACAGGAGGGGCTGGGGCATATACATCACAGGAGGGGCTGGGGCATATACATCACAGGAGGGGCTGAGGCATATACATCACAGAAGGGGCTGGGGCATATACATCACAGGAGGGGCTGGGGCATATACATCACAGGAGGGGCTGGGGCATATACATCACAGGAGGAGCTGGGGCATATACATCACAGGAGGGGCTGGGGCATATACATCAGTAGGGGGCATGGACAGCCCTGGCGGTGGCACAGACATGACTGGGGACACGCACAGCACTGGGTGGCAGCACGCACTGCACTGGGTGGCAGCACGCACTGCACTGGGTGGCAGCACGCACTGCACTGGGTGGCAGCATGGACTGCACTGGGTGGCAGCATTAGGGAGACAGACAGGTCTGGGGGAACATAGACATCAATAGGAGAGCACGGACTGGGGAGCATAGAAAGCAGTGGGAGGGTACAGACAGCAGTAGCGAGTTAAGAGCACTGAGGGGTGGCACACAGCACTGGGGAGCATGGACAGCATAAGGGGGACACAGGCAGCACTCACCGTGGCATGGACAGCACTGGTGGCAGCATGGACAGCATTAGGTGGTGCGGACAGCACTGGTGGGGGGGCATAGACATCACCCAGGGGGTACAGACAGCACTAGGGGGGGCACGGACAGCAGTGAGGGGTTACACCACGCTGAGGGGGTACACAGCACTGGGGTGTACACAGCATTAGGGGGTACACACAGCACTAGGGGGTACACACAGCACCTGGGGGTACACAGCACTGGGGGGTACACACTGTACTAGGAGGTACACAGCATGAGGGGGTACACACAGCACGAGGGGGTACACAGCACGAGGGGGTACACAGCACGAGGGGGTACACAGCACGAGGGGGTACACACAGCATTAAGGGGTACACAGCATTAGGGGGTACACACAGCATTAAGGGGTACACACAGCATTAAGGGGTACACACAGCATTAGGGGGTACTCGCTGCACTAGGTGGTACACACTGCACTAGGGGGCACATAGCACGAGGGGGTACACACAGCACTGGGGTGTACACAGCACTAGGGGGTACACACAGCACTAGGGGGTACACACAGCACCTGGGGGTACACAGCACTGGGGGGTACACACTGTACTAGGAGGTACACAGCATGAGGGGGTACACACAGCACGAGGGGGTACACACAGCACGAGGGGGTACACAGCACGAGGGGGTACACAGCACGAGGGGGTACACAGCATGAGGGGGTACACACAGCATTAAGGGGTACACACAGCATTAAGGGGTACACACAGCATTAGGGGGTACTCACTGTACTAGGGGGTACACACTGTACTAGGGGGTACACACTGCACTAGGGGGTACATACAGCACAAGGGGGTACACACAGCATTGGGGGGTACATACAGCACGAGGGGGTACACAGCACGAGGGGGTACACAGCACGAGGGGGTACACACAGCATTGGGGGGTACATACAGCATTGGGGGGTACACACAGTACGAGGGTGTACACAGCACTGAGCGGGGGGGGGGCAGCGATGGGTTGAGTAATCGCAGTGAGGGGGAGGGAGAGTCACACACACACACAGCACAGTTTCGGGAGGCTGGTAAACCTGCTGCAGCTCTTCTGTGTGACTTTATCGCAGCTTGCTGCTTACCCGCCCACCAGAGCACACATGCCGGGGATAAGCCTAGAATGTATGGGCTGCAGTCAGGTCCTGGAAGTCAGGATCTGGAGAGAGCCCGTACATTCTAGCATCTACCCACAGGGCATCAGGCTGTGGGATTTAAAGGGCCGGCAGCCGGGAAAAGCGCGGCTGCCACCAAAGCACAATGGTCCCCGGGAATGTGCCCGGGGGCCGCATAAAAAGTCGTCACGGGCCGTATACGGCCCGCGGGCCGGAGGTTCCCCACCCCTGCTCTACACTATAAGGTCACAGACCTGGACTGTAGGACTTTAGCTGGGTTCACACTAAGCGACAGCGACAACGACGTCGCTGCTACGTCACCATTTTCTGTGACGTTGCAGCGACGTCCCGTCGCTGTCGCTGTGTGTGACATCCAGCAACGACCTGGCCCCTGCTGTGAGGTCGCCGGTCGTTGCTGAATGTCCAGCTTCATTTTTTGGTCGTCACTCTCCCGCTGTGACACACACATCGCTGTGTGTGACAGCGAGAGAGCGACGAAATGAAGCGAGCAGGAGCCGGCACTGGCAGCTGTGGTAAGCTGTAACCAGCGTAAACATCGGGTAACCAAGGGAAGACCTTTCCCTGGTTACCCGATATTTACCTTCGTTACCAGCCTCCGCTCTTGCTGCCAGTGCCGGCTCCTGCACTGTGACATGTGGCTGCAGTACGCATCGGGTAATTAACCCGATGTATACTGTAGCAAGGAGAGCAAGGAGCCAGCGCTAAGCAGTGCGCGCGGCTCCCTGCTCTCTGCACTGTGACATGTAGCTGCAGCACACATCGGGTTAATTAACCCGATGTGTACTGTACCTAGGAGAGCAAGGAGCAAGCGCTAAGCGCGGCTCCCTGCTCTCTGCACATGTAGCACAGCGACGTTATGATCGCTGCTTCTGCTGTGTTTGACAGCTAAGCAGCGATCATAACAGCGACTTACAAGGTCGCTGTTATGTCACCGAAAATGGTGACGTAACAGCGACGTCGTTGTCGCTGTCGCTTAGTGTGAACCCAGCTTTAGGGCCACACAAGCAGAGATGACAGATATACTGCAGATGTTAAATAAAAGACAACTAAACCCACCAATTTTTGAGAAGTTGAGGTACATTCTAATGTATGGGAACAGTGAATGAGTATGGGGACAGCATTTATTTATTATTTATGTATTTTACTCACTTATATAGCGCTATTAATTCCACAGCGCTTTACAGACATAATCGTCACTGTCCCCATTGGGGCTTACAATCTAAATTCCCTATCAGTATGTCTTTGGATCATTGTATTTGAAGTAGGAACACGCATGTTGGTTCTTTGTTCTTACCAGGAGAGAAATTCTACCAGAGATAACTGGCAGCAGTTTATAACTCTGTCTCCATTGAAATAAAAGTGTGCATGTTCATCTCAGAGTTGGGAGAAGAAGGCCTGAGAAAAGACTTTATTGGTCTCACAGGACTTAGTTTGAGCTGTCTCTGTAGCACCCAGGGGGCAGGGGGAATCAGGCACAGGGACTCGTACCTGAGTTACTCGTCACCGGGCCGGTGTGGTGGTCTGGGATGTCGCGGTAGCCTGCCTGGCTTCGTGCCCCGAGGTGTACACCAGTAAGGAGGGAGGTTGATGGGGGTTGTAATAGGATGATTGTCGTGACGCCACCTGTAGTACGTGGCCAGAGATTAGCCGCCGTTGCTGTTGCTGTCCTCCGGGGCGGATGGTAATAGCAGCCGAAGATGGGATCGCTCCCCACAGGTGGAGCGGGCCCCGGGAGGGATGATGAGGGGAGTAGTGATTGTGAAGGCCTTTGGCGCAGGGTGGTTGTGCCAGTAATAAGAGTCCAAGTCAGATGCTGCGGTTCCAGGTGTCTTTACTCACTCTTTGTGCCGCTCGCCCGGGTAGTACTTTGCACTACCCCACTGTGATGTGCTCCGTCAACCTCGGATAAGTTAGAAGCAGTTACCGGTGTTTGAAAGAAGAAAGTCCTTTTTCAGAGTTGCCCTTCCAGCCGTGAGGCACATGGGCTGAGCGCTCCGCTCCAAGCCGCAGGCCCCGTGAAGAGAAGAGAAGAAATTGGTGACGGTGTTGGGTCCCAGAACTGGTGTCCTGGGTAGACTGACTGAAGATTGTGTGAGTTGCTCCTACTTCTAACCCAAGTGGCTGGCTTCAGTGACCGGGGAAGTCTCATGCATCGTAATGGCCACCCACCCTATCTACCCTGAGCCAACCCCCCTGTGAGAAGGCTCCTGAGCTGTATGTAAAGTGTGAATGTGGAACATCGGTGATTAACCTCCTCCTTACCCGAGGCGAATATCACACCTTAAATAAGATGGAATACTCTGTGGTGACTGGAGCCTCAGGGGCGCCACATCTCCAGGGACTGTACGTTCCTCAATAATAAGAGCTGAGTAATTTGGACCACGCCACATGCATATAGCCAAGAGCATGGGACATTACACATGATAACATTTTTGTTTCCAGAGTCTACCAGCCATGATATACAGGAGAAATTTACTATTTTACATCAACGATCTTGTTGCTAATAGGGCATATGGAAAGTGCTGTCTGGATGAGCCAGAGCTTTTAAATGAGGACTCATTGACTGTGTTCCCAGCAATAACTGTGACTTATTGATGAACTTAACAGTGGAAGTCCCTCAATTAACTCATTCTCAGGTGACCTATAACACAAGAAATGATTGTGAAATCCCCATAACCCTTTCAATACTGACATTTTATTATTATAACAATAATTATATAACATTATCAGGGTACGCTATGAAGCAGCTAGAGGCTGTGCAGGAGGAGTCCACCGAAGGAGTTGTCAATGATTAAGAAGACCTCTGACAGGTTAAATACAAACTGTGGTGTCTGGAAGTAAATTATTTCTCACAATTCTTCATAAATCTCCTTAAAGGGAACCTCAGAACAAAAAAAAGTATTTACCTACAGCCATAGTGCTAATCCGCAGGTAAATACCATTTTACACATGTGCAGTAGTATACTTGGAAGTAGTGAGAAAATGAAGTTATATTCTCTCTGAAGCCGATTGATGTAACATTCAGGGCTGACTATACAGGGGCTGTCTGTAATCACTCACAACGCTCCATGACTGACAGCGTGCTGTGCAGCGTCTATCCTGAGAAGGATATCAGTAATGGAGTGTAGTGAGTGATTAAAGATGAGCCAATCGATTGGCAGAAATCCAGCGTCCAGGTCAGTGGTACCTGGTGACTAGACGGTTGGCCTGAGAATCGCTTACCTTATGGTGACTCTGGCAAGTCTTTTGATTTGTCAGGGCTGGTGTGATGTGTGAGCGTCACGCTGCACAGGTAACATCTCCTCAGCCCTGGCTATGTAAAAGCTAAGTTAGAGACACTGGGAGATGAGAGATTTGCAGGCTGCCTATCTAGTTGCCAGGTATCACTGACTTGGACGATGGATTCCTGCAAATCAATCATCTCCTCTCTAGTAGTGTTTACAGCAGACTAACTTTGTAGTGAGCACTGGCTGTAACTGCTTCCTGCACCGCCCCAGGGACTGGATGTAAGTGGCGTCAGAGAGAATATAACTTAATTTTCTACATACGATCATGCTTCCAATTTGACTGCCGACCATACCACTATTTACCTGTAGATTACCACTAATACCCTGTAGCGCCCCTGAGACTGGTCACTACAGGGTATATCATTATATCCTCCCCGGGCAGGTGAAGATGTTAATCTGGTAAGTTCTACACACACCTCACACCACCATACAGCAGGGAGAAGCAGTCACTAGGAAAGGGTTAACAATGTTTCTAACCACAGTCAGGAAGTGACTCAGCCAGTTCCTAGCAGACCCAGGTCACCATAACAACTTGCAAAGGTGGGGGCATGGGCAGTTAGGAGTAAAGAACATTGCAGTTTCACTTTTAGCAAGGTAGAACAAGCTTGGACACAAGACAGAGCAGACGTACAGTGTGTAGCTCCCTGAAGGGAGGCTGCCAGGCCCTTCAGGGAGGCAGAACAGAGCTGTTTGGATGTAACACCGAACAGACAGCACAACCAAGCTGGGGCCAGTAACACCTAGAGAGACGTTACCCGGTACCTGTAATCGTGGACTTAAAGACAGTAGTCGCCAGAGCATGGGGCTGAGCACAAGACAGGTACAAAGCCCTGTTCAGGTGGCTGCGGAGAGGCAGCAGAGAGGGAGCCTGGGGAGATGGGACAGAGGTCCGACCCACGAGTGGCCCAAGCTGCCGGCCTGTACAGGCCAGGGCACCCCCATTACCCATCCAGTACTGCACCTGGGAAAGGACTAGTCGCATGAAGGGTCGTCGGCGGAAGAGGCCGAGACCCCAGTCACAGCTGCAACCGGTGATATGCTTCTTAGGGGCCCGTCACCCTCCTTCCATTCCCATCTGTATTGGACACTTGTCCGTTTGCTGTTTTTATTTTTCATGTAGCCGACGGGGTCACGGAACCGGGTCAGGCCAGTTACAGCTACCTCAAGGAACGTAAGGCCCCATGGACGCTTCAAGTAGGTAAAGATCATTTTTTTGCTGACAGATGTTCTTTAAAAAAAAATCTTAATTCACACCCACAGATGAACTTCTAAAAATGGATAAAACTCAGTACATGGCAACTTGTGGCTTCAGACCTGCTATAGGCTCACACTAGCTTAAAGCTAGCGTGTAACTTGGACGAGTACTATCTGATATTTTATCGGACAGCAGTTGCTCCAGTGTTATACCATAAAGCAGTGCCAATCAGCGTTTTTTCTCATGGTGAGTCAGCTTGAGAAAAAAAAAATCATTGCATGGTACAATTGGCAGTGTACATTTGACGGCGCACACCAACTCAAGACAATGGGTGCGTGCAAAACTTCGGAATGCACTTAGCTGACTTCCTCCGACTGCAGTCCAATATTCAGCAACATAGGCAATGGATAAATTAATCTGTCCATCTTCTCCTCCTCTGATCTGATTCTCACATGCAAAGAAAATCTGATCACTGTGAATGACACTCGGATCACGCTCACAGCTGAGTCTGAGCTGAGTGTTATTAGCATACTGCATCCGATTCTCTTGTGTCGGAGAATCACCGGATGCTATATGCTAATATGAGTGTACCCAAACACTGAGCACAAATATTGTAGCCTCAAACCTCCCTCTTATGACCCAAAACAGCACCGTAGGATATTATTATGAAAAAAACCCGAGCCCCTACACCTGTCCATATGACTAGGGTAACTACTAATCACCACTGGATGGATTCTTAAAAGGGTTGTCCATGTTGGGACCACCTATTTAAAGAAAAACATAACATATTATTAATTGATATTTTAAAGATGTAGACAGTGAGAACAGGAGTGGATACAGACAGAAGAAGGCTCTTGTGCCAGACAGAAGAAGGCTCTGGTGTAGAGATGAACGAACCGGTCATGGTGCGGCTTGAGTTCAGTTTGCCGAACCGAGGTCTGGTCCGCGTTCGGTTCGGCAAACCGGTTCGGCGAACCAATCGAACCGCATAGGAAACAATGGGAGGCAATCACAAACACATAAAAACACCTAGAAAACACCCTCAAAGGTGTCCAAAAGGTGACACACAACTCACAACACAACACAAACACATGGGAAAGTGACAAGGACATATACTCATGTGAAAACAAAAGAGCTGGACAATGAAAAAGAGGAGGAGACACAGATATAGGCATGGCATGCCCTTCTAAAATGATGTAAAACACCGCAAGGTGACTCAAAGCGGAGTCTCCCTTTTTTACAAAAAATGGGCCACACAGACACCCAGACAGGATGGCACCGGGGTAGGTAGCAAAGTCTTTGCTGAAACATGACTTGTTCATCTTGGCTCTTTTTTAAAAACACAGCAAGCAAGGGTTACTCCAAGCACAGTCTCCCTTTTTTCCAAAAATTGGGCCACACAGACACCCACCCCTTCAGTGGCAGCACTTGTGTCCCAGTTGTACACTTCACAGGTAGATTTGCATCAAGCACTTTCAAAATACACAAACATTTACTCTCCCCAGGATGACACAGGGGTAGTAAATTCCTTGTGGATCCATGACTTATTCATTTTGATGAACGTTAGTCTGTCCACATTGTCACTGGACAGACGCGTGCGCTTATCTGTCAGCACACACCCAGCAGCACTGAAGACACATTCAGAGACAACACTGGCAGCTGGACACGACAAGATCTCTAAGGCGTAAGTGGAGAGCTCTGGCCATTTTTCAAGATTTGAAGCCCAAAATGAGCAAGGCTCCAGTTGCAAAGTTATGGCATCGATGTTCATTTGGAGATACTCCTGGGAGATTCACTCCGTGCACCACAGGTGTTTGGTGGAAAAGCCGAGTTAAGATCGAATAACAGCTTTTGCTGATACTCCTGCATACGTGCGTCCCTTTCTATGGCTGGAATTATGTCACAAAATTTGGGCTTGTACCGGGGATCTAATAGTGTGGCAAGCCAGTACTCATCATCACTTCTAATTTTGACAATACGAGGGTCATGTTGGAGGTAGTGCAGCAAGAAGGCACTCATGTGTCAGCCATGCGGACAAACTCCACGCTGTGTTTGTGGCATAGAGGTGCTAACTGTTCTTTCTTCCTCTGACATCTCCCCCCATCCTCTTTCAACTGAAATTTGACCAAGGTCTCCCTCATCCGCTGAGTCTTCCATGTCCATGGACAGTTCGTCCTCCATTTCTTCATGTTCTTCTGCACCTTCCTCAACATTTCGCTTGCTACCATGCGCCCTTGTTGATCCCTGTCCCCCATGGTCCCATGCCTGCCGCCTTGGTGATGATGAACGTCTGGACCTTGGTGATGTTGTTCTCTCTTGCGCATATGAATCCTCCTGTAGTTCCTCCCCTTCCTGTTGTCCCACCCCCTGAGTCCGAATAGTGTTTAGCGTGTGCTCCAGCATGTAAATGACTGAAATTGTCATGCTGATAATGGCATTGTCAGCGCTAAACATATTCATCGCCATGTTGAAACTGTGCAGAAGGGTGCATAGGTCCTTGATCTGAGACCACTCCATCAGGGTGATCTGCCCCACCTCGGCATCTCTTTGGCCCAGGCTATACGTCATGACGTATTGCACCAGGGCTCGGCGGTGCTGCCACAGTCGCTGTAACATGTGGAGAGTCGAATTCCAGCGTGTAGGCACATCGCATTTCAGGCGATGAACCGGCAGGCCGAAAGACTTCTGGAGCGATGCAAGTCGCTCAGCTGCGGCGGTTGAACGGCGGAAGTGAGCAGACAGTTTTTGTGCCCTGTTCAGAAGGCTATCTAGGCCGGGATAGTGTGTTAAAAATTGCTGGACAACAAGGTTCAACACGTGAGCCATACAAGGCACGTGTGTCACCTTGTCCAGGCGAAGGGCCGCACCCAGGTTTGCAGCATTGTCGCTATGTTGACAGACATAAGGTCTCTAAAATCCTGTGTGTCCACCAGGCGGAAAGGCAGCATTTCGGTAGCCAAGAGCTTACAGAGGGATAAAGTCAACCTCTTAGCTTTGTCATGGGTCGCAGGAAATGGCCTTTTATTTGTCCACATCTGAGGGACAGAGATCTGGCTGCTGTGTGTAGACGGTGGTGAGTAGGGTGTCCCTGGAAAAATGCAGGTTTGTGAGGAAAGTGCAGGCGTAGACATGATGTTGCCTTCAACCAACGTTGGTGCTATCGATGTCTGAGAGAGCTGTACACACGCACTTGTTTCCCCTTCCAAACCAACTGACGACCTACCAAGCAAACACAGTGGTGGAAGTTGTGCGTGGAAAACCAGGTGTGACAGCTGTTCCCACAGTCCTAGAAGATGAAGAGCGCGCGGATGCACTGGAAGGGACAGGCGGTGGATGGTCCACTCCGCTAGGCCGCATTGCAGCACGGTGAGCTTCCCACTGGGACATATGATATTTATTCATGTGACGATTCATGGAAGAAGTTGTCAAACTGCTGAGGTTTTGCCCTCTACTAACAGAATCACGACAAATTTTACAGATCACATGACTTGGGCGATCTCTTGCTATGTAAAAAAAGGACCAGGCTAGGCAAGGCTTAAAGGGCATGCGACCTGCTGAGCCCCCCCGACTAGTGCTCAGAAGCAGAGTGGTGGCTGAGGATGCAGTTTTAGACATGCTACCAGTACTCCTCCTCTGTCCAGGAAGGCGCAACTTCGTCGTCAGTAGCATCCTCCTCCACCGCCTCTGTTGACCTCCTCAAGTGCCTGACTGTGGGTTGACAGTAGGTGGGATCTAGAAGTTCCTCATCAAGCGTTGTGTTTGCACTACCCTCCCCCGCAGACTGAGCCTCTTCCTGCCCTGAACGAATATTTAAGTTGTCATCCCAATCTGGTATCTGCGTCTCATCGTCATCAGTATGTTCCTCATTGTCTATTACAACAGGTGTTTCAGTTTGTGAATAAAGGTCAACATTATGCTCAGAAACCTGGTCATCACGGCCTGAATCTGAGTCACAAAGGTTCTGGGCATCACTGCAGACTATTTCGTGGTCTGTACTCACTGTAGCTTGGGAGCAGACTTCTGATTCCCAGGCTATAGTGTGACTGAACAGCTCTGCAGACTCAGCCATCTCTGTTCCACCATACTGTGCAGGGCGGATGGAGACTTGAGAGCTGGGAGAAAGCAAGTGTGATTGGGATGACAACTCAGAGGACTGGTGTTTTTTGGATGCGGTAGTTGAGGTGGAGGAGAGGGCACTTGTTGGACCACTTGAGATCCATTCAAACATTTTCTTTTTTTGGGCAACATCTACCTTTGTTCCAGTTGTTCATGTTTGTAAAAAAGGGAGCACATCCGATTGTCCACGGAAAGTAGTAGACATCTTACTTTTGCTAGAAGATGGCCTATCTTCAGCAGATGTTAATGGAGCTTTGCCACCTTCTCCACGGACACAAACTTTTTTTCCTTTTCCAACACGCCTGTTCCCCTTTCCACCAGCATCTGTCATTTTGCCACTCATTTTGCTAGCGACAAGATTGTCCACTTAAAATGTGGTAGTAAAAATTGAGAGGTGGTGTAGATTGCAGCGGTGGTCTGCCTTTATTGACAGCAGAATAAACAACAATAACTATCCCGGATAATGAAGATATGGCCCTTAAAATGGCAGCACAGTTTGCTAGTATAATAGCTTAGTAAAAATGAGTTTGAGTGTGCAATGCAGAGGTGCTGCAAATATCTTTGCAATAGTGGGACACTAATGAAGTCCAACAGCCACTTTTAGGATGCCACTAAGTTTCCTCAGTGTTTGGTATTATAATGGCTTTGTAACAATGAGCTTCAGTGTGCAATGCAGAGGTGCTGCAAATAGATTTGCACCAGTGGGACACTAATGAAGTCCAACAGCCACTTTTAGGATGCCACTAAGTTTCCTCAGTGTTTGGTATTATAATGGCTTTGTAACAACAAGCTTGAGTGTGCAATGCAGAGGTGCTGCAAATATCTTTGCACTAGTGGGACACTAATGAATTCCAACAGCCACTTTTAGGATGCCACTAAGTTTCCTCAGTGTATGGTATTATAATGGCTTTGTAACAATGAGCTTGAGTGTGCAATGCAGAGGGGCTGCAAATATCTTTGCACTAGTGGGACACTAATGAAGTCCAACAGCCACTTTTAGGATGCCACTAAGTTTCCTCAGTGTTTGCTATTATAATGACTTTGTAATGTCTGCTTTACACGCTTCAATAAATCTTTCAATCCGTCGTCGGGGTCAAGTTGTAAGTGGCGCACATCCGGCATCGTTCGCGACGTATTTGCGTGTGACACCTACGTGCGAAAAAGATTGAACGCAAATACGGTGATCGCATACCTGTCGTTTATTCCTCATACATTGGACATTTTGTTGCACGAACCTCGTCAATTGAAACGTGTGACATCACTCATACGATTTTGATGTCTGAGGCTATGTGCGCAGGTGTGCGCTCTGCACCGCAGCTTAAAAAAGGTCCGCTTCAGAGCGCAGCTGAAAAGCTGCGTTCTGAAGCACCTCACAATGTCTGTCATTCACTAATCTCTGTCAGTTGGTCACTATCTCTGTCCCTCTCTCTCTGTCCATGTCAGTCTATCCCTCTTACCCCCTCTCTCATACTCACCGATCCCCGATCTCCGGCGCGGCGCTGCACGGCATTCACACTGCTCCGGCGGCTTTTACTATTTTGAAAAAGCCGGCCGCCCATTAAACAATCTCGTATTCCCTGCTTTCCCCGCCCACCGGCGCCTATGATTGGTTGCAGTGAGACACGCCCCCACGCTGAAGACAGCCGCGTGATCAGCTGAGCTGTCACTGAGGTTACTCGCGGCCACCGCTGTATCCAGTGACAGCGGGTAACCTCAGTGATAGCTCAGCTGATCGCGCGGCTGTCTTCAGTTGCTGCGTGGAGCTGACATGAACGGCTGTGTCTTCTGCAGCTCCAGTCACCTCCATGCAGCAGAGCTGGAAGCGACGCTGGACTATCCTGGATTACGCCGGACATGGAGGGCTTTTTCGATCTTATTAAAGTGGCGAACCAGGGTATATGTTTGTGTTTTTTATTTCTAATAAAGGATTTTTCAGGTGTGTGTATGTTTTTTTACTGTCACTTACAGATTAATCATGGAAGGTATCTCGGGGAGACGCCTGACATGATTAATCTAGGATTTAGTGGCAGCTATGGGCTGCCAATAACTCCTTATTTCCCCGATTTGCCAAAGCACCAGGGCAAATCGGGAAGAGCCGGGTACAGTCCCAGAACTGTCGCATCTAATGTATGCGGCAATTCTGGGCGGCTGCTGGCTGATATTGTTAGGCTGGGGGGCTCCCCATAATGTGGAGCTCCCCATCCTGAGAATACCAGCCTTCAGCCGTATGGCTTTATCTGGCTGGTATTAAAATTGGGGGGGACCGCACGACGTTTTTTTTATTTATTTAATTATTTATTTCACTGCACAGTATAGACACGCCCACCGGCTGCTGTGATTGGTTGCAGTGAGACACCTGTCACTCAGCGTGGGGGCGTGTCTCACTGCAACCAATCATAGGCGCCGGTGGGCGGGGAAAGCAGGGAATACGAGATTGTTTAATGGGCGGCCGGCTTTTTCAAAATAGTAAAAGCCGCCGGAGCAGTGTGAATGCCGTGCAGCGCCGCGCCGGGGATCGGGGATCGGTGAGTATATGAGAGAGGGCTGCTCACTTCAGTCACTCAGGGGATTATCGGTCACCGGTGAGTTCTTCCCAGGTGACCGCTAATCAGGACGCGACACAGACAGCCGCAGCATGACAATGAAGTCGGGTGAAGTTAACCCAAGTGCATTCTGATCATGCGGCTCTTTCTGTGTCTGCTGTCATCTGCCATTCAGCTCTGCTACATGGCTGTCTGTGTCTGCTGTCAGCGGCCATGTAGCAGAGCTGAATGGCAGAGGACATAGTAAAAACGCATCCCTACACATTACACACGCTTGGCAAGTCAATAAATAAAAAAAAGGTGCCCAATGCATACGTCACAGAACACATGATCTAAAGGATCACACACAAAATTGATCAATTTAACATAGACTACTAATGCACGTGTGACAGCAAATGAACGACCTACATGTGATCTCATTAAATCGCATATGCGATCTGGGCGTGTCACATCGCATACGAGATCGCATACCTAATTGTAAGGTGTAAAGCTGGCTTAACAATGAGCTTGAGTGTGCAATGCAGAGGTGCTGCAAATATCTTTGCACTAGTGGGACACTAATGAAGTCCAACAGCCACTTTTAGGATGCCACTAAGTTTCCTCAGTGTTTGGTATTATAATGACTTTGTAACAATGAGCTTGAGTGTGCAAAGGGCAGGAGGTTACAGTGGCCGGGTTGTGGGTCAGTGTAGAGGAAAGGAAGCCTCACTTTCTATCCCTCCTAATGTGAAATGCAGCAAGGAACTCCCTGACCTTAGCTACACAGACACTCTTATCTGTAGCTGTTAAACAACGGTTTCCACGGACCTGACTGTCACCTACGGCTCTGAGCCTGCTATCATTAGCCCTTACAAGTGCTGAAAGAAACTTCTATCCCTATTCTGTATAGCGCTGTGTGTAGAGCGTACACAGCAGTATCAGCGACAGGAGCTGCGTGAGAGGTGACTGACACCCAGACGCAGAAGGCAGATAATGCCATGCTGGAACAAAATGTCCGTTTTTATAATGCAGGGACATGTGACATGGACATCCTATCACACATGCCGTTGCTTCTCTGGCTAAAAGTCCACTTAGCTGTGTGTGTGTCTGGGATTGGCTGACATGCTGGCCCGCCCCACTACTCGCGCGCTTAGGGAGGGAAGGAAGAACAGAAAAAAAAAATGGTGATCGCCATTATCCCAGCAGCAGTGATCTGAACGCGCTGTTCCCGCACACTATACGCTAAAATTTCATAATAGTGTGAGTCACAGAGTGACTTACACTATTACAGCGGAAAGCCACCTAGTAATTAGTTTGGCTTTTTGCTGCTAGAACCGTTCTCGAACGTAACTAGAACTATCGAGCTTTTAGAAAAAAGCTCGAGTTCTAGTTCGATCTAGAACAGCCCCCAAAATCACTCGAACCGCGAACTGGAGAGCCACGAACCACGAACCGCGCTCAACTCTACTCTTGTGCATGAACAGTGTGTGGACCCTTTGCAGTCCAATAGCTCATTATAATGCACAATCCCACCTGCTATGGAGGTTGAGTGGGGTCCCTTACACAGGATGTACCGATGGTACGTTCACCCGAGTGTGAACATTACTCAAGCACTTTGCTAGATTATATCTTACCTTTCAAGCAGAGCAAATTAATGTACACTAAATCCTCCCCAGGTATGGTTTGTCTGTCAAACTGCATGAGAAGATTGATGTTGAGTGAACAGCAGTCATATTGTCAGGTCTGGGTGGAATTAACGGGCCCAGAAAATGCAAAATCTGCTTCAAACGAGTTGATATATGAAAACATCCCTGTCCATGTGGTCTGGGGATGTACTAGTTATATGTATTATATGTAATCCATGTTTGACGCCCCAGGTCAGTGGGGTACTCGGTCCCGGGCACGCGGTGTGCCGGGGGGATCAGTCATGGTCACGGCCGATGCCCGGTTCCTTGACCCTGGGAGTCGGTCTGAATAAAAAGGGAGAAATAAAAATAAAGAGTTTTTTGACAAAGCCACTTGCGTATTGAGGCAGCCGCTGCAGGGACTGCTGGGGCTGGTGGAGTAGTGCAGCTTAGGTGTTTTGGGCCCTCCGCAAGCAGGGCTAGGCCCCAGCAGTGGATGATGGGGATTGTAGGGGGAACCGTCTGTGTAAGTGTACGGAGGCGATAAGGAAACAGTCCACACCAGTATTGGAAGTTTTAACTTGCCTTGTTTTACTTGATTTCAGTGCTTGTACACGCTGGTGCCGGTTCCAGGTGTTCCCGCTCCCCTTGTTCTCCGTGCCAGTTGTGACCTGGGGTGGCTGTCCTCCATGCACTCTCGTGTGTATTGGGATCCCGTGGCCTAAAGCTTCTTAGGAACTCCTACGTTTCTGTCTTGGTCCTATTGCAGGCAGCCTGGACTATTTAAGGGGGTCAATCCCTGGTTCCCTCTTTGCTGCTGATGTGTCAGACTCTTTGGTTGGCGATGGACCCTGGAGATCTTCTCGCCTGGCAGATTTAACAGTTGACCATAAAGTGTCCCGCTGTAATAGGGTCTGCACGCTGCCTCATGTTGAGTACTGTGAGCCTAGGTTCCAGACTTCCACAGGTGCCCAGCGGTTCCTGGAGTTTTCCACTTCCACAGGTAACCCACGGTCCCTGGAGTCCTGGTTCCTTACTCCATAGTCCCTCACTCCTGTTGTAGCTTTCCATTGTTACTTCAGGTCTTTTCCTTTCTTTCTCTGTACTTTCACTCTCAACTCACTACTTCCACCTCTCCTCTCTTTAACTTCACACTTAACTGATTCAAACTTGACTCCTTTATTCCTCCCGCCGACTTCCCAACTGACCACTGGCCCCTCCCCCTTGCTAGGTCTCTCCCTACAGATTGGGTGGCAACTAACCAATCAGTGTCCATCCCTTTTACCTGTTGCTAGGCAGTCTCCTAGTCTAGTGTTGGGGTATGTGTGTGGCCTGAAGGTGCTAGTGTGTTGACTGACGCGGATATTCCGGGGTTTGGGTGTTCACGTTCACATTTTGTGGCACCTGGTACCACAGGGATGCTACCCATGTAATAGGGCATATACATACCTCCCAACGTTTTAAGAACAGAAAGAGGAACAAAGTATGCAGCGCGCGCTGCACACCTCAGCATATTTTGACCATGTCCCTAGCCACACCCCAAGCCACACCCATTTGGCAGTGAGGGATGTTCAGCAGATGCCCTATCTCAAGTAGATGTAGAAACTTGGCACTCAAGATCAATGTGAATAGTGGTCTTTTATTGAGAAAAACTTGTAGGACCAGCACAGGCACAGACGTTTAGGTCAAAAACCTTCATCAGTGTGCGTGTAGAGGATCCTCAGAAAGTATAGCAACTTGGCAAACGGCGTAGCTGAGTATGATGTGGTGTCCACCGCTGTCTATGTGGCAATGCTGAAACGTCTGTGCTTGTGCTGGTCCTACAGGTTCTTCACAAAACACCTCTATTCACATTAATCTTGAATAGTGATGGGCAAACACCCCAATGTTTGGGATCGGGAGCCTCGCCCGAACGATTTGTAAAGATCAAGTTCAGGGTCTGAGATAACGCGAACTTATGTCCGAACACCGAACTCGGGCTTTACACTTATGGGATAGGTCAGGGAGGGGCTGTAAAATAAAGAATATAGTTAATAATAAACATTGTCATTATACTTACAGGTACCGCGACGTATCC